>NW_026611614.1:0-600000 GCF_028009165.1 Akanthomyces muscarius | reverse complement strand
GCCTCCAGTACCAATTAAAAGGCGGCTACCGCTCACACTTGCCGAGGTGATAGTGGGACGGGTAGCGAGAGAGCCATCGCTGTTGAGGAGATAGTTGGGGATAAAGATTTGGCCATCGACATGGTTCGTGTTGCAGTCGCCGCATAGACCGCCGCCTGCATTAAAGACACGTGCATCAGGCATAAGAATAGAGATGCTGTGGTAATTGCGGGGGATCGTATTTCGCGCCTGCTGGAAGAAGCTATCGCGACCTGGGTCGTACATCTCAGGCGTTAGCTGCGATGTGCTGTCCTCGAAGGGGATCGCATAGCTCTGGCCGCCGGTGATAAAGGTCATGCCGTTGGGCAGAACAGTGGCCGTTCCATAAGCGCGTGCCGACCACAGGCCGTTGCTCGCAGGCTGGATGGTGGGCTGGTCGCCTGCGTTCCCAATCGTAATGATGTACGCGCCGGTGTGGGCATTGCTGTACTGGTATGAGGGCGAGCCGCCCGCCGCAAGAATTTTGCCCTGCGTGGCATCATACATGACGGCGATGCCGCACATCGAGTCAAGGTCGTCTCCGCGGTTCAGCGTGCGCTTGCCGGCCGACTGCACGTTGCCATTATCGTTGGTGTAGTACCAGTTCATGGCGGTGCTAGGGCCGGCCTGGAAAATAGTGCCGTTCCTCCAGCCGAACAGCCAGCCGTGGTTGTCGGAGCGGTAGACGCCCTGGCTGTCCTGCGTCAGCATATTATCCACCTTGGCGCCGGAGAGCATCGTCCACATCTTAGTCTTGGGGTCATAGATTTCGCCGTTCTTAGGCTCAATCTCGCCACCACTCCATGAGCCACCAATGGTGAAGACGCGGCCATCCGAGCAGGTTGCTGATGACTGGTAGCCACGAGGAATCCTCATGTTGGGACCAGCTATCCAATTCTGGGACGGAAAGTCGTAGAAAGTCGTTTTATACTTGGAGTTGCCACCAGTGACAATAACCTGTCCGGTTCCATCAATGGAGATGCCAGGGCAGAACATGTCGTGGTCGGTATTGTCGATAATTTTAGGCTCAACGTCATTAGTGGCTGGGTCCCAGACGGAGGTGAAGACTCGGTCAAAACTTGAGCCTAGGTAATTATCGTAGGCATATGCAGACCAAATTATAATCTTTCCACTCAGAGGGTCAACCATACCGGCCACGGGGACGGTTGGAAAATTAATAGTCAGCCCCCATTTTCCAGTACCAGCATACTGGGTCGGCTCTGCGCCGGCGTCAAAAACTTGGAGCTCTGCAATGCTCGTCCACGGATTACCCTCAACTTCAGTCCAGACCTTAACCTGAGTATAGCGGACCTTTCTGGTCTCAAAGTTGGCATACTTAGTCAGCGCGTCCATAGCCCAATTGCCCACAGCCACGACCTCCCAGTCAGTGCCATCTGGGCTAACAGAGATCTCGTGCCGTGCGATGTTGCCATGCCGATTGTTGTCCTGCCGTGGTAGGACTGAGAGGCCATTGACATTATGTGTAGAGCCCATATCCAGTGTGATAGTGTGAGGTGGAGGAGGTGACCAGCTAGTGTATTGTGTGTGCCATAGCGTAGTGTTGTCTCCGTCAATAGCTTTCGAGCACTCATTGCCAGGTTCGAAGCTGTCGCACGTAACCGTCCAACCTGTACGATCAATAACTCGGCCATTGGTCGGTGGTGCGGCAAAGAGCTGATGGGCATTAGGGTTCTGTCCGAAATGCTCTTTGCTGGGATCGGCGCGTGTGCGAGGACTGGCGCTGTGGCTTAGAGAACCACTCAGTCCAAAGAGAAGCCATGCATACAAGTTGACAGCGTGCATTATGACCTGAGAACAAAAGAACAATTTCTTTGAATATAATTGAGATGAGAATAAAGGTCTACGTAGAAAGCCCATAGAGAGGGGGGGGGGGGGGGGGGGGGACCAAGTGAATTATATAAATAAGATTCAGTAGAGCATATACACAACAATAGTAGCCTAAAACTTTCCCAAAGTGGATGATGTGTTTTATTTGTCTAGCAGGTTAAACAAACTATGAATGAGGCGCGGTCAATTGCTTCTCATTGCGCTGCCGGGCTGAAAGCCAGGACCTTGTGTGCCCCCTGGGAATGGGGCTCTATGGGGACGAGGGGCCTTTCCAAAAGCTGATGGGGGGGGATACAAGGATGTAAGCAATTTGGGCTTCAATAATCTAAGTGTCTGGGGTTCTCCGTCGGTCTTCTCCACCTCGTGTAATGTCACCAGCAGCCACTATCTCTACGTAGTTGGCAGGGATTTCTTAGATGCTCTTATCTTACACTGCGGAGAGGATTTCATCTGGTCGATTCCCTCTACCGTGCTAGTAAATGAGAAAAAGGGAAGACGTGGACCACAGGACAGCGGTATATGATCTGCATGTATTGATTAGCTGGGCTTGGTGATTCCCGGGCAAGGCCGCAGCTGTGGCACTGGACTATTTGAATTTTCGAAATGCAGCACAGTCCCCGCTAGCTTAAGCTGGGATACGAAAAAGGAGGCTGACAGTTATCAAGTCGAGAGTCGCGGGCTTGCTCGTCGCATTATGAGCACGCGTATACGTATGGCAGGGGCCTGGTGTGCAACAGTAGACACTCCGGTCTCCTACTTCTCCATCGCGATCAGTGATGTTCACCAGGCCATAATGGGATTGTAGCGAGTCAGTTGCGAGCGAACAGCTCTAAAGCCGTGCACTAATATTTTAGTACTAGGCTGAATGAGAGCTTTTTCGCTTCTCCAGCAATCAATATAGTCTCCATTGGTAATTCTTCGCGATATCACTGCTATCTAGCCACTACTTTCTTCTCTCCCATCACTTTCTTCGTGCTACCAGCGCTTTGTTTGACAGCAATGCTGCAGTCTATACAGTGCCTCCGACACGTTACGTCTTTATGACTTCTCTCTTCAAATACAAAGCAATGGGTAAGCTCATCCTTGGCACACTTGGCACTACAAGAAGCCACAACTAATAGCAACTGAGTTCATAGGACTTCTTTCGCTCACACGACAAATATGCGTCGTATCTAGCGGACCGTCCTCTTGATTGGCAGAGTATTTCTGTTCTTCGTTACTAGCTCTTGTGTTTATTAGGGAGCGAGTTTGCGCCGGAGCTTTGTCTATCTCAGACAAAGAATTTCGATAGGTCCTATAACTGGAGGCCGTTTCGCTCAAGTCGGGGTCGAAGGTACTCGTATACTGCGAAGGTTCCAGACCGTGGAAGCGTAGAAACTTCATCATCATCATTTATCTCGGTCATGTCGCCCAGCTTTATCGCGAAGCGACTCCAGCGGATAGACCCCCGGGCCTAGACCCCGAAAACTTGTTGAGTTCATGCGCAAAAGAAGGCGTCACGATCCCGACGGAGGAGGCTCTTCTTGTTAAAGGTATACTGGAAGTGCCTTTGGTCCTTGCAGAATGGCAAGATTGGTGTGCCGTCTCATAATGGCTAGTCAGCTTAGCAGTTTGGCGAAAGCAGAAAGAGGAGGAATATTCCATAGCTTTAAAAAGCTATCATAATCTGAGAGATGCCAAAGATCCGCCTCCTACAGATCTACCACGGACTTAGTACCAACATATAGGCTTTGCTAAGAACCAACTCACGAGCTCAAAATCCAAAGGCCCGCCACATAAAGTGCCCGTCAACACAGCCATGTCCTTTTTGGCCCGTAGCCTACCCTATACTATTATAACAAGTCAAGAAACACAAACTTTCAACACAGTCTTCTTATTAGCTGCAGAAACCACGTCCATGACGCGCTGGAAGAACACCGAATAAACATATCGGTGATCAGCTTATCAGCTCAGCGAATCAGCTTATGTCCATCGACTATAAAGATCTTTGACGGGGCAAGGTCAACGGATGCCGTGATTAAAAAAGACCGCCGCGTATCCTCTCAAGGAGCTAGCAGCGCAACAAATATTACTAGGCCGAGACAATTCAAGAAAAAGCGTGTACAATTAGTCAGTGAGTTAAGTATCCGTTTATAGCTTATTTCATTGATTGAATCAGCTGTGGCGGCGAGAGAGTTTTGCTCGACCGGTCGCTTTTTTTGTCACCCGCGTGGGCGTCTGCAAATAACCTCGCTCTATATATTATTAGGATCCGCCACAAATATCGTACACCATGCGACTGCATAGATTTTACATCATCTTTGGTGCTCCCGCTCCGGCAGTAGCCTGCCCGGCGATCACAGCCTCGCCTACCACAACTGGGCTTTGGCAGCCACTAGAAAGTCAAGGTGCTCCAGAGCTTCAAGTCGTTTATGGAAATAACGTAGAAGCATCGTTTCGCTCTTGGAATCCTTGGGTATCCGACATGAAACAGATACATCCAGGCATGGACTACACCGTACCGTTCATGAGTCTACTCCCGACTGCCGCATTATCTGCTTCAGTTTCGTGGTCGTCGACCTTCAGTGACGCTTCCATCGTCACCATGTTTCTTCGAATTCCGCGACCCGGCACATCTTTCAAAGCTAGCCCGGGTGTTGTTATATCGTCTGACGCAATGCCGCCAGCCACCAAAAATCCCGCGGCTACCTCTACTACTGGTTTGACGTCCGCCTATGAACTACATCCCGCGAGTACGTTAACATCAAACTCGAAATCAAAATCAATTCCAAGCTCAGTGACGCTTTCATCATTCGGTCAAGCGTCTTACCCAAGACCCGCTTCAACACCTGCTTCAACGTCTATGTCGCAGACTTCAGCTTATACTTCAGCATCGAGCACGGCCCCAGGACCAAAGAGCACAGGACTTATCAGTGAAGTTTGCGACTCATGCTCAGTTACCGCGGGATCGAAGTTTTCTTGCAGGTGCGGCGAGCATAATCCAGAGGGAGATTTAAACAATTTCATAGGCATTCAAAACGCTAAGCTGACAGCTACTTACCAGTTAGTGCTACTTTTGCCCTTCTTCACGAATGTATTAACAATAAATAGTGGAAATTTTACGAACGACTGTGAAGACCTTCATTTCCACAACCAGCCGCCTTCATTCGAACTGTGGGCACAGTGCAAGAGTGCTCAAAACCCTAAATACCAAAATATACAAATATCAAAACTCGATTTAGGTAAGTTCAAGCATCCAGCGATAATCCAGTAATACTTAGTATGTACAGGGCCAATCATTGAGGTTGTCTATAATGAAGGATATGTGTTTCAGCTCAAGAAAGAATAGTTGATGCTGCAAGACACGATGTTGCCACAATAAGCTATAATACCAGGCGCATGGACTGTATGTTGATTGGCCTAATGTCTGTTTGGTTGGCTCTAGAAGGCTCCAATTGGTGGTGCGGGATTGTCTAACTTGCCAACTTTAGCTGCTGGCAAAAATCGCCGGCATGATCCACACCATCGGCGGTTGGCCAATTCTCCAGCGCGAAGAGTAGGGCCTCAAGCGAAGACCAGTGCTGTATAATTCAAACAGTCAAAGAGAGCAGTTGGGCGATCGCATGCCGTTATCATTCATATGTTGAATTCTTTTGAATTGAAAAACAAGGCGTTCATCGGTTCAGGTTTAATGGCCGACACTGGCAATTTGGCTACAGCCTCAGTACAGAAGAAAAAGGTTTTGTTCTTTTGACTCTGCTCACTCAGTTCATCAAAGATAGATCTAGAAAAGCTAAGTGTTGAAGTTAGTGGTCTCAGCGACTAAGCAGCGCTGTAACTCGCCAATGCACCCTCGACGCAGCTCGGTGTAGGGGAGCCTCCCCGGTTTCGATGAGGACATCCATGAACCACAAGCACTACGGGCAGACGGATTTATTCCAGTTAGCTGGGGTTCTCGCCGAAAAAGCCATTGTCGACCATGCATATCAAGACGGCAACAAACGAACAGCTGTTTTCGCTGCAGACATGTTTCTTAAAATCAATGGTTACCAGTTGCAGAAATTCCCGATGGATGGGAATGAGGCGGCACTAAACAAGGGACTGGCTGATGCCCATGTTTTAGTTGCCAGGAGCCAGTGGACATCGGAAGATCTAGGAAACTACTACGCTAGAATAGCTAAAAAGGTGACAGCCCATAGCGCAGAGATTGAAGAGTACGTCAAGGACTCTGTAGAGCACTAGGAGGTCATGGTAGCGCAAAGTGAAGCAAATGGAAAAGGAGTTTCTCGTGCCTTGCTATTGATATGGCGGGGAAGATAATCAGCATTCACATGTCCCGTAAAAGATCAGCCGCCCCCTTCAAGCGGCTATGACTTCCTCTCGAAGACTCCTCGAACCTATCTATAAAGGAGGTTAGCTTCTACCAATCTTCTTACACGTAGAGACGAGTACATACGGTCTTTTGTGCCATCCAACGTGATGGAATGCGATGCACCCCAAAGCCAGAGAGTTGCAGGACTTAATTTTAACTTATTTTGACGCGGCAAATCTTTCCCTATAGCGATCCGCGGATATGATGTAGCATCTGAGAGTGCCGCACTGTTGGCTTATTAATCATGGTGGAAATGCTGGGCACGTACCATGCGCAAAATATCTTGACGCATGGAAGAATGTCAATGGAATTTTCTCTGGGTCCGAGGCAAGTGATATGCCCTAGCAACCGCCTTTTTGTATAGCTTGTGGACAACATCGGCGGGTGATAGTACAGCGGCCATTAAGTTAAGCCTCAGTTTTGACATGTTCGACGATTTTCTTAATATGGTATGGTATTGACTCTATATGACTACCTTGAGGGTCTTTCGCGCAACGTTCTTCCGATTTGCATGCCTCTGCGTCATAGCGTAGCTTCTTGTACACGTCTCGAAAGGTACCAATCTCAGCTTCCATTTCCGCTCTCTATGTATCTATTGCTTTTCTCATCTTTCTCTTTTGGCCGGATCATTTCGTGGATCGATGTCGCCGGTGGTTTTCCTACCCCGCCAGAACCTGCAACCAAGGCCAGCGAGATGCTCGTGGACGATGTCCTAATCGGACTGGTCCCTGACTTCTCTGTTCAAGCGGTGGCCGCGGCTGCGTTCGACAGGTACGGTTACGTGTACTGCTTCGCGTTTGCAGTTGACTTAACCTAACTTCTCTTTCAAAAGTTATCGATATAGGCTTCTAAAGAGTTCACCTAGTAGTCGCTGAGGGCTAGCACAAGATTCGGTTTAGTGTTCTTCTAAATATAGCTTGCTCTCTTGTTTTGGCTGATACAATGGGATACTTTCCACTAATTATCGCAACGAATACAAGCAGCCGCGGTGCTATTATGTTGTCTTCCCTCTTCTCAGTTGTAAATCCACTTTGCTATTATCTGCACTCAGCCTAGCTAGACTGGCTTTCATCCGCCGCTATCAAAGCAAAGGGTGTGCTAAACTCTGCCTTATGATCGAGCCAGCCCGTAGTGCAAAGTTTCCTATCCTCATTCTCCATAGCATAGCGATCGTTTTCTGGCTCGGAAGTGAAAGGTGCCGCCTGGCCAGGCGCCGCACCTCGCACCAGCGGGCTCAGGTTGGCTCAGTGTGGGCGGTTCGCCTCCCTTCGCTCAAAAGAAATGTCATGTGTTCTTTCTGCGAGTTTCTATTTATAATGCGACACTCTATAAGCAAACATCCACAATGGCATCACCAGACAAGTAGAGCGAGCACCCCATGTTTACCCCCCACACCCCAACCCTCCCGTATAAGTAGGGTCAGCTGGGCGGCGCTGGTCAGAGCTTTTTGAGGTACCTGTACTCATGAAATAAACGGATTAATACGCTTTAGAAAGTTTTCCACCACCAGGACTTCATTAACTATGAAATCTGCCCGAACCATACACTACTCCAAAACCACCGAAGTTATCGACTAGGCGCCGATGCCTTTCCCAACAGATAACCCAGCGATATGGAAATGGCCGTATCTGGACTGTGCCATCCAAACCGCTACCGGAGGGAAGATTGCTCTCCAACCTGGCAAGGCCCCTGGCGAGCAAACCGGGCGAGACGCGTCTTCAGCCACCATACATCCGACAAAGCTCGCGTTATCCCTGGAAAATCAGTTACAAACCACGGCTGCCCGAATCTTATGGGATGTATGGACCCGTACAGGTGTTCCTGCCGGTGGCTTTATCCGTAAGGAGACTCATGCACCAACAGACTGCCGCAACTACCAATTCGATCCGGGGAAGATAAGTGGAGGAGAACTCGGTTTATTACATGGCATGCCTTTCCAGAAAAAAGTGGCCTCAACTTGCGGCTGCGGGACAAGGATACTGTTGATTACGGGTGAGCGACGGTTTATTGATGCGAGCAGTTTTCCGGCTCTCTTTTCTGCTCTTTTCGGATATGAGCTAGAAAAGAGGGCTATGGTTGCTTACAACTCACAATTATGTGTGGTTGACTTTCGTTTTGCCCGCTGTCCGCCAGAGACAGAACATGTGTTGTCAATTCTAGACAACTTCAAGCTGGAGGGTTATTTCAAAGGCCGCTTTATATCTCACACTACTGCAGATAACTTGATTCGCATGGCTTTCAAAGACTTTATCGAGTATGCTGGCATTTCAGGAAGCCAGATCTTACTCCCTAGCTCTACAGCCAGGATTTGGCCAGATTGCGAGTCTGCACGGGATTATTAGTCGCTGCAAAAAATACAAATAAAAGACGCGAAGCTTTCTACACAGCTTTCCAAGAAACATGTCTTTTTTCTCCTATCAATATTAGTCGATACCTGTTGTGTGCAAATTGGCTTCTGCTTCCTTCCCCCGATTTGGCTGTCAGCTAGCAGTGGTGAGACTGCTAGTCCACAGGGCTACGCATCATTCATCAGGATTTGCACTTATAATCGGCACTTGTTAACTATTCAAACTGCTCAGGGCTGATACAAAGATTCAATTTCACATTAAAGCTACTCCTACCCATGCGAACAACGTCGAGCGGAGCGAAGCCGAGCAGGCCTTTGCCGCTAATAAATCCATGTACCGACATGCCAGTATAATACATATTAGTGCAGAAAGTATGTGCATAAAGTATGTCGGTATTCTAGTAGCTGCTACTGAGAAGCAAGTGCATAAATCACATGTCGTTGCTATTTCGTACCATCCTTGCAATGGCCGCTCTGGGGCGCCTCTCTGCCCATCTAAGAGGATTAAGGAAGGATTTGACCGTGATATCTCCCTTGCTGCCTATGCTTGAAACCAGCTTTGAGAATGGCGATTGGTAGCCGTCTGAACCCTGGATTTCTCGCCGCATTGGGGTGTGTATCGCCTCGAACCAGGCCGAGCACAGTAGGCATTTGGCGACGAGATGGAGACTTCCTGAGCCTTCTGCCGAACCCTCTCGCCTGCACTGGGTGGATCTTGTCCGTAGAACCTTTGATGTCAATCTTGACAGCTTTGCAGCGAACCATGGTAAAGATCCTTGCCCGGCCAAGAAATGGCTTCTCCCTATCAGCGGGGTGACCCTCAAGAGTCTCTACAATAGTTGCGAGCGCCGGAACAAACCGGCGTCTTCGTTTCCAAGATCTACCAGGCATCTACTCTTGATGTGAAGTATTAGGTCGCAGGGCGATTGTAATATACCTGTCGCTGGCCCGGCCTAAAAATAGCTCAGACCAATGTTTTCGCCGAAATTATCCGAAGTCTAATTCAAGACGGACCATACTTATGCATCCTATGCATTCTATCGATGTACTCAAGACCTGAATGCAGCACAAAACGGCACATAATGTTACGCTATTGCTTGTATTTGTCTTACTATCATCTACCTAGCTATTTGTTACGTACCGTAAAAACCGAAACGGGTGTCGCGGGTGCATTTAGTGAGTCTTAGTAGTGGGGTGGGGAAGGGCAGCCGCTATTTTTGGCCGCCGTGAATGCCCAGAACCCCTTTTGTACCGACACCATGACTGCACTAACAGACACTAACAGTTAGTTAAACCTCGCTTCTACGATCGCGTCAACATACTGAAAAAAAAAAAAGTCGAAAAGACAGGTTTTTATAAGCGAGTAATTCGATATTTCGAAGATACACCATATCACGACACCAATTACGGACGCTCAAGTTACCACAGCCTAATTTATGGGAAGCAGATTTTAGTGCATAGAATTTACATTCCACAGCGCAGGTCGATTCATAGTACATTAATCAACGAGTCAACATGACCAAGGCACTTAAACGAAGCATTCGCTCAGAGCAAGGTATTTATATCAAATATACTACATAACATCAGAGCTTTCAGTGGGGGAGACTAGCCAGATTATGTTCAAGCTTTCGAACACGGTCACTACTATCACCAAAGACCTCTCGAATGCCTATAAGAGCTACTGTGCATCATTCCTTCGCTCGCATCTCCTGTCCCGACTCGGCGCAGAGAGCCCCTAGGTTCGTGACGGCGTTCAAGAAGGGGACATATGTCATCATGCTGACCCTGGTCCCCATGCCTTCTCTTTGCCTTGCAGAGCCCGCTCATACATCGCCTCGGCCTCCTGGAGCCGCCCTTGGTTTTGAAAAAGGTTGCCGAGATTGTTGACAGTGTCGAGCGTCGACGTGTGCTCTGGTCCCCATGCCTTCTCTTTGCCTTGCAGCGCCCGCTCATACATCGCCTCGGCCTCCTGGAGCCGCCCTTGGTCCTTATAGAGGTTGCCGAGATTGTTAACAGTGTCGAGCGTCGACGTGTGCTCTGGTCCCCATGCCTTCTCTTTGCCTTGCAGCGCCCGCTCATACATCGCCTCGGCCTCCTGGAGCCGCCCTTGGTCCTTATAGAGGTTGCCGAGATTGTTGACAGTGTCGAGCGTCGACGTGTGCTCTGGTCCCCATGCCTTCTCATAGCCTTGCAGCGCCCGCTCATACATCGCCTCGGCCTCCTGGAGCCACCCTTGGTCCGCATAGAGGTTGCCGAGATTGTTGACAGTGTCGAGCGTCGACGTGTGCTCTGGTCCCCATGCCTTCTCATAGCCTTGCTGCGCCCGCTCATACATCGCCTCGGCATCCTTAAGTCGACCTCGGTCCGCATAGAGGTTGCCGAGATTGTTGACAGTGGAGAGCGTCGACGTGTGCTCTGGTCCCCATGCCTCCTCTTTGCCTTGCAGCGCCCGCTCATACATCGCCTCGGCCTCCTGGAGCCGCCCTTGATCCGCATAGAGGACGCCGAGATTGTTGACAGTGTCGAGCGTCGACGTGTGCTCTGGTCCCCATGCCTTCTCATAGCCTTGCAGCGCCCGCTTATACATCGCCTCGGCCTCCTGGAGCCGCCGTTGGTCCTTATAGAGGTTGCCGAGATTGTTGACAGTGGACAGCGTCGACGTGTGCTCTGGTCCCCATGCCTTCTCTTTGCCTTGCAGCGCCCGCTCATACATCGCCTCGGCCTCCTTGAGCCGCCCTCGGTCCATATAGAGGACGCCGAGATTGTTGACAGTGTTAAGCGTTGACGTGTGCTCTGGTCCACATGCCTTCTCTTTGCCTTGCAGCGCCCGCTCATACATCGCCTCGGCCTCCTGGAGCCGCCCTTGGTTTTGAAAAAGGTTGCCGAGATTGTTAACAGTGTCGAGTGTCGACGTGTGCTCTGGTCCCCATGCCTTCTCATAGCCTTGTAGCGCCCGCTTATACATCGCCTCGGCCTCCTGGAGCCGCCCTTGGTCCGCATAGAGGACGCCGAGATTGTTGACAGTGTCGAGCGTCGACGTATGCTCTGGTCCCCATGCCTTCTCTTTGCCTTGCAGCGCCCGCTCATACATCGCCTCGGCCTCCTTGAGCCGCCTTTGCGTCACATAGAGGTTTCCAAGAGTTGCTGATATCTTGACACTGACTTCATCGCTAGCAATCTCATTCAACAATTGCCAGCATCGATCAGCATGAAGCAAAAGTCGGCGCTGAATCAACCAGTACTCCGGGACCTCCTCTCCTGGGATATGCAGACTGGTACATTTCATTGCCAGTGCTGCTAGGTCTTGTTCATTCGGACTGTTCAGTACGTGGACCATCCACGAGTGCACACAGCCATGCACGCTGTAGCCACTTGACTCAGACCCGTTTTCTATGCCTGCCCAATGCGCTTCCACCAGTCCGTGACTGCAGAGCACTCGCATACCATGGTCGAACGCAAGCCGGGTCTCCGTAAGATCTTGGAGCCACTTCGGTCCACCGTCTGTTCCTCCTTGCCGTACTAATTCGTACCACAAGTCTTCGTTGCCAAAAAAAGCCCATAGTCGCAGCAGCATTGCCGCTGATTTGTTCCGCCGGCGAATGCTCGCATATGATATGTTCCACGTGGAGTACATAGCACGATTTTCATACGTCAAGAGTTGGGGGCTCAGTTTCTGCAACTGGCCCCACGTGCTCTCATAGTCTTGCAAGTATTGTCGCCATGATGTCGAGACCTGTGCGAGATATGCACCAGCTGTTGACAGGGCGAGCGGTAGACCGTCGAGTTTGCAGGCAAGAGCCATCGCGGAAGCATCTATCATATATTAGAAATTGTCTGGCCCTTTATTTCCGGGGTTAGGGGCATCGCGCACCGTCTCGAGTTCCTCTCCGACCTGATGTCGACTCTAGAATGCGGAGACTGTCCTCTACCTTGCGCAACTTCTGCAATCGCAGTAGCTCCCCAATCTGGACTGTTGATGATCGCGTCGTCACAATGATCGCTCCATGATCTGTATCTGGAAGGTGTTGGCGAATATCGTAACCCTCTAGCGTTGATTGATCCGTCTCATTACAGCCATCTAGGCTGCCAGCTTTTCCAACTGGCCCTACCCCCGTATCGCCTTCCATCTTGGGGTGGTCGTAGTTGTCGTAGATTAACAGCCATCGGTTATTTCTTGATTCATCTAGCCATCTCCTGACAGCTAACGATGCGTCGCCGTCATTGTCTGACACCGCAGCTTGCATATATGTCAGGCCGGGGTGCTCCCGGATGATTTTTATAGCTGCAATTCGGAAACTCTGGTTCAGTGACGTTTTATCTCTAGCATTCAGCCAGATCGATGCGGAATAGTCGTTTCGGTGTCGCTTCATGTATGCGATTGCGAGCTGCGTCTTGCCCATGCCGCCCAAGCCGTGGACCACAACAGTGGAGCGCTCAGCTCCTCTCTCGAGCTTTTGATGTATCCATGCAAGCTCTTCTTCTCGAGCGACAAAGTGAGTTGTCTGAACGGCACCTGGCTGGCTAAGAGGGAGGGAGAATCGGTCAACATTGCCTCGTGCTATACACAACGTCAACTCAACATCACGACATACATGCCTAGGCTGTCCTACCATCGTCTGCCCTCCTTTCCCTCGCCCAACGCTGTTGCACACTATCTGTGGCGCTCAAAGCCATGATCTGTAGATGTTCCGACACCGTCACGTACCCGGTATCCTGTCTCGACGGGTAGCGTACCATAGAGGTATGATTTGCGTGGATGACAATCGGCTCGGCGTCTGCGTGTCCTGGTACGACGGCCGATGCTCTTGGAACAACCTGATGATGCCTCAGTACCATGTATCAAGGGCAGCGGGAGGAAATACAAACCATGATGCTGCGCCCTAAGACGGTTAGTGTCGCGTATTCCTCATAGGCGAACTTTGTTATAAATTCATTGCTGATCGGGGCGTATTGTCCTAGCTGTTGCTGCAACCACTCCGAATCCCGCTCGAGGTGCTTCAGAAGCCGCTCGTCAGCTGCTATCACAAGGGATGCCACATTAGCCAGAACTCGCCCCAGCTGCACGCCGTTGCCGCCTTGATGAGGAGTTCCCATAAACAGAATTCCATATGTTGACAGTTTGATCGATCGGTGTTCGGCTAAGGCGCCCTGCCGAGCAGCGTCGGAGTGGATTAGCGCCTAAGAGTGCCAGTCAGCCAACGATCCGGATATAGAGTTAAGCAAGTCGACCTACACTTTTGAGGACGAGCCCTCCGAGGCTATGAGCGACGAAGATGATCGGTCGGTTGGTGGACTAATAGCCTGTCAGCATCAGTGCAAGGTGGCAGATAGTGCGCACTCGCATCCGTCATTTTTCGCTTCCTGCATAAGTCGGAAACCAGGGTTCTTGCGTGGTCGTAAAGATGTTGCCAGCTCACTCGATCAGTGGCATGCGTGTTCGCGTCATAGCCCCAGCAGAGGATGCGGGCTCGTGGGAGGTTATCGGGAAGGAGGTGTCGTAGCCAGTTAGTGCCGTTCTCCGCTGTCCATGTCTTCTCCCGGTGGCCATTGAGGCCATGCAGTGCGACGACGCTGCTGTTGTGAGAGAAGAATAAGCAGGAATGCAGAAAAGACGTACTCGACGATCGGATCGCGCCCCTCGAAGACAACTTCCAAGCCTTGCGGATGCTCCACTGTCTGACTTAGCGTGCGCGGCTCTCGGGATAGTGCCAGCGTCATCTTATCGACCAAGCGCGAGACTCTCGATGAAGCCATACCGGTTGCTATCGTAGCTGTATCGTCGTAGACTTTGCGCTGATGTGTGTCGTCTGCCTGCGCACAACCAACTTGCCACTGCTTAGGCCAGGCTGCAGTCGGGCGTTCATCCCCGCTCTTGAAGGGCTGAACTTGATCCCGTCCTTCCCATCGGCCGGATTATGATTTTCCCGCTCAGTAAACCAAGTGTTGGTACTAAATGCACCCGCGACACCCTTTTCGATTTTTACGGTAGAGCATCAAGCGGCAACTAGCCGTTGAGTCCTGTTAAGAGTGGACAATAAGGTACTTAGCAGGTACAAGCTATTTTTGGCTGCTCCCCACTAAATTTGTTATGTAGGTGTTCACCCGCGACACCCATTTCGGGTTTTGGTATTGGATGGCGGATATTAGCAATCACAAAGCAACGTGCGTCAACAATGCTCAGGGAGGGCTTTAATCATCATCATGACCTTGATGTGCGGTCCAAGCCACTTTACTGATACACTAAGATCAAACCATTCGTATTACATATGCGACCTGGAAATGTCTGGTACATCCGCAAACGTGAGGTTTGCCACAAGGCCTAGATAGGCTGCTGTAGTGGGAAATACCTGGCCGAGAGGTCGAGTGGTTTCCACTGCTGTTTTAATACCATAGGCCTCGCGCTTCACATCAGGGTGTGAGGTGTATTCTCTTGCGGCAACGAGATGCGAACTAGTGAAAACCATTAAACTGGACTTCATAGTTGACATGATATGATAATCACTTGACCGTTCGGTGCCATGCATCATCTCCAGCGAGTGCACGACCCATCTCCTGGACCTTGTTGCTTGCTGCCTGGTGCGCATTGCACAGACGGCTCGGAGTGTGTGTTGAGGTACTTCGGCTCTGGTGGAGTTGTCTCCCGCCCCTTCTCCCTCGCAAAAAGCGCGGGAAACCCTTGCCAGGCACCTCAAATTCAAGCCCCTGTTTCAAACTCAAGATGTATTGTGATACTGGTACCAGGAACTCCGATGCCCCTGTTCATCTGGCCTCACTGTCGACACCTGCCCATTCTTCGCCGGCAAACACAGTCCATCCCGCTTCATGGCTCCCTAGTAGTCCCATGCTTGTTTTGACAGACTTCCTCCAGCCAAGGCATCCGAAACAGAGCCCCCGTCATAATTGATGTAATTGCTTATGATGGGCATTTCCCCTCCACCTATGGTCAATTTGGCGGCATAGGTGGCTGAGGTGTGGCTCGCCACGTTGATGGTTTTGGGAAATGCACGGATGGAACTCTCTTGAGATTGATCGTGGCGCCACCTAGATCCGCAGCTTCAGGACTGCACGTCGTGAGCAGCCCGATATTTGATGTGTGGGGGCGATACATACCGAGTTTTTGAGTGTGTCAGGCTGGCCAGATCGGCGCGGCATGTGAGTGCCAAGTTATCTCTGACGATATTCGCTTGAGGTTCAACCTTGTCATTTTGCAGCACGGTATAGGCATCAGATTGCATAAATTGGCCTCCTACCTGGCCTCGGTTCGTCAAACGCATTCTGCACTGTTCATCATCTCAATCTCTTAGGGTTCATCGCCGTAATATCAACCTACAGTCGCACGCTCAGACCAGCGCTGCTGCCCGCTTCTAAAGGGCATCACTTGGCGAGAGGCCCTGCCACAATAGCCGTTTCGAGTTACGACCTTCGAGTGATTCACGAGCAACCTTGCTGGTAGCTGCCTTCACCTGATGTCAGCGAAGACTAAACCATTCCAAAGGAATTGTCTGCGCTGATTGCCTTGTAGGTGGGCTAGTGGTCGAGGCAAGGCCACTTTCACTGACACCATCGACTCTGTGACCGCTCGTGGCCGTCGAGCCTGGCCAGTACTACTGGAGGTACACTCAGCCAAACCAAGTGCCCTCCATAAAAGACCGTGCCTTTTCTGCCTCACCTGTACAACGCGCCATATTCTAACAATCTAACGTTGCATACACAGGATAACAAAAGAAAAAGCAAAGTAGTTCCAGCCCTGAAATAAGCCAATCCATATTTTTTTCAATGTTTTGAGCTGGATTGCCTGTGGAAGGCGGACGAAATTAGAAATACAGAAACTGGTTATTATTACCTCGCAAAAGAAAACGCAACACCCCGCCGCACTCGCCGGACGAACCTGATCGAAAACCTACAGAAACTGGTTGGGGGGCTGATCTAAAGAGAAACCTGTACTAGCAGA
Organism: Akanthomyces muscarius; assembly: GCF_028009165.1. NCBI lineage: Eukaryota > Fungi > Ascomycota > Sordariomycetes > Hypocreales > Cordycipitaceae > Akanthomyces > Akanthomyces muscarius. Next base: position 583,485 of record NW_026611614.1, on the reverse strand, counting down.
GATCTTTTGAGAATTGAGTGTACGGAGAGATTAATCAGAGCAGCGGCGGAGGCGTGAGAGGAGATCAAAGACGAGCTATTAGGAAAGCTTGCTACATCGATGGTGCGGTGGCTTCAAACCGTTATCGATGTCGACAAGTGGTATACAAGATGTCAATCATGGTAGTAGAAAATCTCTGCAATTAACAGCCCATCAACTTTTCCCCCATAGTTTATTCAGACCAATAATGGCAAAGCCGTGATGTACTGTAATTGTGCGTGGCCGCTGGTCCTCCATAAACAAAAGCGGACAGAGCGGAACTTTGGTTGACCAATTGTACAAACACCGCAACAATAAAACAAGGGGTAACGTTGTATTGTACAATATCCTACGCACAAGCACCGACAGAGGGGTTGCCTATGCCCAGTCGAAGCTGAACTGGACAGAGTTGTTATTTTTGAGCATATCGGAGAAGCTTTCATTGTCGTGCATGTTTTGTCTGTCAGTAGAGTTGACGTCGGTCGCGCCAGACATGCAGTCCATGTCCATTGGGACCTGAAACATGCCAAAGAGGTGCTGCATGCCGCCACTGGGCATATCATTGTGGAAGCTCATGTTGCTGTTATTAGGCATGCTTTGAGCATTGTGGGCCTGCGCATTCTTCTTGACGTACGCCTGAGGGTGAGAAAGATGGGAAGCTCCGGTGGGGTTTCCTCTCCGGATGGAGCACTTTGTAAAGTGGCGCTTCAGGATATCACTACGAGAAAAAGTGTCGCGGCAGAGAACACACATGTAAGGGCGGTCGCCAGTGTCTGCGCAAACCAGTAAGCATGGTACCGGGATGGGAGTAGAATGGTATTGGTACTGGCAGGAAGAGACTTACGACGCAGGAGATGACGTTTCAAGTGCTTGGTTTGCAGGTACGTCTTGGTGCAGTGCGGGCAAGGGAACTTGCCATCGGCATCCTTGGTGGGGATGAAGGTGTTGTTTGCAGCACCAGTGGCGAGAGCTGCGGGGCGGCCGGGAGCGCTAGGCAGGATGTCTCTGCGCCTGTAGGAAGTAGCCGGGGTGATGCTGGGCATCATCGGTTGCAACATGTCATAGTCGGTGCGAGTCTGAGCCATGGAATCGTTGCCTGAGTTGGGGTGGAGGACTTTGGAGGCGGGGTGCGGGGAGGGGGAGGTAATTTTATTTGATGACAGCAGTAGTCGAGAATGCAAGCACAAGCAGACCTCGAACAGGGAAGGGGGGTGTAGGGTTGTTTTGTGACGGATAATCGTTTGAAGCAAAGGAAGAGGGTGACGAGTAAATCGAGAAGGCAAGGTTAAAACCGGGGACAAGGATAAAGGAAGGGTAAAGAGAGTCTTGCAGTTGATCAAAATGAAACTCTGGGCGGTAATAGAAAAGGAAAAAAAAAGAAACGACGGGTGTTCTAGAGCAAGTGCCTGCCTGCGAGGTTGTCCGAGGAATGGGCCACGTTGAAGTATTATATACTCGGTGCTCTTACTGTGTACGAAGGCAAAGGCGAGTTTTTTCCTGGTAATGCCCTTGGTAGTTGGCAGGTCAGTACTGCTATTTGCCGCCAAGGATATGAATATTAATCCTTGCTAAATATTAATCCTTGTCGAAGCCAGCCTGCTTGAAGCCCTGCTGGCTCTGGTACTGGTACACCGGCGCGCGTGAGGGGGGTTGACTGGACCTGAGTGACACGGTGCTGGTTTGGGTAATCGTAAGGAGTCTCTACTCAGTAATCTGACATGATCCCGAGAGGAACCGACAAGTGTTGTCTTTTGCGCAATTCATCTAATCAAAGAGCGACGATTTGTCGCCTTTTCAAAATGGTGAGAAAAAATGTAGTCCCGGCCAAATCGTGCCCAGAGGATAAATTTACATAAACTTGTATTTGTCGCTGTCGCACAAGTACCAAGGTGCCTACCAAGTTAGCTTTATTAGGGGGGCCGCAGGGGAGGGAGGCGTGGCTCAGTAGGCGAGTCACTCACTTTTTCATCTTCTTCTAGCAGTCAGGCACGTCAGGGTATCCTGGCTGGTTGATGGCGTTGATACCCTTCGTTGGAAGCCCACAGCAGTCGCTCGTATCGATCTACGCGTTTTCGCCAGTCTCTGGACACAGACTGTCTGCCCCTTCCTAGGCTCTTTTTCCTTTCTTTGGAGGATCCGTGCCGTGGTGGTGGTGGTGGTGGTGGCGGCTAGGTGGGTTGCGTGATCCACTCGGCTTCTTTTTTTTTCTTTCCTTGTGGATGCTTCCAAACGGGCTCTCTCTTCCGTGATGCGACCTTAATTTCTGGCGACACACTCCGACGGCAAGGCCCATACGACCACTCGAGAGGACAATCGTCGTGATGCAGCTACGGACTTGAACTGGTTGACTGCTTCGGGACCTGGCAGATCAGCCGCCCTTCTTCGATGCACCAGTCCGCTAATTACGAAGGACACCTTGTCGGCATAGCCATTGTCCATGGATCCTTATTTCTCTGTCAAAGCTCGGTCTGGAGTAATAGTAGAAACGAATCCGACAGTATCGACCCGCAGCGACAATGATGTTGGTCCCCTATAATCCATCGCGCCCTCTTGCCTACCATGATATCAGCGAGGGCAGAGTTGATGCAACAGAGCACCCTTACGAGGCATGTAGCACAAGGAGCGTCTTTTAACCAGACCCAGCTTTCACAGACTGGCTCAGCTTGAAAGTAACGGCAACGGTATTTGAAAAAGCCATGGCTGGGTTCAGCGGCGCTAGACTCAGTCATGATACAGGCCCTTTGATAATGAAAAGGAGCGAGACTGTCAACGACTTTTGAAAGCCGCTCAAGTGTAACCAGAGGGAATATCGAGGAGAGCGCGCACTCCGTTCTCTCGCAAGAGATGTCCTCATGCGGTGGGGGAAAACATTTCCTCCGGCAGGTCCATCGACTTACCTTGTCGACCTGGTGGCCGGCCAGCAGAACTTTCCATAAACAGCATCACATGCATATTGAGCAACTGAATGTGCTGAGGGGGGTTTGGGCGTTGCTAGACGAATTTGAAGCCGCAGGCAGACCTTTTGTGGCTCGGGGCGAATGTTCTGCCGGGCGGAGCAACAAGAAGAATGAGGAGGAAAATGTCTGGCAGCAGAAAGCAAATGATATGGAATTTGCTTGCAGAACTATCCGTAGAAGCCCTTTTTCAGATGTGCATCGACAACTGATGATGAGGGCGTTTACCTAGCTAGCTGGAATTTGCCTGCACAGAATGTCTCGGCGGCGTGCTTGCAGGTGGCGGCTTGACTCGGATGCGCGCCCCCTCCCGTGCGGCTGCGCCAAGCCGGGGCAACTGGGCTGGCTGGCCGGATTGCAGTGGTTGGCTGCTGGCTGCTAAAATGTCAAGGGTGATTACGAAACCTGTCTCGTAATAGGCAAGGAACGAGATTGGGATTGGGCCATGCAGCCGAATTGTCTCTTCGATAGCCGTTGGCCAGTATTACAGTACCTGAAAGGAATGCAGCCCTCCCGGCATATACTGCCTCAATTTACATGTTCAAGACACAAAACTTAATCACAGGATGATAGTATCGTGGTAGGGATAAAGCAGTATTCCCTTTGTATTCGTGGTGATGACGGCCTATCGTACGGCCTCCCAGAGCTCTGTGGAGACCATCGTACGAAAGCGGGCAATCGGTGGTTTCAGCCCTTTGCCAGTCACTGTCACCAGGCTGCAACAGCATGCGATGCGTTATTGCCCGCGTTGGCTTTTGACCTTCCATCAGAGTCTGGCATACCCGCTTCACCATATTCACCAGATTCCCCAGGCGTCACCGGGAAAGGGACCAGGAAACGAGGTTCGACGAGATCAAATGATCGATGAGTATCGACATACGGGCATATCCTCCACCCCAATGCGGCTGGAAGGGTCCTTCCAATTCAAGCCACTCAGATTGCCTATTAAGTCTGAGGCTCATTGGAGTCACTCGCCAGTAGCCGAGGGGGGGATGTGGACTAGCCTCTTCCAAAAGGATTCTATCTATAAACAGCCTAATCCTTTGCCATTGCCGAATGCCTGCACACCGGCGGAGCAGGGATTTGGTAGTAGTGATGCGTTCGAGGAGTGAGCTTTATCTCGAAGACGTAGGCTTGACATAGTTGGAAAGCAGATGACGATTAATATAAGCTATTCTTGCACTATTTAATGCTGAAGAAATCCAGTTGTCCGGCTCTCATGTCGCAGGTTCTGCACCGACAGAGTGCAACTGACACAATGGAGATATTCCGAACAGCCAGAGGCGTACTTGAGCCATCATCACTGCACTGCTTACCCAGCATAGACATGATTCTGTGTCCCTGTGTTGTCGCTACAATTCACTCTAATGGCATACCGGTCTTTTCAACGCAGACTCACATGAGATATGAGCAGCATTTAGAGTAGGTGCTGCGTCAAAGATTGGGTTGAACCCTGCATGTGCTTTTCACGCGTTGATTAATCCTACTTGGCAAGTTAGTATGCAGGCCTAGAAAGCCGCACCTACGACTAAAAACCTATGTCGCTATCATCGACAGTGGCATTTCCAATCAAGACTTATTTATCAAGTAGTGCGTAGAGCGAGGGAAATTTGCATCCTCGACAGACACTAGACGGCCATCACGATTCACATCGCAAGTATAAATGCAAAGTGGTTTTCTGTTCCGTAATAAAGACAAAGAGAACATGGTAGACTTGTTAGGAATGAGACTCTGGCTCCGATTTCCGCTGGGTACTCTGTGATTAGCAAACTTGGACTTAGCGCGCAGACACACGAATCATTGTACGTCCTAAATCTGCTTCATGCTTTGTCATATTGATTGTCTAGATTGTGGTAATCGCGATAGACAGGGTGAGAGTGGCTCTCGCCATTAAAAAGAGAAGTTCGGCCGCGGGCAACGACGCTGTCAAAAGCATGTGTCTTTTTTCAGAATGCTCGCGGTCAGGATCAATCTGGTGGTAAGACAAAGGCACAGTGTCGAATTCGTCAAGCAATCTAGGTCAAATACACTGCACTTCAGCTTCCAAAGCGGCCGCCAAAGGACTGAGATACTTCATTTATACTCATCTTTATTTCCCCCAAATGTATGGATAGTGAATCTCCTTTTAGTTAGGGCTTATTACACGAAGCTAGGAGGACGGCGCGATAATAGCTGAGCATTAAAAAGGGCGCAACCACGGCGAGGAAGCATCGTGGAGGCATCTTTTTATCAGCACACAATATCTTGACTGATATTTGGTATCGAAGAATTCTACAAAGTGACATTTTAGTATAGCTACCGTGCTATATCAGAGCAGGCTAAGTTGTATCACGTCTTTGCTGCTCGCAAAGAAAACTGCTGTACACTAGGACGGGAGCAAGTTCTTTGATACTAATCAGGTTACTAATTACAGACATATCCTCATGTCCAATAGAACTGGCGACAAATAAATACTTCCCACTGTCAGTAGATCAATATACCAACAAAATAAACTTTCCATCTAACTATCTCCCAACACTGCTATGGGTTTCACATATAAAGCTGACTATATCCTCAGTATCACATTGAATAGCTCTGAAAAGCCCGATGCTAGTATAAAACAAATGTTTAACAAAACCTAGATAACCCTATACTCCCTGGGAGGATAGTGTTTGCAAACCAACTTTCTGGGGCCGAGGAGAAGTTGCCTTTTATACTCAATCCTCATGAGCTGCAGTGCAAAGACCTTACCGTCCATAGTCGTCGTAGTCACTGAAGAGTTTTCCTCATTTGGCCATTCCATCTTTTCTAACCTACTCATTAGGTCACGGCTGTCGTTATCCATGGTCGCTAGAGGAACCGCCTGGCGGCCAATGACGAGGTACACGGGGCGGTCGTAGCTAGTGGCTTTGAACCATTCTTGCACCCCTTTGGAGGCTTCCACGGCCTCTAAGCAATTTTCTCTAGTAGTTCCAGAGTAGGCCAGCACATGTATACGGCGTGTCGTAAACCGGCATATATCTCCGTTTTGCCGTCGGCCTGTTGTAGTCCCTCTCAAGTCACGCACGTCAGCGTCATGTCTATACACACCAGGGAACGTGTAGAGCTCTCCGTCTCGTGAATTTAGAACATGTTTGTTTTCAAGTCCGTCGAGAATTGCGCCCACTGGCAATTCTTCCACATCAACTGGATCTGCTAGTAAGTGAAGGTCATCATCCGCCCGTTGTGGTTGGTTCCGCCAACAACGGATCTTTGTTCTCAGTAGCATCTTAAGCTTAACGAAGAGGGTTGTGTGTTTATGACAGACAAGTCAAACGGCGTAGTGGTTTAGTACCAATAAACGATAATGCTCTCAGCCTGCTATCCTATTTATACACTTGCGGGGTTATTGGCCAATCAGACGACGGTACATTTAAAGGTACTTTAATGTTAGGTGGGAATTAGGCCATAATAGAAGTACCGGCAGCTCTCAGAGGTACAATTAGCTACATCACAGCCGTGTTGTGTCCACGCTAAGTCCTGATGGTGTGGGTCCTGTGACCTGCTTGCTCCTTTACCACAGTCAAAGGGATAGCAGCTTTATAAAGTTAAATAGGCTGAACGGTCTTACAGTGAAAGGCGTTATTAGTGCCGCGCCCTTGTGCCGTTAATTAACTAAATAGCGACTGTGGTAGGGTTGGCGTTGGCTACTAGTGGGTTTTGTACCGCGGGATACCTCTACTGGTAGTACCTGGCCTAGCACAGGCTATGTCTGGCCCTTTCGTCCCGCTGTTACAATCCTCAGAAATCGCCTTTTTTTTTCCCGCGCAAGTATGCGTTGACCTTGACGCAATACAACAATCCGTTCCTTTCTGCATCGTCTATCGGTCCTATCCATCTGAAGCCATGGCCCTCATCTTGACAAATAATGCACTTAGCGCATGCTAGCCAAGCGAGAGTGCATAGAAAAGGCTTGCATCACGCATCCCAACACAGCCCCCTCCCCCGCATCAAGTGCACAAATGCTCCCGATTGTTTCCTGAAAGTAACTAACCGCCGCACAACACGCTTATCACGATGGATGGCCTAAGTGTTGCAGCAAGCATCATTGCGGTTGTTGACGTGTCGGTTAAGATAATCACTTTATGTTCGCAGTACTCCAGGGCTGTTGTCAATGCTAAAGCCGACATAGCGCGCCTCGCAACGCTGCTAAAGGGCCTGAGGACGACGCTGGACCACGCCAAGGCACTCATCGAAGCTCCGCAGGGCGCATCGCTGTCTACGTCGCACGATTTACAAGAGCAGCTCGCAGGATGTCAGTCCACGCTCCAAGAGCTGAATGAGAAGCTTGAACTGGGCGTCGCTCGTGCGTCAAAGCGCCGGTTCTGGGTCCGAGCCCTAAAGTGGCCATTTGGCCATGGAGAGATTGAGGCCTTGATGTCTCTCCTAGAACGCTATCATGGCAGGATTATGGATGGTCTACAGGTTGATCAAACGTAAGTGTATTCCTCAACGCATGCCTTTTCACTTTGAACTTATCCAACGTAGCACTTTGCTTCTTCATATCAAGAATGGTGTGGACAACTTCCCTGCTCAAACGGATGAGGACATTTCCATAGCTAAAAAGCCTCACTTCCTCATACCTTTCCCTCGGGATCCAGATTTCATCCCACGACCCGCTGTTCAGGTACAGATTCGCGAGCAACTTACGGGCAAGGCGAGCCGACTAGCACTCATTGGTATGGGGGGTTTTGGGTAGGACGCGCTCTTACTATGCTTAACACTATTATGTACTACCGTGGCTAACGCGGAAGCAGTAAATCGCAACTTGCCATAGAACTTGCGCATGAAGTCCACAGCTCCAATCCCGAGAAAAGTGTTTTTTGGCTACGTGGCAACTCTCGGGCGACATTCGAAGCATCCTATCGATCTCTTGCCGATAGCCTCGCCCTGCCTCGTCGCCACGATCCAAAAACAAACATTTTTGCGCTTGTCTGTGACTGGCTGCAAAGAGAAGACGTGGCCCCATGGCTGATTATACTTGATAATGCAGACGATTTCGATGTGTTTTTTGGTCCTGTGGAGGAGTCTCCAATGGCGTCCTATCTACCCAAAACAAGCAATGGAAAAGTCTTGGTGACATCCCGGAATGCTGATCAACATGGGCAACCTAGCCCTTACTTTTTGGAGGCAGGGCCGATTAGAAGAGGCAGAGAAACTTCAGGTGCAGGTGATGAAGACTCGCAAGACGACGCTCGGGGTGGATCATCCTGATACGCTGGCCAGCATGGACAACCTGGCATACATCATGTGCGAGGCGCCTGATTACTGCGCCTCTCTTGGCGGGCGTGTGCTTGGCTCACAACATCCAGACACTTAGTCCTTGAAGAATGCAATAGCGTCGGCCACCCACTTGGGAGCCAACCCACCTGGGAGCCAACCCCACCTGGGAGCCACCATCACCCATCATGAGCCTGCTAATAAAATACCTCACAACAACCACAAATAAGATTAATTAAATACTAAATAATTATATAACAATAGCCTCGCTATCAGAGATCTCAGCATTTGATAAATCAATTAGCCCAACATTCTCTGTGCCGATCAGTTGTGCTTCAAGCTGGCGACGTGTATTATCAACCTCGACAACTGTCACAAACGCTCTATTAGGGTCTAGTTGAACTTTCCTGCGCTTTTATGCGCGGCAGTCATTAGCCTGTTGTTGAAGATTATTTATCTGTGTTGTTAAAGTGATAATAATACTGTTATATATGTTAATTCCTTTCTATATCTTCCGTTTAATAAGGCGGTATGCAGGCAATGTTTTCTGGGTACGCTCAAGGCTAGAAATAAGCCTCTTAACGCCTCGGCCATTAGATAGAGTTATGATATTATCAGACTGGCTTGTTAGAGGCGTTTAAGGCTTCTTTAGAGTAACTAGGTGTTATGGTGCCTTAAGAAGAAGCAAAGGACTGAGTAATGGCTTTACTCTATTAACAGGCCAAAGTCCTGTCGCCCGCCAGCCAGCAATAATGTTTAATTTAGTTATTCTGAGCTCCCGTGCCTTTATATAACACATTAGAAAGATCCTCTTCCTAAGCGGCGAAGAGTTAGTGATAGTTGGGTGCCTTCTAAGATGTGATGTGTAATACCTCTTCACAGGCCCGAAGACAGCCACATTAAGAGGTTGAAGGACATGACTGCTATATGATGGCAGGAATAGGATAAAAATGTTATTCTGGTAACATTCCTATAGAAATTCAGTGGTGGTATGAGTGCCGTGGCTATCAACAACTAGTAAGCGGCGACTTGCTGGGGATGGCTTTGTCTCTAGGATAAAGACTGTCTTAAGCCAGTAGAGAGCGATCTCATCATTCGTCCAGCCCTTCTTTGTAGCCTCAAAATACCAGTAGGCATAGGGCTTAAGCTCATTAGGAAAGTATTGCTGTTAAACACTATCGCCTTGGAAGATACCCAGTGGGTTAAGCTTCCTCCTAGTGGCTGAGATACACTTAATAATTATAGTCTAATAACGAAGCCTAGACTGCTTCTTTAGAGCTATTCGCTTCTTCGATAACCCTAGCACTAGTCTATTCTCTCGCTGGCCTATTGCTAGCCCCGTCTCGTCCATATTGTATCGGTGCTTTGGACGGATGTTGCGTGGCGCAGGAAGGTCGACATGCTGAAAGAATTCCTGAATAGCGTTAGTTGATGCGCCATCAATTCTCTTTAGATCAAGCCTCTTGCCCCTGAAGGTCTTAATCTTAGGATTTCGCTGGAGGAATCCTCGTAGCCAGTTCTTGCCAATCGCTTTTGTATCGCCGTTAAGGACAGCCACCTTCTCAGCTATCTCTCGGACCTGACTATGCGTTGGGGCGACGCTAGCGGCCTCCTGAATTAGGATCCAGCCATAGAGATGCCTCTCTTGAGCAGTTGAAAGGCGTTGTATTGACTTAAAAGCGTCCGTCCTTTTTTAGTTGTTTTCCCTTTATCCGGCCACTAAGGGTTTGTTAAGGGATTCCCCAGCGTCTTCCAGCCTCATACTAGCTTATGCCACTAATAACGTCTTGAATTGCATTTTGAAGGTCTTCTTCAGTATGTCGAGCTTCTATAATGCTGTTATAAAAAAAGAATTAAATAATAATAATTATTACGCAAGTTATCGCGGTTGTTGTAAAGGGGTGGATGAGAGGGTCGCGACGCGTTAGAGTGGCTCCCAGGTGGGTGGCCGACGTTAGATTTGTGGCAGCAAGATAGATAGCAACACCCACTGTAAATAATAGTCACCGCAGCATTTGGAATTTGCTGTAAAGCAGTGCTTAAGGTGCAGTACGAGGTTCAATTTCTATTGTCTTGGGGCAGTTTCAAAGCTTCGTTAGCTGTAAGGTGCTCATCTTGAGGTTTGCTCAAAGTCTTTGTGAAGGATTCGGGCTTCACCAGCTCCCTACCGACTTAATACTAGAGCCCACTAAGTTAGGCGAGTGTGGGCGTGGACCTTACTTACTCCACAGTGTAAATTACTAGCTAGATCGGGGAAGAGAGAGCCTCTTCCCTTTTTACTTCTTTTCTCTCTCTTTTAGAGAATTAATAACTATTGTGACGCTCACTCGCAGCGGCCGTGAGGCCAGTCCTTAACAGTCTTCTTGTATTAATACTGTAACTTAGCTTCTTATTCTATGATACAATGTTAAATAAGACGGTTCAAACTAGATCACGCACCAATTTACAGACCCTGCCGTATTTCTAACTTCCCAAAGCAACACGCTGTAAGTAGAAACTCTATTTCTAGCGTTATTTAAATGATATAGGCATAATTTGGCCAATGGGCGCGGGCCTTCGTGCACAAAGCGCCAGACATGCCCATCTTCGCCGAAGTTGCTATTTAATTAAATACACCGGGGGCGGCGCTAATAACGCCTTTCACTGTAATAACTGTAGAGTGTCCTTTGAATGTCTTTAATATACATACAATAGTGTTTTAAAGGAGGCTAGCCACACAGTATAGTGCGCTATATAGTGCGAGATTGTCTATACTTACAATCGCTACGCGCTCTCTTCAAGACAGCCGAGTAAAATAATAGAGAGAGAGAAAAATCGTGTTTTATTGCTACGCTAATATCTGCGAACCATTGCTCCGTTGGTTCTGATTCTGTCACACAGTCAATTCGCTTGCTCTCTCATACTTCCTCAACCCATTTCGTGGCTATCTCTATACCTACCAGCAATTCGCCATCTCAAGTCGAAATCATGCCCCGAGCCCATAGGCAGCAGCTTGTCCGGACAGTCACACTCCTTTTTGTCTCACTCGTCCGGCTATATGCTAGAACCGGCCACGCAGCCCCGTTTTTGAAAGATCATGCTTCGCACAGCTCAACGCACCAAAGGTTGAGCTCGTCAGAGCTGCGGTAACGCGTGAGAACGGTATCTAGCTTGGAGTAAACTAGTCGATTGGCAGAGAATTGTCTACGTCGTCGGTGGCACACCAAAGGATCCAAACAATGCAGTCACAAGGTATATTCAAAGAATTAACGTCCAAAAGGCCACTACGATATCTCATTAATGAGAAGGAATAATCTGTTTGATTGTTTCCTCCTCCCCTTCGGTATCGTCTTCTGAAAAGAAACAAACACGCACAGTGGTCGGCCGGCCAGCTAATGCGAGGGGCTCTCAGACCTAGATAAGGAACACTAGCTTAGCAACATGATGGGGGAAGGAGAAAGGTTGAGAATTGCAGTGGGTATGCGAGGGTATTAGAGTGGCCGCTATATAGCTATAGAGCCTGGTATCGTCCGCGTGGTACACCCGCGGGATTGGGCTGCCTATGCTCGCCTGCTCCTGCATAACGGCCTCGTCAAGTCCTTCGACGGTGGGAACGTGAGGGGTAAGAGATTCATTCCAGGTGGAGTCCTGTGCAGGCCACGAGCTCTTTCGTGGCAGGCTCGGGACCGGTGGGAAGTCTGGTGGTGGGAAGTCTGGTGAAGGTGGAGCACGATACGATGCGGCTGCGAAGGTCTGTCATGTTGATCCGCAATTCCGGGCTAGGGTGGAAAATGCATCCTAGAATATCATTGAGCTCATCTGACAAGGGCAAGATGGTCTTGAGCAGGCCAGGACGGCGAAGATATGCGCGGTAGGTGGAGTCCAGAACAGAGGCCTGCTTCCATAGGTTGCGTCCGCAGGCCAGGTTGACCAGAATGACACCGAGACTCCAGACATCGCTAGGAGCACACATGTAATATGGTTTCTGCATGGTAGGGTCTAGGCACTCTGGGCTCATGTAAAAGGTAGATCCACAGCCATAGTCCTCAGATCGATCATCTGCAGTGGCTAGGCCAAAGTCCGCCAGCTTGACCGTCTTCCCCTGGTCTCTCACAAGGATGTTCTCGGACTTAATATCACGGTGGTAGATACCGAGCTTGTGGCAGTGCTCGACAGCATCAAGAACCTGAAGAAAAGCCTGCTTGGCCAGCAGATCATTGCCGACGTAGTGCCCACGCTTGGTGATGTTGAGGAACAGGTCACCCTCAGGGCAGTATTCGAGAACAATGTAGATGCAGTCAACCTCGTGCACGATTGTGTGGATAGACACGACGTTGGCGTGCGATGACGCCCGGTAGTGTAGGCTGATCTCTTGTTGTTGGCGGGCTATTTGTCGTCGCTCTAGGAGGGTGCCATTATCGTTATACTTGCTTAGACACTTGATGGCGTAGCGCATGCCCGTCGTGATGTCAATGGCAGAGTAGACCACACCGTAAGCACCAGTGCCGATAATATCAGTGAGATGCAGTTTGCCTTGTACCACGCGGCCTAGTCTCTGCTCTGCGGCTAGAGGCACGCATCGCCCAAGCAGAAAGCGGCGAGTGTATTGCGATTTCTGTTGTATTTCAAGTCGGTATTTTTCGCATGTTGGCGAAGCAGGTGGTGTTAAATATGCAAAGGGAGGGTAACACTGCATGCTAGCCTAAGATGACAAGTCCAGGCCGGTTATTATGGAAGTGCGTCTCAGGTATAAGTTCAAGTGGCGTGGTTTGTCGTTATACTTGATGGAATACACCAATTTAAGTGTGCGTCTGTTGAATAAGACTGGGCATGTTGGTTTCAATGCAAGGGATGTAGCGCAAACTGTCGAACAAATGGGGCAGATAGAGGTCTAGAGGTGTAGTTTGAAACAGTAAAGCCACGCAAAAGGAGGAAAAAGAAGCAGTGCATCAAAACACGCAAGTGTTGGTTTAAATGAAGGGGATTTGTGATGCAGAAGCCGAAGGAATGTCGTGTGGAAGAATCTCGGGGCTGCGCGTGCCAAGGTAGATATAGTTGCTTGCTCCAACTCTAACTTGCCTGCCAACCTTGGTCGCTTTCGGTTGCCCACACAGCCACTCTCGAAAGTAGGAACGAAAATGCGTGTGGCAATCTTGAAACACGTAGCAGGAGGCCCCGTCGATACTTCATTTCAAGGACTGGGCTTGTCTAGCCCTGCCTACAGCGAGCGTACGTACGTGAGTGGTACAAGCAGGATCAACGGGCGCTACGATCAATGGTGGTAGCAGTGGCTGGTTGCCCCTCGCACCGTGAGCCGCCCATCACACCCTTTCCTGCACTACCTACTTGTTCGCCAGCAAGCCAGGCAAGGTGTTGCAAGGGCGCACATGCAACAAATTCCTGGGAATATGCTGCAACTCTTTGTGCTGTGAGACGCTGCAGGCGCATCTAGTACAGTGGAGTAACGTTCAATGCAAGTATCTCTCCGAGGTCACAAAAAGGAATTGGCGGCGTGGCGTCTATCATGTCAGCCCGCCAGCAAAGTTCTGACGCTCTGCCCTTTCCATCATTGAGCCATTGAATGAGTCGTAGCCTGGCATGCGACTGGCGAGCCTTTTTTGGGCGGGACTACGGAGTAATGATGGTGCATTGCATTGTGATTGCGTGGGTCTGTGGCGTCGCCCCCGTGTCACCCGCTGGCAGCGAGCGGAGCCGTAACTCACCTCATGGGTAACAGGGTAGGCAAGTACTACGCGAGGGGAGGGGGGGGGGGGGGGGGGTGTTCTTGGAAAGGGCACCTGAGAGGTCCTCCGTCTCCAACATTTTCCTCCCATCGTGTTAGGATATTATTAGGGCACCCAGTCATCGATTGGTGATGCGGCCTCGCCACCTTCCATTGCCGGCTGGCAGCCGAACACACAAGACTCACAGATACATATAATAGGTATGTGCTTTGATACCTACATAGCTCTTCTCTTTTAATAAAAAAAAAATAATTGGCCCGTGGAAGCTGGCCGAGAGGTGATGTGTAACAATTATTTACTTATTACAGAGCTCGGCAGGGCGCTAGGCACAGCGAAAGCGATATTATTGATGGCATACTAGTTACTGCTTGCGCATAACTAGGTACCTAAGCTTGAGCTTCTAAAAGCCTCATTCTCGTGCCTCCAAGTGTAGCCCTCTCGCCACCGAATCGCGAGGGATTGGTGCTGGTGCGGGCTGAGTCATCAAGGCCCCTCGGAGACAGAGACAGAGAGGTGGAGGCATTGAGGGCTGAGTCATCAGATCGTTACATGACGTTAGTCGGTGCAGGGTAACTAGCGGACGAGAGGAGGGAACTGGCGCAGGGAATCATAGCTTGTGCATGGTGCAAAGATATGTCGTCGAACAATAGATGCACTCCTTTCGCACTTTTGCAATGAACCGACGGCTGGATTTGTCGGGCCTCGGGACTCTTTGTCGTTGTGAATGTCAACGTCGCACCTGCATTACAGCAGTAAATATTATTAGAGAAGTGTCTGGTATAATGGATTTGGCTCATGCCACACTGCGTCTAGTCCTCACTTTCCAAGTGCCAGTAGTATAATATTTATTGTCCAAAGGACTCTATTTGCAAATACCGCTGCTGCTTCTTTGTGTGCTAGATTTACCCTTCGTCTTGTGCTCGAATTTGTTGCCCGCAGATCATACAACAACCCCCATGCTCGACCAACAAATGCAACTCAGCGTCGGCACGGTATGAACATGACAGACAACGAAATCCGATTGCTCAGAAACGTTGTCAAATACAGGTACAACCTCGCCTTTGGCATGGAATGAATGGGCTATTTTGAGTTCTTGGAATAATATGGAGAATAGATGGACAAGGGTTTTCGCCATCGTGAAAATCGGGGCGGGTTTGGGCTAAAATGGCCATGGCTCCCTTGCCCATTGTGTCAGAATGGGCAAGGATTTCCTCATGAGTCAGGCTGATTACTTCGGGTAGATAGTAGCCAAAGGCCCTTGATGAGTGGTTTAGCCCGCTACACGCTGGCAGGCCTCCCTGGTGGGAAGGACAGGTCCACCTTGCTCGCGCCGAATAAGGAAAGCAATGTCAGGGCGCCTCCGTGCAAGCTCGCTATAGTATCTGATCTGACCACCTCACCCAGAACGTTTTGTCTAGAGCATGATTAGCAAGCGCCTGGCACCGTGTGCTCACCAAACCAATCACGGAGCCATACTGACTGTATCGCGGCACATAGCTGTGCAACTCTGCACAACCACGACGTTGAAGCCTTTTGATGCAACCACAAACTATACATGCTCTCAGGGAATCTGGTGCACGTCACTGATCGTCCTCTTCAATACGCGCGCCGTTTTATCCACGACCTCTAGGCCATCAGAGGACTCAGGATGGAAGAATGCATGTTTGGGCAATTCGTGGGTGCAGCGCAGCGTTTGAGTATCTCCATCACTACCAGGACTTTGGCTCTGACCGAATCACCGTGGCCTCGAGATCGTTCGCAGCTCTCGAGTAGCGTCGAATCCTCAATTGCTGAGGATGGTAGACGCGTCCGTCCTGAGCCGGTGGCCATCTCCATCGTCAAAGGCATCGACAAGGCTACCAAGATCAAGCCTACTGCCGAGAGCTGTGCTCTAAAGCCTTTTGAAGTTCCTGTTTGCGACTTGTTTCCTCAACCATCGCAGACTGGACCTACCAGGGCCGCTCTCAACCGCCATCATAGTATTCGAAAAAAGGCAACGGCGAAGTTTACTCCCAGCGACTGCTGCTCTTCTAGTGAGCTGTCTGAGTCAGATCTGGTGCCTCCTTCCGGTCCATACATTTTCCAAATGGACGGCTTCTCTGGACCCGCCTCTACCGACAACAGTATGCACTGCGATAAGTTCAACTCCAAAAAGTCGAAACAAGCAATTAGATTCACCAGTCGTAGCCGCCAAGCCGAGCTCGAGGCCAGCAAAGCCATCCACTTGGATACTGGCGAAGACTGCGTTGATGAGAGCGCCATTGACGATGAAGACGCTTCCGAATGGGAAGACTACACGGAGGAAATTGGCAAAACAAACGTTGATGAGAAGTTTTTCAGACGCATTGAGTTCAAAGCTAACCTGGCGGTTTGCAAACCTTCGCTTGTGTCCCTTGTCCATGCTGAGCGCTGGAACGAATCTAGCTACCAAACATCTCGCCCTGCCTCTGCTAGTTTGTCTTCATGCCTTGAGCCTAGCTTACCAACTCAGGACGCCTCCTTTGGGCCCTATTTGAAGAAGAGCGAAGACATCAACACGAGCAGCTGTGATCAACATTGGTATACGTGCGCGTTTGATAGATATCATACCACCGGCTGGTGATAGTTATGGGGTTTGGATGTCTGACGATCTGATTTCGCTATTTGACGAGTAAAAGGGTGTTTCAGCCGACCAAAAGAGCGAATATACTCACCTCCAGATGCGCTGTCGCAAAGATAAAAAAAGCTTTGTCGCAAATAACTTATTGTATCGAAATATAAAGATTATAGGCCAGTTTAAGGCCAGTTTAGAGGTTTAGTAGTTAGGGTTAGCGGTTAGCATCAGTCGTCAAATATCCTGATCCTGGCTATGAAGGCCACTATAACGGTGTACGGAGATTAGCATGTTTAAATGAAGTCCAGCCTAGGTAGGCTCCTCCAGGTCGAGAAGCTAGTTATTCCTATAACAGCCATCTAGGGCACAAGAGATTGTATATTCATCTATTTGATGGGGAAACTGAGTTTCCCTCTCATGTTAAGCAAAAGTCTGTTTCCCCACGGAGGATTAAGGTGACATTGATTTCTGCTTGCAGAGCGTAAAATCCATCAACAATAACGAGCTTTATGTTGTTGGACTGCTCTACTTGAGGGTCCTTACGCAGGCAACCTTCCCTTCGCACTGGCATATGCTATAGCTATCATGCCTCCTGCATTCGAAGAGTTTTGGAGCCAGCCAGGCCAGTGAAAAACGTCATAATGCTTATAATTAAGCACTCTAGCGTTATTGGGTATGTTTGGAAGACCGGTTGTCTGCCTGACCCAACTGATGGAGGCAAATGTGGTATATATACACATATATATATTAACATGGGTCTCAAAATGCTCATTGGCTTTCTTTCGAGCCTTTCGCTTGGTCTACGGCTGAGCTTCTCTGGCTTTTCTCTGACTCCTTGGAGCTGGCCTCATCAGCAACCCTTCTGTGATTTGGTGACATCTGAACCGGTCTAAGTCTGTTGGGGTGAGGGTGCGAAGTAGGAGCTTGAAACTGCGAGCAGCATCCCGAGATGTAGCGCTGGTCGCGGTGGATGAGACCCCAGAGATCATGCTCAACAGAAGGAACTGCAGGGCCGTTCGTAGATGGTGAGTTGTGAGAGTCGGCTGCGGCGGGAATGTCACCGTGTCTCGAAGCGAGTTCGCTCGGGTGGCAAGACTCTGATGATTGCGAGCATTGATCACAGACGTGATGCAGAGTAACCCGGTGCAGCAATGAGGCCAACAGAGCTTGTCTGAGGCTTGTGGCGTATGCTAGACATGACCTCTGAGAAGTTAAGAATGATCTGACGTCTGGTTCAGCTGACTCAAGGCGATAAGCAGATAGGACTGCCATAGCTGCTTTACTTGTGGAGCAGATGATGTGTGAAGCAAATAATGGTGGTATTTTATGAAGGAAGAACAACACAGTTGGGATGAGAAGCGAAAAGTCAATACTTTCCAACATTCAAAGCTAACTTCTGTATCTATTCAGCGGGTCGCTCTGTACTTCAGTGAATGGTGCACAGCAATCTAGAATATTCTGCAACAAAGCTCCTGAGTCTACTCTCGGATTGGCTCAGTGTGCATGATCTACAAGGACCGCTAGAAGGTTAGACAGTACAGAATACAATACGATCCCTGCTTTTTTGTTGGGCTATTACTTGCCTTAGGGTTAAGTAGCTACTGGGGAGCTCTTTGCTTATAACCATTTTATTGGGAGAAAGGGCGCGGTTAGACGCAAAGGCAAAATAAGGCCTAGTACAACCGTTTCTACACATAGTTTCGTCGAGAAGAAGGAACGCCCCGTACTTCTCAAAAACGCGGCGTACACCCTTAAATTAGCCCTTAGAAGCCTTAACACATCTAGATGTCAAGTCTCCGATTGGAGGTGTCGCGAGCTGGATCCATGGCTAATTGGCAGACTAACGTTTGGTTCCGATACTAACACAGTAATCTATAAGTTATTTATAATTCTAGCTCCACAGCATAAGTCTTCCCTACAGATAAGGCAAGTGATGAGAAACATGCTAAATGTTGTTTCGGGGTAAATTTCTGCTGAACTTTAAGTTAGGAGATTCCTCTCCCCTTGTTTCTATTTTACATCTACTATCTGCTCCATCTGCTACGGCAATATCTGTGCGTTGCTCTGCTTCACAATGTATGTAAGGAGTCTTTTTATGCTTTTCATCAGCAGGCAGTGACTGCAGGAAAATGGAGACGGCTGGCAGGTATAGAACATTAGGATCCGAGTCTCCGGATTCTTGAGAAATGACTCGCAGCTTGTGCTCCATTAGGCGGTTCATTGCATCTGCTCGACCTAGTGAGTAGTATCTATATTATGAAGACAATAAAGCTTCCATCTATGACAGATCTAGAGTATGGGACTCGGCTAGAAAGCTACTGTGTATTTGAGCTTTTTAATCACATTAGAACTGTAGCTACTATATTAGACCTTGGTGATTGCTGGTTTAACAACTGGTGGCGTTATTACCTACGCTTGGATTGATGCCGATGTTGCCTTCCGATCACACATACCCCTATAACCTTTGTAAGAGCTTTTGACTTGCTATATATGCAAAGTATATAGAGCAGTCTTGTTTCACCTCTGCTATCTGTTCAACGGTGTAGTGCGTGGACCCTAACGCAGACATGACTTGATTTAGCGGCGTAGTGTCATCAGCGGCGCGAAAGTTCTCTGCTTTTGCAAGGGGAACGGAGCTAGCTTCATGGGGTTGCTTTGCCAACTGCCCAGCTGCGAGAGAGATAAATATCGCCAAGCAATCCTCAGCTTGGATTCTGTCAAGGCAAGACGTGTTGCAGCGATACACATAAGTCAATGCCACGGGAATCGCTTCTTCGGCGTCTTTCGAATTCACCAAACGGTAGGCATAGTCCTCCATCTTCTTGTTTTCCAGTTCGCAGTTAAATTTATATCTGAAAACAGTGATGGTGTATGAAATAAGCTGCTGGATATTCGGGCTTGTAGTTACCATATTCGCTACATGCTAAGTGAAGTGCACCCTGTTTACTTTATAGCACAGTATTATTCCCGAAGACCTGTTTATATGTTTATACACAGTATATAATAATTATTATTACATTAATCTGGATATTGAAAGGCAAACTGTTGAGCGAGTGCCTAATGTCATTGAAGTGGCAACATGTCAACTGATGACACCGGAAGCCAATTGCTTATCCTCGGATGGACACGTTTAAGAGATTGTTTTGAGCATAATTATGGACTGTGATCTTGTATTTCCAAGTCCGAGACACCGCTATTCCTACCGCCAACGACGCGCGATCTTTACATCGGTTATTCAGTGATCGCGGCGCGTGAATCGAAAAGCATGTTGGTGGTGCTGTGAGGGAGTCGGTTAGAATATTGGTGTCCCGGCAGTCTCTACCGATGCTAGCTGGAATCCGAGATCTGCTTGCGGCAGCTACTGTCGCAGCCGACATCTACAAGCTGCAATCTCGAAAGAGCCGAAGCAAATTGCAAAAAAATTTCAAACTTGAAATGATCTCACCGCTCAAATGTCGAGGCTAGAGACTGAGTTGTTGAGTAGCTTCTAAACAACCGTGCATTGAACATCCTATGAATTGTCTACCTTCAGAAGAGTGCAAGTCAACCATTTCAATAAACACCCCCGCTAGTTTGTGCGACAATATATTCGGTTTCGCTCCATCTCCGCTTTCCACTCTTCCTGGTCGGCTGCTCGACGATTTCTAGCAAGTCGACTTGTGCACCTGTCTTGCCACATATCTTACTGTGCTAAGTGGTCAGCCTGTTGTGTCTCGACTGGCATGTTCTCATGATGCTTGTCCTTATGTTCACCAGCTCCCTCCTTTCGTTTCACAATTTCCGCTGCTTTGCTATTCGCTCGGACTCGCTTGGTAATGAGAGTTACTTCCTCTCCAAAGTCGATTGTACTTTTAACATGGCCGCTCATTGTTCTAAAGACTCTTTTGGGATCTTGTGTATGGTTAACGACTATTGTATTGGCGCGTCCATTCTACTCACAATTGTATACTGTCAATGGCGATTGCAGCTGTCAACATTCTTGACAGGAGTAGGCTTCTTTCTATATAGCCCCGCTGCAACCCGTTTTAGCTGGCGCTTGTCACCAGGGACATCAACCCATCCGCCGTCCGCAATGTCAGCCATGTCAGCTGTACTTGGAAATAACATTCAAAGATAGGAAAGCAAATTTCCCTGAGATGAAGAACATACCCTGCTGTCACCTTTAGACATTTAACACTATCAATATAATTTCGCATTTTAGCTACACTAGCCAGAAGTGGCTGGTACTGTGCTCTAGCTGCTTGATAGGGATCTACCACACAGAGCCCAAAGTCACGCGCAGTTTCACTTTATTTCAAGCAAAAAATACGTAATATGTGAAACCCCATCATGGTAAGTCCAGTAGTCCGTAGTAGGCATTATGGAGGCTCCTTTTAAAGGTTGTTCTTCTACAGGTAGTACAAGCCCCGGTGATCCATCGTTGCAGATGCTACCTTGGATATACGGAGAAATGAGCGTCGCTCTCGATTTTTATGCTATAAGGAGAAAAGTCGACGACTGTTATGGCCGCTTTGCTGGGAAGCTTCCCGCTGGTATATTCACGGTCTTATAACGGAGTACTGTATCGCCCAAATTTGATGCCCAGAAACAGTGGCACAAAGAGTTCCGCCGGACTACTACTCTACCACGAGATATTACCTTGGCGAAGAGACAATAAGTATCTCAATTCTGGTTACCAGTGATGAGATCCCGACCTCCCCGTACAGTCCGTCTACTAATTAAAAGTCAGTCCAATATCTGCATCAGGCTGGCTCTCACTGGCCTCACTGATGTACCTTAATACGAAACAATCAACATTTACTCGCACCTGCTTGGTGCAGCCGCCTTCACGCTGCTCCCATTCCAGTTTTAGCGGTCTCAGTTTTTTTCACAGCATAACACGAAATTGGGGACTTGGTTGTTGTATCTACGTACTGCTATAGTGTGGCTTTGTGCTTTCACATTTTCCGCAATGTAGGAGTTCCTCTCCCTTGACAGTTTTAGCTTGGCCAGTGCTTATATATGCCAAGTTTTCACATCATGTGCAATCATAGTCACAAGGTAGCACGATTCTGTAACCACCTTGACTATATGGGAATCCTTCTTCTAATGTAGGAAGCTGGTATACCTAGTATTTACTATGGTTTTATCTGCTACCCTCGCTTGTAGTCTTCTTATTGGATGTTGGTATGGTACGCGCTCCACTGTATGGAATGACTGTGTAGGATTGGTCAATGCTCACTAAAACAGGTGCCTGAAAGATGGTTCTCAAACAAATACGATGTCTTTAGTGCGAGTCATCAAATATTCTATGTGGCGGTCATAGTCGCAGCGTGGATCCATTTCCGTGGTATCACAGCGGCATTTCTTGCAGTCAGATCTCAAGGCGTCGTGTGTAGCGCTGACTGAAGCGTTGGGTGGGTGACAGACACACCGGCTACAGACAGCCGGCACATAGACCCGGAGGATAGTGCGCGTATCGCGACGAAAGCAGGAGACGAAAACAAAATCTTGGCGTGAGCCGTTGCTGTCCATGGTTGTTGTTCTTGCGCGAAATACAGACCAAACCGTCTTGAATACACGAGTTTGTACGGTCTACGCATTAACTCGGGCTTCTCGTCACCAATCCGAGGAACCTCTCTTTCTGCTGTAGGAAGAAGTACTGCAATGAATCCTTTATTAGGGACCCCATGGGTGGTCTTCTCCCTGCAGCCGTTCGAATTGAGCCCGCTTATTGCTCATTGATCCGGTTTGTACCGTGGTGGAGTTGATAAGACTCCGACAATAATGGCTACATCTGCGTCGCACACATGCAGGGAACCATCCACTTTTGCGCTGGATATGTAACCCTACGGTGCTGGCGACACAGACTTCGTACTATCTCCCTGCGGCAACTTTGTTACGGCACTTGTGCCTGAAAAAGAATTGCGGCCTTGTCTGCAGGGCAAGAAAGCAGAGAGAGCAGCCATCGACAACATACCGTGACTTTCTTCCTTCCAAATATTCCACGCGTTATATTACACTGGTACCCGGTCCTGCAGCGTCTTGATTCTGAGAAGCACTTCGATTGTCAACATCACCCGCTTGCTAGGCTTTCCGACTTCTTCAACTTCTCTGATTCTTCTTTATACTCCTACCCGAGAAAACCCTTTCCCGTCCTGGCTCATTCTCAAACCGGCACCATCAAAGACAGACCTTTATTCTCTCTTGTCCTGCCTTTTCTTTCTTCTCTTTTCTTCCAAGATGCTCTTCAAGACCCTGCTTATCGCCTCGGTGACTTCTGCCCTTGCTGCCTCCATGGGCTGCCGGGTGCCCACGTTGCCTCGTAGCGGGGATTGTACGTCCTTGATACCTTGGAAGTGGCCCTTCTTTTCTTGTCTCTGGCTGACACACCTCCCTCTCCAGCGAAAGAACTCAGCAACCCTCCCAATGGACTGAAGCTCCTCCATATTGCCCTCGGCTTCGGCATCCAAAACTACACCTGCAGCGCGCTGGACACTAAGCCGAGTGCCAGTGGCGCTCTCGCTGTCCTCTACGATGCCCTTCCCTTGTATCCCAAACAAAGCAGGCACTCCCTCTCCGAGGCGCAATTCACCGCGCTACCCGGCGACGTGCTTGCGCAGCACGCCGTCCCACTCAAACTGGACAATACCGAGAACCGTGCCGACCCCGCGCATCCTGGCGCTTCCCTGACAAACCCGTTCCCCGCGCCCGCAAGTCTCCAGGTGGACGGTGTCGACAAGCCCCTCGAGTACATTGGCCACCATTTTTTCAATGACAAGGGTGTGCCATCGTTCCTCCTCGATAACGGTAAAATCTTTCTGACGTCAAAGAGGGACGAGGCTATTGACGCGCCCATGTCAGCGTCGGCTGGGCCCGATGCTACGGGCGCCGTCGGCTGGCTCAAGCTCAGTGCGACGGGGGCGGCCGTCGGGCCGGCCAAGTTCGTTTATCGTGTCCTGACGGCTGGTGGTAACTCGCACGGGTGCACCAACGGCGCGGGCGACGACAGCACCAGCTACGCGGCAACATACTGGTTCTACGGTTGAGCGAAACTCACTCGACGCGAGACGAAAGTTGCGTTGATAGGTCCTTGCCTTCTCGTTCCATTCACTCGCCAGATATGTTAAATGTTGCTTAATTTCACGAAAGGGAGATACCAAAGTTGGGATGTGGAATTCGGTTCATTGTATTTGTATCGCTCGATTCGTTTGGCATATAAACCTTTACGAATTTCTTCTTACGTCTTCACGTTACTTATAAAGAGGAGTCTTGATCGCTAGAGATGTACAAGATTATCTGCATATTTGATCTCAAAACAGATTGCAGTCTTTCTCTTCTCAAAGAAATTCCATTCCCATCATTTATTATGTTGCCATGTTCTCGACCTGGAGTACCACGGCGGACGGGGGGAACGCTTAAACCGCAGCGGCAATTTTGCAGTATAAACACCGACACGCGGCCACGACGTTGGAGCTTGGCATCAAGTGCGTAAATCATTTCAAACTTATGACTATTGGCATCTGCCAGCGTACTATCCTGGATTGCTGCGCTATCGTTGGTCAAAATCATCTTGTCTTTCTTCTCGGTCAACGCTCGCCAATTCGCTCAAAAAAACGCATTTTCGCTGTTTTCGAGAGATGTGTACACAACCGGCCGGGAAAAGGGTTCTTCCGGGCCAACGGCAGCCTTTATCCGGCCAGTTCTGCCAGGGTTTGCGTAGGACGAAGGCTTGAGGGAAAATAGGAACCTTCGAGGTGCTGGTGCTGGAGTTGAAAATAACTTACCTATTTAGGCGATACTAAGCTGGTACTTAGATTTATATGTGCACTACTATAAGTTAGAAGTATTTTTCAAGTAGTGTAGAAAAACGCGGGGCAGGTCAGGTGAGGCTCGTGCCCTCAGCAAAAAAGGGTCGTGCCAATAGCACTACTCTTAAGAATACGCTGCCCTCCTGCGAATTGAACATTTGGGTTTGGTCTCGCTCGTTCATACAGTCGAGACACCATGGACGTGACCGCCAAGACAGAGGTGCCCGCACCGTTGAGTTTTAAAATTGCACGACCAGGTTCATGCGGAAGTCTCCCGAGACCAACACTCTCAAGCCACCAACCGCCGGGGCAGGGGTAACTGGATGGAGAAGAACTGGGCCCCGCCAACCACCAAACTGCTCAGTCCTGGCTCGCGAGCAGCATGGCTCTCGACTCTGCTGGTACCAGTACGTACGGATCAAACTATGACAAATCGCCGTACCACAAGACACCACCAAAAGCTACTCAGTACAGATTAAGTACCTGGAAAATCCAGCGTTACTACAGTTGATACCGGCCTTCTGGCGCAGCCTGGACGGGTGTATGGCACGCCACCGTAGCGTTGGCAGGCACGTAGGAACTAGGGTCTTCATATTAAATCGCGGTGCTACTGAGTAGGATGGGTGCGTTTTGTACCCCGACTGTACTGGGCTCTGCCAGGGAGTGATCCCAGTCTCAAGACTTGATTGACGCCTGGTCGTGACGAAATCCAGTCGCATTCCCTACACAGGCGCTGGGGACGTGGTGAGCAGCAATCTGTCAGGCCTCTCAACACACTCAACACAACCCTAAAGCTCTAACGTGCCATCAATACAAAGGACATGTGTTGAAAGTGCCTTTCCCCATAGTTCTCGCTAAATAGAAGTGCGTAGTTTCTCTTTCAGTGTAGTCTATTATAATTGCCCGATCTTTGCTTGCTGCCCGATGTGTGACACCGAAACCTCGTGCAGTTTGCGCCACGAGCAGCTCTCAATTTTTGACGCTCTTCTTCTTGCTCCTCAGACCTGGCCGCAACCCTTGCCATCTCGGGCGCGCTCCTTCGCGTAAAGCATCACCGATTCAGCTTTATCTGATATCCTTTCTCCCTTCCGCATCCCGTCACTGGCTGTGGAGAATGGCAGCGAGCTCTGTCTTTGTGGTGGTGTAACAGTTGATAGAAATTCGAAACTCACCCCAAACTTCGATGTTACCAGTATAAGTGAATGGTGGCTTAATGACAGCTGAACCAGTTAGTATTTGCTCTGCAGATGAGCACATCGAGTGTGGGTACGTACAAAGTGCGGGTTTCGCGAAGCTCGTGTGTAGGTTGTAGAAGATCTTGCTCAAGACGTCGCCGGGTTGCTCGTTGCTATTCTCTTCGAGCAGGAACAGACGAATGTTGCCCATTCTCCTACAGGAAGGCCGGCAACAGGAGATTCCTTATCACTGCACGATGGAAACAAAACTAGGACCGGTTAGTAGCATGTCCAAACATGACAAG
Source organism: Akanthomyces muscarius (assembly GCF_028009165.1). Lineage (NCBI taxonomy): Eukaryota > Fungi > Ascomycota > Sordariomycetes > Hypocreales > Cordycipitaceae > Akanthomyces > Akanthomyces muscarius. Next base: position 557,689 of record NW_026611614.1, on the reverse strand, counting down.
GCCGTCCCTGGTTTCCTGGAAAGCGCAGGTCATCGCGAAACGGTAGCCCAAGCTTGACGAACGTCTGACCTAAGATACGGCGTGGACCACAAAAGCGTCCATGGCATGCTGGCCTAACCTTTCTCTGTTGATTGTTGGGACTGAGTCGCACACGTTCGGGTGGGTCGGGGTTCTTTTTTGGTGCGCGGATTGATGGATGGTGTGCGGTTCTTCCGTGGCGCCGTGGCGTGACTTTGCCATGGGCCGGCGGATGGGAAAATGGCGGACGAAGCAATGATGTGCGAACCATTCTGGGGATTAAGGATGATATCTTGGTAGCAATTATAGAGCGAGCTCAAATACCGTAGCCCATTCGAGAAGCTGTGTCCTTTGAACGAGAGGATCTTGATCAATAACCCGAGCACGACGTTTCTTATCGCGTTCCGGTACCTTTCTTGGCTGCCCAGGGCGGGTTCTATCCCGACCCGTCAACTGGCGCTCGTAGCGTATCGCGATGCCGGAGACGCTCCCTTTCGGTACATGCTCCATACGCGCCACATCTTCGTAAGAATAACCGATTGACTGTGGGACCCAGACCTTTTCCCTCTTTTGAGGGCTATACGAAGAATTTTGTGTGTATCTGGGCATTGTGGCTGGGATTAATTGTGGTTACAAAGTCGAGTGTTAATTTACTGTGCGACGTGATTTGGTACTAGTACATAATTTTGGCGGTTTGGGATCGGAATTACCTGAACCCATTGTATAATGTCAGCACTGAAAAATAGCAGTTGATTTCCCCACATTGCTACTAAAACTAACTAAAGCCATCCGTGGCACCTGTTTCGGTTTTGGTCGGTAGGCGCCGCTTCAACTGCTGTAGATAGGATGCCGGACGCTTGAGAAACAGCCTTCAAATCAGCCAGCCAATACAAGCACCGCACGAGAATCCGTGCTACCGGAAAGGAAACGAGACAATAAGAGCAGAAATGGGTGAATAACCGTTTACGGGCTTCCAGGAGGCAGAGAGACCACTTTAGAACTTGTACATACTGCACAATAGTTTAGCTAGTGAAACCTATTAGCTAGTCTGTCACCGAGCGTGATAAAATTTCGTTTTGCTTCAGAACTGTACGTTATAGTACATAAAGTTCAAGGAAGCCAAAATGATTCGCTTCAATGACCATAAGCACAGTCGGAGGTGACACGGTGACACCCACAACAGTCGTTGAACTTGTCTAGGTTCTTGCCAAGGACAAGACAGTCGTCACCAGTCCAGTTACCGCCGGACTGGCTGCAACAAGAGCGGGTTACTTCGAAGTTGGCCTTATCATTCAATAAGCACTTGCAGGCATTGCTGGTGGCAAAGAAGAGGGCTTCTGCGAAAATAAAAGCCATCAAGTTCATCCTGACCTTAAAGAAGAAGTGCTGATAGGCGCAAGCCAAGCTTTTTTAAAGCTATGCTACCGCCGTATTTAGGTCCAATAAAAGATCTGAAATACAATGGAAAAGAGCAACTTTCGGCGATTTTGATTTGTGACATATCCTGGATCAAAATTAGCTGATGGTCCCGCCACGTCTCTACAAATGAGGGACTTGGAGTACTAATTGGCGCATAGTGTAAGAAGGGTACGGTTGTTTAGGACGCTCAAGTCAACCCACAGGTCCAGCTTATATTGGCGGTCTGATTAATGCAGGGCGATTACAGCCCGACGATCCTGAAAGACCCCGATGACTCACAAACCTGGCCCACGGCGTGGGTCATCATAGAACTCCGAATTGAGTGACAAAGCGAAGGGAAAAAGTGTGCCATAATGTAACAATCTGCCGGGTGTTTAGCCAACCACACCGGCTTTCCCAATTAACATCAAACATACTCGAGCTTAAGTGATGTTCTCCATGATAAACCTCGAGCGAGCCAGAACTTGTCTAAAGAAGCACCATTGGGCTTTGGTTGGAGCAAGCCTTCACATCGCCCCATTTGTGGTGGTGCTTTTTTTTTGCCGGCCACGAGAGGGGTACTACACGCGAGGGCATCGCCGAGTCTTTGGTAAGAGACTAATCCCGCCCTGGCTGTGTTGGATACGTGATGGACACTGTTTTAACTCGGCTAGAACATGTACTAATTTACCTTATAGTATAATTTATCACTCATGACATAGTAGCGAGGCGCTCTAATTCCTTTGAATTTGTCAGCTGGGTTGGCTCTGGCGCTTCAGCTGTTGCCACAGACGGCGTGCAGAATTTGCAGGACAGTCGTCAAAACCTGCCGGGAGAAGGTATAAACGTCACCGTATCGATCGGGTTAGGAGAGGAATGTTCGGTGTGACGCTTGCTGGCCTGGCCGATGCAAAACTTTGCTGAGCGCATGTCTTTCGCCATGTTGGCTAATCTGCTTTGGTGCTGCGCTGGTCTTCTTGCGGCATCATCTGTTTTGATGGCCTCCGCGTACTCCTGGTGCACAGTGTGGGGAAGGAAGTACGGTTGCCTGAGATGCCTTTTGCAGGCGTGCGACTTTCTTTTGTGTCTCGGCAGCCTCGGGGTCTGGCTGACATCCATAATGCTGCTAATCTGTGCGTGTTCATTGCACGAACTCTTTAAGAATGCCGCCGCCGTAACTCGTGGTCCGGCCGTTGCTATATGCCGACTCGTCTGTGCCGCCGCCACCGTCCACGTCTCTGAGACAGCCTTCCTGGTTTGGCATACCTGGCTTTGATGGCGCATCTACGAAGGAGTCCATCGTTTGCGCCCAAAGTCGGCTGCAGACTGTCGCACTGATGCGCACAGTCCGTTGTCGCCCGCCTTTCAAACCAACGATTGCGACCCTTGCCACACAAGTGTAGCAGCTTTCTATTCGATAAAGTAAGAATTGCCGAGGCTCTCGAAAGGCTCGAAGAGGAGGATATACTGCGTATTTTTCAGCTCTTTAACAAGAACAAGTCTCCTAAAAAATAATAATAATACACGTACCTGCCCCTGATGAGCCTTTGCCTAGCCTGATGCGCCCAACGCTTGCTCATTTAGATGGAGGCAGCACTTCTCAAACGTTTGTCTCCCTCCAGAGGATGAGTACAGCAAGGTGGGGAAACAGCATCTGCTGTGTATCCTCAAGCCACCACTTATGCGCATCCTTGACCTTGCTTCGTGGGGCTGATATATAGCTCTGATACTCGTCAAACTAGCTCATTGCCTTCAATCTTGGTTGTCCAGGGTACCATCGCACGCGAATCATGCCTGGCTGGGCATCGCCCAACCACTCTCATAGAAAAGGCTTCAATTTTTTTTGAACAAAAGGATCAGTTACTCAATAGATAAAGAAGCGAGCAGTGGTGATTCTCCCCAGATATGGGCGTGCGGAAGAGCTGGGCTACTTATACGTAAAAAAGTTCCATAGCAACTAACTACCCTAGCAACGAGCCAGAGGCTTCGCAAGCAACGCACTTTCCCTGGATATTTCCCCAACACAGAAATTGATCCCAGTATACGTATCTATCGCCAAGCCAACAACTGCGTAACGGCATTTATCGCTGACGTCGCCGAAACTTATGCTCTGGAAGCTTGGCATCCTCAGCATACTGTCGAACGTGTTCCAACAAATCCGAAGGGTTGTACTGCAGTAGGTGGCTATCATAAACCATAGTAGTCTTTCATTTTCGGCCACTTTCGTCTCTTCTAATAAGATATCATCTAACGGCGGCAGTTTCTTGATTGGGGAAAAGACATCGTGCGAACCCAGTTCTTATTAGACCCGTTTGGTCTACTGTATAAGAGCATTAATCAAATTTCTTCTTTAAACTTCCTGGTCAGCTTCTAGCTTTTTCCCCAGGTTCATAATTAAACATTTTAACCTTCAGTCTTTCATCCCCCAAAAGGTCCTCAATAAAGTTCTCGGTAGTTACCGGTAGTGTACTGTATCAAAGAGATGTATAAATTCCACATAGGCGAATTGTTTCATCTCGAGTGGACCTGTCTCCGCTACGAAATCGTTCACGTCTCGCGGCTGACTTGATATCGTCAAAAGGCCATACTCGTGAAGGCGACGAAGAGTAGGGATCAATCGTGTAGTTTCCTCGTCAAGTTCCCCCTGATAAATCGTTTTGCGATCTTTGCCACCTAAGAATCTTAGATCAAGCGTCAGCACCTCTATCCAGCTTACTGATTTTACCAATTGGATGCTACTTGATCATGAGTGAGATTCGTCATCGTGAAATTAGTAAAGAGTCTGTTTTAAAGATGAGGAAGGCGATGCCACTGTACATCAGGTGATCAATCAGTCGAGCACTAATATTGTAAAATGGTTGGGGGAAAGCGAAGATGACAGTCGAGGTAAGTGCAAAATCGTGACCTACTCGCTGTCGACAACAACAACTATGAGTCAGGTACTATCCAGGCCGCTCTACCCGGGGATAATTTCAAGCCTGATCTGCTATTTGGGTATATCCCAGTCAAAATGTTTCACCTCTATCAGTTGCACTCTATGGAATCTGTTTCGCTGCAGACTGGGGGCAGTTATGCTGACAAATCTACTGAAAGCTGGTAGCTGCGAGAAGTGCGCCATATTGAAATTTAGACCATATAGTGGCTTACCTCCTCTATTCACTGCATAGTTCTTGCTCTTAAGCTCTTCACACTTTAAGCTCTTCACACTTTAAGCTCTTCACATTTATCCAGTCTGAGTGCATCATGAACGAAGAGAAGTACCCGTTCCTAAGCCAAAGTCAGCTCGATGACTTTAAATCATTCGAGAAGCGGTATCATGAACTTCGTAAGACAAATTTATTTGACACTACACGGCAGCGCAGCTTTGTTAACATAGTGTTAGTCCAGGGAATGGTTTCTCACAAACCCGAGCAAGCGGATGCGACCCTAACCTCTAAGTGGCTACATGGTAATTCATTCTTTGAGGCGGCATGTGCTCCGGCCTCTTTTTTCGTCATTTTCTCACTCAAAATGAAACAAAGTCGCACCGTAGAATATCCCAGATATTGACGTTGTTATTCAACCATAGATACAGGATCGAGTTTCCCGAATTTCGAAAACACGGATATTGCAGCCAGGGCCGTCAACAGCAGACGCAAGCTACCGAGCAAGAAACCACAAGCTAATCGAGTACCACAGTCTTTTCGCTTTCATACAAAGACAATAGAGCATGTCAGACCGATATCCGATGTGGAAGGAACATCCCAAGCCAGCCAGCCACCAATGCTTGAGAGCAACCTTTGTTCCCAGATAACGGCACCAGAGCACGATCATACGGGGTCACAGCTGCAACCTTCGGCATCATACATGTCCAACGAGCTCGTAAAGCAGGGTCAGTCCCTTAGTTCAAGTGAAGATAGTAAGTCCGATTTTGAAGTCAACGAGAATACCCCAGTCGGCTCAGAGAATGGCAAGTCACCTTTATGTCTTGGCCTAAATCTTCAAACCTGCTTTGAAATCCTAGATGTAACGCTACTGACACATTTGCAAAAGATGGAAGAATAAGCACTTTTATTTTTACTGGAGGTTCTTCTGCGTCCGAGGAGCCAGGCGCCAAGCAGTCTCGCCCGGCGGTGCGCGGTCTACAGCAGAGTATTACAGCGGACGATAGTACAGTTGTAGCCAGAGAAGGTTCATTTGACGGGACAAGCTTCAGCACAATTCCAAAGAGCGATCAATTTAGCCGGCAAGCCTTGCCTCTGCCAGAAATCCCCCAGACTTTAGCGTCTCCATTGAGGGCGCAATCGAGTACAGACCAACCTTCCGCTTTGGCCCTCTTCGACCGCCTCTTCAGTTTCGAGGCATCGCCTAGAAGTAGGGCTTCAAGTGACAGCCAATCATTATCGAGCCCCGGTGCAATGGAAGTAGATGCAGATTCCAAGATGTACGACGAAGTTGAAACTAGTACTGAGAGAATGGAAGTAGATACACACTCCAAGGACAATGAAGAGCCCAAAGTGAGCCGGATATATTCGAAAGACAGGACGTGGGCTACACATCAAGCCTCAGAAACTCAAAGGCTTTCAGACTCTGCCGGCGTGGCATCTCTCTGCGGGATTCCAGAGCAAATGCTGACAGTTACGTCTCTCAAACTCCCTAAGAGGCCTAGCTTACCTAAAGAAGGGGACAAACTGGAGGGATATTTTGAAGATTGGGTTACTTACACCAGGCCACTCGTCAACCATGCTGTGAAGAGACAGGCAGACACTGAGTGCGGAACAAACAGCCTTCTTTGCTCACTGGCTAGCTCTAAGGAGGGCCTTCGGAGGCACATGCGCGGAGTGCAACAGGACATTTATATATACAGAGAGTGGATTGCGGCCTGTGAAGAGCAGCACAAATTTCTAGAGCTTTATTTAGAGCAGAAGGGAGGCTGACTTCTCGCTGGCCAGTAATTAAAGTCGGGGCACCCACGTCTATCAAACATTGAGACTGACATCAACAGCTAGGTGGTTCAACTTATTAGTACTTGAGGATAGTCGCGCGCTATGTACAGAGAAAGGCGTTTCAAGTGTCACTCTTTTGCTAGTTAACTTATTAAAAAAATGGTGGATCTCGATCTGGCCGCTAAAGTCATTTGGTACCCTGTACCATGTTTTTTCCTTGGGCAAAAAAAAGACTGCATAGGCAGTAACTGATTAGACGCCATATTTCTAATCAGAAAAATGCTCAGGAAGGGAAAAAGATCTCCACTCCATCGCTGAAGCGTAATTCTGTTGTGAGAGAGCAACAACTGATGCATATATGGCAAAGTAACGGCCGAGTTCAATCGCACATTTACCCCACTAAAGAGTCTCGGGTACCTTGCAGGTTTCCGGCGGCGCTACGTCGCACGCTAAAATGGCTGCCACTATTATTCTTGTTAACTAAAAAGTGTGACATTTGTTTCGCCCTTCTCTGTAAGAAGTAGAAATTAAGATATTAGACGAATACAATGTGCAGCAACCGGATTAGACGACTGTGGATGTTTCACCGAGGTGTCAAAGTAACCCTAACGCGGATATGAGGGGCCGCGGCGCAACTGTGATTGCCCACCTCCGTCTCCGCGCCGTAAGTAGGGGTTTCGACCGCACGATCCGACAACAGAGCGCCGTATCGTGATGGTCCAGCTGAGCCCACGCTATGTTGTAAGCGGAAACACCAAGATAATTTCCTATAGTCGTAGTCCCCTGTACTATCCCTTCGTGCACGGCGCAAACAGTCCAGGCGCCATGCACAATCTGAGGCGGACCGGACCCATACTCAAGTTACCAAGACCTTGGTAGAACAAAAATGAACTGGGCTAATGCTACTTTTCTGTTGTTTTCTGCATCATCGAGAGGATTGGACTAAACATGATCGAACATTGCAAGTGGGTAGATATACAATATACATCATCATTCGAATGAGAACTCACCTGTAAATAAATATTGGTTTTCCAAGTAAACAGCTGGTGAAGAGGGCTGAGTGAGTATTATCCTCTCTGCTACTGTATCGGCATAAGCGGATCTCAAGTTCTGAGTATCATCTGTCGCAGGACTGACATGCCATTACGAGGCGTCCTTAATCAGCTTAGAGCTACTCTTTGTAGTGGTTAGCTACTGTCATCACATGACTGTGATTATTAGATTTGACACTGACAGAGCCACTTGATTGTCAATATATTTAACGAGGCGGCAGGAAGCTTAACTGATTCACAACCATGTCCTTTTCCCGTCAGTGTCTTTTACAGCCCGATTGGGTATTCAGCGGAGAGGTAGTCGAAAAAGCCAAGAGAAACGTTGTTGTGATCAAATTCACCCACATGTATCCCTTCGATGGAGAATTTGCCGAGACCAGCGAGGCCACTGGCTTCGTCATCAATGCAAAGAAAGGGTAGGTCATCGATGTGCTTAGACTAGTCTCTCATCATTCTAACATGAGAGTTGTCAGATTTGTTGTTACTAATCGACATGTTGCTGGCCCTGGGCCGTTCTGGGGGTGGTGTATTTTTAACCGCAAAGAAGAGGCACCCTGCCGACCACTATATATTGACCCGATTCACGACTTCGCAGTTTTGCAGTATGAGCTCAGCGCCATTCGCTACACACATATAGATGGCCTGGACTTGTGCCCTACTCGTGCACTATGTATGGTTGCTCACTGCCTGGACTTGACTCTGGCCGCTTACATCTTTTGACTTAGGTGACCAGTCGGTGCTCATATTCGGCAACAATGGTGGGGAAGAAATTAGCCAACACCACGGAAGTGTCACTCTCGTGGAACGCAACGCTCCCGAATACACAGACGGTTACAGAGACTTCAACATCAGCTACTATCAAATCAACGTCAATCTAAGTGGCGGCATATCTGGCAGCCCTGCGCTAAGCGCTGACGGGTCTGTGCTTGGCATCGTATCTGGTGCACGTACAGACTGTGCGAGTGTCTCCTTCGTCCTTCCATCTACTGCCATAGTAAAAGCTTTGAAGTATTTGGTTCGAGGTGAGGCTGTCCCGCGAGGGGATATTCGCTGCCGCTTTAGATTAACACCACTATACGAGTGCCGCGGACTGGGGCTTAGCCGAGACTGGGAAGACAAGCTGCGCAAAGAACTCCCAAATCGGGACGAGCTCCTGGTAGCAGACAGAGTTTTGTCAAATGGACCGGCTTATGGCAAGATTCTGCCCGGTGACATTATTCTTGATGTGAACAAGGTCTGTGTGGACAACTTTGAAAAGCTAGCAGACATCTTGAACCAAAAAGTGGAGCAAACGGTACTTGTTGGCCTACTCAGGGAGACAGAAATCATGCATGCTGAAATCGCAGTCAAGAATCTCGACACTATCCCAGACAGACTCGTGCGTGTGGGGGAGATGTTTTGTCATGACCTGTCGCTTGTGCTAGCGGTTCGGCACGGTGTGCCGGTCGAGGGCGTGTACGTTGCGGAATCGAGAGAGCCCACCATGATCGGCGACGGCTGCCCCGACTACATTATTCAAAGCATAAACGGACGGGAGCTTCGCAATGTGGACGACTTCCTTGCTTCATTACAGGAGTTCCGACAGGGTCAAAGTGTAACTTTAATGTGCGCACACCTTGAGAGCATTCAGAAAAGCTTCTCGAGTGTGATCACTCTCGACGTTCCTAGTGGGATTACTGTTGTGTCTCGAGGACCTTCATGGAAATGGGAAGTGGATTATTTCCATCTCGACCCTTGTCTTGCTCCTATGCCCAACTTTCATTCATGCAGTAATTTTCCAAATCTGGTCCATATTGAAAGCAGGTCACATATCTACCTAGATGGCTTCCAGCCCAGAGTCAAGCGGGGACTAGGGGTAGTTGTGGATGCCGAGAGAGGCCTGATAGCTGTATCTGGTCTTCTGGTACCACATAGAGCTTGTCATATTACGATAGCATACGGCTCGTCAGAGGTAGAGGGACGCTGCTGGTTCATCCATGCCCAGCACTGGTACACAATCATTCAGTACGATGTGTCGTTAGTGCCAAAATGTAGCGTCAACCTCAGCAAGAAGATGCTCGCGAAAGGCACGCAAGCCAATTTGACATATTTCCCCGAGTCAGAGTCGATATTGCAAGACGAGGCCATTGTCTGCAGCGTGCAGATAACAGAGCCCAATCTGCACAGTAGGGCCTCTTCTTCGCGGTATCAGCCCATTAATGCCGACCTTGTGGGCATCGATGCCTCTTCAGAAATAAAAAAAGCACATGGCATAATCACAGACTCTCGTGGGTCGGTATCGGCAATTTGGATGCCTTCGATTGGGGGCATAAGAATGGTTAGCATTTTGAACGTCTTAGCGCGTCTGACAGACCGTCTCAATCCCTTTCTATATGTGATGCCTGCCGAGGTCGAAAAACGATCCATCCTCAATATACGAAAAATGGGAGTGCCAGAAGAAGCAATGAGGTCTTTCCAGGCCCATGAAAATATGTTTATAATAAAAAAGACGGCTTCGAAAATGCTGAAGAATGATGACATACTTTTAGAAGTAGGCGGCAAGGTATGCACTGGGTGGGAGACCATTGATTCAATTCGTTCTCATACTATCTCGGTGAAAGTACTACGACAATTCAAAGAGAAAAACCTGCAACTAGGATGCAGCCGAATAGATGGATCAGAAACCAGCCAATGCATTGAATTTTGCGGAATTTCCATTCAGCCACCGCATCTTGCGATGCGCCACGGGTTGAACCAGGTTCCAAGTGAGGTCTACATATCGCACGTGCAGCCAGGGTCGCCTGGTGACCTCTGCTTGCTGGCCCCCAAGGCATTTATAACCAAGATTGGCGGACTGGAAGTGACAGACTTCGAGTCATTCAGAAATCTTATTCGTGAATTAATGCAAGGGAGCGAGATTAAGGTGACCGTCACCACGCTAAACGGTTGTGATGAGGTCCGCGTGCTGAAAGTGGACAATGAGCACCACGGGATACTGGAATGGGAGTTCGATGGCTCCATATCTGCTACGAGGCCCCATGCCTATGGAGTAGACGAGAGCTACTAACATTGCGGACTTTGAGATTGCGGTTTTGCTATCAGTCATGCACGCCGTGTCCATTGATCTGTGAGGCTACTTAGAGCTTGAGTGGGAGCGGATTGGGTGGCCTGGTGAGATGACGGTACGAAAATACCGTTTCATTAAATTTGGCTATTCCGTCTCTTTTCCATATCCGTCCGCCCAAGATAGACAACATATAGTTTCTTCTCCTGTGGACACGAGAAGTAGAGCAGTGGTCCACGGACCAATAATAGAAGCAGCTCCTCCATCCCGACCCAGATATTAAAATGTTCGTTTGCCCTGGAATACGGATTCACATGTCGGCCGCTCCAAGAATTCCCCTTCGCAATCCTTTGCGACTTGTCAACAGTAGAGCCCAGGCAAGCCAAGGGCCAAGTGAAGCATGGCCTCAAAAATGTATTCACTGTGACAAGCCTATCCTGGCACGCCATGAATGCATCGACCACGCACTGAGTAAATATCACGCTAGTTGCTATTGTGCACAGAAACCGCTGCCTCCATGTCCGCTGCAGACAAACACCTGGAGCTGATCTGTCGGGTGAGTAGCATGCGCGCCAGTGGACTGAGGAAACACTTCGTCAAGGCAGATGATATGGCACCAGTTGAAGAACTACTCAGCTTTGGGTATATCATGCTGAACCTATGTATGTGCCTTGATAAGACTCAGGGCACTGATTGCTGCAGAAATATTCTCCCCTTGACATCTTACATAGATAAATATGACATTAGTTTCAGATTAGTTTATCTGCACTCTTTCGGTAAGTGATACCGTAAAAACCGAAAGGGTGTCGCGGGTGCTTTACAGTAGTTAATCTTGGCAGTGAGGTAGGGAGGACCGTGTACAATGTTCGGCTGCTACCCTTCCATCAATGATGGCAGCAATAGCCTCACCTAACTAGCCTTGGCTCCGCCGTTTTCTATGTTGAAACGAGGATCTTCCGCATCCATCAACGTGGCCAGTCTTGGTAGCATCAAGAAAGGTTGATATACAAGGACAAAAGGGCGAGGAAGCGCGTTGCCGAGGCGGGTATGCTTTACGACTTACTCAAGCAGCGACAACGTTGCGGCGTTATTTATTGTGTACGGCAGTATCGATATGTTCTGTCGTACTACCACCTTTATGCATTATTGGCTTTAGTGCGATATACAGGTGTCGCATTAGATCAGCTGGTTAGACCGAGGTTCACGAAGTGTCGGCACTGGAACCACTATGTACCATGAGGAATTGTTCCTGACTCTGGAACTATAGGGATCACGAGATAATCAGGTGAAATATAATCTGATTTTTAGTAGTGGAGTTGAGCTTTTAATGGGGGTATGTAAATGCGTTCTCCATTATCTATTGACTTAAAGCCTTTCTAAGTTTCCGTCCGCTTCCTTCAGAAACTGTTCATCTAGTGTGCAAACCTCTGGTAGATAAGCAAGAATTCTAATTCGATTTGGTCGTGGCCTGGAATATCAACTTTCAAGCGTAGTGACTTCAGCCTTGTTGTCTTTTCGATCGTGGCTTCGATATTGTCTATGTATACCAGAGACAGAGAAATCAAGGGGCTGAATACGGATTTCGATCTAGCTACACATCTGTGCTTGCAACACTGCCAACAAGTGTCGCTTGAACTAAGCCAACGAGGTCTAGCATATCCTGAGCACTACTGGAAAGCCCCCGCCTACTTGTACTGATTGGCATTACTTGTACGTTAGCGAATTACTGATACTATTGTTGATTTTACGTTTGTAGACGCAGCGTTTCAATACCTGACGCTAGGGCTAGCTCTGTTAGGTACTCTCGCACAAAAGGAATACATATGGCATGACACACCACCTACTTGTGGCATTGGTAAGAAACCAGATAACGGAACTTGAAGCTAAGGTACATCTCATAGCACAACGCTGCTTCCATCATACTGCTCCTCCCTTAGTCTGTCCGCGAACTGGGTCGGACATGGTGTTTCGAGCACTTCACTGATGCCTCTTTTTGGCCTCCCAGAGTCGTTGTACTGGGGCGTGCTCGGGCTTGGAGTCTGGGCCTCGTCACCGGCTGAAACGACTTCTACTTGATCCAGAGATAGCCCATCACGATCAGCGTATAGAAGTAGAGTGCTAGTTGATACTGTGGTTCCAGGATAAGGTGTGGTGGATACATCAACCTTGAGACTCGGAGGCTTGTCTGGTGGTGAATATGACTTGGAAGTTGTCGCCTCCAGGCTCGGCCTCTCTGACCAACTAAAGCGTACCCATACCAGCTGCTCGTGCTCAATGTAGCGTTTCAGGTTCACAGTAACTTTAGTCAATGGAACTGCGTTTGACATAGTCCACGCCGGACTCAATGTGTCCGCTGACTTCCTTCCCCGACGCTGTGGGTGCACGATGACGTAGGGCTCAATGGTAAGATGGCGGTCCTCCGTATGCAGGGATTCCCAACGAGTTCCCAGATTCAAAGACCGACGGGGTTTCACCTGTTGTATATAATCGATTTCGTGCCCACAGTCCGCCTCGTTCTCACATTCAGCTTTCTTACACCATTCTCTACACCTGAAACCAAAAGGCCAGAGCCAGAACCTAGGCACTGGATTCTCAGAGTATGGTACAGTGGCGCCTATAGAGACAGCGTGACTATGTTAAATTAGCACGAAGATATGAAACTTAATGGAATTCGTCTTACGCTGCATTCTTAGAGTTCAGAAATCGAACTTGACAGTCTTGAAGACCAGCTAGCGTCAGCTCAGTGAGCATCCATTCTTGAAGCCATTTGCGAAGAAAGTCATTAGACACAGGGGCGAGGCCAGATACAATAACTTCGGAAAGCTGTGGCAACTGACGAACTGTGTTTCTGAAAGGCCCTATAATGGTCATGAATCTATCTTGAATCATCTTGCGGAGCTCAATCACGGTAATTGTACAGCCGTCGCGGGTGAAATCCCCACTATCCTCTCGTAGCCTGTAGAGATGCTGACGAGCGGCCTCGTAATACGTGTAGGCCGGATTTTTCTCGAGACACTTTTGATGAAGACATCTGAATACATCAATCATCCCGGCCGCAAAGCTATTTGCGTCACCTGTGAGCATCGTATACTCGTTGCTCTTGAAACGGGGGGCAAAATCCTATAGATATATTAGTAGTTTGCTTGACATTCTCATTTGTCTTCCTGCTAACCGCTGTACAGGCGCCGAGGTCAATGTGAAGTTCCTGCTGTCCGTCTTGTGGCTTTTGAGTAGGTCTCGCCTCGAAGTTGCTAGGCGAGTTTTGTGTATATGCATGAAGAGCCGACGGCTCAGTATCAAATGCAACATCGTCAGGAAAACCAGCCTCACGCGTGAGGCGACGGAGCTTGTCTTGTATAATTTTGGCAAAACTGCCGAGTGTCCACCTCACTGGTACGCACATTTGTAGTCTCCAGTCAGTTTCAGGCAGACTTTTGTCTCGGAGATGCTCCTTAATATGATATAAGACTGTTTTCAAAACTGCGATAGTGATTTCTTCTGGTGAAACTGAATGCGTATCACAGAGGTCTCGGAATAATAGGCCCTCACTGCCTAATTGGCAAAGCTTATCGTCAAGTGATTGTTTTAGCCCACAGCTCGTATTTTGATAGTCATTTACTGGGGTTTGCCCGAGAATTGTGAAAGCGCTGCGTCGAGTGATATCATTTTCGAACCGGACCCAAGTTGGGAACTTGTCTGCTTTGATCAATTGCCCGTCAGAGCAATAGGTGTTGCCGAATGTGATGATTTCCGGTGCACCCTGACAGGACCTTTCGCAGGCGCGAATGGCTGAGGAGCCGTAGTCGAGACTAATCACAGTGTGTGTATCTTTTGTCGGGTAGGGTAGCTCGTGCGTGTCAGGATCACCTTCAATGTCTTGTGGGTAGGTATCGCTCGGACGACACATCGTGAAAATCGGACTTGCTCGCGTCCAGTATTCGAACTCCTCGGTGGATAGAATCACCAAGGGGCAGAAGGAAAGCTGAGGATCAGCAGTGACTCTTGTGAATTTACGTGTTAAGAACAATAATCCAGAGACTGTTGTGTCCTGCTCTAGAAATCTGAGATTGCACTCCGCACCAGGATGCAAACGCAGCTCGCAGCTGGCGGTCTGTCGGCCGGCTGGCAGATCTGTCCTCCGACCACCTCAAAAGACCGCGTATATTTCGTTTGGTCTTCCCAGGTCACTATCATTACCCTCTACCTATGCTCAACAGCTACCTATGCAGCACTAAAAATACGCTGGCTACCTACCCACGTACTTTCAGCCCCCTCCGTCCCATTTTGGTACCATATTTCGGCGCGAAATGTTGAGTTTAAAATGCTTCAAGTATTATCCAATACGCAAGTACATAGCTACTCTCCTATATGGTGTATCTGTGGCTGTAATGACTGCCTGCTGATTTGGCAGTGGCTTAGATGACCGAAATCCCAGGAATCCAAAAATCCAAAAATCTGGCGCAACTACGTTACCTAATAACATGAACTATGTACAGATAAAGGCGGAATTAGTGTCCCTCTTTTGTTTAAGAAGGATAATAGTGGGAGCCTTTTTTGGCTGTGGCGCATGTGGCTGGTGTGGCCTGCCGGAGTAGCTAAGAGGTACCTTCTGACCCGTGTAGCCTTTGAAACACATTAAAGCATTGTTTGGAGCATGCTGTAGTTCAGTGCGCAAGCCCTGCCAGTTCTGTGTTCCGCTGTAGCAAGGCCCCACGGCCAACCTGCCTCAGTTTCTACCACGACTAAGAAATGGCAGGAATCACGCCGCGCAGGTTCTGCACGGCTTGAGCTTAACAGACGCCATGATCCCGCCATTTCTACGTTGCCAACCAGTTATTTCTATCTAAGACTATTGGCGCTCATCTTGGCACGCAATGCTTTGAGCGCCTACCGCCTAGGCTGCAGAGTTTCGAGAGTGCTAGACCTGACGTCGACAGCCGCAATCGCAAGTCCAACTCTGACCGAGGAGATGGATATGGCGAGCGTCTAGAGGTTGTAGGGGATCCAGAGGGTGTGATTAAGGAGTATCGCACATCCAACTTAAACATGTAGAGTGACAGACACAGGAATGGAACGGAAGCAGCGAACAAGGTCGCAATGTACGAGCTGCTACTGTAGACTTGGCAGCCGTCCATCAATACCAATAAGCCGTCAAGGAAAGGACGTTAGCCAAGGGTTTGCCGCTTGGCTCTGCATTACGATTCATTGAGGGCGTCGCAGGATTCGCCGAATCACGAGAGGCAGGCGGCGAGGAGTGGTGAGCATAGGTGGCAATTAATTTGTTTTCGGTATCTAATTTGAGTAACTATGAAATTGACTTTATTTCTCTGTGCTTGTGCGTTCGTTTAATTGGAACTCCCGCGGGCCGGAAAGGCGCTCTGGCGAGGCTCGAGTGGCAAGCAACTTCGGCGACACACCACTCCAAAATCGGAAACTCCAGTAATGTGCTGCAGGAGCGCCCCTTTGTCATTGTCACGTATCCCGCAGAGAGCCGGCCGCTCATCAATCTTCCGTGTTGTCGATTGACGGGGTGAAGCTAGGTTTGCACGGAATGATCATCCCCAGAGCCGAAGTCTGTGATCGTCATGGATGATGCACCCTGGCATCATAGCGAAGAACTTTGCCAGATATGAGAGGACGCTGGTCTGGGGTGAAGCTGATGTATCTCCCGCCGTACTCGCCAGACTTCCATCCAATCGAGGACCTCTTTTCCGTTTTGAACAAGTTCATAAAGCGCCATTGGAAGGCAAATAAGGACGTTATCAATATGGACTTCGGGATGTATCTAGTAAGTTGGCCGTTTCTATTGAGTTTTCTCAACTGCCAGGCCTCATAGAAATTGGAAATTGCGTGATGAAAGTCCCGCAAAAGTCTAAAACATTGGCATCCTCACTATCCACAGCATTTTTCATTCTGCTGTAGATAACAGTCTCTTGAGAGACTTGTGGTTGGATGACACCATCAACCCGGAGTTGCACCCGAGGCTGCAACTCGACTTTTTCGATCTCATCGCTCAGCTTCGTTCTTTCCTCTATAGAAGTAACGACGACAGTTAAGTATGTCGCTCTCGGAAGCGCAATGGCAACTGTCCACCATAAGGACGGTACTTCGTGAAAAAAAATAACCGCTGCGTTGATACATGATGCAAGCTCGGGGAAGACTTCGGCGAACTTAGCAACTCTGGCTCCAGGGGCACTGAAATCGATCATGTCGTAGCTTGGATCTAAATTGATCGGGTCCACGACAACTTTCCATTTCTTCCCCATCCCGTCATCGATTTCGCCGACAGGCTCAAAATTGCGCACTTTCTTCACGCTCTTAAACACAGCCGAGGACTCCCTACAGACTCGTAAGAGATTGTTGCGGTGCTTGACGTTGGGAGTGGCTGTGATGGAGCACCGGGTATGCCTACGAGGCCATTTTGGCCCCCTGATTTGGACTTTGATCTGGAAGATGGTACTGGGAATTGCGAGGCGCCAGATCGCGTCGCGTAACTCTGGCGGGAGGCTGTTGAGTGTTCTGGTCTGCATACTTGCGCGGCACCTTTGAGATGTGTAGAGCCGGGAAGAAGCTTATTCGATGTGCTGTGGATAATGTAGGGACGTAACGCAGCGAAGAAAATGATGTTTACTCGAAGTAAGCAAGTTTGCGTCGCTGCGGCCATTCGTATTCTACGGTAAAGCATTGACTCGGTGCCGAAAGCTCAGGGTTATGGCTACTACCAGGGCATGGCTGTTGAGCGCATCAAGGTAACGGTCTTTGTGACACTTCTTATTTTAGCGTGGTTTAAAGGCTACAAAGAATGGGTAAGAAGGTACCTCCTAGCTACCACAGCAGGCCACACCAGCCACGTGCGTAACAGCAAAACAAGACTACCACTATTATCCTTGTTTAACAAAGGAGGGACACTTATTCCGCCTTTGTCTGTACCAGGGAGTTCTGTGTGGGTCAGCACACGGATCGCTGGTTCGAATCCAGCCGGAGGCACCCTTCCCTTTATCCTAAAAGTCAGGCAACGCAACATAATTGACCTGTGAGGGACCAGGGCGGGGTAACCACGGGTCCGGGCTGGGGCAAAAAGGTCAAGGACACACGCTGACCACTATGCCACTTGACCACCTTAGCATATAACAAGGCTAAACTTATACATAATACTAACAACGACTGCAGACAGCGCTACAGCGGGGGACTGATCGGCTATCTAGTGGCACACATAGAAGGCAAGCAATTTAATGTACCTAGATAGTAACGATAGTAGAGATAACTGATTTAGCACGTGTGTCTCTAGTAGCAGTCTGGGAGCCTGCTACAGACAACCACTCACCATTGGCCTTACCTATATATCGAATCAATGACGCAGGATTAGCAGGAGCGTGGGTTTTCACCCGGGTAGAAGCTAGGGCCTATGTCGGCACGGGCCTGCGTACGGCCACGGTTTTTCCTACCCTCATTATTATTAGCAGAAGTACTGGATAGGCAGAGAGCCTAGTTAGAGTATTAATAATAATAATAACATTAACTAATGTGCCCACCATAGCTCCCCCAGTTGGGTTGGCAGGCAGCCCGCTGAGCTTCGCCAGTACCCCGCTGAGCTTCGCCAGTACCCCGCTGAGCTTCGCCAGTACCCCGCTGAGCTTCGCCAGTACCCCGCTGAGCTTCGCCAGTACCCCGCTGAGCCCAAAGCATACCAACACGGCCTATGTACACTAAAATACAACCTTTTTAGTGACCAATGAAGCCTTTCCCCTTTTCGTAAATTAGCAAATCCTTAGAGAATAGATTAATAATCAAATAAGGAGGAGGCCTACCGGAAGCGTTTGTATTATACACTTCTTGTAAAATCCCGCGAGAGTAATTTGTCCATTCCTCTCGCGACTCAGGCTCACCCGCTCTACTATTCGTTGCATCTGCAATAGCCAAGAAGACTAGAGACAGCACGTGGGTTAGTCACTCTCGAGATGCGGGTTCTGATCCAACGGTTGTAGATGCTTTCCAAGTCTGCATCAAATTAAATTAATTCACAAAATTTCTATACATTATATCTTCAAGCAGCTATACTTTCGTAATGCGCGACGTAAGCAGCCTCCATCATGTTTCCATAGCCGCTCGAAGTCCTCGAATTAGGATACCCAGGCTTGAACCATGTTAACTGTGTGGTCAAAGCGTTCAAAAGTACGGGCAAACCTACCCAGTTTCCGCCAACAGCAACATTCAGTATGAGGAACAAAGGCCTCTGCGTAAGAGCTGACCAAATATCCTCACGGTTTATATTGGCACCAGAAACACGATGAAACTCTACATCATCGAGGAACCAAGTGATAGTCTGATCGCCACTACTTCCCGGGCGGAGGTCGATCTCAAGGCGCCAGACATGCCAACCCTGGCTACTGATGGGAGTACTTGACGAGATTCCAGTACCTTCGTTGCAAACGCCACCCGGAAACGTATCACAATGCAATGTACCGTGTCCTAAAAGCTCACCGTTAACAGTCTCCATGATGTCAATCTCACCGCAGCCAGGCCAATTGACTCCATGGCGAATAGAATCACCGAGCATCCATAGTGCAGGCCAAACACCTTGCTTATAAGTTTGATCATTGCTGCCGAATCTTATAGCCGCTTCAATTCGTGTGACCCTACCGTTTCTCGGCGTAAGCACATACTTTGATTCGATGCGGCCCGACGTCCAACGTTGATCATTTTGCCAAGGCACAATTTGCAATGTATTCCCCCCACTTAGCTGGACGTTCAGTGTATCGCGTGTATAAACTTCAAGTTCATTATTTACGTTGAGCAGTCCGGTTATGATATTCCACTTCGCCTCATCAGGCAGTGTACCACCAGGGCCTGCAAAGTCATCTTTCCACACAAGCTTGAAACCATCATATTGTGGGGGGTCCCAAGCAGAGGCAAACGACAGTAGGAATAAACAGAAGCCGTATGCAAACATACAGTTGACAAGACGAGTAATTTGTCTCGAAGAACGAGTTTGGTTCAAAAGCCAAAGGCTCAAGACTATAAATCGTTTTAATAAGCTAAAAATAGTGTCTGTACTATATTGCCGTCCCAAAATTGATATAGGTTCTCCTCTGGCATTGACTACACCATAGGGTGCTCAGTCATAATTAGATATATAAGACTGGTATCTGGGTTGATATACCTGGAGCAAGCTTAAAATAGAAGGTTTTCCGCTGGTAGCGCTAAAGTGGATATTGAGTGGCGTGATCATGCTTTACGTTCTGAAGGGAACGAGAGGAGCCGACAAGTCGGGCTGAATGTCGCTCTGCAGAATATCGATGCTCGAGTTGCCCTGCTCAATAGTGTTGGGAGGTTGCCAAGGGGCGTAGTAGTACTGGGACGTACTCGACTGATGCTGAGGAGTGTAGTTGCCGAAGCTTTGCATATTGTAGTATATTGGCTGATAGAAGTCGACGAAAGAATTATGGCGCATCGCATAGCTGCTATCGAACAAAAGCTGTTCATTGATGGAAGAGACGGGATAAGACACAGTAGTCTGGTGACAGCTGCGCTGGTGCTTCATCATGGTGTTTTTACGGCAGAAGCTCTTGGTGCAGTCCTCGAGTTCGCATTTGTAGGGACGCTTGCCGGTGTGAACTCGGCGATGACGGGCACGAGAGGAAGACTAAGGAAGGGTCAGCAGCGGACCAGAATGCAGGGTTGGGAATGTACCGTACGTCGGAGAAGCGCTTGCCGCAGTCCGGGCATTCATGAGGCTTCTCACCGGTATGAGTGCGGATGTGAATGATCAGGGCGCTGCGCTGGATGAAACTTTTTTCACAGCCGGGAATAGAGCAAGGATAAGGACGCTCGTTGGTGTGGATTCTGTAATGGCGCTGAAGGTCAGAATTGCGCTTGAAGCTCTATTGCGGGAGGAGTCAGTTATTAGGTCACTGAGTCCGTCGGGCGTCAATGAAGAACTTGCCTTGTTGCACGAGTCCCAGTCACATTGGAAGGGACGTGTACTGGGCTCGTATTCAACTAGTTCGAGGAGCTCCATTATGGACGATGCTGATTGAGAAAAAGAGTAGACAGAAGGCAGAGCCAGAGCTTGAGTGGGTTGCAATGCAGTGAATACATGCCGGAAATGCAGAGGCCATGGGGATCGGGGCTCTACCAGTAATAAGTAATGCGGGTTTAAGTTGTGCTACCGTTCGTACAGATTACAATGCGCGGTAATAATTGGAATACTACTTTGGAAAAGGTACTCAGTAGGCAGGAGCGGCACCTGAACCAGGATCATGCGCGCAGGGGTGTGTGTCTGTACCAGGTAGAGACCAATCGATGCACGAGAAATACTGCGATTTCATGGCAGGCAAAGGCTTAGACGATGAAGTACCAGAAATAAAGATGTGGTCGGCGAGAAGCACGAGAGAGAGAAAAGGAAGCGGGATCATTCGATTGACTTATCCAGGCTACGATGAACCAGGAAAGGCTGCGAGGGAATCACGGAAGAAAGGCGCGCCCAAGGGCCGCGGCATCCATCAGCTTTTCAATCGAGCCAACATTTCTACCAATTTTTTTTTTTGGTGAAACTCTGAGTTTAGATCAGATCGGCCAGGATTGTACGGCCACAAAGCGCTCCCTTAGCATTTTGCACACCTCATGAGAGACTCGCTTTCATAACTTGCGTCTTGCTGTGAGTAAATGCTACGTGCGGGCAAGTCCATTTCGGCAAAGTCGCAATTTCCATCGATCGTAGTTACACCACAAGTCTAGGTACATACCCACCTGGTTTTAAAAACCAGCATCCCTAGAGTGACCACTCGCTACTGTTGGCTCCTGTTGAATTACTGGTACCGGTACTGTCCTGTACCGGCACTCTACTGTAGGTATGTATTGGCACATAGCGACTTCTTTATAAGACTGATAGACGGTGAACTTGGCCACTTAAGCCGGCCCGCACAGCATCAGAGCCGATAAACCCAACAATTCCGTGACAAGAGGAGCACCCGAGAGGCAGACCTTTGAGCAGAGGCGACACTCGAAGAGACAGGAGAGAGAGGAGGCAGGTCCAGGGCAGCCAGCGCCCGGTAATCTTGGTTTGGTCTGGGAGTACGGGCACAAGCCGGCCTTGGTGGAATTCTGGACTGGCGGTTGGCGGCGGCAAAAAGCTGTGCTTCAAGGGCTGATCAGTATCATTTGTCGATTGACACTACCTTTGACTGCAGTGGGCTCACAAGATCTGTTGTACGGGCCGCCGAGGACAATCCGTGCCTCCGCTCTGCTGAGTGAATTCGTTCCTGGCAGCGTATACACGTCCACCCACATCTGGATCGCTCGCTTCCAGAACCATTCACGCGCGCTCACAATGTTACCTAGCTCCAGCCTCTACCACGGCTATCGCCCAGTGTCATGATTGTGCACTCCGCTATGTTCCAGGGATCAACAAGTAGTTCAAAATTGGAGGGGCTCATCAAGCGTTTACTGCCGTTTTGTGGAAACTCCCGGCGCCAAAGTCAGTTCTAGTGATGGTCGACGCTCGTTTAGAAAATAAGCAAATCATGCGAAACAAAGAAAAACATGGATGGAAAGCAAATAGAAATGGCAGGCAGCTACTTGGACAAGCTCCACCGCGAATTGAATGGCGTAACGCGCCAGGTACGAGGCCGCAGAAGAGCTGTTGACAGAACCAAAACGCGAGTCCGTAAGATCTTTGAAACCATCCGTGGCGTAGAGTAGACAGCTTACATCGCCAAGAAAGGATCGACAGAGCAATATGGTGTGCAAACTAATACGTTGATACAAGTAGACGTCTGGTTATGCTGATATCTTTGTTCAAACATGCCCCGGTTGCCGAATGAGGGGTGTGGTGCGTGAGGGATGTGGTGCGTGAGGGATGTGGTGCGTGAGAGGCGTGATGAATATGGCGTAATGGGCGTGATTGTCGGGAGATGATGATTCGTCATACAAGATCTCCATACCAAATACGCCGATTTATTTGTCATTCGCTAGTTACAGCCAATAACGCAGAAGAATCGCTCATTATAAATAGGTGGTTGACCCTCCCTCATACTCGCTGCTCTGTAGAGTCATCAACATGCTGCCCGTTCGCTGTGTCCTCATTTTCGCCTTGGCAGCATCCGCCGCAGCTATCTGCGATTATAGAAACGACACCAGTCTGACACCTGTCGATGGCAACATCCGAGATGTGTGCGAAAGATGCTATCTGATCAATGCCTATTCCACCATATTTCAGTGCCTATGTCGGGGAAATCTCGTAGAAGGGAATCTGCAGAATTTCCTGTCAGACACCGATCACCAACTGCGTATATTGCCAAACCTGCCAAAGTGAGCTATCCTCAGAGAACCATGCATGGCTCGACCCGTTCTAACCACGTCTCGCTCAGTGCCAAGTTCCACGATAACTGCAATGGTCCATTGTCGCTAACTACACTTCAAAACGAGGCTAATAGTCCACGTCAATTCATACTCGTTGTCGTATGCAATGATCCCAATGGAAAGCCAGCCCAGATTGGTACCATCGATATTGGCGCCTTTGACGAATCAACTCGCCGCAACATCGGAATCCATCCTTGGCTACCAGAGGGGTCAGAGCAATGCTATAGATTGACTTCCGATTTTATTGTCCCGTAAAGGTCATAACGGAGGAGCCTAGCAGGGCTGTCATTACTGTACAGTTCAATTTGTCTACTTCGCCCGGCCGTGCAACCAATAGAGCCCACTAGCTCGGTCACTGAACAGGTCCGAAATCAGCGCCTCTGCCTCCCCCAACGGTCCTGCTTCTTAGCTCACGTTGGTAGCCATAATTTCCGGGAGGAGGACCCGGTCCTGGGTCAACTTGGCGATGGTGCGGACAGCATACGAGGCTCCATTAGACACATTTACTACTACAGTTGCAAGGTACCAATAGAGGGTTTATGAAGTTTTCTATGATGAATGGTGAAATTTGTACAGTCTATTGGACGGCCAAGGCGGTGGAAGTGAGAACTGTTGTCGCGCGTCGAGCAACGCGCCGCGTACCAAGGTTGACCGCAGCTGGTGCCTGGCGCAGTTAGCGTGCACACTGGCCTGGAGGCGCGAGGCGGTGCACGCAACTGCCCCACCACAGCGTCGGCCTTCCAACACAAGATTGCTTGTTGCGCACGGGTGCTCAACTTGTACCTGTCTGGATGGTTAGGCCGAGGTGGAGCGCCTTTCGGCGAGTAGCTTCTGCTGGCTTGCATGTACGTATCAGTCCAGCTGACAAAGTAAATCAGTAAATAGCATGGAGCATGTCACAGCTGGAAGAAGTCGCGCGTCCTACCCTGTACCCGTCGTCACGTTGTAACGATCTGATGACTCAGCATATCTAGCCACTGTGGGCCCTTGATGACTCAGCCTCGTGCCAGCACCGAACCCCTCACGATTCGGTGCCGAAAAGGCCAGGAAGCTTTTAGAGGGCTCAAGCTTAGTTATTATGCGCAAGCAGTAACTAGATTCCATCAATAAGACCGCCTTCTCTGTGCCTCACGCCCTGCTGGCTTCTCTAAGTGAATAAACATTACACACGTGCGCACGCCCGTCCCTGCATTTAGCCAGAACCCCGCGAGATCCTGTTCGAGCTACATACGAGAAAAAAAAAGACATTAGTTGGTTTTTGTATTGTTCTGAGCATAACTAGCGTCCGCTGTGACTCTCTTTAAAAGATTAGGCTTGGCGCTAAAGAGCCGAAAATGGGCATATAAAGTGGGCAATTTTCTAGTGTCTAAAAAGGGCGGCATAGTGCGGTCATTTTGTGAGTACCTGCTTTTTTTTGGCTAGGGTACCTATCCGTCCTCTTTAGGAGACCGCTTTAAGCTCGTAAGTCACGTGACATCTCGGCGGTGGTTGGCAGGCTGAGGATAAATAGCTAGATCGTAAAGCTACACTTTAGAGTGTGAAATAAAATGCAGTATACTTGGGCTTTGTTCCTATATATATGCTCGCTCTGAGTAGATATCCCACGTGGCTATATGGTAGAATCGTATAGAAGCATATCGAAGAAAAAAGGATACCTATCCTTGGTCCTGTGTGTAGTGGGAGATTATGGCAGCCGTTAAGAAGCAACGCTTTACATATAGACTAGAGTATATAATAAAAGGATTAGTATGGTACTATAATAGAAAGCGCGCTTGATGCTTATACTTCTTAACTTCTAACAGTAAGTAGTCTTAGTATGCATTCCTACCCCCTGGCGGCTAACATCTAGAGATAGTGCTTAAGTCTTTATACTATATGTTGATATAAAATTAGAACGGCCCTATTATGGGGAAGTAGTTTAGGGGACAGTATTATTTAATGTTCTTTTTAATATTAATAACCCGCCTTAAATAAACCTCCTTAACTCTGTCAATCTGTATAAACCTAACTATAAAACCCACAGTTATTCTTAAAACCGCTATCTTGCTATATAACACTTATAACTAACTTCTATATTACTAGCTCTTTATATATTCTTTTAGGTTAAGGGATAGTTCTTCGCCCTTATCTAATCTCTCCCAGCAATATAGCTCTTTACCTTCCTATTTACCCCTACTTCCGTAGCTATAGACACACAGCGCGTCTAAATATTCGTTATTAACATCCTGCCTAGCTTTTATGCTCACATAATAACGGCCTTGTTGTACGAGCAGCTATAGGGCATCATACTCTTCGTCCGAGAGCGGCCGATGTTCATAGTTCCTTAAGCACTGTTTAGCGCACTTACCACAGAGAAAAAGAAAATTATATAAGAATTCTCTCCTAATCCTATCTATAACCGCCGCGCTTATAGAGAGCGGCCTGTTAATACGCCACCTATTCTTATCCTTTAGAATTGGGCCTAGTCTCCCTGATTGCACCTTAAGCCTATGCCATCTCGCTGATAGTGTCTTTAGCCCCGTCACTTATCTCGACATAACTGCCACTAGCCTTTTAATATTATTATTAGTATTTATAACGGCTCCTGCCGTATTAGATATAGTTCCCCATCCTATAGCTGGTCCTACTAAGTTCGCCCATATCGTAGGTTAGGTTTGTTCGCTGAAAATAGAACCGAATTTAGTTGTCCTTAACTCTAAATTCTTAATCTTAGTTAGTAACAGGCTTCCTCCCTCTAACAGAGTTATACGTTCTATAAGCTGCTTATCGGCAGCATACTGTCCAAGGAACGTATGGTAACCTATATTATAACCACACACTACGATAACGTGTTTACATTAGAAACTTTCCAAGAAAAACTTAACGTTCTCTAAGACACCTAAGTCAATATTTACTCTTAAAAGCGGGCCAGACTAGAAACAATTTATAACGTAGAAGGTGGAAGGGAACTCCGCTGTTAATATACCTTAAACCTTAAAGTCTGCTCGTTCTTTCCCAGTACTAATATCTATAAAGTCAAAGAAGGCCTAATAGTTACTAAAACCCTTTATAAACGCCCTAAACTGGCCGACGTCGTTCACCCTCTTGCCACGCTTAAGTGCTTTACCTAACCCGCCAATATTTATATAGGCCCTTACTAGGATATCTATCCCGCTAGGGATCCCTACTATGTCTCGTACAAACTGCTATAGAGCAGCTAGAAGGCTATTAGCGGCGTTCTCGCCGCCCTTCTCTACTATCGTAATATAATCGTTGTGAAACTATAACAATTCTATAGTTATACTAGTCACTTTAAAAGGAGTAACACGCACATACTTACCACGTAGCTATCTGCGTCTGCATCTATTAGTGTAACGATGTGAGGCCAGCTCTCTAGCTGCTCCTTCTAATCTTTGTTTTCCTGGGCATCCTGCTATAGTCGTCTTCTCGCTTCGCGCTCGTTGTCTAGGTTAAGCTTTATCTGCTCAAGCGCTATTTTCGTCTAGCTTAGCTCTTTTAATAGCTCCTACTATTAAGTGTATTAGTATAATGTTGAACTTAGAACTTAGCACGCACGCTACTTATATCGATAAGATTTATGCCCCTATCGACCTGGCTGGCGAGACCCTTTCGAATATCAGAGAAGCGAGTACGATAAGCCTCCAGTTCCACGGAGTCTATCGTCGCGCTAAGAAGCGGGTAGACTAAGCGGGCCTCTATTTAGCGAGGAATAACTATACGTTATAGTCTATGAAGAGGGAAAATCTAGTCCTTACGATATGATAGAAGTGGGGCTAGGATAGTATGGGCAAAACGTAAATCCGTTTTTTTTTTTTCCATCATTAAGGTACACGGTGTTAAGGGAAGGGTATTAATACTATGTGGGGTCACTTTTTTTACGAAACAGGGTAAGTCGAGACAGGACGCTAATTATGCTCATAACAAATACACCGCGAATCATTATCGGTGTCCTCAAGCACACTGTTTGAAATGGCCGACATGATGGGTGACTTGACGCCCGCACCGCTCCCTGCAGAATAGCCCTCCATCAAAGAAACCGCGCTGGCCGCCTAACAAGGCTCTGCTAGCGCGTGGGCCCGTAATAAACAGCTCATCAAGGATTACCGAGGTATCGCTCCTTGTCCTTCAATAAACGCCAGGCGTGGCTGTTGATTTGCACAGAGGAGATGCCTTGATTGAGGTTGGGCGGCAGCGTTGCAGCGGACAATGACCCGTAGAGGACCGAGACAAGTGGCTGAATGTGCCTCCTGCGCTCGTACCAGTAGATGTGGCTCCCAGGAACAAATTGGGGCTTTAAACAAATTGGGGCTTTAAACAAATTGGGCCTTTAAACAAATTGGGGCTTTGGACCTTGGTTACGTAATGTTAGCAAGTGATCCACTCGGAATTACTTATTGCCGGCTACGTGAAACGTCGTTGAGGTCAGAGATACCTGAGCGAGCTCCATAGATGTTCACCCGCGACACCCACTCCGGGTTTTACTGGTAGCTACTGAGTAGTTGCCTGCTACGAGTAGTCCGTGGGCGTCTACGTATACGCGCCCGTCCTTCGTCTAACGCTTGGCGCACGGCCTAAAATATCCACTCATACATCCCTTTATCCCTCCGGGTGCGCGAGGTCTCGCGACTGACTTCCATGGCATGTGTACCGCCCTCGGTGCTTTGGAGTAGAATGGTGTCGTGCCAATTGAATTTTTCTTCGAATAGAGTCATGCTTTCCAGTACACACTGCAGCGATGGGTCGAAACATTGCAATCATACGTGGCCTGTGTGTCTGTTGGTACAGATACGTACGTACTACTATGAATGGTGATGGCCCAACTCCTGCTGCATTGAAGAATTGCCTGGCCATCAAGGAAGGCGGAAGAAGCTATCTAGGTCCTGTGCTAGGCAGCCACCATAATGTGGCGGCGGTGGGTCCAGCCGCCCAGTCACTGGTGCTTGCAACAGTATCCCTCTCGATCGACGCCTCTCTGCCATCAGGTCATCAAGTACGACCCTGTTGGTGAGCGAGTTTCAAGACATTTTTGCCAAATCCGTTTGCATCCTGTATGTATCAGACCACTGAACACGAGAAAAAACCATGACGAATTATATTGACCTGTTCCCATTCAACGACTGCTGCATTGAATGCTGCAGAGCCGCCGACTTTGGGACTCATGAATATTGTGTTCCTTGTCCCACGAATCCATGTTGTCCTCGCAGTGGACAGATACTGATATAAAGCTCCTATGAGTAAATCGAATGTTTCCTATTTGTCCTCCACGGTATTGGCTAGCGGAAGCTAACATGTCAGGCAGCAAAATGATAAATCAAGGACAAGTCGAATCAAGTTCACATCACTGTCCTGCGGTCGAACCCGCAAGCAATCAGCCTGGTGCGAGATACTGAGTTGTCTTAAATCATCCAGGAAGCAGCAAGTCTGTAGAAGTTAAGCGCAGACGAATCAAAACACTGTCACTTTCGAATTGCACCTCCTCTATTCCATGCACGCTTCAGAGTTTCACAAACATATCAATCTGTAAAATTTCTGCTCATTATGTAGACCGGCGTCTGCCGTCCACGGCAGTGCTTCAATTCCGTCACGAAGAAACTGGGAAGATGAAGCATCGTGAAGCCCCCCCCCCCCCCCCCCCCTCTCTCCTTTTTTCTTTTTCTTCGAAATAAAATTCGTACCTACCTCTGCGCAGAAGAACACCCCGGACAATCACGGGCTCACACGAATCTCGCAATCACCCAAACTCGATCATGTGAGCGGCTCATTTAAAGTATCTTTCCCTAGCCTGAAAAGCCGACCACAAGGCCTAACGGGCTTTGGCAAAAAAAAAAAAAAAAAAAAAAAAAAAGAGAAAAAAAAGACACCTCCCCATGTAAAAGGTGTATAAGTCTCTATCTGAGATATTGTTCTCGAGCTTTTTATCAGACCTCATCGCCTCGAGCAAAGCTCGGCGTGGATCGTGTATGGAGCCAGTGAAGGTCATGCAGACGAAAGCCGAGGAGTGGAGACCTGCAGGGACAAACATTCACCAAACATCACCACAACGTTGCAAAGCTACCAATACGATGAAGCTCCGAAAGCCGAAGCAGTGCAGCAAATGCCACTTGTTCTTCACATTGAGTGGAATCAGTGATCATGAGAAGAAGCCCCATTCCCGATGTCGCACATGCGCCGGCTGGCACCTCGATAGCAGCCCCATGCTGCATCGGTGTCACCCTTGTTCACAGTGTGGTTTGGGCCTCCGCGATATCGGATATCTGACAAAGCACTACCGGCTAATGCATGAAATATGTTCCATGTGTGGGGGAGGATACCTGCCCTCGCAGGCGGTTCATCACTTCCTCAATTGCCCGCAGCGCCCTCCAACAGAACCAAGTGCCGGGCCGGGCTCTGCTGCAAGCCCAGTGAACGAAGTCGCTTTCCATGGCGATAGCACTATTACTGCCTGCCGATCAAGCGAGATGGGAGACCTAGACGCCGCAGCTGGTCAGCCATCAACAGTCTCCACATACGATGGCGCGCGAGCAAGCCGTGATTTCGTCCGCAACGTCGAAACTATGGCGAGCCAATACTTGGAGGAGTGCCGCCGAATGGTAGAAGAGGAATATAGAAAGGCGGAGAGTGGAACGAGGGCTAAAGGAGACTTTCGAAAATACCAACGAATACTCGAAATAACCTCCCTGGGCACGCCAGTCGGCGCGGAAGAGTATCGTTCCTCTATCTGGGCTAGGCCAAGCAATGCGTTTGTTGTCTGCACTGCGGGCGAAGCAAGAAGCATTCTGGAGAAGGGACCACCACTTCTGCCCATATTGATACCCTCGAGCCAGAATCTACCTGATTCTAATAGACGTGTGTCGAATATCGCCATGTTGGATTACATGCGGGCGCTTCCCACAGTGGACCTGCAGGTCCTCTATCGCAAAGGGAAAAACAAAGCGTGGCCAATGAAGCTAGGCTCTGAAGAAGCCACGAAGCGGCTATGTAATCCACAACATTTTGGTCCCTCAAACGCGCTAAACCTCAGATCTCGAAACGATAACCCAATTCCAGGCCCTCTCGCCGGGCTGACGAATTACAATCTGTTAACCACCATGGTTGTCGACAATGGAAAGCCAGAGACACACAACAGAACTGATTAGGAGTCATCTTCTGAGGGTAGTCTTTTTGCAAGTAGAGGAGCAG
Organism: Akanthomyces muscarius; assembly: GCF_028009165.1. Taxonomy (NCBI): domain Eukaryota; kingdom Fungi; phylum Ascomycota; class Sordariomycetes; order Hypocreales; family Cordycipitaceae; genus Akanthomyces; species Akanthomyces muscarius. Next base: position 527,714 of record NW_026611614.1, on the reverse strand, counting down.
TGTCCCTTTTTCACGTCGATCGGGGTGGTGTCATTACGACAGTATTCTGCAATGAGGGCAGAAAGTTATGGATAGTCAAGTCATGCGAGCAGCTTGAAGTCCTGGAGGTCTTTGCGCAAACAGAGGAGTTGTCTTTCACAGCTTTTCCTATTCCGCTGGAAGCAGGCGACACGCTCATTCAACCGCAAGGGACCCTACACGCACCCTTCTCGCTATCTCAAGTGGGCATGTCATTTACTATGCACCTTCACACGTGCCAAGTTCTTGGTGCTCTGCGGCTGGCCCTTCTAGAGCTACGCTTTCCGCATTTGACGAATGAGGATCCGTCTGCGGATTTTATCCCACTGATGAAGCAAGTATTGCAACTCTGGGAAGACAAAAGCCCTCCCTGGACATGGGACAGTGAAGAGAAACTTGACATGGCCAGAAAGGCTTTAGAGGTATGTCTCTGGTGTTTGGTCTTGTTAACTTCGCTAATAATGCCAGGAGATTGAGAGCTTATCGGTACCAAAAAGGAAACGGAAGAAATGAAACGCAGAGGGAGATGGCAAGATCCCAGGTGGTAAGCCGCTGAGCCTTGCCCCAGACTATTTGGAGCTTCACCTCGACTCTGCATATGGCACTTGAACAAATTGAATAAACAAAATATACATCGGATAGCCAACGCCGAGTGTTCCCCCGTAAATGAGGAGCGTAGCTGTTGTCACGAAAGGATTTCGGGCATGTTAGAGTCAGGAAGCTAGGGTGAAATGGAAGGTTTGGTCAATAATTATGGTTCAAACGATTTGATTTTTGGCATCTAAAATATCGATTGTACAGTGTTTGCGCTGCTTCGTAGACATCGGGACCTGAACGCGTTTCTTGCTACGACTCTGCCGGTTTATCGGACCTATGGCATGAGCAGCATCCTGCACCCACGCCTCTGGCTCAATGCCGTATCGGCTATTCTTTGCACGCTCGATTTACCTTCCGTATCGTTCGGATAGATCGGTATCAATTCGAAGTCCCGGATCTTTGTCAAGACATAACCAGGATAGCTTGACAGTGAGGAACTCCGCTGAACCCACTGGCTTGCGACCTCGTATTTCCAATGGTGCTGTCCGCTCGAGAATTGTCCCAGGCATGTCGACTATGTTCTGGAAGCGACTTTCAAGGATGAGGTTGCTTCTAGAGCTAGCATGTTCGTATTGGAAAACGTTGAACGAGGGCCATTCGTTCTCTACCTCCAACTCAATAGAAAGTTCGTATGCGTCAGCAAGGCCATGAGTACCATCATCCCTTCTGATCAACATGGAGGACATCAGTACGTCAAAAGGCTTGATGATGAATTTTGTTTTGTCGTGTGACTTATCATAGTTTGCGTACGTCACCAAGTCGCATGCATTGTTGTCACAGTGAAGAACCTTTGACCCCGATGCACATAACCCGGCGATAGTGATACGACATCTTGCAGGTATCCTCACAGGTAGTCCAAATGCGTCAGCACTGACCGAGGTGTCGGCGAAGCGGTCAAATGAGGGCAAATGAACTTTTCTATCGCCGCACGAGCAGTCAATCTGGCGGTTACCCTCGACATCGGCGTGGGCTCCGCAGCCATCCCCGATGTTGAAGCTGATGGCCTGGCCGCCCTCAAGGGAGCCCTCGATGCCACCGTCAGGACCAACCTTCTTGCAACTTATACAGGCCTGTTCCGAGCTGTCCGCGCTGAATAATTTCTTGGTGTAGTCGTAATCGGAAATAACAATGCGCGGGATCCCTGCGATGTTACAGCCAAGGCTACCGGGAGAACCGTTGTCGCCGGCAGAGGTGGCCCGCTCTTTGACGCCGTCGTAGCCAGTGCCAGAGAGGGGGTGGCTAGACGATGCAGCGCTGGAAGGACTCGTGGGCATTGCAGTAGGCGCGGTGGTGGTGGTTGGCACAGCAAGCTTCTTTGTGACGGCAAACTCGCGACCCTTGACGGCACGGGGGGTATTATCCTGTGCGTGGTGTCTAGGAAGGGCAGGAGCGGGCCTCATTGCGTCGAGCTCGGCAGGAGATGTTGGAGCGTCCAAACAGTTCGACTTTTGTAAGAGCTGAAATTCTCGGCGTTGTTTGGCGAAATCTGAAGGATTTTTGAGACTGATATCGCACACCTCGATGCGCAGCGTAATCGAACGTTTCGTACTATGTGGCTTGTGTAAGCAAACGAGGGACATGGACTGGAAGACTAGCAGATGGACTAACATTTTGGCACGTGGACTCATGTCTGGGTGATCCATTGCTTTGTGGTTGTACATTCTAGGGAGCATCGGCAGGCTTTATCAAGAGCTTAGACAACAAGGATGCTTGTGCAAAAGAAGAGATATAATTTGTAAGAGCAGCGAGGTTTGTGCAGTCTTTTACATGAAAGGAAGTGAAAAGGTTTGCCAGGTGATCTTGAGAGGCTTACAGTCAACGGACTGGAAAAATAAATAAGACTGACGGTCATTCCTCAAACCTGTAGTCACTGTTGCGACCTGACGTTTAATTATGCGGTCCCACTCCCGGTGTGTGGGACTGGTCGCCTGCATTCACGTACAATGACGTCCGTGTTCATGACTGACGAGCTCGTCGTAAACATCGCATTCTCTGTCATGCGTCTACGGGGAACCAACCGAAACTGTCGTCGTTGGCATTTGAGCTCTGAACGCCATTCCGACCCGTTTTCTCTTTCAACGGGACCCCACCACCACTGGAAAGCAAGGGGGGGTAAGCTTCGCATCTGGTAGCACTGGGGGATTGTTCCCAACTAAGATTTTTGCAGCTTACTGGGCGAGCTGGCCGACCAGCTCCGTGGCTTCGAGCTGTGGTGCATTGGATTATACCTAGGTGGAACGTGCAGAAAGGTGTCCGCGATGACGGTGCCTCCGTGCTCATGCAGTCAATTACGGAGATGTCATGGGCACAACATGCGATCTCTCTTTTTGCTGGGCGTTGACGTGCCAGATAGGCGTGAGGCCTCCCAGGCACCTTTGGTCGCTGTGCTAATCCCGTTGCCCTTGCTAGTCTGTCCGCAACCTTGCGCGGTAAGCTTCTGCCGCCCGTAAACGACATATCTGAATAACCTTGTGTCTTATTGAGCTTTGCAGCTATTGCTGCAGATGACAATTCTTGTTTAGATCTAGCGCCATTCTTGATTATCTTTAATACAACTGACTGCACTTAAGTTCTCTATCATCATCAAAGTACAATGTAATCCAGTTACCCTGGCACGAAACATTTCTGGAGCGAAGTCGCCCGTTGTTGTACGGATGCATAGGCATACGGTTAATCACTTTCTGTAGATCTGGATCTTCGACAGGAAGCAAATAGAGGCTTTCCTCAAAAAGCCACTGATACGCACCGGAGTCCATCCTACACGGTCTGGTATCCTCACAGTGGAGTAGATCACTCGTTCATCTAGACTGGTGTGTTCGGGAAGGCGACGCGCAGCTGTGCGCATATTTACGAACATTGTGTAGATCACGCCTCTCTCAACGACTCTGGGTCCATGAAAGTTCAGATACAGGTACTTAATCAAGATCTGTTTCACCATACGGTTTCTGACTGTATACCGCTGGTAGCTGGCAGCCGAGATGAGTCAGACAACGTGACCCTTTTGTAGCATCGCACTTCAATCCGAGGCCATGATTGAGCCAATGGCTTGTAGAAACCGTAACAAAAAGCAAGGATTTATTACAACTTCAGCATTGCTCGAGAGTTTGCCATGCTCAAGCGGGGATCAAAGCAAGTCCACTCCATCACGTTGCAGCGCTCGTACAGCATCAGCAACAAGCCAAATGACGCAGCCAAGATAAGTACAATAAAAAGCCACACGAACACATGGCTGCGGCATGATGTTACATGCTGGCTTCGCTATCCGATGGGATGATCACATAATCCACATCGTTTCCATTGGGGAGGCTCGTCATGAAGGAGCTCCGAGAGCCCCCACTCGGTGCCTTGCCACGGCGGGCGCTCTTGTAGGGCCGGGTAGGAAGGGCGTCACCCCGGGTATCACTGGCAACGCGGCGTTTTTGGGTCCGAATGCCAGGGGAGACTGAGGGTCGTTCAAAATCATTAGAATCATCGCAGACAATAGCCCCACCGCGTGGTACATCGTCCAAGATAGCCTTCAGCGTCGCCAGAGTCACAGCTGGGCTATTCTCGCCAGCATTTACCAACTCAGAAAAGGCATTGCGCATGCTGCGCAGTGTTTCAGCGTTACACGAGTCCAAGACCGCTCTGGCGGTTTGGTCACCAGCGACCGAGGTGACCGGCCGCAGGGACTCACGCTTCAAGTCGTCTTGCGCATCCGAGTTGACGAGACCGGGTTTCCCAATTTCACCAACTGAATCTCCGCCTGAAGTTGACTTGTTGAGCGTGGCGGGCTTGCCACTGGTATCTGCACCAGGAACCGCAGCGCTCGCGGAAGGCAAGAACGCAACGTGGCCTCCAGTCGGGATTTGGACCTTGTCAGCAGTCTCCGGAGCAGTGTAAGCAGATCCAGCTACAGTTTCTTCGGCAAGCTTCGGAGCAGTGAGTGCGGCGGCGTCACATTCGCCATGTTGTGGTGCGGCCACAGATGAACAGTAGGTGCTGGAGGATTCGTTACGCATTTGCTGACCATAGCTGGTCGAGTCTGCCATCATCAGCGACGCAAAATCGTGGTACTTGGCTGGAAGTGCACTGAGAAAATCGGCCTTGAACTCCTATTTAACGAGAGTTAGAAAGTCCGAATTTGCGCGATCTTTTAATCACGTACCAAAGTCCGTCTGTCAGCCACTCTCTTCGTCAGAAGCACTTGCACCTCGTCTTGGAGCATCTCACCCAGGTTTTCGGGGGTAAAGGCACCAAACGAAGGATTCCAGGGATGCGCGGTGGCAGACGAGCAAGCCCAGTCCATAAGTGCGTTGCAGCAGCGCAAGCTCAGACGGCACTGGTCTATTTGGTGGGCTGTGTGTGGCGAAGTGGCGGCTGGTGGCATCAGAGCGTCGAAAACGTAACACAAGAACTTTGCTGGGCTTCTCTGATAAGCTTCCGGAACATTGTGCGCAAGGACAAATTCTGCGGCGCCTGTTAGACCAACGTTTCAGTCCCTAACAACGGGGCTTGTACCGAGAGCTTCCGCTCGAAATGCAGCATCCTCGCGGGGGCTACCGTGCACGATCGGCGACGACATGCTGGATGATGCGAGTTGGGTGAATGAAGGAGAAAACTCAAAGTCCTGTGTGGCGCTCAGCTCTGTCGCGATGAAATACCTTTACGGAATTTTTAAAGTGAGAATGTGATTGAAAGGTAGCGAAGAAGTCTGCAGCAGCGAAGTGCGTGGCATGTGAGATTTACTTGGTGCTCACTTTCATGCGGCGAGACATTCTACCGGACCTGATAGCGAGAAATCTAATCTGGATAAAAGATTGTCCGAAAAAGGTCTGAAATAGTGAACTGTAGGATTTGGCGGCCATCGCGAACCGCCGTGCCTCGGTAGTAATGTCTGAGCCTTGTGTCTGTCCTAGTAACGCAGCGAGAAATTTGCGGCTCTCGAAGCCGCTGGCAATGACGTTATTTCGTCTTATTTCCACGATCACTGCGTCGACACCAAGACTTCGCAACTGCAGGCGACAGGATACTTGGCGCTGGTTTTCCACGGCGCTTTTGTGGCCGCCCAGAGCTCTAAGGTGCTATCGGACAAAAACGGTGTCTCTGGCCAAGGAGAGAGTTCCGTCCAGGCCCTCCGCCAGTCAGTCACTACCACCGGAGATTGGGCACGCTGCAATATTTTCCATTCCATCTATTTATTACCATATAATCAGTTGCTCTAAATTACCTCGGGGCCAAGACCAAAGGGAGTGGCGGCGATCTACTGAACCAGCGAGGCGTGCAAGTTTCTATACCACAATGATTTGCAGGGCGGTTGACGCACAGTGGCACGTACTTCCGCAAAGCTGCAGCTTAAGACAGAAGAATAATGCATATAAACTTTTATATATAAGGTGTACACCGCATCTAAATTAAAACGCCAACAAGATTCTCGAACTCGGAGCATCGACCTAGAGGTGAGTGTTAGGGAGAGCGCCGCAGAAGCAACCGCAACACTGGTAATTGTCTCAAGCTCACTAGCTCGCTAAGCCTCCTTCTCATCAAATCCATATCATCAGCCTACTCCCATAGCACCTTCTTCAATTTCTCGACAGCGTCGCGCTTCGCTGTATCCGTCTCCGCCATGCTTCTAATCGCGCTCTCCGTCTCCTGGATATCTCGTTTTACACCCCTAACTACATTCTTGAATGCGACTGTCTTGTTCTTATAGCCACTTTCTTCTAGACTGACTTCCCACTCCTGACCGCCTTCTCCCTCAATAATGTCTAACCATCGAGCCATATGCTCCCACTTCTCAGTATATGTCATCCCCGGGAGATGCACCAGGAGATTTCCCTTATCTCCTTCAACTCCATGGCCGAATTAATACGCATTGAACAAAATCCTTAGCATATAGATTCCATACTGCTTATATCCCGCGCTATCTAATCCGCCCTCCTCCTTGGCGAGGACATTTGCCATGCTTGTCTGGTCGGCCGACCAGCCAAGGTCGATTTCTGGGCGAGAAGCGGATTCCCGGCCGTTTCTAAAAGCATGTTGACCGTCCAGGGATGCACACGCAAGAAAATTATTCCATTGTTAAGCCCATTGTGGTCCTTTGAGGCGATAAAGTGGATGTTACTAATATCGGCTAGTGGAAGGAAGATAGTAGGGGGTATAGCTGGGTTGAGGATGATTGAGTCTGTATCTACCTACCTATATCTAAATAAATATCATAGGACATATTAATAGGAGTGTGACATACATGAGCCAATCTAGTCTTTGTTCTACTGGCTTAGCCAGTTCCTGCAGGACAATAGAGAGAAGGTAGTTTGGCTTATTCCAGCTACCAGCTGATATCTCTTGCCGTAAAATATGCATTTGATGGTTCCGGCGATCACAGTGTCGCCGGTGACTTTGGAGCGCTCGTTCACAGATCAGAACTTCTCGACCGTAAAGCATAGATACTTTAGCTAGTGAGAGTGTCTGTATTGGTGTTTGTGTAGGTTGCTTGGTAATTTCTGGTGAGTTGCCCAGAGGTGTTTCTGTCTGTGAATAGTCTAGTGATAGATAGAAACCGATGTTCCAAGTCAAGAGCAAAGCGACTATAACAAGGAAGCCGATACTGCATCTGCGTCTGGTGCCGCCCAAGTACGCGAGAAGCATGTCCAAAAGCCGCCTGTTGACGAGAATAATGCTCTTATTGTGGGATATAGTTCCTGGCGCCGAAGGGGCAAAAAACATATATGGACCAGATAGAGAGTTAAACTGGACGACACCGAGTCTACACTTTGTGCTAGAAGGAAAATAAGCGCTGTGGTGGGTTATGAAATGTTGATGTGTTGGTAGCGGCACTATGAGTGTGGTGGGTCGGGCTTACAAATAGTGCTTGTGCAGCACGGTTGCAGGGTTTAGTTGGGGAGGCAAAAGGGCACAATAGGTGTAATGATGCTGCTTGTCTCTTATCCCCTAGTCGACGTGAGACCCGGTAATGAGGGGGCCGGTTGGATAAGAGACGTAACGGGCGAAATGAGGTACGCGTCTACGATGTGACTTGACCTGACCCCCCCCCCCCCCAGGAAGAGACGTGCTGGAACTGCAGTTTTCTTTTCAGGCCATGACGGCCTTGCTAAGGTATGTTTTTCAGCTTATACCTAGTGTATTTAAAAGTCGGCGCTAAATGTAACTCCCCTCTCCAGAACGAATAGCGCCTCGTCGAGGTGGAGTGGTTGATTAAAAGTACGCTCTTTATGCCTACCCCCCGCGGTCTTCCGAACAACTCAAATTGAACACACCTCTCAAGTATTTGGGCGTTTCACAGTCTAGTTAGCTCTTGTGGGACTGATAGAACGGCTGATTGGCATAAGTCGCAATCAGAAGGGCTGCCAGGGCAATGTGGACCGAGTGTGTCCTCATCGTATGCATGACTGCAGTCGTCCCGAGCTGCTGTGGAGCTGCTATCGCAATCATTAGGCTCCGGTGCGGTGAACAGCAAAGCTTTAGAAGCATCCGCCTCGGTGGGCGATGGGTCACAGAAACTCTCCAAGTAATCGTCGCTGCAAATCTCCGAGTACACTGAGGATGGCAAGCTATACTTGTAGCCAGAATGGGACAAGCTTAAAGGATTAAACATGTCGGCAGGTGTGTCTGACGCCACATCTTGTCCCAGCCCTTCGAGTGTAGCATTCGAGAGCAGGGCGTTTTGTCGCCGAGTTTCAGAACCTGTCCGCATACTCGAAATTGAACTATCAGAATATTTCAAACTGTTGCTCGAGGTAGCATCGTACTGTGCCGGAGTATCGCCAGGAAATTTCTCGAGCGATAGCTCAACAGACTGGTAACAATGATGAATGCCGCTCATTTGAGCAAGCATAAACTGTTCGGTGGGAAGTAGGAGGGAAAGTTGCTCAAAATCCGAAAAATCGTGGAGAGCATTATGCTGGAGAGCATGATGGGTAAGGCCTCAATCTTTCCATTCGAACCGGAGTTTGATTCCAACCTTAAATCAACCAACGCGTCCAACTGCCAAGGCCGCTCAAAGATGGCCGTCAACTCGTGCCCCTGCGGCAACAGGTGTGACTTTCTTCTCCCCCTTTCTCAGTGTCTCGGCAAAAAGGACGAGAGAGGCAGCAGCAGCGTTTACAATAGGGAGACGAAAACCACGGACTGATGCAATGAAATCTGCGAACCAGTGCGAAAGTCTGCTGCAGCGGCTATTAGAGAGATTTTCCACGGGCAGACTAATATTTGTACTCTGAGGCATCACTACGATAGCCACTATACTTATCAAAAGTGTGGCAGCCTTGTTTTGTTCCATTTGATGGTATGTAGACTGGGGTAGGAGGTATTGGTTCTACACTCGCCGCGCCCACTCTACCGCTACGGTGACGTAATCCCACGCATATGCATTTGTGCCCTAGCTGTGACGAAAAAGCCCTGACGCCGAACTGCAAATCATGTTGGATCACACGGAACCAACAAAATCCAACGACGATGCTATTGATCTACCAGGCCCATCTAAACAAATTTTCCAAAAACAGAGTGCTATTCGGGTAATGGGTATGTCCTCCAGCATTCTGCCACTTTATACTTACAAGATTGGCACGCCGATTGGTCAGCCATAATTCATCATTACCACTAGCTTTGGCCTCTTCTTCTCGATTGGTGATCTCAGTAACGGTTGTGTTGTATAACTTTTGAAAATAATTTCTATCAAGCCACTAGTCTGGCTTGGCTTGAACATCGAAAACTTCGTGGCTGAAATCGATGAAATACGACTTTTCGTCAAACAGACTTCGCCAGTGAGGCTGGTTTTCATACGCCTCGACAAAACCTCTCTGCCGATACTTTCCGATGGCTTTACCTACTGACTCAGGATTCTGGTTTTTTAGCCGCCAAATGCACATCTTCCTTTTCTTGGCGGCGTCATAGTTCATATGTCCCGCACACCACCCACCGATAAAGACTTGCACATGGCCAGCCCACATGTTTGCCAAGCTTTCAAATAGGCTCGACTTATTCTCACCGTTGTAGCGATGAGAAATCAGTTGGACTCGTTTGGTTCTACCATTCTTCATTTGAACCTTACCATTAAGTACCAACATACCAGAACCATAAACTGTATTTCTGTCGCCATCCAGTGGTTTCGCACATGTGGGGCAGGACGAGTGATCGGCGCCCACCTGTGACGGTGTTTCTTTTCCCTTGATGGCCTCCTCAATTTCTTGCTTTTTATTCTTTACTGTTTCCCTATTAAGTTCCATGATGTTGTGCGTCGTACCGTCAGTCGCGACGTACTTTGCTACAATGAGCTCTGCATACTGATCGATCAGCTCTCGAAAGCTGGCCGCCATGTAAAAGGTGTATAAGTCTCTATCTGAGATATTGTTCTCGAGCCCTTTATCACAATCGCGTATATACCGAAGCAGTGCATTGGATATGGGACAGCCTCCGGCTTTTAAATCGTCATCGAATTGATCAGCAGTTGACTGGAGCCAAGAGACTCCATGCTTTGCTAAGAGCAGCATCATTTCGGTCACTGAAGCCCCATTGATGTAGAAGTCCATGTCTGAGTTTTCGTCTGTAGCGCCTGAAACAAATGCTTGTAAGGCTTCGGAACCACCCAAGAAACCGCCCTCTTTTGCTAAAAAGCGTAGAATCGGAATGGGTTCTTTAAATACTGCGTTTAATTGTGTAATAATCTCCGAAAAGGTCACCTCGCGCTGGAGATGGGATCTGACATCGGCTGGTGGTATGAAAAACCTCTGGCGGCGCCGGGGATTGACCAGGGGCTTGAAATTGTAGCTCGAAAGGTAAGCTTCCACTGTCTTTTGCGAGCTTGTTCTGCCGGGAAATCTTTTTGGCGTTAAAGTGTCTTGCCCACCACCAGTTTCGTTCAACTCCCTTGACCATGTGTACCCAGTCGCCCCCCAGCCATCAGCTTCGTATACTCCATCCGCGTATTTCATCGTCTCCTCGTTGAGATGGAGGACTATAATAGTATTCGAAGACATAATAGATAATTGAAAGAGCTACGCAGTACTCTTCCTCTGAATACTAACGGCTTATATAGGCATATTCCTACCTTAGCTACTTCCTAGAATTGCCTAAGAATACTACAAATCAAGGTCTCATTCGCCTTTTTCACGCAACGTGATCTATTTGTAGTCCAGGATAAACGTACGTCAAATACTTTGTAAGTGCATACGCACTGTAGGTATGTACAGTATCTACTTTCTTCATTATTTAAATATTGTATTCCACTTTTTTTTCTGGCCTGAGCGCAGTTTTGTTGCAGTTGATATTAACCGTCGCCAACAGTGAACCAGTGATGGGACCCCTTCGACCCCCCAAGCCCGACCTTGCTCTTGAAAGCTATCCGTAATGTGGCTCGTTCTGGGTTTGCCGGCCTGCCTCTGTGATACTGTTGAATGCCGCGAGTGCTTGCTCAGGGGCGTTGACTGTGACGCCGGTTCACTAGAGCCGGCATAATTGAAATAAATTATGCAATAGAGGACAAGCATTCTCGTTCACTCTTTTCGAAACAAGCACCATGTCGCGATGACTACAGAAAGTTCATCGTAATCTGGAGATGGCATTGGCTATTATGAGGAGGGTCAGGCTGGAATTATGCTGGTAATTGGACTCTATTAAAACGCTTGAAGATGAAAATATAGCCCTTTGCTTTGCTGTGATGATCGTTAGCACGTCCCACAAACCCACACTAAAACTACATACCTCGTAAGGTAAGGGGATTGAGCAATTTCTTAGCGTCGTCCCAGCAATCTCGAACACGACCACATTCCCCTTGCGTGTGTCAACTGCATCGTCTGAGCGGACTCTGCTCGCACTGCCCCAACGACGAAAAAGCTTAGCCAGCATCAAATATAGCTCGGCTTGCACGAGCTTCTGGCCGATGCAGATACAATCGTCACCTCCGCCGAAAATTATCAAATACTTATCCAGCTTTTCATAGTTCTGCAGCCATCGCTCAGGGTCAAAGCTGAGTGGATCATCGAAAATAGACTCGTCCATGATGGTGCGGTATGGGCTCATGCTGATTACAGTGCCTGCTGGTATTTGATACGACTTACCGGTATCCCGGTCGACAACCTCGAACGGTTCATCTGCCGCAATGCGTGATATACTACTGCTTGTGCCAACACTGTGACGCAGAGCCTCCTTGACAACAGCGCCTAAATATGGCAGACTTTGGAGCTGAGTAAGAGAGACAACATCTTCGGCGTTGGGTATTGCCATGATGAGCTCATTCCGTAGCTTCCTCAGTGTTTCCGGACGGTGGCACAAGTGGAAGATGGCGAGCGACAAGGTCCAGGATGTAGTCAAAGTGCCGCACTGGATGAGAACCCGACTGTCCTGGGCCAAGTGAGGGGTCTCGTTGTCAAGATTGGGCAGCAGCTCAGAAGAACGCCGTTCGTGAAAGATCATTGGGTGGTTGATGTCGAGCTTATGGCGCTTAATTGCTTGCAATGCCTTGACGTACCGGATTTGGCTCAATATACCGTTCTTGAGTTTTAGCCAACCACTCCAGCCTGCTATAATCAGATTAATGCTTTAATTTATACGGAGGCAGAGGACTTGCCAGGTACCCAGCGTCCAAGGACGGCTTCTGGCAGAGCGTTGAAAGACGCCATCGCCCCATTCTTGTGCACGGCAATGGAGCCAACCTGTGTGGCCTTGAGAAGGCTGTCCGTTGTAGCTGCACCAAAGTCTGACCTCTCAACTGTAGCCTGTTAAATAAATTTGATATCAGAACTCGACCGGTGTGCGTACTCAGATGATCATTTCGCGCAAAAGCGATCTCGTTGATGACATCTAAGCGTAACAGTCAGCCAGAACCGTGATACAAAAAGCAATGTTGCCGAATCCTTACCAATGGTGTAAGCTGACAGTGGATACATAACGTTGATTGGCTGGGCCGGAGGGTTTTTGGCTTCGTGTCGCAGACGATCTAGCAGCGCGTTTGCCTTATTCTCGATAATGACCTGCAGGTCCCAAACGCTCTTCGACGAGAGGAACTGGTCCATGGGAGCACGGCGCATTTGGTGATGGTCATGCCCAAGACTCATCAGACCACTGTCTAAGAAGGAGTCAGAATGCGTCACTAGACTCAGGACAGCTGTACGTACGGGGCGCACCAAGCTGGCTCAGGTTAGTAAGTATGTCGCGCCGCTCTTGGAAACTTTCTCACATGTTTTTCCCATAACAGCCACTTGTGGCGATGACAGGCCGATCCTGTGTAGAGTTCAGAATGAAAATCACTGTCGCTAACGTGAACTTCCCAAGGGTTGATCCTCACAACCGGCCCGTACTTCTTGTGCATTTCTTCAATACTCAAGATGTACTGGCTACCGCGAATAGTATCGTGGTAAAACTCGTAGTATTGCGTCAGCGCAGCAAGCTTGGGGCCTGGCAAGTGGGCAATGGGGCTGTACCACAGCCTATAGACGCTCAGGTATACTGCATAGGCAGCAAAGAATGCAATAGAGGTCCATATTGAGAGCTCCCAGTCGGGGCTGGAATTTATGATTGGGTTCGTCATTAGAGTGATAATGCGCGTGCTTCCCAAAAGCTAAATACGCATCTCTTGGGGAATGGTGGCGCTTTGCCTTTAAATAGCTGGGATTGAGTGGTTGCGTCGAACATTTCTTTGACTACGCGGAGGGACACACAAGCAAGGATGCACAACTAGGCACATTGAGACTCAAGCAAGCACAGTACTTCTCTGCTAGTCTAATCTTCCTACTAGCCCTAAGTACAGTACCTGATCTTTGGCATTACATGATTGGATAACATCCCTGCCAGTCACCTTCTTGAACCTTCTCCCCAGTCAAAGGGATAACCTTGCCAAACCCAAGAAACTCGGCGCCCTAGCAAACTTGATTTACTTCTCTTCAGTACGTGGATTCCCGGGCCGCCAGTGATGCAGTTGTTTGGCTGTCCCACTCCTACTCAAGCCAGGTCAGGGGTTGAGTAGGGGTGCACGAGGGTCGGTGGAAAGGTTGTCCTACACAGTATCGTTCATACTGATGCTGTTAGAGGTGGGAACAATGTAAGTTTTGCTAGGATCTATTGTGTTTTCGACATGATACATAACGAGACTTCGCAGACCGAGTGAGAGAAATCTTTCTCCGCACAATAGTCATCTATGATTGCTTTTCGCAGCTTACCTGCCAATAGCCGGCGGTACGCGTACAGTCTCTGCTCATCCCTTTGACTGCGGTGGAGGAGCACGCAGGTCACGAAACCCACCAAGAAAAGAACCAAGAGTCACCGGATAAGGTCTCATCAGGGTGCCGGATAAGCCCTATCAGAAGTAGACTCTGCTTCTTGCCTGTGCTAAAGTACTTCTCCTGAGTGACTTTTTGCTAATACTGTAAAGCGTCCGATTTTTACAGCACATGATTGATTACTACCCCTGCAAGATACCTGCTTGCTCCTCTTTTGCAGTCAAGAGATACACTTGGACTTGAAGAAGGTACCCTGTTTAATCTGCGTATTCAAGAGTGCAACTGTGGCTGAGTATGAAAACCGCAGTGGGGCTCGCGACCTCAAACCTCCTCCGCACTGTCAAAGGAATAGTAAGACACTACGGTGGCTTCTTACTAGAAAACAAAAAATGTATTTGCATGGGCGAGCCTTTTGATGCTCTGCCGAGTTGGAGCTTAAAGCTATGTACTCATCTGACGACGGGAATGACATTAGGCGACGAATGCAGTCAGATATCAGAAAAGGGAGACATCTACCTAGCTAATGATAAAATACGCTGCTGATACTCCTATATCGATATTGTTAGTGGCGTGCTGCATACTCCCATGACGTTTATTGGCCATTTGAGTCTCTGGTGATGTGCGTCCTGCACCTCTTGCGATATCACCTGAAAAAGTATGGCATAGTTGTATCAGACTCCAGCCAGGAGCACGAATTAGTGAGTAGTAGTTCTCATTTTGAGCTCTGAGGGGCTGCTAATGCCTCGAAACAGCATTCGAAACGCCTTGAAAGGGGTTTCCACTTAGCCCATGTTGTCGATTTCTCGTCATGGCACAAATACCGGGCTTGCTGGCTTATGGAGAGCCCAGAATATCACACTACCAAGGTATTAAGAGACTCTTCATCGTACGGCTGCATATGGGACTCTGAGTCGGAAGGCCGCCATAATGTTGTAAAACTTAAAGTAGGGAGAGTAGACAATAATGAAACTGTTGTAGCCTGCCCACCCTCTGGTGGCAGTGATGGCGGAGGGCCTGAGCGGAGGCCTCTCATTGGCCAGAACCACCGATTGGCCCACTTTTGTACGATGGCCACCACAGAGCTCTGGGTGGCCACATATCCCCTGCTCCCTATTATTGTTATTTATTTTGAAGTCAATGGATGCGTGAACAATAGAAAGGGCGAATCACGTGGGTGGCCATTTGTCTCCATATGATGGTTAGCGTAATTCGAGCAGATTATGAAAGGGTATGAGTCACCTTACAAAACGGAGATGCCTCATAAGTTAGACTGCCAAATATGTAGCTTGAACTCCAGGATTAATGACCCCGGAGGCACAGAACGTTGTTAAGATTTCTTTTAGGTATTACGAGCTTGATATATCCAAATTGGCATTCGCTCCTGAGCTGGCGACCTGCAAAGCGGTGCTAGCTTTGCCCCTGCGCGGAAACAGATACCATAAAAAGGCGATTTACACGCGATTAGTCTGCCACAGGCAATCTTTCTGCCATCATCGGGGGACTGTGCTACATGCGTGGAGTCAGTTGTATGCCATATGTGATGGGATACTATTACTATTACAAAATTTGATTCGCACTATCAATAGACTCAGTCAGGCCTACAAAGTATATGCTTCGTGATGTGCAGGCCGTAACTTGGTCAGTCAGACCTGTAGTACTGGCAGTTGTCCTCGGCACAGTGGCACACATATACGTGTCAATCTTATGAGAATCCTAAATTTGACAGGCTTCTAGGTCATTTGAGAAAACTGTTGTAAGGGTGCTCGCGTGTGGATCACATCCATTACCCTTTGGGTTTATTCAATCCGGACAGACCCACGAACCAGAAGCCCAGCCCTCTGCGGCTGGTGAAGTATTTAAATGGTGTCTTGATCGGACAACGGTTTAAAACTATCGACTTTCGGGGAAAGAATTAAAACCTATACACTTGATTTTCACCATTCTCCGGTATTCGACACTCGCTGCCAGAAGTTCTTCATCACACCAGGCTCAAACGACAACCGACCTATACGACGATATACGCCAGTCGGAATTACAATGTGCCGTGAATCTTCCTCGGAGCAGTCATCTCGCCAGTCCTCTCCAGACCCTTTGTCATCTTCTTCGACTGCAACAGAAGCAACCGCAAAAACAGCGATTACAGCTAGCTTTCCACACCCGCCCGCTGCATCCTTGATCGTTCCACTACGATGCCAGGTGTATCGCCACCGCCCATGCCGCCACGCTTGCCGGTGCGCTCAAGGCTCTAAGACGAGTACCTATTCCACCCGCAATCCAGTCCTTGCCCATAAACTACGCAAGATGGCCCTTCCACTAAAGTCTTTTGTCCAACTGGGCAGCGGTGCCATCCACCCCGACTTTCCCACCAACGTCCTGCAGTTTTGGCTACTCACCGACGTCCAGCTTGAATCACTTGCCACCTTCTACCATCAGGCCGTCCCAGATGGCACACTCCCGTCACGTTGGGCCGCGATGTACCCGTGTCCCATCCCCTGGCGTTCCGACGCTCCCCTCGAGACCAAACGTCGCCGCTTGGGCCGCTTTATTGGCCTGCGTGGCTGCAAGTCTCCTACCTTTGATACATCTACCCTAGCACCATTGGAGGTGGATAAGAGCGAGGAAGAAATTGCAAGGGAGGCAAGGCTGGCGAGGCGGGCGCAACAAAGTAAGACGATGCCAGGTCCTTCCTTGTAAATGCACGCGTTGGGTTTTCTCGCATACGAGGGCATGTCTCCCAATGTTTTTTTTCACGAGGATGGATTTTGAGAGAATTAGCTGAAGCTCGCGGACGGATCGCTCTGGTCTCGTCTTCTCTCCCAGACTAGACATTTGCTCCTACCCGGGAGAGGTTCGGAAGGATGCTTGGTCCGTTTGAGCCAAGCCGCTGCCGGGTCCTTTCCAGTACACTACCCAATAATGATACAATACCCCCATCTTCTCATAGTAAGCTTGGTTCTACGTCGGAGCGAATGTTTTAATTGAGATTGTACGGCCGCGGTAACGAGACGTCGGCGCGTCGCCAACCACAACGTACCCCCTAAAATAACGTTGACGCGATACTTGCCCCACGCTAGGTAGAAAGAGACACATAGCGACATTCCTATTTATGTATAATAATAATCCTGGAAAATGAGTTCACTAAATGCGCAGTTTTTTGCCATACTATCCTGCCTTCTAGAACTCTCACTTGCACTAATCCAATCGAAGCATCGTGCCAACATTGTTTCAGGGGCATATTGTACCAGCACGACTGGGTACTGAGTAGCGTCAACTGTGGGCTTCAGATGCAGGGATTAACCAACATGATCAGCCAGAGTACACCGAACCAGTGATTTTATACCAGTAGGTACCTAACTTAGTAATTAAGGGACCCGCCCAGCGCCCGAGAACCCTCTCTGACCCTGCCCTGTTACACGTTGATCCCGCCGTCTTTGATGCATGAGACAGAGCTCCCTGCTTACTCCACCAGCAAAAAAGTGCACAGAAAACCTGACAACAACTGAATGCGTTGGCTGCCAGCTTCTTCGACCACTCACATCATAATGGCCCCCTATTGCATCCGTACCATCAACACACACAATATTGGAAAAACGCAACATTGCCTAGCAATTGCAACCCTCGGCGCAAGAATTCGCGCCAGCAGTCTCCCTCCGTGCATTATCTCTATCAATTGCCTTCGTCCCAGCCTACATCCAGGCCAATATGGCGTCGATTATTGAGAGGCTCCCCGCGAATCTGCAAACAATGGTTTACAGTAACCTTGACTACCAATCTCTTATTCACTTGTCTACCATAAGCTGCTATTTCTACCAGACAATTCACCCCCAGCGCATGGCTGAAGCTGACGACAAGATTCAATTTATCATGCGGGCTGTTAGGGACTTTCGCCAGCACTTTCCTGGCGAGGATGGCAATCATCATCCTGGAAACTTTGAATGTTACATCTGCTTTCGAGTTCGGTCTCCGGAACTCTTTGATTTGGCGCAGCCCCTGCATGCTTACATTGACCCGCAGGGCAATTGGGTTACTGGTCGTTCTCCCCGGCCTGGACAAGATAAAAAAGTCCTACTCAGGCGCTTCTGCATCGAGTGCGGTATTGACACAGGTCTTTCTCCTTTCCCCGACCCCAGCCCACATAGCTCGCGCACACTGTCCCTTGCGGCCAAAACGTCCGCTTGTTATCAACAACCAACGGCTTCGGACCGTGCGAGATACTGAAGTTCAAACAGCACCTGTAGGTACTAGCTTCATTTTCTCAGCTACAGGGTCTCGGATATTGACATACTATCGATATAGTTGTCGGCCTCATGGAGTTTCAAAGAGCGAGTGTCGATTCTTTTGCGCAGACACTTCGATTGGTCTCTAAGTCAATAGCATCGGTATACAAAGACAGATATAGCTTGTGTTGGATGATTTCACGATCAATTACCGTAGGCTTAAAGATATCTAGAAGTCATGAAAGTGGTTGTTCTCCCTAAGCTTTCGTGGTACCTCCATCACCACACGTGATATCAAATAATAGTGTGACCCGACGCTTCCCAGACAATGAGAGTGCTACGTTGCATACTTGCTACCGCAGGCGCAATAGTTCGGGGCAAATAGATCCCATCCATTGCAATTTGAATCGTTGGGTGGGTCAGTGCATTCAGCCTCAAACATTTGAGATCAATGTACAATGTTATGGATTGCGGCGCTTTCCGCTAGCTCAGGGCGATTATTTTCATTTGCGCTTGACCCAATAGGCAGCTTCAGAATCCAGTGCTCAGGATGAGATCGACGACCTGTCTGCATATGCCAGGGCCGCGCGACCAAACATAGTGACGTCTCGCGCGCCGTGATGGCTGCACCACCCTAGGACCAGAGAGTAATTGTGGGGTGAGCCCTCGGCAAACTGAGGAGAACCTCAGAGGTCGTTTACTCAGGAATATTGTTATCCGACCAAGAGTACTGGCAGTTCGAAAAAGTGCGTCCGGTTCCAAGATTGAGGGAATGAGAGTTTAGACTGCGAGCTTTCAAGAGCACGAGAAGAGCTCGCAGACAATGAGCGACGTCGAACCCGCGCTCAATTTTATGCTTAGGTGGCGCAGAGAACCTTTCCTGACTCAATCAAAGCTGAGACTAGACTCACAACTGATCTCGCCAGGTGGAGAATAGCGAGCCAGCTGCTTAATCTGCGGTTTGCACTCCGTGCCACTCTACAGCAAAGCGCATTAGTAGGGAACTCGGAGTGGCGCGGCAGATAATTTCGCCGAAAGGCACGATTGAAGTCTGTCTATTATGGTCGGACTGCGTTTGCGGCCTTTGAACTATGATTATATAGCTGTCCATAGAGGTCTCCGGGTCGAGTGCGGGCGCTGGCTTTGTGCTATTCTTTTAAAGTTTCAACCCGAATGAGATTCAAATACTTCTGTTGCAGCCCATGGGCCGCCGTCCTCTGATCCGCGAGCACTGGATTGGTGTGGCGCGTTTTGGAATTTTTATCTGTAGAGATGTACCTCGATCGGCGATTGTCGGCATCACCCGAACGCCGTACAGAGCATTTCTTTATCGGCATCGGTAGCATCGATGGTGTCATGCAGTTTGCTGTTTGCGCCAAATCTGATTTTCCTTACTCGCTCCCCCAAGCCCAGGAAAACAGTGAATGCGCCGCTGTTCTGGAATGGAGCCGCCGTGTGCTTGGCGTCTCCCTCGAAGCGTTGGTACGGAGAACAAAGGCGGCGGATGTGGAGAGCCTTGAGAGTCCTGGGCTGCAGGTGAAGTGTCTTGTTTTTCGTAAGCATTAGGTGACGCTGGTGGATTAAAGGGACAGACCTTGAACTTAGCTCTCTTGTAGCGGCCGGGAGATTGATCATCCAATTGTAGAGGAATTCCGAGAGACGTTAGCCGAGGGAATCGGGCCAGGATATCTTCGAACTCATTGGCAGAGTACTGTATGGCGCTTTTCGCGTTCTGCAACTCAGCACGGAAATCAAGAACAAGATGTTTCAGCGCCGCAGCATGTGGCTCTATACAGTGGAGACAGATCGACTGCCGAGCCTCGCCTATACATAGGCTCAACTCTTCGAGATGGCTGGTGTTGGAAAGCATGAATAAAAAGTCCTGAAGGAAAGCCATGTCTATTTCTCCCACAACTCGGAAGGACCGCAGCTTGGACGTCAGGCCTAACCTGGACGCCTCGAATAAGAATGTACTCATTCCACTGCAGTGCTGCAGCTGAAGGCGGCGGATGGACGGCCCGATTGCAGACACACTAATGCACAAAAGATCAATTGAGCTCAATGAGAGTTCTTGAAGCGTGAAGGGCGAGCTTTGAGAAGAGAAAAGTGAACGAGTCATGCGTGAGCTCGGCAGCCGAGCACAGCCAATAGACAATGATTTTAGGCGCGTGCAATGCTCAAGATGCCATCGGATCCAATCCAACTCGTCTTCGCTGCTCACATCCGTGCACTCCAAGTGCACAAGATTGGGGAACTTCGATCCAGTGGGTAGCATCGGTGTTTTCCAGGAGAAAAATTGAATCTGGTTGTGATGCTCTATCCACGAAGACAGCAGATACTGCAGTAGCATAGCCTGAAGAGGCGTCCAATATGTCCACTGACCACTCTCGATGGTGACATCGCGAATGAATCTTCTCAGGTGAGGTTGGTGGCACAGCACATGCATTTTCTTAGAGGATATTGGTGCGATCTTCGTTAAAAGGATGCGGATGTCAAGACTTTTATAGAGCAGTGATCTCGATATACCACATAGTAAGTGGCAACAAGCTGCAGTGCGAGCAAGGTCAGCAAATTCCAGCTGAGATAGAATGAGGTGTAGTAATTCCACTGGCAGGCCTTCCATGGTTAGCATTTTTGATCGCGTCTTGAAGTGAGAAATGAGATACGTTGTGAATGTTTTCCATCATTAAACAATACTTGGGTTAGGCCGAATTAAATTGAAGGTTTTCAAGGGTAAATACATAGTTCAACTACGGCAGACATGCTAGATTTGCAATGTCACTATGACCTAAAGCTCTTCTGAACATCCTTGTGAGCAATCTCGTAGTCATTCTTAAGTGTGTCCTCCTTACCTGACGATAGAAATCATTAGATCCCGACTACGTATTTGAAACTCTCATTCAACGGATGAAACAAGTCATTCAATGCATGAAACACTCATTCAATGCATGAAACATCCATAAAACATTTTGTCAGCAGATCGGGGCGTGACAACAAGGGTGACGATGTATATATAGATCCGTTGGGCATTAACCATTGCTGGTATTACGAACATGCCATCTATGGAGTGCAACAGTTCCCAAGTACACTTGACTCTCAAGCCGGGTAAAAAGAATATACAGAATCGACTATGTCAGAGAAACCTGCGTGAGCAGCGGAGAAAGCGCGTCGATCACGCTGAGGCACAGTTACAAGCATTAAAAGGGGAAAAGATGCGGGCAGAGGGCCGAAGGGACGCAGAGAGAGACAGCTTGGAGAGAAGCATGGCGCAGCTACGCTCTCATGAGCTAGTATGGCCCAA
Source organism: Akanthomyces muscarius (assembly GCF_028009165.1). Classification (NCBI taxonomy): domain Eukaryota; kingdom Fungi; phylum Ascomycota; class Sordariomycetes; order Hypocreales; family Cordycipitaceae; genus Akanthomyces; species Akanthomyces muscarius. The sequence goes on along the minus strand of NW_026611614.1, from coordinate 506,370 downwards.
AATACAAGCTGCTATAATCGAGCATGACTGGTTCGCCGCTTACTCTCTCGTCACACGTGGTTTTGAGATGCACAATAGTCAGGACGTTGCTACTGATCACCACGATCTGGAAGCAGCGCCGCTGCTTTCAGCACCATCACCACTGGGATTGACATCCGATAGCTTGTCGTCAATGATTCCCGTCACACCTCCTGATTCGTTATACTCCGGACCGGCGCCGAAAGTCCTACCAGCATCGTCACCAATGTGCTCGGAAGTTTTGAGCGGATCCCAGGTATTGGAGTGGTATGGTGGATCTGATACGTTTGGGGAGTTCGAATTGCAACCATGGAGAAACACCAGCAATGATGAGCAACTGGCGTGGAAGGACAGTTGCAGTTATGGCTTCTCGACCAGCACGGGGTACGATGGGTGGACACCCCTCCCGTTCAATTCTTTTCAGTGACGATCCACTAGCGTACAGTCAGTCATATATTATTATTATAATTCTTTAATAATAAGTATATTTAAGCAAGCCCTGCATTTTAATTCTTTTCTATTATTATAACTTTTTTACTTTAAGAGTGTACTTTGCATAACATTACATGTACCTAGTGCAATGCTGGTGTTGCTGCCAAGTTTAGCATTGCCCTATCTTAATAAATCCCTGTCTGCGCCCTTTTTGTGATTGCAATATGGAACGCGAGGGCGAATACAACTCACGTAAAAGGAAACTGCACATTTTGTCTCGAACTTACAAAGAGACCAAACGCATCAGGCTTGATAGTGCGGAAGGGGATGAGTTCGAGTTCGACAAGTTACTCAAGGCTGCAACTGAGAAAGTGATGCAAAACATGATGGCGCCCGCAAAGTCAACGAAAGATCCTCGTGGAACTAAATATCTCGCCGCTATCCCAACCCAAAGTGCGCTTCGAGCTGTGTTGTACCACTCTCTTGTTGGTTATTACGTAGATGACTCGACTGAAGCCCTCCTGGATCGCATCTGGCTGAACAAGGGTAGGGTATATAAATATCTGGCAAAGCCCTAGACTCTCTCAGGGCTCCGGCTGGGGCATCATTGCTGCTTCTTAGCTATTAAAAAAAGCCGCCAGCTCATTTGAGAAGCCATGCATCCCATACATAAGCTGCTTAAGATTATTATGCGTGCATTTTACGACACTGTATCTATTTTGGTCATGGATTTGATTTTGCTCCACAATGGAACGTTACGTTTGCAAGAGGCTCTTGAAAGGCTTGTTCTAGTTCGCGATGGAATCTCAAAAGAAGAGTTAACAAAGACCATTAGGGGCTTGATTGCCCACAAGTTTGTGTGTTTGGACTCAGAAGATGCCGATATCGCCGATATGAACTGCGTCGTCTACGTCGATAACACTTCTACGATGCATCTTGTCGCAGTTAGGCTGAAAATGATTGAAGATGAGATAACCGAATTGTTACACAGAGATATTCAAACATTCCTCTGCTCAAAATGCCACAAAGGATGCGGAGCGCTTGATGCATGGCCTGAAGGTGGAACAATTATGGCTTGCCCCTCCTGTGGAACCGCACTCACTCTTGTGCCGATTGATGAGCTTGACAGACAAGAACAGCACCGAATTGAGCTGTGCAACAGTTTAAGAATGTTGGTAGATCTCTGGAAACAGGCTGATGTTTCAACGCTTGAAGGACAGCATGCTCGATCTACCGGAGGTATATAGACAATTCGCGAATACTTGGGGAAAAAAAGAGCAGAGTTTGACTAAATTTCTTTGTTCTTGACTTCATGCTGGTCCGTCAACGGCGCTTGGCTTTCCCTTCACATGCAGGTTTTCGATGGAAACAAAAACGAGGCTTTTGATAGGAAGTCGGTAGATGCCCTCCAGTACTAACTAAGTAGTGCATAATACTGACTGGTGCATAATCCTGGCTGGTACATAAAGACCATGTAATGCAAGGGTATCATGGTAATGCCGTCCTTGGAAGTGCCAAAAGTCCCAGAAAGAGGTTCAACGTATTGCCGTGAGATAGCGCATGCCGCTCGAGTCCTACATACACAGCCGGGCCACCACCCTCACCCTGGCTTATGAGCAGCGATAATTACAGTAGAGTCCACTAGGGATGGCTGAACAATAGCTGAATGATGTTACACTCCATGCAAGCCTCGAAATTGGCGAATTTCGTCCTAAAGATTGCGCAGCTACCTTGTTCAGGAATGGCCGGCTCCAATGAATGATCGCATTGGCTCCCACGCCACACTCCAGGTAGTCTTCATTTCGCAGGTGCTAGTGTACACGTGCAGCACTTTCTTCCTTTGCATCAAAATGATTAAGGTGGTCTGGTTAATAAAGAATAGAAGCAGGGGAAAAGCAGCGCGACTAGGAAACCTGCTGGCCCCAGTGTTTCTCGGAGTTTGTGCGGCCTTAATAATTAGGACTGTGGCTGATAGACGTGCCACGCACCCACTTCTCGTGCCTCCAAGTGCGTCTGTACACCATCGTGACCAGTACACCGCCGTGACCACCAATTTTCGTATGTGCAGCTTCAAATTGACATGACAAAGCAACCAGAATAGATACAAACAAATTAAAAACATTATTTAGATCCTTCACTTTTTATCTCTTCGCCCTCTGAGTTTTGTCTATTTTCCTCACGTGCAAGACGTTATTTTTCTTCCTTTGTAAGGGGGCGTTACACAGCTCTGTCGATCTTCTGTGCCTCCTTTTCGTCTCTCGGAGCGCCATATTCCAACCTATTGCAATATTTAAAACTCTGCCATGCCTAAGATAATAATTAGGGTATCTTGTTTGATCCTGAGCCTTTTTTGAGTGTTCTCGATAGTTGTGAGGCGGCAATTAGTCTCGTTAAGCTCCACTGCTATCGCTATTATACCAAACTTAACCCGGTTAAACCGGTAATGAAACTGGTCTCGCAGCTCTGGTGTAGGGATATTAGTAGCTAGCTTTTAGGCAGATTCCTCTAAATACCGAAAGCCGATATCAAATTGGCGTAGAGTTTGATGTGTTTGAAATGGCGATGAAAGTTGATGACTTGGAGGCGACGGCGACCGCGGATTACTCGTTTCTTGTACTTCTTCCGGCGCCTCCAGCGCAGCCAATTCAGGATGTAATTTATACAGCTAATTGATTACAATCATAGGATCGTATGACCAAATTCATGTTCTCCTAAAGCTCGATTTGACCGATTTATCGACTATTGTTCGGCGGTGTATATCGCTGATGATAGCGAGGAATTCCAGCTTGGAGACCTGCTCAACGCCATTCCGGACCAGCGTATCAACAGCGTCAGAGTGCCAGTGCTTCATCGGCGCAAAACAAAACAAATCAGGAGGCTGAAGAAGATGTGTAAGATGTTGAGGAAGCCCGAAAAGAACAATATTTTGAGACTCCGCGTACTCAATGAAGTCGTAGGTGTGGTGGGAGCCATAGCCGTCAAGAATCAACAACCGATACGCAGAAGAGGCCTGCTGGCGGGTATTCTCTTCCAAGTGACGCAGCCAATTAAAGCTTAGATGATCATTGGCATACCTTGTTTCTGATACTCCAAGAATAACTTTATCACTCAATTCAGGCGTCCGATACCAATCGGATTGATGGACCCTGCCACTGAGTATAATGAAGGCTGGAATAAGGCCTCCGGCGGCTGATACAGCCTCGAAGCAGGTGACATACTCTCTATTAGAAAGGTATTCCTAACCGAGCATCTTTTCAACGTCTTAAAGATACCACATTAGAGCCTTTAGAGGTGCCAATTGAAAGCCGTCTCGTCCATATTCCAGACAGCGTCTGGGGTAAAGCCCTTATCTTTCCAGGCTTCCTGTAGCAAATCAAAAAAATTTTTTTATCGTAGATGGTTCTTCGGCCGTTTATCGTTTATTATCTCGAGTTTTAGCCCGAAAGACATTAAGTTGGTGGCGTTTAATGAATCCGTCAACCTAACGCGGTCCGACCTGTGTAGGCTTGTCTTCGGTGCTCTTTTTCTTCGCCTTTAAAGTCCGATTAGCCGCGTCGATTATAAATCGTTTTTTGATATAAAGATTCATATTATCAAGGCAATTAACAATACGTAAAATTCCCTCTTCTTCGGTTTCTGTGAGGTGCGCATTGGCTGCGTGGTTGCCGCCAGGCGGACCGATGCCCTCCAGGCGCCGGCGCAACTTGCAGCGATCAACGCCCCATTCCCGCGCCAATTCGGCAGCAGTGGCCTCAGTATTTTCGTCGTAGCCAGTACATGCACTTGCGAGTAGGTATTCTTCTTCGTTAATGATTTCCTGCATTTTTGCGGCTTCCAGAGTGTGGAATGTTTCTGTCGCGAAAATTCGGTGGTCACGGCGGTGTACAGCACCCACTTGGAGGCACGAGAAGTGGGTGCGTGGCACGTGTATGAGGATATGTTTTCTGAAATACGATTCAATAAGAAATGCAGAGTGGCAGGCAGGAGTTTGTCATATTTAGAGGGATATATGCCCAGTACTTTTAATTTAGTTGCTCTCATATCTTAGACCTAGCACACTCTCCCACAATCAGAATTGCACTTTTGCGTTGCTTTAGCAATAAAAAGACCTCGGATCGGTACTCGAGTGGATACAAGTAGCATAAGCTGTTCTTTCCTGTATCTGTGAAGCAACGTTGACGAGCCGCTTGCAAAATACCATCGTCAGCATTGCCATCCGTAAACCAATATAGATTGGTCTCTTTGCATCGCGACGACTGTTTCCTACTCATCACAAGGTCCAAACCCTCAAAAATGCTGCTATCAGTGCAAATAACAATAAGCTGCTCCGGCCAAGATGTATAGACGGGGTCTGGTAGCTGAAATGGCCCGGACACCCGCACCCAAGGTACACCAAGTACCTTTTGAGCAAGCAAATGTACAGTCCTCGAAGCTGAAGCTACTCGTGTGGCTTTTCCATTTACAAGGTAATACAAACAACCGGCTTCTTCAGTTGCCTGTACCGTAACCAATCCATCTTTTATTGTTTCAACGACAGTTAAGGCTGTCGTTCTTTTTTTGTACTTCAAAAAGACTGTCATACCAATGAATGGGAGCCAGAGAGGCCCCACGAAGATGCAAGTGGATTTCCACGTATGCATGGTGATGGCTATAAGAATGGCAGAGGCAGAAATAAAGGTGCCAGTTGTAAATCTCGCATGGTTTAAGTCAGGCGGCTTCGTAGTTTGCATATCGTATAGACTGTGCAGAAGCGTGGCGTGCAGGGCCGCTGCTGCCTAAATCCTTGTATTAGTCAAGCATCTCGCGGTTGAAAGAAACAATACTTACACTTAGCCCAGTCATGGTCCGCATCGGCAATGCTAACAGGCGAATGTTAGCTAAGCCCCGTTCCAACGCTATTGATACTTACCAATGTGAGTTGAAAGCAACGCGAATGCTAGCGTATGGATGAGAACTTCGTACCACACTATCCAGCCGTATAGATGATGAGCCCATGCGGTTTGCGGGGCAATTTGTCGGGAAAGCTTTTCTACCAGGTCTGTACAAGCAAGACCGACGAGGCATACAGAATTGATGCCAGCCAACTGGCCTGATCTCTTGAGTAGAGTCGAAGTCTTAGAAACAATGGCGAGTGGCAGCACGTTCTGGGCAACAAGGACAAAGGATATCAGAGTCCGCAGCGCTCGCGGGGGAGCAAAGCCGCCTATATCCGCGTGATCAACTGCTTGAATGTTCTTCAAAAGTGAATCGTACTTGTCATGGAGGTAAGAAAACGACATTGCATTATTTTCACCCTCGCCGCTTTGCCACCGGTAGGTAATCTTTCGATCCAGCAGCAAGCGAAGGGCTCCGACACGAGCAAAACATAACCAGACTACGAGGTTCAGAAGCTGAACAACGAGCCAGATGAGTGCAAAGTCCATAGCAAGTGCGACGCTCAGGAAGAGACCATATGGGGGTTAAGATACGCAAGGCTTGTCTGGCTCAGGATCGTGCAGCAGGAATCACTGGTATTTGATGTTAGAAGACAAACAGTCATTTTTACTGTTCTCATGCAGCACACGAAATATGACACACTGGTTCTCAGAGTGTAGCGCTGTAGCCAAGCCTGAAAATCAGGTCAACGGCACACTACTCACTCAGACGTAGCTAGGTGAGACGCACTACAAGCGCTGAGGTGCCGCTTCAGGAGAAAGCCCACGCCTTGTTGCCGACGACGCTACATCAGCATTTCCTACGTACGAGCTGGCCGGTAAGTGCTCAGCAGACGATATGTGAAATTAATAATAAAGAGGCTCATTACAGACAGTCTACGCGTCGCACGCGTCAGGTTCCTCAACCCCGCAGGTCCAATGGAGTGCGCCACTGTAGGGCGCACTAGCTGCGCGGAGAAGTTTTTGGAGCTCCTGTTCATTGAGATGACCCGGCCGAACATAATATATCCCGCGATTCGAATTTTCATAACTGCACTTGCTCTGCGCAAACACTTTTCCCCATTTTGCCTAAATATGTTAGTGTGGCCTTCCAAGAGCAATTGACAGTGTTTCTTACACGATCGATAAGTCTACTAACTGCTTCTGCCGCTTGGGAACGAGTCGCCATCTGGATAAAAGCGATATCTTGGCGGGTTACAATATGCTTAACAGTTCCAAACTTGCTGAATTCGGATATCATATGTTCTTTCGAGAGCCTTCAAAGACGTTAGCTTCGATCGCGACAACAAAGCAACATGACGTACCCTTTACTTGGAACCTCTACTGTACGGCTCAGTACTGGAATATCAGCAAACAATCTCTCCCTTCGTTTCCACATCAAGCTAGCAATCTCATCAACTCGAAGGCCAGAAGATCGCAGGTTGCTAGCGAATACAATGTCGTCAATTGTAACAGGAACCTTTCCGTGTCCACATTTGTCCTGCAGAATATCCATGATCTCAGCAACAATTTTGTGCTCGGGAATGTATCTCTCGAGAGCAAGTGTGAAATGCAATTTGGCCTCTAGTATCACAGGAACATAATATTCTGGAGCTGTCTCCTCCCCTAAGTACCCATGCGACGCATATTGGAGCCTTAGATGACTTTCGTACTCCTGGAATATGCTCACAATTATGTCCAAAGGAAAGTCATTTCCGGCGAGGTGAAATATGAAGCCAATATCGTAAATTTGTGGCCCCATTTTGGCTGTTATTGTGGCAAGGCTGAAGAGTTCGATGAGCATGTAGGTTGGACGTCCTCTTTTATACATGTAGAGATGGTAACATTTTCTTGACTTTGAGAGTCATGTTTACTCAAACCTTCTGTTGCAGCCACACCTTTTATAACTAAGAGCAAAGCCGCTCGACAGAGCTTACTGCCCTGTTGAAGTGACCTTCGAAGTAATCTGGTGGACAGCTTCTTTGAGTTTCGGTCCCGTGCAATGGCTTGGAAAACGTAAAGAATTAGAAACATTGTAAAGCAGGCTATGATAGTGCGCAGAACGTATTCAAAGATACGCACGAAGACACGCAGCACACCAATTATAAGGAGCAAGATGACGGGTCGAATGTTGTTCTTAGCCATGAGCCATCCATTTACTGGGAGTGGGTGGAATTTAAGCAACTTTGCTGTTCTATTTTTGATTCATGTCCTACCATTTTCTTTTTCACAGCTTCAATGCGGTGTTTTATAATAGTATGTATTATACTTTTGATGTTGTTCTGAACTAAATTCGGAGGGCTGTCCTCCCTGGGCTCGCATCTGGTGAAATAACTTTGCGGCAAAGTGCCGGCCCCCAAGAAAGCTAGACGGTGTATACCTCTATTTCGCCCTAAGCCCTCACTACATGAACGCTATTATTGTGATGGAATCAAGATAGATTTTAGGCACAAACGTTTGATCTTGCAGGCGTCATCATTACACTTCAGGTGTACGCACCACTTTACTCCTAGGACTTTAACCATGTTCTCGTCATTGCCGCGGAGCTACACCGCGGGTACATAGAATGGAGCCTTGGCTTGCTTCCATTAAAATAGGCAGTAACTAGTACCAATCAACCATACCCCCTCAGCTGCTAGTTTCCCTAAAAGGAATTTTGCCGTATCTTTCATGTTCACACGTTGGGCAGAAGTCTGGTGCCCGCAGTGCCAGAACCCCCCCCCCCCCTCCTGGGGGGGGCTGGACTAACTCTTACGCGAAGCAAAAGCTGATGTGATTGACTCCACCACCACTGCAATGGTCTCATGTCATTGCGGGTAGACGCTACCATCCGAGGCCGGCTGTGACGCACTGGGCGCCTACCCCATGACTGGTCTGGAATGTGTACATGCTGTGGCAGTGTGGACAGCGATAGGTCGCAGATTGATTCAATATCATATTATGTGTTAAATCATAAGTGATATAATACAAAGTGTCATTTCCCTCTTGAAGTTTAAAGTGTCACTCGATTGTCAGATGCGCCAAATTGGCGAGTTCAAAAAGGAATATTCTTGCTATTCAAACCGCCCAATTTTTTGCTATCCGGACACTCAAGGGTGCAGTCATCAAAGAGCAGTGAGATTGGACTATAATATGAGGACGTACCAATCCTCATGCGGTTACGTCAAGGACAGGCGGTTATTAGGTTATCGAAACTACTCACAAAGGAAATAATGCATATACATGGCGTCTAAAGATGTGTTTATTTCCATTCTGTCAGCGAGAGTAGCCGAAGGCGTCGTAGCACGGGACACTGCTAGAAGGATCTATCACAACCACACTAGATACTGACCGACGAAGGGCAATGGTTTGAAAAAAAAAACATGTGTCTCTAGCTAAAACAAAACAATGCATTGAGTCTGAAATTCTTGAAAGCAGTAAATCACGAATACATCAGCCCTGGACACCTGAGTGCCAATAGAAGCACTCAATAAGTGTACTTCAGGCATTATTCCAACTTCTGTCATTTAGTTAGCTTTGTTATTTCAGTTTTGAAGCGCCCTCATGTTTGAAACTAACCCATCGTCGCTAGTAGGCTCCATAGAATCTGCAGCTGCGATGTTGCAGGCTGCTGATCCTGCTGGGGATGACGAGTCGTCGACAGCGGTCGATTGCCTCATGTTGAGGTGATGCTGTAGCAGCGACGACTGTTGCGGCTGCATCTGTTCCTGCGCATGCCGCTGCGCCTGCATCTCCTGCTGATGCAGCTGTTGATGCTGGTATCGGGGGGTCTGGGCTTGGTGAGTCTGGGCTTGGTGAGTCTGGGCTTGGTGAGTCTGGGCTTGGTGTGTCTGGGCTTGGTGTGTCTGGGCTTGGGGCGGGACTTGGTGCCACAAGTTTCGGGCCAGTTCCATCGGAGGCAGATAAGTTGTATAATCGCGACTCGGGACCCTGTCGTTCTGGGGTCCTAAGGCAAGTTGCGTCGGACCTTGCGCGACGCTCGGCAACCAGTTGTTCTGACCATATTGCGGGTGCTGCTGCCCATACAATAGGTGCAGCCCCGCTGGTGGAATCTGCTCGCAAGCCTCGTAATCAGCCGTGCTCTGATTATAGAGCGACTGGGGTTGGTTGTTCGTCATCATGGCCACAGGTGCGGCATAGTTGCTCTGAACTTGAGGGTGTTCCCGGGAGGAAGTCACCGTGATACGCTGCCGGTATATGAATCAGCCCCGGACGGTAGCACAAGGATGAGAAGTAGCTTACTATTTTTGTACCTGAACCAATCTCAAATGTCGTGGTTTCCGACATGGCGCCGTGATACAAGACTGTGATGAGGACAAATAGAAGGTTCAACAAGCTAGTGACGAGTCAAGGCGTGAGATCCCAGGTTGTAGAAGAGTAGTTACTGGATGAGGGGTGACAGTGGAAAGCGGCGGGCGCAGGCTTTTTGTAGCTGAATATTTGGTCCTGACGAAGCAGTAATATTGATTATGCTTTCCCAAACCAGTTTGGTCCCCCCAACATCAGCTTCTGATACGCTAGCCATAATTGGAAAGCAGAATTGGGAAGTGATCAACCAGTATATGCAAGCCATCAAACAAGGAACGCGAGTGTGTCGCCACGACCCGTCGACCCTCTTCACCCCTGGACCTGACCCGGTTCGCATTCTTTTCACCCCCCTCCGCGGTCAACTGCTTGCTTCCGATGAGCGTTCATGATTCCGGTTCCTCCCACAGTTTAAACCAGGGCTAAAATCATCCGTCGACTCTCCTCCCGGCAAGACTAGGGTTCATTGACATTTACCTGCGCTCGGGCCAGTCCAGTAGTTTGTGCCAGAGCAAGGACAGAGAATTAATAGTTGGGTACGGTTTGTATTTGTAGTAAATATGCCACACTAGTTCCGACGCCTCTGCGCAGCTCTGGTAGTCGCCCTACGCTCCTTCCCTTGCTGTAGGATTAATCTATCTGAAAAGCTGAACCCATTCCCTTTGCGTTTCTTCCGTTGCCCTTGTGGAACTTGCCCAGTCTCCTCCCTCTGCCCAGTCTCCCCCCTCTGCTGAGTCTCTTCCCTCTGCTGAGTCTCTTCCTTCTGCTGAGCCTCCTCCCTCTGCTGAGCCTCTTCCCTCGGCTGAGCCTCCTTCATCTGCTGGCTCTGCTGAATGTGCTGCATGTGCTGCATCTGCTGCATCTGCTGTATGATCTGCTGAATTTGCTTGATCTCCTGAGCATGCTGGGCCTGCGAAGCCGAAATATGTTGCAGAGACTGTGCAATCTCACTTCTCTGAATTGTAGCGTCATTGGCGGTCTTTTTATCGTTTTGCTCGATGTGCTGGATTTGCTGCATGATCTGCTGAGTCTCCTGAGCATGCTGGGCCTGCGAAGCCAAAATGTGTTGCAGAGACTGTGCAATCTCACTTCTCTGAATTGTAGCGTCATTGGCGGTCTTTTCATCGTTTTGCTCGATGTGCTGGATTTGCTGTATGATCTGCTGAGTCTCCTGAGCATGCTGGGCCGAAATGTGTTGCAGAGACTGTGCAATCTCACTTCTCTGAATTGTAGCATCACTGGCGGTCTTTTCATCGTTTTTCTCAATTGTTGCCAAACGTTCCACGTGCTCTCCCAAGCTCTTCTCCATGAGGCCCAGAGTCTCTGTATAGCGCTTTTGCAGCTGCGCCAAGTCCCCTTTCACAGAAATGATCTCTGTACGCCCTGCCAAGCAGTTTTTGCGATATTCCACACAGGCAGTGATATCCTCGTTCATCATGGCTGCTTTCTCGTGGATTTGACGACTGAAATGGACCATTTCGTTGTTCCTTTCAAACTTCGCTTGCTCCAAGCCACGCTTAATGCTTTGCTGACTGAAGAGCTGCATACCACGCATATCCTCGGCAATGGCCCGCCGGATATCTGAATCAATCACTTTCATAGTGTTTTTCAGCGTCATTTCCACTTTTTGACGAACATCATTTGAGATGGCATCGGTATCGGCTTGGGAGATGCACTGGGGCGTGGCAGTTTGGTTGGCTCTAGTCCTCTGGTTGTCGTAGAGTGGCTGCACGGTATGCTGGTTGAACGGATGCTTGTAGTAAGCCGAGTCACTGACACCCTGATTGACTCCAAACGTTGAAGACTGGTGGCCATTTGGATATGGCTGGGAGAATTGATGGCCAGCCGGTTGCGCGGTCGTCTGAACGAATGTCATTGGAGGTTGCTGGCGGAATTGTTGACCAGCCCGCTGCCCGGTGGCCTGAGCAAATGGCGTCGGAGGAACCTGGTGGTACTGATTACTAGCGGGTACTTGTGTCTCGAAAGACGGACCCGAGGGTGCTGCTTGGGGATGTTCGTTCGGGGGTGCTTGAAAAGACTGCATAATGTAGTGACCGGAACTAGAGATGGGAAGTATGGTACAAAATATGTACGCGTTGAGTTTCTCGGTATGGTGTAGATTGTTAGTGAGCAGAGTTCTTCAGCAGTGTCAAGAAAGAGAAATCAGCAAGACAGAGCGTAATGGATTTAATGGATGCCTATCACTACGCTACTTTCCGACTTCCAAACAAGTGTGAGGGGGTATTACGCGAGTAACCCCACCTCTTTGATGAACGGACACCCCTCCGACTCATCATGACCAACAGAGAGCGGTGCTTTTTCAGGGGGCCCTCGTAGATGGTCCGGCCAGCCCGCATACGTGGAGAGCGAGTCTCATAGGCCCAATTGTCGTGCCTGGATTTCTTACGCCATGGAGCGCAAGTCATTACCAATGGTGTGTGTACGGACGGCTTCGTTTAAATAGTGTGACATAACAATGCCTCAGGCCATGCTTTAAAGCAGAAGTGAAGAGCAGTCCTAATTTAGGCGGCGACTTACAGTGCCGTAAATATGGTGCAGGGTCGAAATAGAACCCACACTAATGTGAAGGGGGGTAATAATCACTGCGGTAGACTGGCCACCAACGCAAAAGACCGAAAGTACCAGTAGTAAACTTCCAAGAGCGTCTACGGTGTATTGTCGATATCCACAGGCTAGCTTCCAGTACTGATCCCTGTGTAGAAAGCCCGCCAGAAGGCTCGCACATGTTCATGGATACATCACCATGTATGCTACTACCCATTGTGGCAGTGGGCACCCGTGAGCTTGTACTGCGAGGGGAATAACTCTGTTCTCCAAGATGACTAGAAGCGGCGTCTATGACCTGGCGAGAAAAGTCTGGTTGCAATCCTTTGACGCTGGTAATGCCTAGACGGGGTCTGTTGACAGAAGAGGACACAGGTAGATTATGGGGGCCGAGAAATGGCAGAGAGGAAATAACCATGTCCGCCGTAGTGCCCTGCATTTTCGAAGTGGACTCATCTGCTCCGGTGTGCAGGCTCTCTTATGTGCGGAGCAGGTGCTTTCTCCATCGCTATATCTGACGGCTCGGGAGGCACACTTTGACGAGGCAAGTCATGATGAGATATTGCGTCCAGCCAAGTATCCTAGAAAGTGAAGATCGTGGACGTGATCTATAATTGGTTGGTTGACGACTATAAAACCACATCGGGCTCCTCTGACGATGTACCGAAAGGAAGGGCATCTATGACGAAGCTTGCAGTCGCTCAGGGACTGCTACTGACATGGCTGTCCATGGCTACCTGCTTCGGATACACGGTATCCACCGTGCCCGGCGAAAGCCGTTGTTCATTCCTCAACGTAAGTGACCGGGGGAGGGAGAGCCTGTGTTGCCGACTAATGACCATGCCAAATTGAAGATCACCATCACCAGCGCCAACTCCACTACTACTTCGGACACCTGGAGCTGCCTTTTCCTTGACGGGTCCGTGGTATCGTCCTCCCGACGTTCTATAGACAATGATGTCGGAACACTGAAGGCATACGCCATATCCGCATGCTGTGCTTTCGCCATTGGTCTCCTGCTAATCTCAATCGGTTGGTTGGCCCTGTGCTGGCCTGGTTGCCTGGACAAAAGGTCCAGCCACCTCAAGGCTGTTATCCTTCTTGGTCTTGTCGCAGTCCTGTGGGCGGCCGTGGCCCCGGCCGCATCGGAAGCGGGGCTGCGGTCGGGCCCTTTCGAGGCCGAGCAGCAGTTGCATTTGAACACAAGATATGGCACCTGCTTTGCCCTGGCGCTGGTCATTATTGGCCTGCATGCTCCATTGATACTAGTGGACGTTGCACAGGGTGCCTTCTCGCTGATGCTGTCGATTGCATTTGTAGGCGCCGTCTGGCTACAGGTCAATCGGCAATTGTTGGCCATTCTACCGTCGACTTTGAGTGAATACAAGGACCAGCGAGCACGAAGCCCAAATATTTCTCCGTCGCGGTAGAAAAGTTCGCGGTCGGCTTCTACAGTTGTGTGGCCTGTGGTGCAGGTCGACGCCACACTGCGAGGCACGCTCGTTGGTTCGCATGACATGGAGAGCGGGGAGAAGACCATCTAACGTTATTATCTACCTAGGTAGGCACCTAGGTCGCCCATATGCGGACAGGTGCATACCCATTATTATTGGAGAGATGCGGGAGCGTGTCTGCACCCAGCAGGATTTGTGTTGGCCCCTGTCTGCATCCCTGAAGAACTTTGGTTCGCAACCCCTCCCCCCCCCCTGGACCACACCTCTCTGCCTCCTGGCCGGGCCGGGGCCTCTTGACATTGACAGGTCATGAACCACAGTATGTAAGGCTGCGAGCGAGATCGTGGAGACGATTGGTCTCAAGGCAAAATTGGAGTACACTTGGCCACACTGCTACGGCTAACCAGCGGCGGACTACTTCCGTCCTTTCCTGCTCCAACTCGATTGCTGACCTTGCGCTCGCCAATCCAAAAAGCCCTACTTCCTGGTACCTCGAATTTCCACCGTTCATCGTTGACGCCTTCTCTGATGCCACGACCTATCTGCCTCATTTCTCCATCGGTCTCTGCTGGCCGCCACATAGTCGTCTTGCACCACATGGCTGGATTGGTGGCTTCGCCTCCCTTCCCCTTCATGTCTCCCATCTCTGCGTCTTACCCTCCTGCATGCATAGGCACGGCGTGACTCGCCGTCCACCTCAACTGTGATCACATCTGCTTCCCTGCCATCACTCTGTGGGCCCCTGCAGCCGCGCGTGGTTGGTGCGCCGGCAACCCTTGATAGCGCGCCGAGCACGACCCTCAATGCCCTGGGGTCAGCCACGTCGAGAAAAAGGCGTTTTGGGATGCGCCTGGGCAATCTCTCGCGCGCGCGCCGCTGCCCTTCCGTGTGACCTTGCGGGAGAGCCTCCAGTGGCAGCTGTGCAACAACGTTCTGCATTCGGCCAGCTTCCTGTTCCGGAAAAGCGCCGAGGAGAAGCGTGCACCAGTCCACAAAACCTTGTGGCGTCAACGCGGGTAGGCTAGCTGCTCGCTTGGGCCGAATGTCGGACCTCTGCACAAGGTAGTAATCACACTGCAACTCGAGGTAGAGCGCCTCGAGGCTTCGGTCTGACATGGCGAACAGGCCTAGAGCGCGTCAGTACGAGAATCGACAGGGGACTCGGGGACTGGGCAGCTAATAAAGACGGATTGCTGCATTACGTACGCTCCCAATCGACTACTTCACGATATTGCCTGAACCGGCGATAAAAGATAAGCAATTTATCCGGCGTAAAGACCAGAGAACTGTTGGGCGAAAAGTTTAGAGTCTAGCAGTTCAATAATCAGCGGCAAGCAGGGAGGGGGTCTCTCTCATTGGTAGCGCATTACAATGTATTCAGCCAAGCCGCGCAGAATGTCCCCGAGGCGCCGAGTAGGCTCGCCGCCAGGAGTAAACAGTGTGCCCCAAGCCGCTTCCAAGGGCGGCCGGCTCGATGTCCAGCTCCGAGTGTTGCCAGGTGGTGGCTCGGCAAATCGGACTCTTTTCTGCTTATGTGTTGCTGCCGGCCTTGCGCCGTCCGAGTCTGAGTCGTCACGTATCATCACTCGTCGAGGGGACTACCATGCCCGGAGCTGGAGCAAGCCAGATGGTAGATAAGTACGGGCATCAGTTACTGGATAGAAGCCGCGGTATATAGAGATGATATTCACTTGAGTTATTCACTTGATTGCTTTATATGTGGAATGAGGTAGTAGTCATGACGAGCATCGTAGGCTTAAGGAACCCAATTCGCAAATTGCCCCAAGCTACTTCGACGAGACAAAACTTCTACTGCCCGCTTCTAAGGATTACGGTCGAAACCACATTCGACCCTGTAGCATGGCGTCTAAATACCGAAGCTCTAGAAAGGAGGGTGCGCAATCAAGTGCTGCTGCGACCTATGTACATATTGAGGCTCGACACCAACCGCTGTAGGTCTCTCGATCGGCTGTCATCAAGAGCAAGTCTCCAGGGTCTGTTCGGCATGATTAGCCTGCATGCCCCAAAGACTAGATATCCACCACAGGTCTCAGAGTAGGTCGCTGCTGCCCACGCGTACTCAAGCCGGTTGGCCTCGGTGACGGGGAAGAAGCTGTGACACCATTGCTTGCAAATCACATCCATGTGAAACGCGGGTGAGATTTGCAATGTTTTCGGGAGCAATTCCCTCCCGTGAATGGCAACAAGTCCGGCCGAGGCTAGGTAAACAGTGGAGGAAGAGTGGAGGAGATTGGGCAAGCCAGACGCCGCGTTTCCGCGGGCGCTCGATTCGCGTAAAGTCAATTTGACAACATATGAGACGTCAAACTCGTATGCCTGCGCAAAAGCTTGAATTTGGGCCTGCACTGTGTCGGTAAGTTTGACGGGCGGTGCGGGTAGTGGTGTGATGAACGAGAATGCTTCGAGCGGCTGGGGTGGCCACACGCCTTTGCAGGTAGCACCAGTGTCCCGTATGACATTGTATCTGCTCTGTAGTGGACTTTGTTCGCTACAGGGAGACGATGCCACTGTTGGCGAGGCTGTTGTAGAAAAGTCTGTAGGTCCACGAGTGCAGGGCTCAATCAAGTCTTTCGCCTCAGTCTTCCTGGTGTCTTCTGACTTGATGTCAGCCCAGGACCACCGCGTGCTGGGGAACTGTTGCCATAGCCTGGAGGCCCGACGCACGGCCTTTAGAGCCTGCCCCATTTTGCGGCCACTCGGTTCTTGCCGGGCGACGAGTCTGTGTTTCGGACGCACGAATTCTGCTTGTGGAAACATGACAGCATCTGTAAGTATTATGCGTGGTGAGAAGATCCCCCGTGGGGATGTAGCTGATCACTGCTCTTATAGACACTCAACATCGTCTGAGCAAGCATGCAGACTGACTCTCCCTTCCCCTTAACGTTTCTACATCCTACTGGGCAAAAACATTATTTTAAGATGACCAGGCAATAGACTGAAAGCAGTGTATTTCTCGGCAACAATTTGAACGATTGGACCTTGAAATGCGGCCTGGACTGGCAAATTTGGCCGTAAACGCGGAAAAGAGGCTCAGATCGTGGTGCTTTAACATGAATGTACCAGTATGTGACTGCTGCAAGACTGATCTCATGATTTAATGCCAGAACAATACTCGTGCTCATCCTCTCTTTTCGGCCTCAACTGTTGTGCAACAGATGCAGTCTTTCCAGGGTAACTACCAGCTGTTGGTGGGCATGGCCGTTCTGCAAATTTTAAGATTAGGTCTCTGCAAGTCTCCAAATCTGTCTCAGAATCCCTGCACCCGAAAGGTACTTACTTGCAGGGATAATAAGGCACAGCACCCCACACCACCAAGAAAGGCACAAGCCTGCCAGTCAACAGTCTAATTTACTTGCAATCTGTACCGGTACAGTAAAAACCGAAATGGGTGTCGCGGGCGACTTTTAGTTAGTTTTAGTAGTAAGGTGGGGAAGGCCACTCGCTATTTTTGGCCGCTGACACTGCAGGTACCACGCTTGTATTTCCACCATGCCCCTGTAACAGACGCTAAAATTAACCACTGGAAGTTGTTCTTGTCCACAGCCTCCTTCGATTCTGCCCTTTCCACCAACCACGCCAGAAACGGCAGTTACAAAACTAATCATGGCGCCAGTATTAAATGCTGAAATCCGGAGTCAAATCTTTGCTATGTTAGAGAAGGGTTTCTCGACTCAACATATTGTTTCTGCTACCTTGTGTAGCGCTCGAACTGTCCAGCGATACCAACGCGAACGTGAACGACCCGAGTCCGAAATGCCGCGACGTAGAGCCCGCGCGGGGCGCCGCAGCCGCATAACAACCGACATGAAGAAATACCTGTGTGACAGACTCACTGATGATCCCGAGCTGCACGTTGAAGAGATGGTACAGCTGTTGCGGGAGAAGTTCGACGTCGAGATCTCGCATAGCGCACTCGGTCGAGCTTTGAAGGACTGGCCGCGAAAGAAAATGCGTCGCATCGCCCAGCAGCGAGACGAAGATCTTCGAGACTATTATCTATACACACTGGCAAAACTTCAAGTCGAGTCTTTCCATATCGTTTACTTTGATGAGTCAGGCTGTGATACTCAAGTCTGCCACCGTCGCTCAGGCCGGGCACCAAAGGGCAAAACACCCATAAAATACAACAAGTTGAAGCGCGGGAGGCGCTGGCAGATACTGCCAGCCTTTACCCAGAACGGTGTACTCATGTACCGGGTATACCAGGGCCCGACTGACAAGTATTTGATCGAAGACTTCATGACCGAACTTCTGCATTTTTGCGAACCATTTCCTGGACGAAATTCGGTCATAATCAGGGACAATGCATCAGTCCATCGCTCGCCAAAAATCAAGAAAATGTGCGACGAGGCAGGTGTGCTATATGTTGAGCTGTCTCCATATTCTCCGGATTTTAATCCAATTGAGGAGTATTTTTCCAACCTCAAGACCTTCATCAAGAAGGCATATAGAGAAAACCATCAGGCCGCGGAGTACGATTTCGGCTTCTTTTTGAAGTGGTGTGTCGAGGTGGTTGGAGATGATGATGAGTTGGCTAAGCGGCTGTTTCACCATGCTGGAATCCCCATCACATATCCGGAGTACTAATATTTTCGGCATGCATTTTTCTCGCGGATGAGAGAGTCGAGGGCGACACACGGCGGCACAAGTAGTTGGTTGTCGGGAGAGTAATAGAAATATTATAATTAACGACTGACATACTGTAAGAAAGAAATTGACAATCTGTTTACACACTAATCTCTTCGTCTCATGATGCTTGCTGCTTTCTTGTATCTCTTTATGCCGCCAACCAAGTGCACGGCGCTGCCAATCTTCACGTTTCCCCTTACCATGGCAGTGACGACCATTTGAGGATGCTCCTCCATAGAGTTCAACTCGAAGCACTGCTCTCTTGCAAACTTCATACCAACTTCTAGTTCTGCCCTGCTCCTGTCACTCTGCACTTCGGCCAGGAGGAAAGTGAAGTATTTGTTGAGCTCTTCGACGGGATCGCCCGGGGAGTTATCAGATCTAGTCAGAACCTGTTCCAGGATGTGGTCAGGGATTGCAACGCTGACGTCAACATCAGCGAATGCTTCCCCCTCTTTCATATTATCTTTGAAATAGTCATTGATGGCCTCGAGATCTTTATAATGCAGCTTGTGGTGATTTCCGTGACGGTCCACAGCGCAATGTGGCCCTTTCTTACAATATCTGCCTCTACAGCGATGACGCTTGTAAACGCGATTCCATAGGCCTGACTCAGCCTTCATTCTCTCCCTCTGAACCTCGCTCTGAGTTTTTCTTTTTTTCTTCCCAGAATGTGCGGGCGCGGCAGACTCGCTGATGACTTCCTGGTAGACGAACTCCAAGGAAAACGTTATCTTCTTGCCAGCCAGAAACAACCAGCTAAGGCGTTCAATGTGCTGGTCAACAGCATTCCATCTGATGTTGTGACCTGATACCTTATCTTTCAGGCCCCGGCCGCGTGTATTCTCGACCGATATAACGACGATTGTTTCATCGCACGCGTATTCTCGTCCTGGAAGCCGTTCATTATTTGCTATAGTACTTTCAAGTTGTGACTGGAATGTTTCTTTCCAGTAATCACTTGGAGCAAGGACAACGTCGTCTGGCTGATCATTTCCGGTGATCGGTCGGCGTCTAATATTGTCCCTGAGGGATACCTTCCATACGAAATCGTAATGGATACAAATAGGATTACGCCTATCGTACTGCCTGTCGGATTCCCAGTTATTCAATCGTAGTAGTGGGAGGTTTCTCTTCGTTTTTCCGGCGTCGGCTCGGTTGGGCTTCTCGGCAGAGGTGTTTACGCTAGGACTTCTGTCTCGTCCGGGTGTTCGAAGGTCATACTCGTCCAAAAACTCAAGATTAGGATCTTCCATTTCCATTTGGTCTCGCACAGCAAGTGGCAAACGGTAAGAGAAGTGGCAAGCGACGCACGCCGCCACTGTGGGCGTAGCGCGGGCGAGCGGGCGAGCGGGCGGAGCAGCGACAAACATGGACACGTGGCCTCTAGACTAGCTTCCAACGACTTCTACGGGTTTCCATGGCTGGGTGTACTCTCCAGACCAAAATGTTGTGAGCATACGATGTTTCAATCAAAATGATTTGAAAAATAAAAGGAAAATCGCGAAAATCGAAATAAAAAAGGCATGCAGTCTTGCACGGTGTGGACACTAAGACATTCGCGGGGGAAAAGATCTAGGAACGCCTGTGCGATCGCCCACCATTTCAGGGGCAAATGCCACCATTTCAGGGGCAAGTGCCACCAAATATGGGTACAGTAGGGCTGAGATGCATAAATTTGCTGGTTAGCCAAGGCGCCCACGGACAGATGAGGAAGGTGATTCGAGGCAGTCGATTTCGGCGCAGCTTCATGCCAAAAAGCTTTCTGCCCTGTAGAACGCAGGACTATGAGCAATAAAGACTTGATAGATGTTTAGTAGAGCATTAAGCAGCAACCGGCCATTAAGCCTGTTACGAGCGGGCAAAAAGGTACTTAGCAGGTACAAGCTATTTTTAGCTGGTGCCCACTAAAATTGTTGTGTAGGTGCGACCCGCGACACCCATTTCGGTTTTTACTGTACATACTGGTAAATAGCAGCAAAGAGAAGAACCAACGCCTTGCAGAATTTTCGTCTCACACGATCACGCCTCGTAGCGCACGGGTCGTCTCGTCACGCCGGTGGCGTTCTGAGACATGATCACCGAAGGACGAATCTTCCGCATGTTTTGTTTCGCCAGCGTTCTGTAGAGGGGCTCTCCGGTGCAGCCGCGGGCCGTACTGAGGTCTACTGGGCAGGACGCATAAGCTCCGCAGATCTCTGCTCAGTAGCAGCTTGGCAGACGCAAAACCGTTTCTGCCACCAACTCAAGTTACTGGGTGCGTTGCGAAAGTTTCATACCCCGGCTAGGTATCTTCTTGCGCTAAGAGATTGGAATCCTTGCTGAAGACAGGGGGTTTGTACCTCGATTTTGGTGGCAGAGATGGCGTGAAGCCCTGCTAGCTCGCGTTTCTCCTTGTAGGTACATACAAGGGTAATAGACTTATGCATCACACTCAGTACAGGCCATTCTCTTGGGCAGGCATACAGGCATTCAATCTCTTGGATGTAGTGGGTATCGTGTAAAACCGCCGCCTTGTATCCGTCGTACTCCGTACGAAGAGCAGCTCCACAGCTTAGCCTGGCTCATGGCTGCCAGAATCATCTTCATTTGAGACCGAACTTCCCGGTGTGGGTGGTGCAACATACGGAGCATACGTAACTCATTTGCCCTACGCCTCAGAGCGATGGTGGAACCTTCTTTGAGCTGCGGGTGTGAGTTACAGCAAAATTTTGCCAGGTCACCAGGGCACAGCTCGAGGATACAAAATCAGAATTATATCTAAACGTATGGACCAACAAAGCTGGACGGTCTCCTTCTGCGTGGGCCCACTAGTGCGCCGTCCGACCAGGGTGGACCTATGTAGCAATGCTAAACTAGACCGATCACAAACAAGACGGCGACGAGAAGCGCACAGAACGAGGCGGCGACGGCCGAGCTAGCTACAGTGCCTCCAGTGGCGTTGGTGGTCGGAATCAGACTAGTCTCTGAGTGGGTGGAGGTAGATGAACTACTGATAATCTCAGTGTTGGTGGAGGTAGATGAAGGTGGCGAAGTGTTGGTGGTCGCCGGAGGCGTATCCCTGCTTTCTGTAGCGTGGACTTCTGGACCAAACTGCGGCTTTTGACCTGTTGTTTCGGCAGATGTAGAATGGTCTTCTGTCGAGAGCGACTCCGTCCGAGAATAGGCCGCCCCTGTCGCCTCAGCGGGCTGCAAGCCGCTACTGTCCGTCCAAGAGGGACGCGACGTCGTTGTGACTTCACTGTCCGCCGACGATTGGGTCTTGGGACGAACATCGCCGCTTCTGGTAGTGGCAGTAGTGGTGGTGGCGGGACTGTTGCTCGTTGGCGTTGCAGGGGCCGACGGTTGGGTCTTGGGACGAACATCGCCGCTTCTGGTAGTGGCAGTAATGGTGGTGGCGGGACTGTTGCTCGTTGGCGTTGCAGGGGCCGACGGAATCGAAGTCTCCTCCCATTCAGTCAGTTTATTCGTTGTCGTCAAGACATCTACCACCGTGACGGCAGGCGGAGTAGTCGTCACAGAGACGTAGTTGGTGGCGTTCTGGATGATGGTGACATTGTTGTACTCGGTCAGCGTGACGGGCGGCGCGGTGACAGTGACCGTCTTTTGAGTGGACACGGTGATGGTCGACGTCGTCATCCGGGTCTGTGTGAATGTTCTGTAATCAATTTAAAAAAAAAAAGGGATTTCATGTCAGACACAAGACTTGAACAAGGCGCAGGGGCTAGACTCTTACTGACCCCGAGAGGTGAAGGTCTCGGTGATGGGACAGATAGTCGTCGTCGTGTACGTAGTTGAGGTGACTGTGACTATTTGCGTGGCCATGGCCTGGGCTACCAACAGGCCAAAAACCCACGCGTACATTTTGTTGATCATGGGGATATCGGGTATCGATGTTGTGGACTTGATTCTGGCAGTTTTGCGGCTTCTACAATCGAAATATCATACATCTTCCAGAGAAGAGGATGAAGCGACCTTTTTTAACCTTTGATCCGCAGCCATGGCCTGTCGAGCTGCAGTCATGATTTGAATGAGGGCTCACAAAAGGGTTTCGGACATGGGCAGATTGACAAAAAAGGGTGCACGGCACGGTAGGGCGACATCAGACACTGGATAATCTGACCTGGTAGAAAAGATGCCGGATACTGGATACTCAGGCGCGTACATAAAGCTCTTGACTTGCCCTGACCCAAGTCTCGTCGGTGCAATCAACGCGAGAATTCTTCTGCACAGCGAAAATTCTTCTGCACAGCGAAAATTCTTCTGCACAGCGAAGATTCTTCTGCACAGCAAACGTCTCGTTTCCACCATGGGCTCATCCAACACCGAGATCACAGCGCCCGCGCCAGTTTCGGCAGTGCTGTCCAGCTCCCTTGCCAGTTTTGTCACGCTAGGTAGACGGCGTCCCTCAAAATCGCAATGCCAGGCTAACCCGCCCAAACAGGAGCTGTCATGAGTCATGGCATCCTTCAACAGCTTCATCACGTTTCCCTGGGCGCATCTTTTTTTCAGGTCGCGTGGATCAGCAGCCTGCAAGTAAGTGTTTCCAAGCGGCTGGAGCAACTGCAGTTTCCTGGGCTAACAAGGCGCTTTTCTGTTTGCGCTTGTGCAAAGTTGGCTTGCCTGCAACTCGGCGCGGTCATGCCAAAGCTGTGGTGCCGGGTACCTCCACGGCCTCTCATGGCGGTTGGGACAGCCTTGTGCATGGCGGGGCGGTTGTGGGCGAGCTTCTCAACGTCGTACGTCCAGACCGTCACATCCGAGGGACTTTTGCTCGGGATTGGCTCGGCCCTTGTGTGAGTTATTCGCGCGCTTCCCCACCCCGCCACACCATTGCCGCCCCTGGACGGATGTATGCGCCCTAGTCGTGATGGGCGCCTTGAGGCGCATCAAAAGCCACGCTAGACGAGCGTTGCTCCCTCGGCAACTCGCTTGTCTCTCGCTTCGGGCTAACAGCGGCGCAGCTATCACCCACCCATGACGCTTGTTCGCTGCCACTACTCGGGTCAGGACGCCAGGTTGCCGCTTGAGCTGTGTCGCTGCGGCGCCATGTTTGGCGCACTCTTCTGGTCCCTGTTTGCGCAGGTTTTGCTGCGTTACACCAGTGCTGCGTGGGTGCAGCGAGGCGAGGCCTGTGTCTTCTTTTTCTTCATGGTCTGTTCTTGTGCTCTTGCGCCCGCTGCGCCCCGTCGCGACCATGTTCACGGCGACAACGATGAAGAGGTTGAAAAGACGCCTACCCGACAGCACCGAATCAAAGGCCACAAGCCCTTGGCAGCGCTCGCGGACTGTCTCCTACTACTCTCCGTACTCCTCATCTACGCTGGTGCCTCGATGGCCTGCACATTTGCCACCCCGTTGGCGCTGCGGGCAGGCGTGGCGCCCGCCACAGCAGGGTTCGTTCAGGCTTGCATGTACGCGGCAGGCCTGGTGGGCGAGCTATTGGTCGGGCACATCGAGCATGCCGTTTCCAGGTAAGTGTACCGGGCGGAATCCAAATTGGGGCCAAGTTGATAACCCTCGACACTAAAACAGGAAATGGATCCTTGTCGCCCTCGCCACTCTCGCTGGCCTCCACACTGTATTGATCCCGTACATAGCATCTACCCCGATCACGCTCGTCTTTTTTTTCTTTTTCGGCATGTTCCCGGCGCTAGTCATGACGACAACCCCTCTTCATTTTCTGCAGTCCATTCAGCTGTACGTTCAAGTCCTCCCTCCATTCACCCCCCCTCCTCTTCTCCAAGGTACCGCGGAATCATTGACCAGAGCCATGATTAGCAGGGGTGATCGCGGCGCAACAGTCCTCATTCTGGCATCCAGTCTCGGGTAAGATAAGCCACTCCCTTTTCTACAAGTCGACAACAATAGCTGAGCGAGTCTGCAGGTTTCTACTGGGGGGGCCTATCTGCGGGTTCGCCGAGGATTCGCGTCGAGGATGGGCAGGGGGCAACGTGGCTTACATGACGAGCTTGTGGGGAGGGACGCTCGCGTTGGCCGTCACCTTGACCTGCAGGGTCATGTTTCTGACCTAGCTGTCAGGCGGGTGACAGAACGTGCGACTGGTCGAGAAAGGCTCTCTTATTTATTGATTAAATGCCAGATTCATTCTATTATATGCCGTCACGATTAAGCCAAATCAGTAGAATAGGTCATGAGCGGGTAGTCAATTGGCTAGACAGCCCTTTTTTTTCTCTCCCCAACATGTCTCTTATTATTACGTTCAACCTCGTGAGTGGTAGATGTGGTCGACCGGTCGCTTTTTTTTTTTTTGACACCTCCTTGGGCCGACGGAATCCGTCCTGTCTTGCACCAGTACACCGACCGGGCCGGCCGGCGGGCACTTCGCGCATCGAGAGCGGGCCCAAGGCTGCCGATTCTGGAACCCAGCCGTTGCTGGATTTCGCCTTGCGAGCTGAATCAGTCGATGAGTGGGGAAATGAATTCGGGGACCCATCTTCGAGTGATTTGTGGCAGGGCGCCGCGGGCCGGGAGGGGCGCACCCGGGCACTGGCGTGGTTTGGCGGCTTTGTTGGAGCCAACGGTCCAGCCTTATTGCTCCTGCGGAAGTGAGATTGACAATGCAAATTGGCACATGACAGACCGCGTATGCAGCGTTAGCGCTCGCGCAGGCAGCTCAACATGCAGCGTATTTCGAGGCCAGCCCATTCGATGGAAATAGGTTCTGTTCACAGTTGTTCCTTATCTTCTCTGTTCTCGCTTCTTTTCAGAGTATTTGTTCATGCAACATGCCGACGTCGTGGGACCCGAACCGCCTCCACCTCGCCAGCGGGAGGGAAACGGTCACACGGTGAGTAACGGAATGGCAAAAATAGATGGACTTGTTCAGCTGAATGCGCGGTTGCGGGGCTTGGATCCGCTGCCTTCGTTTTTTCCGAGTTCGCTCAACTCTACTCGCACCTCGCGACAAGAGCCACAGAGGCAGGGAGCGTCGTTTTGTGGAGATGCACGACTACTCAGACGTTGCTTACAATTCTTAGCTGTCACAAGCCATGAATAGATACGGCCGGGCAATATCAAGACCCAGGCCGCAAGGAAAATGTAAAATTGCCTCAACCAACCGAGTTGGCCAGAGGCCAATAGCTAGCGCACGATCTGCAGCACCCACCATGACATGTCAATTTTCCGGTCTAGCAGGTGATGCAGAACCTCGGTGTGACACCGCGAGAGCACGCCACCAATACTCGAGGACGTTGGAGCGGCAAGCAACGGCTGGCGACCTCGGCACTTGCGTATTGCTAGGCAGGAGGGAGACAGAATGGCCGACATCGCTTGGAGTGTGGCTCGTCGGTTGATTCCAAATTCCTTTTCACTTCAGACTTTTTACCAGGATGCCAGTCTAAAGGTGACAAGGCAATGAGCAAGCAGAGACACGAGTGCTCGGCGCAGGGGTGTATGCTCTGATGCTAGCAAAAGCAGGGAAACCTGGTGCACCCGCCATGAGGAGCATGACACTATTGTTTCATCAGTAGAGGGGGATGTGGCCGGGCTTCAAGCTACCAATATCGTGCCGAGATCATATTTATCAATTATCTAGTAAAATATGTGCCAAGTAAAAGAGGCGAAACGCGAGGAGGAAATGACTCTTTCTGTGCGATGTGCTCAAAGGTAACAATCCCTCTACGCAGGACTTGACAGCACCAGGAGCAGCTGCCCACTGTAAATGATTCGTTTTGGGGGGCAAGTATGTATTGTAAATATTATATTTGTCTTATGTATTAATATCACTAATAATATCTATTCTTGTCGATATCCTCTCAAGATCTGTGCTTGTCCTCGCAACCTAACCTGGTGAGGAAGTAGGCAAATCTTGTCCCCG
This sequence comes from Akanthomyces muscarius, assembly GCF_028009165.1. Lineage (NCBI taxonomy): Eukaryota > Fungi > Ascomycota > Sordariomycetes > Hypocreales > Cordycipitaceae > Akanthomyces > Akanthomyces muscarius. Next base: position 480,193 of record NW_026611614.1, on the reverse strand, counting down.
TATGTACCCCCTGATTCAGTCCAAGTGCATATTCTGCTCGTGATGCTGAGCGTCAGATGTCAGTTCTCCACCGCCTTGTCGAGCCAGATAGGGTCATTCTTGCGGGCGTTGCTCTTGGACTGACTAGCTGTAGGGATATACCATCCCGCCAAGATTGGCCGTCAACGAGATTGGTTCAAGGAGGGAGCCAGCCGCGTCACGAGCAATTGTCCCGTAAATTGTCCCGTACCTGATAATCATCTAGTTGCTATGTCGTGGGGGGCGTCATATCATACCGCCGGCAGAGCTCTCGGACCTGGTGGCCGCCTCCGGCTTTTTTAAATGCGTTGAACCGTGAACTGGTGTTCTCGTCTTATTCATCACAAGCCTGGCCAGTCGTACATCTTTCTACATCAATTGATATACTCTTGTTAGACTCGTCGCAAACGCTGCTTTATAACACTTACCAGCTGGACTGTGACTCTGTTGGCGTGCGCTGCACACCGGTTGGCCTCTTCCATGAAGTCTACAAAGAAACTGTCCAGGCTCATTTGAAGCTCGGCTAGAGCAGCAGTCTGAAATTTCTTGCTGTACCTATTTTTCAAGCAAATCTCTTTAACCTGTCAAGTCACCAAATCAGCACGGCTGATCTTTCTACAAAACGCATTTCTTGCGTACAATACTCTGGAACTTGCGCCTAGGAATCCCTAGCCCTGAGTCTTTTTCAGGCCTTTCAGTTCCTACGAGCAACTTCGGTCTGTGCCTTCGTTTTTGAACCCTGCCTGTCTCCATTCCCGTTCGGTTCCTTTTGGGTTTGTGCGAGGCGACGTAACCTCCACGTCTTTGAGCGGCCTGTTTTGTTCTCGCCATGTCTGCATTGAAGACAAGGACTGTCGCGTATTAGATATAGATAAATAGCCTTTTGGTTAAATTGTTTCCTTTGGTACTTTACTTCTATGACCAATCATTTCACCACGTTCCTATCCTCGAGCGACATGATCGTCTCCGAGAGTGGCCTGCACTTACGCAACTTATTCGGTCGCCGATTACGCTTGATGCTAATCAAGACCAGCGTACAAAGAGTAGTGGTAAGTATTTGCAAATCCTTTACAGCACACCGCCGGCTCATAGTAGGGATTCAGTAAAACCAAGTCGGAAAAGGAAAATGTGAAACCCAAGACTATTGTTAGATAATCGGAACCTAGCAAGCCACGGCCCATGTTTATCACATCGATGTCAAAGTACTTAAGTTGTAGTAGTATCCGTTCTAAAAATGATCGGCAACTCAAACAAGTATCTTTTCTCCCTCCGATGGCTTCATATTCTGGTGACTCGTCAATCCTCCTTTGTCCAATTGCAAAGATGCCTGTGTACTGACTTGGCTGGCCTATTAATAGATGCTTTGTGCCCTCCTTCAGTCACGCTTCCGTGTTGCAAAGCAAATATACACCCACAAAGTCTACGAAATTTTATTCGAGGACGTGGCCCCGGGCAGAAAAAGTGCCCTAACTGCGCTTGTGCCATCACAGAAGACCTAAGAATTGGTTTACGGGACTCGAAAGGCTGTAGATCTGTCACGATACACCAATTTATGCTGCGTCGGGTGTATACAAAGCACGACATAGTGGAGAGGCGACGGAGGCAAACCAGTAGTGAGCTGGGGGGCCTAGAAAAACTGAGGATATGCGATTGAAGGGTAATGGAAGCAAGCAAAATGCAGAGTGTGAGAGTAAAGAGTCTAAATCTGGAGTCTGCGCAGCAGGGCTCGCCTGATCCTCATTTGGATGTCTCTTAGTCATTTCTAAGCTTTTGACTATTCATAGATTGATGGGTTAGACTACACATAGCTTCAAATCACATATATATTCCCTATGCCCAGGAGAACTTACAGCACTTGTCAACAATGAAGCGCCGCGAAAAGATCCTGCTTCGAAAGTATGTGTCTCGTATCTATCGTGACCTACAGGGAATAGTTAGTTTATATGAGAGTAGCAGCCAACCGCATGGGAAGAACTGTCCTTGGGGCGGACCTCAGAGGGAACAACATTGTAGTCCTCCAATAAAAAAGGCCACCGCGAAGACTGCGAAGAGGACTGCAACATCGGGTGTCCCGATGCCAGCCACACCTGCTCCCACGCCCCCGTTCATGAGGCTTCCCGTGGCTTCCGCAACAAAGGAGAACACGAAGGGGACCGCGAAGGGTCCCACAAAGGGTCCCTCTGCGAACGGCACTGTGACCCAGAGCACTTCGATAGAGAATACAGCGAGGACTACCACGAAGACTTCTATGATGGCCAACAATAGAATCGAGAGAGCTCTCGCAAAACCTGGTACCATGAGTGCTAGTCCCATTAAAACGGCCGGTGCCATTAAGGCTGTTTCCCCAAAGGCTGTTTCCCCAAAGGCTGTTTCCCCGAAGGCTGCCGCGTCGAAACTCGTCGTGCCAAAGGCGACGGAGCGTATCGCGGGGCCCATCACGAAGGCTTCCGGAGGAGCGCTACTAACGAAGACCACCGCCGTCAAAACCACCGCAAAGCCTGATACTTCGAACGCTCGTGCTGTGAAGGCTGGACCCATAAAGGTTACCCAGTTAAAGGCTGCAAAGACGGGGAATATGACGACAGAGGCTATCACAAACCCCGCTGCCAAGGCTGGTGCCACGAAAGCAGGTACTACGAAGAAGTCTGGTGCTGCGAACGGTACCGGGTTGAAGGCTGCCGTAACAGGGAATATTGCGACAACGAGAATCGAAAGTCCAGCCCTGCAGGACATTACCACGACTACTATTGTCCCGAAAGCTGCTGCGCGCAAGGCCGACTCGATGAAGAGTATCACAAGGCCTACCACGAGGGCTTCCTCGGGGGTTCTCACGAAAAGATCTACTACGAAGGGAACTCTGACGAATGCTACGGTGGATGATTCTGCGGCAGGGAGTATTGAGAAGGAGATTGCCATGAAAGCCTCTACCACAAATACTGCTGCCACGGAAGCTGCCGCGTGGAAGGCTATCACAACGAAGAGTACGGCCGCGTTTCAAGACACCGCTAAAAACATAATCCCGCGGTCTACCACGCAGACTTCCACAAGGGGTATTACGAGGAGTAGCGCCGCAGAGAGAGCTCCATCGAAAGCTGGTGCGGAGGGGTCTGGATCGAGACAGAGGGTAAAAAAATAACACATGTCTCGTCCAACCAGAGAGCATTAGAGTACGTCCAAACAGCGTACAAGAATTTGTCTATGGAGGATTAGAGTAAGCATACTAGTCGTAGAAGCAGGGCACTTGGTAGGGTAGTTTCAGTTTAGCACTATGTAGCTTGCTTTTATATTACACAGGAAGAGCAACGCTGCACTATTCACAACTACCAACTTCGGTCTGAATAATTAGCTGTCGTTTTTAGACAAGTCAATCATTTACTTTGGCAGCATTAACTCACGTTCAAACCAAAATCTCGATTTGCATCATTGATATAAACAAAGTAACAATGGCAGAGCACTATGGCCGTGCACAAGGTTTCCCAACTTGCGTTGCTGCAATACAGGTTCTTGGAGTATGGCAACGGCAAAAAATAACAATATTCTGAAGTCTGGGAAATAGAGTGAATATTGTGTGCAAAAAAGATCCTGGATATACCTGTTTGGTGTTGGGCCTCAGATCCCCAAATACATTGTTCGCCGCAGACACACAGTGCTCAAGGCGTAAATAAACGAGCTCTTTCATTGTGCACAGAGATTTTAAAAAGGACTAAAACGAATTTCCGCCATTAGTATTTAAGAAGCTGAAGGCTGGGTGGAAGCAAACGAGGGGCTCATTACTGTTGGGTCACCTTGTTTCCGCCGTCGATGTGCCAAGAGCGTCAGAGTGCTAACCTGTGGGAAGCTAGCAGCTACGTGGGCTCCACCGCGGGCGTTGAAAGAATGCCGACCAAGACGAAGCGTTAAGTCTTGGACTGAAGATTGTATTCTGGACAAGACCGTAAATGTAGAGCTATAAATGCCACCATAATAAGACAATACTTTCGTGCTATTCGGGGTAAGCAGGCTGGCAACGGCAGCAGCTTGGCCCAAGGCAAGAAATGGAATCGACACCGTCGGTCCCAGCCTCATGAACTCGGTCTCTTTGACAGTTGGGATTAAACTGTCGTTACTCGTCGGTTTTATTGATAGGCTCTGAATACGCAGGGCGGCAAGGAGGCGGTGCAGATGACCAATCACCATGGCATCTTGCTGCTGGTTTACGAAGTCCAGCGTCAAAGTTCTTAGATGTGTCAGGCCATGGTTCAATCTACTTATCTGGCAGTTTTACTAACACTATGTGAGGGTGTAACCATGCGGTGCGTAGCAGAGCAGCTAGGTGGTCAGATACCGAGTCTCGCGTCGGTGCAATCCTAATGTGCCTGTAAAGACGGGCGGCCCCGCACGAGAGCAAGCTCCGAAGTCTGCGACAGGTGCTGAAAAACTTTCGGTGGCTTGCATCGCCGCAATAGTTGGCAATGAGCACTACAATTTCAGCGGGTAGTGAGTCAAGTGATGGCGGGTTGTCGTTGCCCCTTCCTCGGATGGGCTGGCTTATCCTGCTGTGTTTGTTGTTCATGCTGAGGTGAGGAGCAGCCTACAGTTTTCGCCTACAGCTTTCTATTCAATTTATATAGTCAAAAAGCTGAACAGAAGTCTGGATTTCTCTCGGGCGTCATTAATTGTGTTAGTTGCGTTTGCAAAATATGGCACGGTTTTTGGGCTTGAACGACTGTCACGACTGACTCGACCATTGTAACTTGCTGCTAGATAGTGATCCGGATGACAAGTTACAAGTCATGTTTACAAAGCGTAGATGAGTATATGTATGCTCTGGATCCCATTCATTGTATGCACTATGGACGACCCTTCCGACTATTCTATGCATATGCAGGCAACGCTGAGCACAGATTCAGCGCCCACTCTACCGCCACAGCAGTGCCAAGAGCACACTTGCCACCGGACGTCTGGTAGGAACGAACCAACAAATGAGTTATTTGTTACAGGGCTCTCTTCCATGGTTGACAAGAATATCCTGAGGGACCGGTTTGAGCAGTGCGGAGAGGTGAAAGAATGTGAAATAATTCGCCTCCGTACCGCAAAGGTTATAATGTCGTCAGAGGAAGCTGCAACAACAGCTCTTTCACAGTTTCATGGGAAGCATTGGACAAAATATCAATGCACGCTACAAATAGAGCCCTACAGGAAGGACCGCGGCCAGAACTACCGCGACCGAGCGCAAGATTCGAGAGACTACCACCGAGGCCAAGAATACCGCCGTGGACAGAACTACCACCGTGGGCGAGACTACCACCGTGGACGAGAATATCACCGCGGGCGAGACTACCACCTTGGACGGGCCTACCACCGTGGGTGGGCGCACCCCAGGTATTCATCAGATCTGTCCTGCTAGTCAAATATCAAATGGTCATGGTTTAGACAAGAATCTGGTTCAGCTTAAAAGTGGAGTGTAGAATTAGGATTAGCATCAATACGTTGAAAATCTAATAAACACATATATTGATGATGTATCCGCTGGAGATGAGGCGCGTTACAAGGCCAGCTTCCTTCCACTTCTTCCCTTATCATGAGACTGTGGATTCGCAAATCTGCGCTGCCAAGGAGCGACTATTGTCCTGCGTACTTTCTCGCCCTGCAGCTCGCATCGCGGCGAGACAGAGACCAATCTTCAGTTTGGGTCCTCGAATATGAAGCCTTTCGTCTCTTGGGAACGCTGCACGCTGCTTTGTGTCATGATGCCCGCATTCGTCCCTTCTTTCGGGCCAGTGGCGTCTTGTCAGGTTTAGCAATAAGCACTTCGAATAATATCGCAATGCCAGAAATCACACACGCTTGGTTCAAGGCAATGTGCTTGCGGCTGGCTACGCTCGGGTCCGACGGCATTCGCAGTGGCAATGATCAGCGGTGGGAGGGCGCAAGCGTCTTGGCGTGCGCACTGGACAGGCTTCAGGGCGCGGTCGGTTCGTTCTGCGGGAGGAGGGCACCATCGTCCGTTGACCTCTCAGAATTAAGTCGCAATCAACTGTCTGCGGTGTGCTACCTGATTCATCTGAGTAGCGCCTGGATGATTGCCGACACGTTGGGGGACTCTGAAGCACGAGGCCTTTTAGAAGCAGAACTAGCCTATGCTTCTCGTCGCATGGTAGTTGCAGAATTATGAATGACACGCTAGCTATTGGGGATTATTTTGATATATTCGTCCATTAAATGTCCTTTCAACTTCCAAAGATGATGTAATCCTTCCGCCAACTACCATCTCCATAAGCGTTTCCGCATCATGGCTAAGGATAATTGGATCGTACCGTGCCAAGGTAAGCCCCCCCATCAAAAGAGTGTATTTCGCCTTACGTTTCAAAATGCAGAATTGCACCTGATCGTCTTTAAAACTTCGTAAAAGGCCATTCACGCTGGGCAGTATCTGCCTTTGCAGCAGGAGCTTTCTGATGGAAACGCTGCTGAAGTTGCTAGCTTCCGCCAGCCGTCTAGCCTCGTACAATATATCTGGACAGAAGGGGCTTTTTTCGGGCGTCGGATATAATATATCGCTTGACGAGGTAATTGCACGGCGGAACGGCCTGGTGCAAAGGGGTAGCGGCGGCAAGGCTTTATCGGTTTTCATGATTGCTGATGAAAATCGGTGGTAGCCACAGGGGCCCATTTCAAAATTTATATAGTGAGAAAATACGGAAAAAGAAGCTGAGTTATAGCAAGTCATACTGCGTCATCATATACGCTTAGACCAAACACAACCTCCATAGTTCCATAGCAAATGCCAGTGCCGTAAATATAACGCTCTGCTTGTAGGAAAACGATGCGCTGCGTAGCGCAGCGGCATCAGATCTGTTGACACAAACTAAATCGGCCTCTGCTTTTGCTTTTAAGACGTCCGCGGCGCTGCAGTGTCCGATGAGACAAAGTGTTGCGTTGGTCTTGATGGCAGACATGTGCCCAGCATCGCAACTACAAGCGAGGTCGTCTAAATCACAGCCAACGCTGTGGAGAGCAACCATGAGGCACGGCACCTGAGATATTAATTCGTTCGGAGTATCGGAAAGGCAGTAGAAATGATCATACTTACACTGCACACTGGTAGACTGTCCAGGCTGAAGCCGCTTGTGGCATGCAACGGAGTAGCAACAGTACCGAATTTTGCTACCTTCATGTTATCTATGACAGTGCGGAAAATTTCTTTACCACACAGTTGTTGTTTGACATTAGGCTCTAAATAACGAGTTCTGAAAGGGAGGGAAAAGGGGCTGGTATTTATGTGTGTTTTCCATGTAAGACTAGAAAACATGATGCGAGACGCTGGTGGCGGATACATTATTGGCTGTCAGGGCACATTGTCGGTCTATGGAGTCTGATCGCACCTCCCAGGTGGTATGGACCTGGATACCTTCCAGCTCCGGTATCTCAATTGCCCTCCTGGAGCGACTGTCTGACTTGGGCTTTCTCTTGCCAAATAGCACTCGGACGAAGGGCAGGCTCCCCGCAACAATCCCGACGCAAGGTTCAATTACGGACCACATTGCTACATCCCTGCACTTGATCAGCACGCCTTACTTTTTTTGAGGGGGGTGTCTTCTCTGTAGGGCAACATACACCGTGCGATATAGGAAATCAGGCGTAATTTCGAGCAGTTGCACGAACGGTATTCGTGCAATCATGACAGCTCCCGCACTGATGACAATACAGAATCTTGTTAGCACAAATTGAAAAGATGAAAAATAAGAGTACTACTATGAAGCACTTACAGAGCACCGAGGGTGAGGAAGATGACAAGGGTCATTTGTTTGCGCCATTCCCGCATGCTTTGTCGCATCAGTTTCACTGCCATCAACGCTGTGAGCCAGTCGCTCGGTGCGGAGACCGCGCTGTGAGCAATGGCTGCCTTTGGCACCATGTCAGGGTGTGCGCAGGAGCCTTCGAGGTCTACCTCTCCAAATTGGCGCCAGAAGAAGGACGGCGGACTGCACTGAAATAAATTAAGAAGAAAGTAGACAGTAGTAAAAAGATACATGACGGCCAGACAGGTGTAGAGCACCATCTTATCAAGCCGCGAAGGTTTCAGGCGCAGAAGGACCAACAGGATCGAGGTCCGGACGGCAGCACTTAGCGGTCCATAGAGCAGCTCGCATATGAACCACGCACGAAAGGCGATGGTGGCCTCAGTCACAGTGATGTCGTCAACATGCTTGCCTATACCGCCCGCAGCGACGCCATTTAGTGCGACAACTGCTAGGGTTGTATAGAGGATCTGGTGGAGGTAGCAGATGAGAACCATAGATCTCCCAATGTAGTCCGTGGGAAAAGAGAACCTACAACAGCAGCGTCCATAAACGCATATTCCATACAATAGCTCACCGCCCCGTTCTGTCGTCGGAACCGCGCCAGCACGCGGAGAGCCGTAACCGTCCAAACGGCGTAGAGACAAACGAGTTGGACAATGAACAGTAACTGGCCTTTCTCCGAGATGGAGAACATAATGATAATAGAGTATGTTATCACTGGCAAGAAAGTTGTAGCCTTGGTTTACAGTCCGACAGCCATTATATACAGGAAACGTGAAGAGTAAACGTGTTTCGTCACACTCTGACCCCACTTCGCCCTTGTCCCTGTGGTGCGGTAACGCCAGGCGACCAAGTACTGGCCGCTTGTTGTATAGCATGTTAGGTCGTGGTTCAGCGTTTGTGAGGGGGTGCTTGCTTGAAACCTTATAGATGGCATTAGGTCTAGATAGACAAGTCTTCCTTATTACCGTATGGATATCTGATTTCTTTTCTTTTTACCAAATCTCTTTGCAGGAACCCCAAAAACGGGGTTTGAACTAGCCAGTCACCCCTGCAAGTCTTATTCTCAAGCTTTTTTGCTCGACTTGGAGGCAAATAAACTTTTAGTTACAAAGTAAGCAAATATGACTCTTTCTCTATTGAGGCAAAATTATCAAGTATAGTATTAGTATAAAGAAATAAAAGAAAAAGCTAGCTATATACCCTAATCTATAGGTTGTTTAGCTAGACATACAATATATTTACATATATATTATTATTATAGAGTTAGTTAAGGTATTTACATTTCATAGGGTATGAAAGTAGACTATAATAATAGATCTTATAGGATAATATTTAGAAGTTTTATAGAGATTTCTTTGTATACTACAGTATTAGTTTGAAATAGGTGATTATTTATATAACTAACTAGTTAAAGGATTTTCTAAAAATAATCTTTTATAACTACGTTATTTTTATAAAAGATACATATATAACGTAGTTAGTATTATACTAGTTAACGTTAACTAGCTCAGTATATTATTATTATTAATATAGTAGTAGACTAGTTATTAGTTAACCTATAACCTATAGTACTTATAAATTATAGCTAGGGAAAAATACTAGAGTGCCTAGGATAAGGTAAACCCCGGGTACAATTAGGGTCGGTCGTCTGTTGATAGATGAGTGCCTGCGTTACAGTACTACTTCTGCGCAGTGTGCGGCTGCCTGGGGGACCTTGATGGCTTCCCACTGCTCTCGGTGTTTGTCCGGCCAGGGCGAAGGGTGGGTCAAGTGTGAAAAAATCGGAAAATTCTGCCCATGTTGTGTAACCCCAGAGTGCGGTCTGTGTGACGTTTTCGGCGGTCTGTGATAGTGCGACTGTGTTGTGTCTAGGAGTGTGAGTGGGTTTCGACCAACAAGGCGGCCCGCCTCTTGACGCCGAAGAATGGGTTCTGTGGATGACTGGCCCAGACTGTTTAATGATCTGGTATTAATAAAAAGGCCCGTACGTTCCTCCTCGGCCCCTATCACCACGTCGACTACAGTCCGTTATCTTACAAATTCTTATATCTTGATTGTATGCATCACATCGTCAAATTATTTTCCATGGTCCCAATATCTTTCATTTCCAGCAGTTAATCCAGTTGCCTCGTCGTCGTCATGTCTGCAGGCGACAGCTCCCCCGAGGGTTCCCCCGCGCCCTCGAACGCAAAGTATCGGCTTTTTGTCATCTCAGCGTCTCTCTGCAACTTTGCTACGACTGGTTATACATTGTCTTTCTTCCATCGTTACCTGCTGTAAATCTGACGTGCTTCTAGGCGTTGTGATTTGTTTTTCCGTTTTTCAAGACTGGTACCAGCGATCCCTGTTCCCCTCGCAAAATAGCGCCACCATTGCTCTGATCGGAAGCTTGCAGGTATGGTCCGGCTTTATGGTCCTTCTCTGTTCAATCATCTGACGTGTTTTTTTTCAGCTTTCAGTTTTCCTTTGCGTGTCCCATGTGAACATTCCGCCTCAAAAAAAGATAATGATGGCTGGTGCGCTTTTGTGTGTGGCAGCGTGGATTTGGTGCAGCCTGGCGCGGTCTATAGCTGAGATTATTATTGCTCAGGGATTGATGTTCGCCGTCGGTGCAGGCATTTTGTAAGCGCCGTTTTGCTCTTTGAATGAACTTTGCCACTAATGTATTCAGGCACGCCACAACGACTAGCTTTGGCACTCAATATCTCGAAGGATCTGTACTGGCTTTGCTAATTCCCTCCGGCTCCCTGTTTGGTGCTTTGTTTTGGTCGGTCGTCGTTAAGTTGCTCACCGTGTATGCTGTGGCGTCTGCGGCGCACCGTATCATTGCCGTTATTACGGCTTCCTTACTCTCATGCTCGTTAATGATCATGTGTCTTTGCGGCTCATCGTCATTACCGGGCGAGCCTGAACCAGCCCAGCCGAAGACTCTGTGCAGAAAGCTGCTGAAGGTCGGCTCTTCATTGTTTCTCTACATGGGACTGTCCATGCCTCTGACTTATTTAGCATTTTGGGGGGCCGACTCGGCTTTGGGCGGAATATGCGACTATCTACCCGCGGTCTTCCAAGGATTTGCTGTCATAGGACATTTTTCTTCACTGTATTTGGGCCGATGGGTTTCGAGGTACGTGCCAAGCTTTCTCCCTCTCTGTAGGTAGTCCTCGGACAGGCGCTGATTATACAGTGGGCGTCTGCTCCTGGTAGAGACGGGTGTGGTCGGACTTCTGACGCTGACCTTTCCGATTATGGTCACCACCGTGTTGATGGGAGTTGCCGCAGCCTCTCTAGGCCTTTTCACAGGACACATCCTTGTCACGGAATTTGCGAAGCATCAGCTACAAAGGTACGTTTTGCTGATGCCGAGACGACAAGAAAGCTGACGACGCGTTTAGTGGAAACCTGGTCATAAATACCGCATTACCATGCCTAGGGTAAGTCCTTGAAGTGGAATATTGATCTGGCCGAGGTTAACACATTGCTACATAGATTACTCAGCGGTGGTCCTGTGTGTGCTTTCATCATACAGGCGAGTGACGGAGGGCGGTTTGGTGTGTGCTTCTTTGCTGGCGGCTGCTTGGTTCTCAGTTGGTGTCTTGGCGAGTGCCTCGAGCGCATCTACGAAGAAAGCGGCGAAAAGCTCCTGGCATAGTTAGATGTTGTGGCGGTTACCAGCCTCGCAGCCACAATAACGTCGATAGAGCCCGCACACTAGCAGATTTTACCTTGATGGATTTGTTATCTCTAGATGATTAATTACTTCTATTGAATTTATAGATAATAGTGTGATTCTAGGAGCACAACACCAAAGACAAGCCGTGCGCTGCTCCAGCATCAAGGCATTACTCCCGTGAGGGTGGTGCGTTGAGCGTCTTCGAGTGTTCAATCGCGATCTTCAAGGATTAAGTCAATTCGGGCTGAGTTGCTCTGCGTAGGTCGATTTCCGTATCTCGTCCGTTGTGGCGTGTACGCCCGTGGCCTCAACATTGAGTCGTTATCGTGGGCGGAAGTAGAATGCCGGCAAGGGTAGTTCCTGTCTGCAAAAGCAGTCCTTATAATTAATCAATTGCAGTATTTTAAAAATGCAGTATGAAGCGTGACTCAGTCTTTTTCTGGTCTCTTTAGTTAATTTCCGGACACTTGAGGCTGCTAGCAGGGGAGGCGCTGCGGCCCTGCCAATGTGGTACCCAAGCGTTTTTGATAGTTATACAAGAATCATGCAATCAAGGACTTGTTCTAGTTCTAGTCTTAAACTCATAATTACAGCTTTAATTAAGTTAGTATAGTAAATAAGAGTTCTGGAACTAGAATAGTATAGGTTAAAGGTATATATCTAGAAACTTACATTTCCAGGTTTATTATATATATACGCAAGTCACTAAGTGTCTTCTTATACCTCGAGTAGGATAGGTATTACACTAATAAAGAGGTAGGGATAGCATTATCTCTCTAATAGTCGAGGAGGAGGTTTAAGGTCATCTGACCCACCACAATTGATACCTAAAGATACACATTCAGCAGGGATATCTACTAGTTTAGCTATATACTAGCTGGTACAGTACAGTACTTATCTGCGCTATAGATACCCAGCCATAGCTGCTTCCGTGCTGGCCCAAGGTACCTGGTGGATTGTGACATTGGTTGGTTAGGAACCTCGTAAGTTACTTAAAGCGTCCTCCTACACTACCAAATGTTAGGGTCGGTGGGCAGCGGGTAGGACGGGAAGCACACAGGCGTGTTGAATTAGATCTATTGCTACGGATAGGCACTCCTCAGGTAGGGCAGGCTCTATGTACAAGACGTAGCTCGAAGAGCTACGATCAGAAATCTACAGAGGATTCAGCTAAATGCACGGTCCAACGCGCGGACAAGTGAGTGGGGTGCAGGGTAGGTCCATGACTGGACCATCTGTGACACCAAAGGGATAGCTCTTTGCCACTAGGTTTAATCTTTGTTCAATAAAGCAGGGGTAGCTTGTAGCTTGATTTTGGCTCGGGGCCCTTGCATCCCTCTTGGTACCTATCTATCTAGAATACGATATTATGCAGGGTTATGAATATGAAGACATCTTTCCACACAAGCCCTGCCGCCAAAGACGTAAAATGACTCTCGTGGGTTCGAGTCACACGAACGCCCCCGGCAGGGGTGATGACCGTGACTCGATCACAGATTTATATATTATAGGCGCAGCCGCCATACCGCCGGAATCATGTACTAAAGAACCACTTGCTGAGACGCAAAGCTTGATACTACAGAGTCGAAATACGTGGCTTCTTCACAGCCCAGAAAGTTTTCAAATGGCGAAATCTAACCCTACCTCGATCGATACCGTCAAAAACCATTATGACGCCTTACAAGCTTACTTTCGGTCGCGGGAATCAAGAGTCGGCTATCGCCTGGTACTTGGCGATACCCGCCACTGCGGATACTGGAAGAAAGACACCTGGAGGATGTTACCTCTCAGCAAAGCACTTCGGGAGATGGAAGATGAACTGTTTAAAAGTTTAGGTCTCTCTCGCGGCTCGCGAGTTCTTGATGCTGGCTGCGGTGCTGGTCACGTTGCCTTGCACATGGCTAGTAAAGGGTTGCGCGTGACTGGCATTGATTACATGAAAGAGCACCTGGATATGGCCAAGCAGAATCTTGATAGATCTGATGAAGCACTGAAGGGGAATATCACACTTGAGGAAATGGATTTCCATAATCTCAAGACATTGGAGCCTGGATCATTCGATGGGGTCTACACCATGGAGACGCTAGCCCATGCCCACGATGCTGAGAAAGCATTGGAAGAATTCCACCGGATTCTGAAACCCGGCGGCAAGATTGTCCTGCACGACTACGAACACGGTATCTCAGAGGAAATAGCTCCACACTTGTTACAGGCCAAGGAACAGGTAACTCGGTATGGTGCTATACCGACATGGGGAGAAGCAAAGTACGGTTACTTTGAGGAGCGGCTTAAGCGTGTCGGCTTTGAAAACGTGGTGGTTAAGGATTATTCTGAGAATGTGCGGCCTATGCTGCGCCTATTTTGGATGATGGCGTTTATACCAAACTTTTTTGTTCAACTGTTTGGCTTGCAAGCATCCTTCGTCAACACTATTGCGGGAGCTTATATGTATAGAGGTCAAAAATACTGGCGATATCTCTCTATAAGCGCAACAAAAAAAACCAACAAGGCGACCTAAGTGGTGGGTGAGAATGTGGGTTACTCAAACTCAAAGTATTCAGGATAGTTATGGAGGACGATATCAATAGTCTTCCTCAGGCTACATTGACCTTCATTCTCCACGCTGATGCCCCGCGTTTAGAAATAGCCATGAGCGGTTATTTTCCGTTTGCTAGCAACTTTGAGACCTTATTCAATAGATAGCTGGTAGTCAATACGAAGCAACTCCTTACATAACCCCACCTGCGCCAGTTCCGCATGTAATTCTTCAATTCTCTAGATAATTCATCAACAATTGTGACGCCTATTCGCAGACGCCCTAGGGCCAGTCCATAACAGCTTGATTGTATATAGTGACCCGAAAGGACCTACGCGGTACTGTTAATGTCTTTAGTTCTCTCGGTATTCGCAAAACACTACAGGATAACCTCTTACCCTCGTCTAAGCCTTACCTTTTGAACGCATTTCAGTGGTACACTGTCTTGGTTCCCGCGTAAGAAGCTATTACTAGCGGCTTAAGCCACCTGGCTTCACTACTACGTACACGTATCACAGAGAGTCACACACGTCAATAAGTCGAGGCATATTCCGCGCTTGTGAGGGAGAAGAAAGGTATATTAACCATGCCTATTTTCGGCGATGCCATAATGACGGTTCTCATGGGCACCAACTGGTGCCACGGGAAGTTATTCGACTTAGACTTGACTGGAGCTATTATCAAAAATGCCTTCACGGACGTCGGCGCATCCTCCTCAAGGTCGGGGTTTCCTTCTTACTGTGAAGTGCTTGAAACTAGCGCTAGTAACCACTTCTTCGATCAAATCGAGAACCACGTGCTCTGACTAGAGAAAGCGGCTCTTCTTTCGGCGGTTTTTACCTTCAGAATTACTACCCTCTAAATGTCCACCACGAAACCAATTGGCAGTACGCTCACGCGCTCGTTACCATTATCCGAAGAACTTCTCAGCATCCACAACTTTCCAGTGGATGCACAAAAGGTTCTGCTCAATGATGCCCATTACGCAGCCTTGTTTGTAGTACGCAGCGAGGCTCCACAGCGAGAGGCGGTCTCCCAACCGAACGGCAAAGTGCTTCGGGACGGCGCGACAGCGCTGGGGTAGCTAGTTCCCAATGGTTCTCTTCTTTTTTTCATCGTTTTGCAACAGCTCGCAGGGTAAGCGCGTTCATGCCTCGTAGTGGTGCAGCTGCGTTGTGGCCAGAGCCATCACAAGCAATTGAGTCCAAATAGTAGCTTCGGCGTTGATCGATCCTTTGCGGTTACTCCGCCGTATACGTGAAGCAATAGTGTGCTGTACTGGCGGTACGTCAGTTTTGGTGCGGATCGCTGCGTAACCTTGGTACCATATGTTTTCAGAGCCTCTCATTCGCTAACATCCTTGCAAAGTACAAGAGTGTAGGCTTACGGCACACAAAGGGATGGGTCAAAATAGGAGGGTATGGGCGCTACCGAGTAGATTGTTGCGAGCAACGGGTGATTTTCTGCGCCAGTCGGCAGGCCTGACAACTTTCCCCGCGGCAGTTTATTCGCCACTCAACGACGCATTGAGGTCGCCATCGGAATCATGAGAACGTTTCGGCCCAACACCGCGTGCGCTACGCTGCCTGTTCCCTCGTCCTTCTATAGGCTATGTTGACGTGCATTCTTCTACGCACGTCGCGCCGAACGCGATTCGGGTGATGCTTGGTATACCAGAGGTAGGAGTGGACACGACATCCACGTAGGCGTCGCGGGCCATCTGCTAACCAACGTGAGGCGCAGACTACTCCGTATTGACCAACAAACTGCCTGGACCCGCTCGTCGGGTCTTCAGCTCTAAGTCCTCATTGACGTAAAGCGCTCGGGCAACAATAGAGCACAGAAGGAATCTCACATTTGCCGTCGCTCGTTTATTTGCGCTTCGGGTCTGTTCTCTGTTTCGCGAAGCATGCGAACGCCGATAGAATCCAGCACATCGACGTTGTTGCTGGTGACAGGGACGGTACTGTCCCCGCCTCTGTTCGAGAACACCACCACGCTAACGGGTTTCCACTGCATTTGGACGAACACGGGCTTTTGTCCTCGATGCAGTGTGTTGGGACTAATGATGCTAGTGCTAGGCTGAAGCGAGTCATGGTGGAGCCGCAACCGGGGCCACCACCCACGCTTCTTAAAGGTCATGAGTGGCTGGGCAGCTCGTAGCACGACTAGTCTAGCGCAAGAAATGTTCCTCGCGTTCTTGCTGTGGAAGCTCACCGTAGCTTAGGTCAATAGCATTTCTCTAGCATAGATGAAAGCACCTGATTGGAGTAGTAGGTTCTTTCACAGCCCCGTGGATTAGCTCCGCAGCGGAGGCAAAAGAAAAAAAAAGGGCAGTACTCTAGCTCCCCATTCGACTCATGGCGGGGTCATGGCTGCAATTTCCGCCTCACCCACTCTCGTGCAGATGAGGGAACGAAAGGGTGTACTAACATCTCACTGGTTACCAGGTGTCTGGTTCAACGAATAGTAGTAAAGGGACGCAAATCAGGCTGCAGGGCGCCAATTCCTCATGACACAGAGCCTACGGAAGAATTTTGCGCTCAGTACACAGACAAGCTTAGCCTTCCTGCAACCCTCTTCTTGCATCGTGCCGCCAGCCCATAAACTAAATATGGCGGCGGTGGTATGACGGTTACAAGCCGTTGATGATTGATCGGGAAAATCCACGACGTCTTCCCCACGAGCCGTCCGCACCGCTGTGGCACTATCGGCGGCAGATCTGCCAGACAGCTCTGTGCCATCGTGGCGTCGCTCTAAGTGGTCACGGGCCTGGTGCTATCGACCCATGGAACCACTGCCCGGGGGGGTCTACTTGGTCTGGTCGACGTATCGAAAGGGCTACCCTATCCAGAGCTTGACCCTCACCCCCGCCCCAGATGTCGACCCGCCTAGCTCGTTCGTTCGTTTACACCCCGGCGAAATGCATTGATCTCTAGCCGGAGCGGCGTGTCCGCAATGCGTGTTCCCGGATGAAGTCTGGCGCGAAAAGCTATCATCGAGACGCCTCACCAGCCCTGCTCCTGTAATTGCGTAATACGCGCCTTGTCTACTCGGTAACAGTAGAGTCTAGTCCGCGAAAATACCGTGAGGCCACCACGAGAAGCCCGACAAACATCGACGGAGGCAAGCAGCGGAGAACGCGCGAGTGCCAAGCCAGTAAACATTGTCAAAGACGACCGGAAAGTGCGGCATCGAGTGTGCAAGCGAATCCTACATAGCGGCACGAAAGTGCTGCGGATTGGAGGTGGAGTGGCGCTGCCTGAGCAGGATGCGACCGTTCTTCAAGGACTACGCGAAATTGGAAATTCTGTCGCATGGGGTTTGAGTCATGGTGGCGCTTCCACACCATAACATAAGAACACTCAGGCTTAAGGTTGATGAACTAGGTGTATGGGGAGCTTCAGGGCGCCGTGAGAGAAACATGAAATGGGCGTGGGTGCAACGGCGGCTCTCAAGAGGGTGGGAGAAGGAGTTCCGAATGGCTACGAGTCTCGCGATTTGTCACAGCCATTGCTGAAAAGGAAGTTTGAAGTGGACCTACAGGCACTCTTTTGTTGAATAAGCTGATGCAAGTGGCGTACGTTGCTCTCGACGTTGTATCCGCGCGCGAACCCAGGAACGGTCGTCCGCCCATGGTTCTATGCTCTATGGTTTGCTCCGTGACCCCGTCCAACGGCCAGCGAACCCAGCCGCGCAGACTTGCCGTTGCATCAGCCCCCCCATTCTGTAGGTAATTTCGCATGTGTGTTGGCTGAAGCGGGAAACGCGAGCATAAAAATATGGAAGTTTTGCTCCTACTGCACCGTGGGGCAAGTACCTTCTTTTTTCTATCCATGTCATGCCCTCGCCGTGATACTGGAGCCAAATCTGGCTATGTATGACGGTTGGGGGTGGCTGTTCAGCCATGGAACGAGTGGCGGGTTTTGAAGAGCCCGAAACAGCTCCTGCCGTTGACTCCATTGACAGCAGACAAAACCCGCCCATATAATACGCAATGCGGTTGCGCACTGAGCGACCTGAGACGACCACTGGCAGCATTTTGCATTGTGCATGGACGACTCGTGTGTGCTGTCGCGCCCAGCTTACTCGCCAAACGGTGCCATTGCAGGAACTCAACACGGCCAAGATGACCAGCAAGGCTAACAAGGCCAGCGCGGCAACGCCGCACCACGCTACGCTAGAGACCCCCTCATCACTAGTTGACTATGATCTGAAAGACTTCAACGCTCGACAGAAATTCCAGAAACCAGTCAAGTTCCATCTTGCTCTTTTGTCCATCCTGCTGATGGTCTTCATCGTCTCCATCGACGCCACGGTGTTGGCAGTTGTTATACCTGTGAGTCCGCCGCCCACGGCGTAGCCCGAACCTGTAACAACCAGCTGACACAAGATTTAGATCATAGCGGAGGAGTTTGATGGAACGTACCTGGAGGCGTTCTGGGCGAATGCCTCGTTTCTGCTGGTTATTACGGTTATGCTGCCCGTGTACATGGCCCTTTCGGAGCTGATCGAACGCAAGATACAGCTTTACACTGCTTTCTTCCTCTTCGCCGCTGGGTCTGTCCTCTTCGCGACCGCGCAGTCCCTTCCCGTCCTTATCCTCGCCCGTGCGCTGCAAGGATCCGGGTGCGGAGGCATTGACGTCCTGAACGAGATCCTCATCGCCGACGTCACCACACTAGGGGAACGCGCCTTCTACATCGGCCTGGTCTCCATCCCGTTCGCGTTAGGGAGCGTCCTCGGCCCCGTCGTGGGCGCGCTGCTGGGCGAATATGCGTCCTGGCGATGGATCGGCTGGATAAACCTGCCCTTCATCGCTCTCTGTCTTCCGTTATCCATATTCTGCCTCACTCTGAAGCCGCTCGAGGGCGGTCCCGTGCAGCAGCTTGCAGGCTTCGACTGGCGCGGCCTCGCTCTGTTCGTTGTCGGTGTCATCGCCCTGACACTGCCCTTGAGCTGGGCGGGCGCCTTGTACCCCAGCGACTCCTGGAGGACGCTGCTTCCGCTTTTCGTCGGCGTCGCGGTTCTTGGCGCCTCGGCTTGCTATGAGTCGGGGGCTGCCCAGCCCATTCTCCCCTACCGCATCTTCCGTACCCGCACCGCTGCCTGTGCCCTAGCCCTCAGCTTCGTGCACGGCATGATCTTCTACACACTCATCTTCCACCTCACGATGTTCTTCCAGTCCGTCCGCCCGGAGGCTGCTCTTCGATCGTCCGTGTCCCTTCTTCCATTTTACGTCATTCTGATGGCATTCACGGGTATCGCGGCCGCGGGCGTCGAATGGACGCGCCGCTACGTCTGGGCAGTCAGGCTGTCTTGGCTCTTTGCGAGTCTCGGTCTCGGTCTCTGCACGCTGTGGGGAGCGCATACGACCTTTGCGCAGACGGTTGGTTTCGAGGCTATGGTGGCGATCGGTCTTGGGTCTTTGTTCACGGCCCTGCCGATCATGATGCAGGCTAGCACGCAGCCTGACGCCCATGGCCACGCAGTAGGCATTCTGGTTTCTTTTCGGCTCTTCGGCGCAGCAGTTGGGCTCGCCGTCTCCGCCGCCGCGTTTAGCAACCAGGTCAGCAGCTCGGTGGCTACCCTCAACGGCATGCCGCCAGCGCTTCGCTGTCTGTTGCAAGAAACTCAGGCCTTGGGCTCAGTGCCGCTACTGAGAGAGTTGGGTCTCTCGCCTGCCGAGCTGGTCAATATCCTGACCACGTATGAACAATCGTTTCGCACTGTGTTTTTTGGTCTGACCGGCTTTAGCTGCGTCGGATTTCTCCTGACACTGCTCGCTTGCGACGCGTCTATTGAGTCGGATGAGGCTGGTAAACAAGAATTCCACGTATAGGCATGCCTTCAGCTGGATGACCCGCACCGCTCGTATGGGCAAGGGCACGGCCCTGTCCGTGGATTCGCAATGGGACTCGAGCTTATCATTGTCCATGGCGGCACACTTGATGTACACCTTGCAAATGGTTTCTGGTATAGTGTATGTGGTAATTCTTCTAGTGAATGATATCGGCAGTTTGCGACTATCGGTATCCGATTTAGTATATTGCTAGAGTAACAAGATATCCTACTGAGCTGCAGCAGTGGTATGCAAACAGTCAGAACATGCCTCGATGTTATCCACTTCTACCATGGCTAGTTCTTGCAAAGTGACAAGTCTGAATACGGTACCAATGTACCATAATTATTGGCAGTGACGTTGTCGATGCGAAAAGCTGTAACTGGAGTTCTACTTCAGTATCCACTAAGCTTGTCGAAGCTCACAATCAGATTGTCTTGGCAGCTATGAAGTGCCCCATGTCTTTTGCGAAACTACTGCTGCACCAGGCAACTTCCTCCAGAAACTAGGGTTGGCTAAAATCCCTATCGGCCCTGCCGCCACAATATAACAAGAAGCCATGCATGCATGCTTCAGCCTCTCTGCCGATTCTCTTTTGCTAGTCATTTTGGCATGGTTTATGAGCTATAGCTCTGTTAGGTCAGGAAATGCAACAAGCTGTGAAGGCATTGCAATAAGGCCAATAACTGCGAAGCCCGACGCGGAACAGGGATGTGGTGGGGGTGCCGCCACATGATTCCAGTGACGCCCTACCGCGCTTCAGGGATTATTTGCAGTGGAAAGCTGTATCTCTTGGTATAGCTGGGCACTGGGTACAGTGACCTGGCTGTAGGCTTACGGCACACAAAGGGATGGCCGACCGCAGGGTGGGCTGGGCCCACCGATTCTGCGCGCTCAGACGCTGTGTAAATCAGGCTGCAGGGCTTCGTTGCCAGGCTGCATGAGGGGTTCCATCAGATGACGGAAAATTCGTGTTCATGCGTAGAAAACGGTGTCAACGCCGACGTACGCGCCACCCTATCTTGGCGCAGAGCTTGCTGTGGCTCCAACAAACAGCAAAGTCACAATTTCCGGCACGCCATCAGGTTTGCCTGTCTCATGCGCCTCGGGCTGCAAACGTCCACCGTCGGGTCCGGAATTCAAAGCGCTTGAAGCTCCACAGACATGCCATTCAAAAGCCGACACGCCACAAGCAAGCGCCACAAAATTTTGGCTGTCACGGTAAAGTTCGGTCAACCTCACGTAAGCAAGTTGTCACCGATCAGATAAGCCGCACAGGTTGTACTCAGCTTCGCATGGCCCGGGTAGACAGCCGTCCGCGCCCGACTCCATCGCTCCGGGCCTCTTGTAGAAAGGCTGCGAGAAGGAGACAGTCCACCCAATCTCGAGAAATGCTCTCCTGGTCGAAGGACATCCCTGCGCGTGGGCACTAAACGAAACGAACTAGTCTCGCGGACTTGCGGACAAGCTCCGGTGCTCAGTCAGACTATTCAGGTCGACGTTGCAAAAATTTACGGGTCTCCTTTAACGGTGGTAACCCACTGCTAAAAAGTCGTTGCGCGTTGAATCTGTCGCCCGAGAGCTACAGTGATGCGCTTACGGGGAAGAGATCGTAGATTCTTGGACTCCGCTCGCGATCGCGTAGAGGCCGCGCCGCCAACGCGAGGACTATGGCTGTGGCTTGACTACGGCCGCGGTGTAATGGTTGTTGTACAAGATGTTCAATTTCGTCGGGGTTTTGCTCCACGGACTGTTCCTTTCTGCTCTGTACCACTCATAGCGGATGACCCTGCAGCTTCCACGCCCTCTTGTGCTGCTATTCGTGAACCAGACACTTGGTAGCCAGTAGTGCAGCATCTTTCCATTCGAGTCTGGCGCGTTGCATCTGTTGGTAGGTCAGTAGGCGTTGATGCGCACAGCCGTCAAAGCGCAAGTCAGCGACACAGTGGCCAGAAGAAAATACACTACTGTACTTGTGCTTTGTTTCGTGATAGTTATATTAATCTAAAGCTAGAAATTATCACAGCCTACTCTAGAAGCCTACCCTATACTTCCCATCACGTGCGCACGCGTCCGACGTTGTGTCAACTCTCCCCTGTAAAAATTCCTCCACTTTTCGAGCTGTCAAGTTAGCGGCCTGTTAGTGGGTCTGGTTTTTACAGGCCACATGCCTCGCTTGTCGCCGTCAGCGCCCATCGTGGCACTAACAGCACAGAGGATGACTTGAGGAGCAGTTCATCGTCCTCTGCGAAGCCGGCATTGACTACTTGTCCACTTGGACCTCGTGGCTTCCTTCGTAACCAAAGAGTCATGGGTATTGGAAGGCCTGCCCTTCTAAACAACGGTGGCTAGTTGCGGAGGGTTTTCACCCTGAAGGTAAGCTGCATGACCAGACTGCCGCCACCCCTACGCTGTTTATATTGCTTGATTACTGGAGCATAAACTGCGGCAGCAGTGTTGACGTAGGGGTGAGAGACTCCTGACTAGAAACGCATGGGTTGACCAATTACCCCGGAGCCCGCTGACGGGTGAAGGGCCTGAACGTGGATGCCTTTGAGCTGATGCCATGCTGGACGAACTTGGAAGAATGGCGGCCATGGATGGGAGTGGCCATAGACACTTGTGGTGCGGCAGAAGAAGCGCTGAGCAGCTCCTGGAGTGGTGAGAGTTTCAAAGGAGAGTATGGCGGCCGTCGGAGGGAGGGTCATAGACGCTTGTACTGCAGGGCAAGAGGCGCTGGGCAGATCCTAAGGCGGTGGGAGTTCCAATCGGGCGAATAGCGGCCACAGGGAGAGGCCATAGACACGTGTATTGTAGCATAAGAAGAGCTGGGCGTCTTGAAGTGATGGGAATTCTGAATAGGTTAGCTCAACACGTCCTGTGCCTCTCATTAGGGTAGAGAACCTGAGCGGCCAAGGGCCGCTGGACGAAAAATACACTACTACTACTACTACTATAAGCGTCCGACGTTGTCCAACTCTCCCCTCAGCGGAATTTGGACCGCCTCGGCTCATTTCAGAGATGAATATGCAGAAAAACAAGTTGCTGCAGGGAATTCGGCACCCGCAAAACGTCGCCCCGGAGCGTGGTAACGCGTAGCGCCGAGAGTATTTTTCAGCTCCATGAAAGTTCCTAGTGTGCGTAACCTTTTCTTCGCACTATGCAGACCGCTCCCACAACAATTTCATGTGTCGTGCAGCCACAAGTGGGTGCTTGACACCACCGTGGTTAGATAGTGCGCCGCAACAAACCACACCGGAAACACTAAAACCTTTTCTTGTTTTCTTGCCATTCCTACAGCCTTCTTCTACAGGTAAATTTCTAAAAGAACTGCATAGTGCGAGATTCTTGCTCTACTTGTCTCCATCCGAAATGTCTCATCTTTCTCTATTACTTAACTATAATACCTGTATTTTTGTTAGCGTGTTACTTTGATCGGGTTAGACAGTAAATCTGAGTGCTAGAGGTCAGGATAATATAGAGCAAAAGCGAACAGTTAGAGACTTCATTTCCCGGGATTAGTACATATATAGGAAAACCGCTACATGTCTTTTTCTACTCGTGCGGAGCAAGTACCACACCAATAAAAAAACAGGGGTCATATTGTACAAGCCAGGGCGTGGAATGTGGGACACGTGCGTCACAGTAACTACATACTGCTTGATCCTCTTGGAGAACAGTGTATAAACTTTTGCGGCTCCTTCGCAGTCCCAGCAAGTATCTTCAAGCTTATAAATACCAAGTCGTGGTCAACACCCAAAACAGGCACTTAAATAATATGCCGACGTGAGACCAACATGTCTACGAGACCAGCCGCCGCAGCCCGCCGCTCTTCGCGCAAGGCCTTGCCTCGTCGCAGAGGGCTCAAGCGGAAGACCTCTCACAAAAGCGAGCTCAATTCAGAGGACAAAACTGAAAAGTATGGATGTCATTCACGGCAATTGATCCACGCCATACATATTCAATAGCAGCTGAAGTTGACTAAAATGCTATACAGAGCCATCCCAGAGCTCTGGCCGAAAGAACAGCGCACGAATAAGATACATTGCTCTGAAACATCGGCCTCAAACCTCGCTCTGACCTGCTCGGATGGGACAGTGCTCGATTCTGAACCTAGCTCGCTGCTGATGAGCCGCAGTTCTGTGGCGGAGCCGAGAGCGTCCGTGCAAGACATCCACTTGGGCTCCGGCACTGAGCCAAAGACCAACGAGAATCATTTGACGGGCTTTGGGGACTTTGGCCTCACTTCTGGGCTGCAGAGCGTTGAATTCATCACCGAGGCAGACGTTCACTTGAATATCGGCAGCCAGGCATTCGAGAATGATTTCGTGACACTATCCGAAGATTTTGTGTTATTTCCCGAAACATGCCAGACACCTAATAGTACTCATTTCGAGGCTAGCCTAGAATATGAGTGGGAATATATGAAATACTAGTGTTTAGTTTTAAAGTTTTTGTTTGGACAGTTATTATAGTAAAGCTTAATATAGAGTGTTAGGCTAGATTATTACTGCTAATAGATTTGCTTGGTTCCTGCCTGTAGGTAGGAGATAGCGCTTAGTTCTTATTATTTACTCTCGCTAGCACATTTTTTTCTGCCGTAATATAATATTGTTAGTAAATAAATTATAATAATAAAGACTATTAAGGGCTAAACGACCTAGCAAGCGAAGGAGGTGGAACGAGACGGCCAGCTGTGGCCGGATGACCGGCATAGAGGCATTTAAAGAACAAATAGAATCGTACGTGCGACAGTTTATAAACGAGGATACGTCAATTACGCTGAGAAGCATAGACGAGAAAACAGGCAATTGATTTGACTTACATATAAGTAATAGTAAGACATACTAGACCCTAATACAAGGTTAGAAACTTGTCCTCTACCTAGTCCTACAATATGTATCCCAAGCGCGGTACTGTGTTCTCAGTTGATACTAATAACACCATGCCGTTTCTCAGGCAAAGCTTACATTATCTTTACCTGAGGCTTTTCTTCCACTCTCCTGCGCTCTAGACGACGTGCTACGTTTCTACAGCTTCTACTGTGACCTGCCGTAGGATATTAAGCGCGGGCAGCGCCCTGTCCAGCTCCCGGAAGCATTTTGTTAGCGCTGTCTGGTATTGTCGCACTTCGTCTGTGCGCTCCACGACGGTGCCTTCCACTTCAGCGACAAGCCTCTGCTCGCTTTCCATCTCTAGGGCGTCCGACAGCTGTTGAACTTGCTCTGAAAGTGCCTGACTCTCCCCCTGCAGCCGCTTAACTTCGGCAGTGAGTCTCCTCGGGGACTACACAATTTGGAAAATAGTCAGCCCCCAGGATATACGTCGCTCTCGAGTTTCCTTACTGACACTGTCCTGCTGGCGTGATCCTCACCAGCGTCTGCCAAGACCACCTCAAAGGTCTTCCCGACTTGTCGGGCTAGTAGTTGATATGTACTGGTTGAATGATTGCTCATTTTCTGAAAAAAAAAAAACGAGATCAAACACTTTCTCATGCCTAGGGCATGTTTTTCAGCTATACCCGTCTAGCAGCCGAGGGCTCAACCGCACCTCGGAAGGGCTCACAACGATGCACAGCCGCTTATCCGCTCGCCGTTAGCGCCCTGCCACGACATATATTATATATGGTTCTTACTGATGTGCTTCGATCGTGTCAAACGGCAACTATCTCTCTCTCGCCCTCTCTCCATGTTACTATGCTGGGGAGAGGTCATCACGCTGTTGCTTATCAACAAGGAAAGCGTGGCGCGTTGACGGGTAGAGTAGACATGCGCGTTACTATAGTACTCTTAAGCTCAAGAGTAGGTAAAATGTCATACCGGTAGCTGATCATCTTGTTCTAGATTGGTAGTAGACTTTTAACTACTCACATCCTGCTCTCATCATTACTCTACCCGCCTATTAGCATTATTAGCGCCAGAAGAAGCTCCTCGCTAGATCTTTACCTAGCTCCCCCTCGGTATACAGTACTATACATAGTAGATTTTCCACAACTACGCTCATAGATAGACACACATAGTGCCCCTAACGTGGCGAGTAACTCATATCATTAGTCATCCGCTGTAGATTGCTCTCTCTGCGTTGTATGATCGCCATGGCCACCTCTAAAGCAGTAAGGCTTGTCCACTCACTCACTGCGGATTAAAACGTGCGCAGCGCAAGGTTGCTGCCGCGTCAAGGATAGCGCTATGCGTATAGTGCAGCAGGGCCTTCAACACGAGCCAGCCGCGTGAGAAGGAATGCACATACCAAAGTGGTACGTACCATGGTTCCTAGGCATAGGCATGCAAGAGCCGGATTATGCCTCGGACATGTGGAATGATCACGACGATCACGACGAGCTATGCCATGGCATGATAGACACGAAGCAGATGTGTCAGGATTATCCCGACGGCTTCCGCTAGAGCTGCTGCCAGAGCGTGGGGTCCGCTGCTGGGTGCCTGCGAGGGACCCATGAGGCAGATCCAGCCATATCAAAGTCCCTGCCAGAACTATGCACGTACGTGGACTGAAATGGCTTCAGCTTTGCGGTAGAGCCTTTACTCCTGCTTAGCTAGGGCCTAGACGCTTGTGCATCAAGGCTCTAAAATAAAGCGCACAGGGAGAGAATTAATGAGGATCAATTGGTTGTATTGGCGATGATGATGAGGCTAAGTTCTGTGTGGGTGGAGAAGCCACCTCTTCTGACTAATAATTCCTCTGCCAAACTGCCTGCCTACAGTGCACAGCTAGATGTGTCCCCTACAGTATATAGTGACGCATCCTATAGTAGCGTAGCACTAATAATATGACTGTGCAGACAGACTCTATATAAGCCGTGTATTACCCAGTAGCCCTACTCCAGTTCAAAAGGAACTATTATCAAGCAAGATGGAGTACAGAGTAATCGTGGGACAAGAAGATGTGGTGGCTACAGGGCCAGACGGAGAAACGTATAAGACGGCTGTACTGGTACAGGGCCAAGCTCACATCAAATCCAGAAACGGCACTACGGAGTACCACGTACATTTCGAACAGTCCAGCAACAAGATACAGATTAAAAAAGTTCTTACAGATAGTCTGATGTCTTCATCAGACTATCTCAACCTGTCTCTCGCCGGCGTCGAAGATGGCCAGGGCTATGCAGATAGAGGGACATTCGACGTGGAAGGCTCGGCCATGCCACTTCGCTGCAGCGTAGACACTCGAACCTTCGGATGTCCGCTTGCTATCGAGTCAGGAGGGGAAGAAATTGCTGTTGCAAAGAAATGCAACATGTTTGGCGGCTCTTATGATCTACAATTCTTGAAAGCAGTGTCTCCTGAGGAGCCCATGTCTGTCCAGACAAAGCCGGATTATGGAGAGACACCGAAGGAGCACTATGCGATAGTCCGCGAGGAGGCAGTGTTAATAGCACTGGCCTTTGCATGGCGTGATGTACTATCGCACATGAAATAGTCACGTCTTCCCAAACTAGAACGCACACATGTGACAAAGAGAGGTAGTAAAGCTAAGTAGTATATAATTTAGAAGACTATCTATTATAGTATATTATGCCACTCTCTGATTTTTGTTACTTTCATCATGCACTAGTATGCTTGATAGTGTAGTGGTAACTCAAGCTTTACGCTATATTCGTCATCAGCTACTAGCCGGCGGTAGTTACGGGCGACTTTATCGACAATTCGATCAAAACTCTTCGCGCACCGCACGACCCCCTAACCACCCTCCCCCCCAGCCACGAAACACGCTGCCGAGCCCGTCACCGCCCTAAGGCGCCCCCGGCCCGGACCAGCACGGCTGCGGGCATGTACATAAAGACGGCACTTTAAAATATTGAGAGAAGGGGTTCGCAATGACCTCACCTATACGCTGAACCGAACTAGCACCGGAATAGATAGAAGGGGAGGTTTTCCCTGGGCACTCTAGTTTTCCCTCCCCTTATTATTACCTATAGAAGTACTGTGTGAGGGTTTGGAAAGATTTATTCAATCTAACTAACGATCTTATTACAAAGAGGAAGAATTAAAGAATTAAGAGGAGAGATCCCCTGGATCTATCCTGAAATATCGTCGACGCACTGACCATGGCGTGGTTGAGTAGGTAACCGTTGGACATGGGTATCGTGACCGCGCGGTCGCGGTCCACCTCATCGTGACGATGCAACGAGGGCTTCAGCCCGAGTCACCTTCAGGGTCTAACCCGTGACATACTGGATAGGCTAAGCCTAGTGTGATTCTGGGAACACAAACACCAAGCAAAGCCGTGCGCTGACTCGTAGAAATATTCCACATGCTCTAATATCAAGGTATTACTCGTGAGGGTTGTGTGTTGAATATCGGTATAACAAAAGGCGCCTTCGAGTGATCAATCGCGATCTTTAAGAATTAAGTCAATTCAGGTTGAGTTGCTCTGCGTAGGTCGAGTTCGCGTCTCGCGCGTTGTGGCGGGGGCCTCAACAATGAGTCGTTATCGTAGGTCGAAGGAGAATGCCCGGAAGGGTAATTCCTGCCCGCAAATACAGGGCTTTGCAATCAATCAATCGCAGTATTTCAAAAATGTATTATGTTAAGGGAAAAAAGGTTGAAATTCTGCTACCTGCTACAGGGTACCAGGCTTTTATAGTTACAATACAAGGGCAGTGTGGCGCGCACGCATTGAGCGCGTTATCCGGCATCACACTAGTTAGGGTAATAATGAATAACAATAATATTAAAGTAGTTACCTTAGATGGCCTTTTATAGCTAATTTTATATCATAACTATTGAAATTGTAACGTTAGGTAATTACACTTAAAGATAAGTCAATATTAATATGCATTAAAAGTCTCGCTATTAGGTCCTAGATGAGTGACTTTTAAAGAGCTAAGAAAAAGAAAAAAAGGGAACAGATTTCTTAGTGTATTCTAGGGTATTGCTCCGTGAGGGTGGTGTGTTGAGTATTAATATAATAGAGTGCGCCTTTAAGTGATTAATCGCGATGTTCGAGAATCAAGTTAATCCGGGTTGAGTTGCCTCGCGCAGGTTGATTTCGTGTCTCGCGGATTGTGGCGGGGGGCCTTAACATTAAGTCGTTATCGTGGGTCGAAGGAGAATGCCCAGAAGGGCAATTCCTGCCCGCAGATACAAGGCTTTATAATCAATCAATTGCAGTATTTTAAAAATGTATTATACTAGGGAAAAAAGGTTGAATTCTCACTACCTGCTACAGGGTACCAGGCTTTTATAGTTGCAATGTAAGAATGCAGTGGCGCGCTCGCATCGAGCGCATTATCCGGCATCACATTAGCGTCTACCGCTCAATCAGTTTAAAAAGAGAGTAACGCATATCGATCATTCAAAATAACGGCTCCGAGGAAACTTAGAAGTATTTATGCCGAAGAAGCCACTGGACGTCTGTGGCTGAACGCACTTTTCGCTCAACGTTGATCACAAACCAGTTCCGGCTTCGGTCTGTGCTCAGGTTACTAGACTAATACTCAACCAATTCTAGGTATTTAAAGGTTGCCTTGCCCCGCGCTGAGAATGATTTTCCCTGATATTACAACCAACATAAGCCTACTACGCTATCTTGCAACTCTATTTCCGTACCATGCCGTCTTCGAGAAAATTGTCGCCTTCGCCAGTGCCTGGTTCTTCAAAAACTCTGACCTCAGAATTCTACAACAAAGCGAGCCCTAACTCTGTCGCAATCCGAGATACTAATGGCGACACCACGTACGGTTTGCTCGCGTTCAGAGCCCAAACCACTGCTGCGTATCTCAAATGTAATTTAAGGGAGAACACCAAACGCGTCATCCTACTTTACACAAGAGATGCTTCTGACGCTATCACGGTACTTCTTGGCATTATGTCATGCGGCTTACATTGCATTATCCTTCAGGCTGAGAGACCTTTCGCAACTGAATGCCTGGCCCGCATTTGCCAAGCCTTCAAAACCGAGTACGTAGCGTATACGTCAAAGGTTGAAACACCAAAATACATCAAAGGAGTACGATTTATCCAGATCGGACCTGAGGAATGGGATACTAGAAGTGGCCAGCCATTTCTAGACGAAGCTCGGCCAGAAGGCGCTGCTGTCAGTATACACTACCTAACAAGTCAGGTAGCAAAATCAACAAAAGTCGCGGCCCATGTTGACGAAGTGGAAGACCTGCACCTGAAAGTCACGACGCATGCAGAGTTTCTGAGCAATGTTGGGCGATTTGGGCAAGATCTCTGCATCAAGCCCGGTGATAATGTGTTGGTGCTCAACTGTCAATTGGAGCTCTGTACGAAACACAGTTCTGGCAATGCTTTTGAAACCAAACTTTGCTGACCAAAGGAAGCCCTTCTAGCAGTATTAGCCTGCCTATGCCATGGCGGAACCCTGGTTCTCCGTGATGTGCATCATTACAATGGAATTAATCATGTCTGTTTCGCTCCCAATCCTTCAACTCTCACTGCAAAAGGTCTCTAACATACAATAGATCAAAGTTCTTGTGTGCAGTCCTGCCCTCTTAGCGACTTACCGTCGCGCCGAGTTTCCAGAACTGCACGCTCTGGCGACCGGCCCCGACAGTGATGTATCGACGGCCCTTAAGACTCTCTGGGAAGGCGAACAGGTGCACGTTTGCCTGTGGCAGTCTCGTCAACGCGCGCTCGTGAGAGACACCAACGGAGACTGCGACTCAGCCACAAAATCCATGATGCATGAGAGAGGCGTACTCTTTGCGGTAACATTGAGCGTATCGAACAAGTTACACAGCTTCATCATTTTAGATGGCTACGTTGACCTACCAACGTTGAAGAACAGTCTCTTCGAGAACTGGCCACTACTCTACGGAAAGCTCGTCTTTCACGAACGACCCCAAGTGCGGATCCTCTCTGACGGTTCTGCCGACATTTCAGCACTCGAGCGCGAGGTTCGCCTATCAGCTGGGGCTATCCACGACACCGGTGTCAGCACTTTCTTTCGCCGGCTGCGCATGGTACCTCTGGCGTCGGTGGTAATTACAGTTACGAATTTAACCCTGGTCCCAATTGCGATTCAGCAGACCAAGAGCGCATACTCTCTTGCTGCTGCTAACATTTGCCTAGCCATGCTATCGCAGCAGGATGCCGCTGTCAGCTTTGCATATTTGCTGCTACGCCCATGTATGTGCGATGGGGCGCTAGCAGGGTTTCTGCCACTGTGGGTAAAGCACCGAATGGCGGACGTCTTCTGTGATCGCACTATGCTGCACGTAGCATTGGGTGTCTGGGCCATGTGCTGGTTACTATGGTTTGCCATTGCAAAATCTGTTTCAAGATGGGCTAGTGAGGACTCGGGCCCGGTCACGTCATCGTTTGTCGCCGCCGTGGTTGTCTGGACGCTGTTGGTAGCCTACGTTGCAGTGATGCTAGCCTCTGTGCAGCTGCTGAGGTATTCCCGGTCGCGAGGCCAGAGCAGAGTCTTGCGCCACATACACAAGTCAGGCAGCTTGGCCGTGTGGCTCATGACGCTGGTGACTGCCGTGTTCCAGCGAATCGTGAGTCGAGAGCAGGGGCTCTGGACACTTGGCCGTCGCATTTTTGGCTCGGCGGATGTCTGGGTGCTTCTTGTCCCGCTCATCGGCCTGGGCATCCCGTGGATGACCTTGCGGAAGACGACAGCTTGCTATCGGCGGCCCATTGCTGATCATGAGTTGTGGGAGGTTCGCGGCCGCCGCGCGTTGTCCTTTGGCGCCCGGCGCTGGGTCACGGCAAGCAGCCCCTTGACAAGCAACTGGCATTGCGCTGTTGCTATTGCTTCCAATGGTGACGGCCACGCTTGGACGGCTCTTGTAGGGCGTGATTTTGCAGGACCCGGCCTGCAGCCAGCCCAACGCCACACCATTTGGTTACAACAGCTCCCCATACGTCGCGTGCTGAGTGCAACGCACTTCTTTCAGAGCGTTGTCATACTTGCCATCGGCAAGGCCATCCTGGCCGTGGCCGGCACGACGCCGCGGTTCCTGGTCTGGTGGGCAGCGGAGCAGGATCTTGCCAAACTTTCAAAGAAACTCGGCGCAATGCAGGAGCTCCGCCAAGTGCCGCACCACGAAACCCCCGAAACGGTCGCACGAGAGGTTATGGCAGAGGCAGAGTCTAGACAGGCGCAGGCCATTTTCGTGGTCGGCGGCGACGTGGCAGTCCGTGGGGCCGTGAGCGCCCTACGCATGCGCAGTCACTTGCCAGTGTATGCGGACGTGTACGACAGCCAGGTAG
Organism: Akanthomyces muscarius; assembly: GCF_028009165.1. NCBI lineage: Eukaryota > Fungi > Ascomycota > Sordariomycetes > Hypocreales > Cordycipitaceae > Akanthomyces > Akanthomyces muscarius. Next base: position 448,134 of record NW_026611614.1, on the reverse strand, counting down.
GGGCCTAGCGACGACAACCCCCTGGGCCGTGATAACGAGTTTGGTCTTCCTTCCTTCTATCTATTAGATATCTTTCCTTTATACACGCTATATTCTTCCATGCCTGTATGCAAACTGCAACAAGTTCCACTAGCTTCCCCAAACTACTACCATAGGGGCAAAGCACACGGCTAGTTTTCATAGTCGACGCTAGCATTAAGTCACCCGACTCACGAGTATCGAGTACATCGAGTACACGAGTCACTCAAGATCAGAGTATTAGTTGTTTTTAGTGGTACTATATAGGTGGTCCGAATATAGGTCGTCGACGTTATCGGTTCGCCCCGGAATGTACAATAGTGTCCAAGTACGAATTTATATAAATAGATCCTCTTCAACCGCTTTCTCCTTCACTAACTTACGAATTATGCACCACTATAATCAATTGAACTAGCCTTTCCACTGAACTATGACCAACGTCGAGTTGTCCCGCACTGATGCCAGTGTCCGATACGGAAGACTGACAATTGCTTATACTGCCTGTGTCAATGCTTTATATCGGAAATTGAAAGCGTTAGATGGGATAAATAAGGAGTTGGAGAAGGACAACGAAAAACTACGCCGGGACCTCTTGCAAGCAGAAATTACGGTTCATGTTCTTAGTGGCAAATTGGAAAATCACATGGCTGATTGTCGCGCAAGACTACATAAATCCCCATAGTCGGGTACGTATAGTACAACGGCCTATTCTCTTATATGACAACAGTTCTGACACTGATCGGAGGGTACTAGATGTGCTACATATTTGATGAAGAAATGTGTCTGGCTATATCGCCAAGATCAAGAATGCAGAACGGATCTGGGGTTGCGAAACAGCCTCGAATTGAGCGTGCTTGAGTAGCGAGCAGCGAGCAGCAACAGAGTTTGGGTGACTTTACTACTGAGTAGCGATGTCTAGCCCAGTCTCGAAAAGCTATTACATTGCGTTGTTGTCATGAAGGGTATACAAAAAAAATCGTGGAAATATTGATGCGCTCCTTAGCACTTGAGAGGCGACAGCAGTCGGCCTAGGGGCCGACGACCAATGTGTGGCGGATTGCTATAATCATCAGAGGTTGTTGATAAATACTAAATATGAAGCGCTTTAACAAGTTGTTGTAGCGAGTGTACTTCGCATAATATGCTGTCGGCATGTGGTTGGAGACTGGTTGTTTTTGCGTGGAGCAATGAAGCGGGCAGGATAGCTAGGAAGTTCTCTATAGCCTCTAATTACAACTCGTTTTGCGGCCATGCATTTTTATATATTTACTTACCAATCAATTGCCTTATCTTACGCTCTTTCTAACTCGATTCAAAAACTCTAAACTTGACCGCTTTGTCTGTTTTATAGTGTTATCAATAAGATTCTTTACTATTAGCTTGATCGATCGTCGATTGAATATATGAATTGATCTCTTATATTCGTATCAGCTGCTCAGGGCTGCTAGTTGTCTTCTTCAGCTGCTCAAGGTCATTCTAGATTATCGTGAATTTCGGATCGGGGTAATTATAAGTTTTTCCAACAGCTTTCAAATGTTGCACCAGCACGATGGTCTTTTGTCCTATCATATTTGGTATTATGCAAAGAAGATTCCCAGAGTGTGGAAACTTTAGCCCGCCACGTTGATGATTGCTAGAACCCGAAGCAGAGCTGCGTGGGGAAATTGGTGGTGACATTTCTTGACAAATTATACCAACATCTCCGTATAGGACGACTTTTCCCTTATTGAAGAGGCAAGAGCCACGATTAAGAAAAGGCGTAGATAAAGGTGTTAGCAAGCTAGACTCATGGTTTCGTGTGAGATAGGCGACAAATACATACAGTCCATTTCGGCTTCTTGATCTTAGTTTTGTCTTCAAGAAGGCTCCGAGAGCTTAGGGTTATACCTCGATGTTCTCTTCTCGCAGCAACAGTGGTCGCCGTAGGGGCCCTGGTGCCTCTCTCGGCCTTGGTGAGGAAGAAGGCTCCGAGAGCCTGCTAACGGGCATCATGATGCAAACAAAGTCTTTTGTCGCGTCGAAAATGAACTTGGGCACCGGTATATTTGGTCAGCATAGAAAGAAAAAAAATGTTTCTTTAATAACTCTTAAGCTGGCGCAAAGAAGCTCGCTTACTTCCAAGCATCGACTTTAGCTTTTTGAATGGAGTAACTCTTTGGGAAACGTCCTAGCACACACTTTAACGGGAGAGATACTATTATGGTAGCGATGACTGGTGAAATGAAGATCGATATAAATAATGGAAGTTTAGGCCTTTTTTTCTTTACCGATTGAGTAGCTTATTAATCGGTTTTCCCAACTCATGATATGGCTACGTACGTATTGCTTCATGAGCCACGACATAGCAGAGAAACCTGACTGAGAATACACATTCGTATTATGACCCAGATTGCGCACGCCGAAGATTCCATCGCTGCAACCTGCTTGATACGAATAAACTGAAATTTTAGAACAACGGAATCGGAACTTGTCTCAGGCTAACTGCTATTGTATAGTAACATGAGACGGGCGACTCGCCTAGTTTGCTGTCCAAGTAAGTGGCTTAATTCCTGAAGTCCATTTAGAGACAAAATATATTTATTAATGAGTCCGCTTTCAGTCCAAATCGTACTTTCCTAGCAGTTACTGTAACGTTTGCAAGGAGCAGAACAAATTACGTAAAGCTATAACTGTTGGAATCACAAAGGACTCGACTCGTACGATGCGTATCGCGGGGGTCTGGTGGAGACAAAGTGACCCCAGTTTGTTTGTGTCTCTTAATGAGGTCGATAGTGAGTGACACATCGGTAGCCAAGGCGCATACACGGCCCCATTCGTCCTCTACCATCGCGTTGGATAATCTACCGCGAAGGATAGTGGCGCTTTTCAGTGTCTGGTCGACGGCGTCTCGTTCCTGGCACAGGTCCTGTTGCTCCTTCAACAAGGCCGCAATTTCTTCATGGGCGGTTGCAGTCTCCCGTTCAAGCTCAGGCTCCCTCCTCTTAGCCTTTTCTCGGAACCTCTGCTGGGCAAGTCGATTGTTCTCCCTTCTTGAAGCTGTCTTATCCCCTCGTGAATCGTCTATGTTCGTGCTCATTTGGAAACAGCTAATATGGCGCGTTGGATATTTAAATAGTTTGATAGAAATGATTTGCTCAGTGTAAAGCTGCTGAATGCCATGTAGAGATTCGTTCAAGTATATATACACATCATGAGAGACAACAAATGAAACGACTGGAGTAGCAGTTGTCATTGTGACTACTTCTAGCCACCACCACGGTCCCACTCCTTCGTAGTGGGGTGCGCACCAGTGACTGAGGGCTGCTACTCAGTAATAAAACGAGAACAGATTCTGAGGAGACGAGAACAACTTATACCTATATAGGACTAGCTTCTACCGTCTACCCCACCAGACTTAAGTTAACAGCTGCTACCTCTTTTTTTGTCAGTTGTGCTTTGGGCCTATCAACCGCGTTGCCGATAACACCGGATGGCCAACCTTTTCAGGGGTAGACGAATTATGTAGAGTAGCATCAATACGCAGTTGATAAGAGCGAAACGACTGTCACACTTTTGGTTAATAACAAGATTATAGCGGCAGCCATTTTAGTGTACGAAGCAGCGCCGCTAGGTGAGTACCCGAGACTTGTTGGTGGGGAGAGAAGCAGCTGAACTCAGCCGTGATTTTGATATGTGCAACCAATTAATGCTCTGTTGCGGCTTTCGGCGAAACAGGAAAATGTTTCTTCCTGAATACGGAAGAACGTTCTTCCAGTGCCGTTGGCACCTGTCAACAGTATTTGCCTAGGAAAAAACGAAAAAACGATACAGGGTAATAGACGGGTCTAGTGGCGAGCGCGAGATCCGCCCAAATTTTTTTTTTTTTGAGCAGCAGCAAAGAGTGACACTCAAACCGCCTTTGTGCTGCATGTTGTGGAAGTAACCTCTACCAGAGTGGCTACGCGTTAATGTATCTGTGCTGCTGCATCACGTCTCCCGTTGCACACAGGTGAGACATTCTGCAACCCCCCGCTCCGCTTTTTCAACGTGAAACCTAAAAGGGCGAGGATCGTCCTCCATCCTGTCCATCTCATAGGCTCCGCATTGGAAAGTTTTCAAAGGGAGACACGGCGGCCCGTTCTCTCGGCACCAAGTCCTAAAAGAACACTGCTTTGTTTGCTGGACTGCCGGTCTCGGATGTGTAAGTATGATCAAGCCGCAGGCTAGAGCCCCAGACCTGACTCAACCTGAGTTTTTTCCCGTCCCGCCCGCGATATTGGACGGGACCGTCGACTGCCAAAAGCTTTGTTGCCAGCTATCATGCTGTGACACATCTCGGCCACGCAGATCAGATCATGTCGATTGCGGTGGCATGGAATTACTCTGCAAATTAAATGGCAGTGAATGACGGACGACATTCAAAGTTCCATCCATAAAGGCGTGACGCGTGGGTATCTAGTGTAATGCACGTCAGACTGGGAGTGCTAGCAAACCAGCCAGACTGCGTATAAGTGCGGTGCCTTGACAGCAGCAACTATCTCAAAGGTACACAATGTCGTTTTTACTAATCTAAGAATATGCAAGCTCATGCCTCCGCCTGATGCTTGCTCAATGCCTATGCAATGAGCTTCACCTTGTGCACTTGTGTCTACAATGTCAGCCGCTAGCAAGAATATAACTTGCATACCATCGACCTCCCCCCTCCCGTAGCCGTCCCAAAAAAGTCTGCTACTGACCTTTGCATTCGATGGATTATTATTGCCCAGCCCGTATGAAGCGCATACCAGGCCAGCATTCTTCACAAACGAAATCAGCCGCGGCTAGAGCAGAAACGTGTCGCACGCAAGAACCAAGCCCAACAGCTGCAAGTACTTTACAAACTACAATTCCGTCTAGAAGCTAGCGGCCCGCAGCTGCTTATCAAACATAGGAAGCTTGCCGGCATTCGTGATAAGTATGACGGGATAGGCGCTCTACTTGAGCTTATGCCTATCTGATAGTAGCTATAAATAGCGTCGTTGATTTTTGTCCTATAATTGATATCAATTTACAAGTACATATCTATGTATTAGCTCATCCTACACTCTCATGGATGAGAAGGTGCAGTCTGAAGACCACGAACTTACTGCCCAGTCTCAGCCAAGCATATTGAACGTCCCTGAACAGAACCAGGATAACAATGTAGCAATTCAAAGTGAGGCAGCGGAGCGCAGCCGACCATCCTCGCTTACAAAAGCTCATCGCCAGGCGATCGAATCAGCTGATGGCCCTGAAGATGATTGTATTATATCAGACCAACAACCATTTCAAAGGCGTGCAAAGCATGGAGTCTTTGAACGGGATACAAAAGTGGCTGAGAATCCCAACGACAGGAATGTCTCAATAAATCAAGAGACAGAGCAGTTGAAGAAGCCTGCCACACTACTGTATGCAGTCGACGCTAAACCAAGGAGAAGTCCCCGGCTGAATAAGAGGCCTATGAGTCTCATGGAGAGAGGAGCCACAAACGAGAGCCCCATGAAGGAGGGTGAAGGCGTTATGATCACAAATCAAGAATTTCCAAAGACGAGTAGCGCTGAGATGGGCGAGCTAGACGAGCAAGAAGAATCAGAAAAACAACAAATAATAGACGAGCAAAAAGAAAAAGACGAGCAAAAAGCACGAAACCAAAAAGCCGAACAGGAGGTCGATTTCACGCAGACTTGTGAGACAATTACATTGTCGGATGCTGCCTCTTTAGATGATTCAGGTACTGACTTGTTAACTCCATACGAAACAGTTGAGCCCGAAGCATTAAATAGCAATACTATCAGTAACAGCCGCAAGAGTGGGCATCACACAAATGATATTCTTGTAACGAAGCCTGCATATATAGAAGCTGTGGATCAAGACACTAGAAAAGAAGTTTCTACAGGACAAGACGCTACAAGCCAGAATCTTATGAACGAAGAACCTATGAAACAAGGGACTACAAGTAATAACATCGAGCATCCAAGCATCAATATACAAGAAACAAAACAAATTTCCCCAACAAATCTTCAGCCAAATAGCGACAATAGGGAACTAGACATACAGCTAGAAGACATTGTTGAGGGCGTAGCAACGCATCTGTATGACTCGAATGCACTATATGAGTTCTCGCAGCCTCTTCATTTGAATCAAGATATACGGTCAGAAAACTGCCCATCTTTAGACGATCCGGAGGACGACTCAGAGATACCAACTGGAGTACTCAGGCTAGATGTAAACATGGATTCCACGAACGATAATCACGTGGACAAGGGTCATATTAGTAATTACAAATACAACGAAAAATGCAAGGAAATTGGTCATAAAGACTCTACGATCGGAAACTCTATAGGAGGAAAACCTATAGACGAGCCTATTATAAACGAGGACAAAGATATACTACGCCAACACAGATTCGAGACAAATTCTACGAGCACCGATGAAACGGAGTTTATGGATATGACAGTTCAGAGGTCTCCCGATAGATATAAGAAGAATGAATTTATGAGAAATCCAGATAGTACCCTGGAGCGGGCTACACCACAGGCAAAAGAAACGGGAAAAAGGACAAGGGGTGGCGATATAGTAGAATCTCGTCCAACTAAGAGAAGGAAAGGGGATAATGAAACGGACTTGGGTGGTTCAGAGAAAGAAGAGGATGAAGTTGCGGATCGAGTCGATAAACACGCAGGGGAGAATGCTCATATGGAGAACTCGACACAGTCAATATTAATCCCGTCAGAACATACAAATGGGATAGAATGTTCAGTCAATCCGAATGACATATCTGACAACAACCAATTTCACGGCAGCCTTATACAAAATCCGATCAATGCAGTCAAAGACAATAATATCGATATAGAGATGACAGGTGCTCTTACAGAAGCTATAGTGAGTCCAGGTAGCGAGTCTTGTGAGCGAAGCAAACTACAAAATCATGATAGGCAGCTTGTTACTCAAGAGTCAAAAGGTGTGACAGAGCTTATCATAGCAAGTCGCAAGTCGAACCGGGCTTCACTATATTCTGCGCAAAGCGCGCTGATAAAACGTGCAAACGCTGTCGGCAAACGCGGTCAACAGGGCTATAACGGTCAACAGATTATCATCCATCCTGAATTCTCTTTGGATCAGGAACTCGTCGGCCGCGAACGGTGCCAAATTGCCGACACTCGTGCACTTCCTCCTTCGATTGGATGTATCACGAAGCCTGATACGGACGCTATCGTCTTGGATAAGAGTCTTGTTCAGCCGCGAAGAACGTTCGAGGTAGAAGAAATGGCAGCGACAACGTATGATCCGTCAGCTTTCGAGAGTGACTACATTGAAGTCTCTCCTTTAATGGGCACGCCCTATGCCGAAGTCCTGCGCGAGCAGACCATTGAGCTACAACATCTACGCTCGGTATGCGCGAAAATACAAAGCAGCATAGATCTAGCCACAAGCTCAACGGACTTTGATGTGCAAGGTTTCCAGGCCAGTATGGAACGGCAAATATCTGCAGTAGATATGACGATCAAAATTGTCAAAGACGGCATGCGTGGTTGTGGTGTGGTCGCAAAATTCGATGATTGCCATCTTGCATCAGAAGCGGGCTTCCAAACGTTCAATAGTGTGCTGCAAGTTGCCTTCGTCGATTTGCAGAAGCAGATTTCAGTGCAGCCGCACAACGCTGTGAGGGTTGGTGAAAAGCGTACACTCGCTATCAAGAGTAGAAGCTCTGACACCAGGCTCAAGCAATATTCGCCGCGAAAAAATTTGAGGATCAGTTCCATGCGTCCCCAGAACAACGCACTAGTACCAAGCAATACAGATGCAAGGCACCGCGGTGAGTTGCTCGTCCCATCCGGGCCCAATGAGTACCTGAGAAAGTCGCTCAAACCGAACCCAATAAAGGGTGAAAGACAAAAGCATAAGAACCTATCTCAGCGCATAGCCGCCATTGGCGAGGAAACCGCGAATCAAATCATCGAGTGCATAGAAGCGCCGGGCCACGAAGAAGAGTACTACCTCCGGCTACTATCACTAGTTCAGGACGGGCAGGTCCTGCCAGACTTGCTACCAGAATCAGCAAACGCGATTCTATCGGCTTTCTTCAAGGCTCCTAAGGTCGATCTGGGTGCTACCGTTGATTTAGGGAGTGTTAATGAAGTACTTATCCAGCATTGGTTTAGGCTGCTCAGTCCCTGGCGGCAGTCACTCTTTTGCCAACCCATACAACACCAATGGGAAAATATGCCTAACATTGGGACGCCTGAATTTATTGGAGAATTTGGAGCACTATTAATCAGGTTTCGGGAGACTATTCGTTCTGAAATAGGCGACATGCTCGATTACGAATACTACTGCCTCAAGATAGCTATCTCGCAAAAGATAATTGGGAACAAGGACTTTGTAATAGCGAAATTAAAAGGAGAGATTAAGGAAAGGGACCAAAATATCACGGAGTCAGTCGGGAAGATTCAGGAAATGAATAAAAATATCGTGGAATCACAAAGGCAGGTTACAGAAGTTACAAAGGAAATGATGGAATTACGAGAACAGAATGAGAAATATAATAATAACGTCGTGGAGTTGGAAAGGAAGATTGAGGAAAAGAACGACGAGAGCAAGATCGTGGAGTTAGAAAGGAAGATTGAGGAAAAGAACGACGAAATTGTGGAGTTAAGGGGGAAGCTTGAGGGAAAGAACGACGAGAGCAAGATCGTGGAGTTAGAAAGGAAGATTCAGAAGAAGAACGATGAGAGCAAGATCGTGGAGTTAGAAAGGAAGATTCAGAAGAAGAACGATGAGAGCAAGATCGTGGAGTTAGAAAGGAAGATTCAGAAGAAGAACGATGAGAGCAAGATCGTGGAGTTAGAAAGGAAGATTGAGGAAAAGAACGACGAAATTGTGGAGTTAAGGGGGAAGCTTGAGGGAAAGAACGACGAGAGCAAGATCGCGGACTTAGAAAGGAAGATTCAGAAAAAGAACGACCAAATTGTGGAATTAAGTGAGAAGCTCGAGGGAAAGAACGACGAGAGCAAGATCGTGGAGTTGGAAGGGAGGTTTGAGGAAGAGAAGCGAAATAACTTGGAATCACAGGGGCAGATTAAAGAAATTTCACAGAGCCTCGTGAAATTAAAAGGGCAGGTTAAAGAGAATTCACAGGATATCGTGGAATTACAAAGCAAGATTGAAAAAAACGACCACAAGATCGTTGACTTAGAAGGACGCATCTTTCAGAGCCCACTGGCCCACCCAGAAACTCAAGGCCCCTTAGATGGTAACACAGATGTCCTAGTTTCCGACCGAAAGAAATCTGTCACATATCCTCCGATTGCGAGGTCTAAGCCATGGGAGACGAAACAGCAGCCGTGCATTAGCACAGATGTACCATTAGACGAAGCTGCACAGTCCGGCGGCATTTCCGGTAATAACCCACAGACTGAAAATTCATATAATGAAGCTACAAACCTCGTCAATGTCTCTTCTCGGATGGGGCCCAGCTCAAAAGACAAAGATGCACCGTTCCAAGGCACTCCAGGACGAAGTCGGCAGTCAGACGCTAGTGTATATAAAGCTTCCAGTCGAGAAAGGCCTACCTCGACGCACAAGTCTGCGCAGTTTAGTAGTCTGCCAGTAAGAAACACAAATATGAATGCCTCAGCAAATGAAGCTTCACATAACAGAACTTCAATACGCAACTATGTTGCACAGAAAAGTACTGTATCGGAAAACGCTGCCGGGAGGAGCATGCCGGGGCCGCACGTCAGATTGTTGCCGCAGAGAAACACTCCACAAAGGAATGTCTCACAAGGAAACGCCTCACAGAGTAATGCTATGCAAGGGAGAACGACACATAAATATGTTTCGCGGAGTAGTGCAACTCAGACAGAGATCCCGTCAGGCGGGTTTTGTCTAGGCTCAGGAAATACTGGAACGGGAGTCAAAGACGTTTCAAAGAAGGAAGCTGCCCCAAGCTCGCCTCATAGCATCCACGTTACGATCGTCTCTTCGCAGGCCGGCATCCCCCAAACTCGAACAGATTACGGGCCCCAGCAAGATGCCGCTCATCGCAGCGTCTACAGGGCGATGAAACCAGCATCCTGCAGGCAGACCCCTGACAACGACGAGTGCAGGGATACAACGGAAGACATATTACGAAGTCCCTTTTCCCCTGATTGTCGACAAGACTCAAAATTTTATGGTCAGCGGCAAGCCCCAGGGCCTAATGATAGGCAACGAAGCTATCCCACTGCTATATTCCGGGAAGAACGGCCATGGATCTCAGGCTCTGAGGGTGGTGAGGTCGAGGATTGGCAAAGCTGCAATGAATCTCCGCCCACTCGTCATTGCTCGCCATCTGGCTCACTTAATTATAGGAGTTATGTTACGCCATCGCAGCAGCTTCAGCAACTGAGCCAAGATATTGCGCAGGTTACCAGGCAGATAAGCTCAGCACTCGCTCAAGCTATGCTGGGTAATACAATGCATCATCCGAATCTGACCAAAGCAGACGTCGTTACGAATAGCGAACTCAAACAACTCAATACGGCAGTGATCAATGGGCTGCGCAACCTCGTCTCCAAGCACACAGCAGAAAGGGAAAGCGAGCACATCAAGCTTCGTCAAGGCATGATGAAGAAACTAAGAAAACTGCGATCGACGGTTGCGCGAAAGCTAACTAATCTGCGGAGGTGTGAGCAGGAAGTAGACATGTTTTTAAGCATTGTGAGCTCTGTGGAGCGCAAGAAAATGGGGAGAATGGGACTAGAGGGTTTGATTTACACACTGAAAGGCTACGTGCCCGCACAACAGAAAAGATCCATCAGCTCAAAATGCCTCACAGCCGTTCTACATTGTGTAGAGCGCTACCAAAAGCGCCAGTTTGCGCAGTCATACTATGAGGAGATCCTGAGCAGAATTAGGCTGAGATTTGACCAGGCTTGGGATAGCTTCGGTGATGCCAAATGGCCTTCCCACACGGAGTTTTTGGACCTTATCGACATGCGCTCTCCGGATAATTTTCAGGAATATCTTATCGGCTTGGTGGGGGAGGACTTCCCTGAACCTATTGAACTGAAAAGAAGAGCGTCAGCCGGGGTTGCCAAAACTATATTTTCTATTTTGCGATTTTGTGAAGCCTACAATCATCATGAATCACGCTCGCGGGCATCCCGAGGCTATAACCAGCTTGGAGTATGACGAGGCCACAAAATCTATCCGACATAGTTATGGTGCGGAGAAGTACATGTGCCAAGCCCCCACTACTCCCAACGCGCACACCACTGCAAACAGAAAATACTTTCTTGAATATATTAATAGTTCCATACCTAATAATAATAAATTAGACATTATTGTCTTTATAAGTAACTACCTTTTCCTTAGGTATAATAACTACTGTGATACCAGATAACGCGCTTAATACGCGCGCGCTACAGTGCCCTTGTATTGTAACTATAAAAGCGTAATACCCTGTAGCAGGTAGCAAAAACAACAACCTTTTTTCCCTAACTTAGTTACATTTTTAAAATACTGCGATTAATTGATTGTAAAGCCCTGCGTTTATGGGCAGGAATTGCCCTTCCAGGCATTCTCCTTCGACCTACGATAATGACTTAATGTTGAAGCCCTCAGCATAACGCGCGAGAAGCGAAATAGACCTACACAAAGCAACTTAACCCCAATTGACTTAAGTCTTAAAGATCGCGATTGATCACTTGAAGACGCCTTCCATTATACTGATAATTAACACACTACCCTCATGGGAGTAATACCTTGATATTTAGAGTATACGGAGTATTTCTACGAGCCAGCGTACGGCTTGCTTGGTGCTTGTGTTCCTAGAATCACACTATGGTACTAGTTTTCATTTTCATAGTTATTTATTTTTAACTATTTGACAAATTAGTAAAATAATATAGTTAATAAGTGTCAGGGCACCCGTAGGGCACGCTGGTTGGTAGGAGGTTATAGGCAACCAGAGGTATCACGTGCGAAGAAGCTACTATATAGCTGCGGGCTGCCGACGAGGGAGTAGCGAAAAGGCAGCGATAATTCCACCATCATTCTAAAAACCCAAGGATCATCTAGTGACTGAAGCTCTTCGCCGATAGCACCTTATAATAAGTAAGTCACTTAGATGAGTGAGTCACGCACTCGATCTAGTTTTAAGTATCTTTTTCCTTGGTGTGATTCTGGGAACACAAACACCAAGCAAAGCCGTGCGCTGACTCGTAGAAATATTCCACATGCTCCAATATCAAGGTATTACTCCTGTGAGGGTTGTGTGTTGAATATTGGTATAATAAAAGGCGCCTTTGAGCGATCAATCGCGATCTTTAAGAATTAAGTTAATTTAGGTTGAGTTGCTCTGCGTAGGTCGAATTCGCGTCTTGCGCGTTGTGGCGGGGGCCTTAACAATGAGTCGTTATCGTAGGTCGAAGGTGTCACAGCTGGTCCAGTCATGGACCTACCCTGCACCCCAGTCACGTGTCCACGCGTTGGACCCTGCATTTAGCTGAATCCTCTGTAGATTTCTGATCGTAGCTCTTCGAGCTACGTCTTGTATATAGAGCCTGCCCTACCTGAGGAGTGCCTATCCGTAGCAATAGATCTAATTCAACGCGCCTGTGTGCTCCCCGTCCTACCCGCTGCCCGCCGACCCTGACAGGACGTCTCAATCGACCAGCGGTAAAGGAGGGTGGGGCAGTGCTGCAAGAAGCGTACAAAACCGCTGCGCCTAAAATAAATATCTAAAAAAAAACCTGGGGCGCTAATTTCGCCTTTCACTGTAGAAATAGTAAAAAGGATTGTATAAATAACTACTTATAGCTAATTATAATATTCATATTAATTATATCACTAATATATAGTCTTATAGACTTTTTAGTACCAGTATCCGCAACTTCCAGCCTTGTGTAACGATGGCTTATTTACTAAGTCACAGTAGGTCTGTTTCTTAGGAAGTGAGTCAGGCTGAGGCTACAGGGTAGCACGATCTTGAGCAGTAGGCGATAAACGGTCGTTAAGAGTAGAACTCTCAATAGTGAAACTATTGCTTAGATTGATCAATAGAGATCTAAACTATCTAGACTAGCTGTGGCCTTTGGGCTCCTTAATATACTAGAACCAATCTCTATTGCTCGGTGATGCTCTCCTTGCTCAGTGTGCTCAGTGCTGAGCAGGCTGAGCAGACTGATCAAGGTGAGCAGTCACGTGACACTGCCCCTCTTTCCTAATCGGGCTTCCTAGCAGTTGCGTCACTTCCGCTGGCCGCCGTTCCGCCGGCCAGGCTTCTTTGCGTTTGTAACATAATACTCCTCCTCCATTGGTCTTGTCCTCAAGGCCGCTACAACAGGCCTCCGCACAGGTTTCAGCCGCCGGTGAGCAACTTCCCTCCTGCATCCTTTTTTCTTCATGGCTTGACCATGTCTAACGCACGCGTTAGTAAATCCTATCGTTCCTCCACTCAGCGCCGCCACGATCTTATTTCTCGAATTGAAAAAGTCGGCCTTCAACTTTTCGACATGGGTCGATGTACACCTTGTCGGGAGAGGAACTCTCTTTGTTTTGTTCTGAAGGGTACACGAAATGTTCGGCTTGTCTGAAGAAGCAAACCCCTCACTGCGATGGTAACTTCTCGACCGAGGAGTTCGACCATATCGAATCACAGAAGGAGCGTCTTCGTCAGGAGGCGCAGCGCAAGCGTCAGGAGGTTGGCCGTCTTGCAGCCGCTGCTGCGGCGGCATACTCCGCCTTGGCTCAGGCACAACAGGAGGAAATCAACATCGCGTCCAAGCTGGATCATTTCACAGAGACGCAGTCTCGTATGCTTCGTCAGGAGGCGCTGGCTTTGGACAGCCTAGACGAGCCTCCTGGGTCTATGATTGCTTTGGAGGATCCTAACTGGATGTGGGATGAGTCTCTGCTTTTCGGTGGAACTGCGCAAGCAGTTCCGAGCAGCCAGACAGGTTCTTGATTGGTTCCCAGGTGTTCTCGGAGTTAGGGTATTCCTTCCATTTAATGAGATATTCGCGTTTTTTGTGGTTTCCTCGTGCTCTGAGTACTTTCTCAATTTCGTATTCGTCGTTGTTTTCCACAACAATGTCTGTAGTGACTGTGATGTCATCTGGTGCTTTTTCCAGTAATGAGATATGGAATATGGGATGGATTCTCATTCCATCGGGTAATGATAGTTCGTAGTTGGTGTTCGATATTTTTCGTTTGATAAGGAATGGTCCGATTTTCTTCCAGTCGAGTTTGTCGCTGGGTCGCTTTGTTTTGATGTTTTTGCGTATGAGGTAGACTTTATGTCCCTCCTCTAGGATTGGCGCTGGCAATCTCTTTTTGTCCGCATAGTGTTTCATACGGTTTTGTAAAAATATCCATTCTTGTTGCAGTTGTTTTTGTATTTCCGTGATTGTTGCTGCATGTGCTGTAGCTGCTGGTGCGTTGACATTCCGTGTCGCGTGTGTTGCGATCACAGGGTCGAATCCGTAATTCGCTTTGAATGGTGACATCTTCATGTTGTCGATTTCGGAGCTATTGTAAGCCCATTGTGCGAGTGGTAGCCACTCTACCCAATCATCTTGTTGGTGGTTGACATAGCTTCGTAGGTATTGTTCCAGTACTTGGTTCAGAATCTCAGTCTGACCATCTGACTGTGGGTGGAATGCCGTAGATAAGCTTTGCTTGATCTTCATTGTCTCCATGAGGCATTTCCAGAAGTTTGATGTGAACAATTTGTCGCGATCCGATATAAGTTTTGTTGGTAATCCGTGTTGAGCGATAACTGTTTTGAAAAACATGTACGCCAAGTCTTTGGTGTCGCTAGATTCCATGTAAGGAATATAGTAGGCATACTTTGTGAGTTTATCGACAATGACCAGGATACTGTCGTAGTGTACTCCTGTCATGGGTTCTTTGGACTTTGGTAGCTTGACGATGAAGTCCATGGTAACAGTTTGCCATGCTCTTTCAGGTGGTGATATCGGTTGTAGTTCGCCGTAAGGTGCATGTCGTGCTGACTTTGCTTTGTTGCAAACGTCGCATTTTCTGATAATTTCTTGCACAATCTTCCTGCTCTCAGGGAAGTCATATGATCTTCGTAGTCGACTAATTGTTTTTGCAACACCTTGGTGTCCATGTAGCGGGTGTGCGTGTATTTCTTCCACAAGCTGTTTTTGTAATACAGCTGGGACGTATAGTCGATCGTTGTAAAAGTAGTCATTTTCTTTCCGTGTGAGAAATGGGGTCGATCTCCAAGTGTCGGTTAGACGGTCTCCTTGGATTCTTGACTTGATTCTTCGCAGCCAGATGTCATCTGGTTGTACTTGCCAAGTCATGTTGATTTCTCGGGTGCCTAGTACAAGGTTCCCGTCCTTGGTTTGGCGTAGCAAGGGTGCATTGTCCACTTGCTGTTCTGTCTTCAAATCCTCTCTTCGGCTGAGCGCGTCTGCTCTTCCGTTTTCGGATCCTTTGCGATATATGATTTCGAAATCATAGTCTGTGAGGGTTTCGTACCATCTGATCTGTCGTTTGTTCAGATCTTTCGTAGTCGTAAAGGAGGTTAGGTTCTTGTGGTCGGTGTAGACCTTGATCTTATGATTCGCTCCTTTTAGGTAATGCTTCCATTCCTTGAAGGCTTCGATAATAGCCATAAGTTCTTTATCGTGTATGCCGTAGTTCAATTCTGGTCCGTGGAGTTTCTTTGAGAAGAATGCGACTGGGTGAAGTCGGTCTTCGTTGTCTCGTTGTCCAAGTTGTCCGCCGAGTGCGTAGTCTGAAGCGTCGGTTTCAACTTCGAATGGTTTGTCGGGGTCGGCTGTAAGTAGAACTGGCTCATCTAGGATTTTCTCTTTTAGTTTCTGGAAGGCGTCGGCTTCCTTGTCTGTCCATTGGAATTCGTTATCCTTCTTCGTGAGGTTGGTAAGAGGAATGGTGATTTCTCCGAATCCGCGGATGAAGCGTCGATAGAAGTTTGCGAATCCGAGGAATCCTCTTACTTCTCTGATGTTGGTTGGCGTGGGCCAGTTCCGAACATCTTCGATTTTGGATGGACTCATCCTGATTTGTCCTGGTGTAATTTCGTATCCTAGGAACTCGACTTTGTGTTGATGGAATTTGCTCTTAGCTACTTCAACGAGGAGCTGGTTGTCTTGTAGCGTCTGTAGTACTTCATGTACATGTTTCTTGTGTTCCTCAAGTGTGTTGGAGAATATGAGGATGTCGTCAAGATAGACAACAACGAATTTGTCGAGCTGTTTCCGTAAAACATTGTCGATCATGGTTTGGAATGTTGCGGGTGCGTTGGTGAGGCCGAATGGCATCACAAGATACTCGAAATGTCCTCTCGTGGTTCGAAAGGCGGTTTTCCACTCGTGACCTTTAGCCATACGAATCAGATTGTAAGCTCCTTTTAGGTCGAGGGTGGTAAACCACTTGGCTTGTCCAAGCTTGTCTCGTATCTCCGCAATGAGTGGTAACGGATATCGGTTCTTGATTGTGATCTTGTTAAGTTGCCGATAGTCGATGCATGGTCGTAGCTTTCCGTTTTTCTTTGGTACCCATAGGATTGGGTATCCTGCTGGGGATTCTGATGGTCGTATGTATCCCTTTTGTAGCATCTCGTCCAGATACTCCTTAAGAGCTTTGTCTTGTGCAGGGTTCTGGGGATATATCTTGTTGAACGTTGGTTCAGTACCGGGCTGGAGCTTGATCTCGTGGTCCCAGCGTGAATGCTCCGGTAGTCCTGTTTCTAGCTCTCCGCTGAACAGCTTGCTGTACTTTGAGTATTCCTCGGGAATCTCCGTTGTACTAGCTTTGGGCTCTCTGGCGATCACATATATTCCTAGAGGCCTGTCTTGATTCGATTGAGGTGCTCCTTGTGAGCCGCTCTCATTGTCGTAATCGCATCCTGGTGGATCCCATTGGAGTTGGCCTGTTCTCCAGTTGACTCGGGGATTGCTCGCTCGCAACCAGGGTATCCCTAGTATAACATCGTGTTTTGAGATCACTGTGATGTCCAAGGTAACATGGTGTTTCGTGCCTTGTATATCGATCGGAAGTTGCGCTACTTCCATATCGACTACTCCTTGGCCGAATTTTACTGCATGTCCTTCCACAGTCGTGAGTCGGTAGGGCTCGTCTTTCATATTCCAAGGCAATCGTAATTTGTTGACGAGATTCGGCGAGATAAAGTTTCCTTGTGCTCCGCTATCGATCATTGCCTGGATCTTTCTTCCCATGATCTTCATGGTAATCATAAGGTGTGCGGTACTGCCGATGTCTGCAGTACATAGAGACCTGTCAGATCTCCGTCGAAGAGTCGGTCTTACTTGCAGCGACGGCTGTCTTTTCCCGAATTCCTCTTTTGTTCGCGTTCCTTCTTTCGTAATTGTCGGTGGTAATCTTCCGATTGTTCGGAGCTTGGGCAGCGTTCTGTTTGCTTGCCGGCTATGTTGATCGAACTCGGACTAGGCGAGTTTCTCGTCATTACACGGTTTCCTCCATCCTCATAACGTGAGGTCATGGCTCGGATAGTGTATGCGTTTTCGTCCTCAACATAGTAAGTTGCGTCGTCGTTCTTCTTGAGAAGCAACGTGTTGGAGGTTCTTCTCCAAATTTTCCAGTGTCGGAGGTCTGTCTCCAAAAAGGGTCCTTGGCCCGTGTGCTGTGGCTTGGGGAACCATCTGTATTCAAGTTTCTTCCAGAGGTGTCTCTGGCATCCGTGGTGTGGGCAAGAGGCCCATGAAATCATGGCGTGTTCCCTGTGTGATATGCTTACGACAGGGTTTCGTCGGATATAGGCGGTACTCATTCCGATGGGTCGGTATAGTAATTCAACGAGCATCGCGGGATCTGTGATATCCGTGCCATGGATCACGACGGCTGTAGGTTCGGGGTCCCCTTCTTCCATTGATAGTGCACTGACGAGGTTGCTAGGTCCTTGAGGGTATGGAACACACGTGAAAGCGTCGGTCAGGTCGAGCCTGGTTGTATATGCTGGTGGCTGAGTGCCGTGTTCCCAATCTTCTTCCTCAGGTACCGGCTGGGTTCCGAAGTCCCAGTCTTCGTCCGAACTGGTGTCGTCTACTGAGCGGTGTTCGTCCGCTTCCAGGTATCGTTCAGTGTCAGAGACGTATTCTTCGCTGTTTGCCATACTAAGGTTTCGAGTAGGCAAATCTTCGCGGTTGGCCGCGTGGAGTTTTCGTCCTTCTCCAACGGGCTTCCATTGTTTCTTTTTGGGGGCGTGACATTTGTTCGCGAAATGTCCGGTCTTACCACAATTGTAGCAAGTCTTCCCCTTCTCTTTATGTGCGGCGTCAAGTTCCATTGGTCCGGCGTGGTGTCCATACGCAGTGGAGGTTCGTCGGTTTTTGCTTGTATTGGGTTTGTTGAACCTTGCATAGTTGTTAAATTTTCGTCCACCCGTCTTTTCTTGACGTCGTTCATAGAGTCGGTTGTCCGCTTTAATGACTGTCTCGATGAAAGTGTCGAGCAGCTCGGGTCGTTCTTCTCGGTAGATGTCGTCTTTAACTTCTTCTTTGAGGCCTTGGTAGAAGATTTCGATCAAAGCTTCCTGTCCCCAGTTGAGCTTGGCCGCGATCCGTTTGAACTCTCTTGCATAGTGAGCGGCGGATCCGGTTTGTCGGAGACGAGTAAGCTGTCGAGTAGCTTCCTTATGTTCATCGGGGTTTCCGAAAGCACTAAGGAGTCGGTCCTCAAAGGTTTCGTAATCCGAAAAGACGTGGACAACGTCTGCACCGGCTTCAGCGCCGTGCTTTAGGTATGCCCGCAGCGTAGGCTCCCACCATTCCATTGCTTTTCCGGTCAAGAGGTTTCCGATGCAGAGGATTCTGTCCTCAGCAGTGTTGAGTGTTTTGTCATTGACTCGGAGGTAAGCCTGGGCTTGGGTGAGGAAGTTCCTCACATCTCCCTTGTAACCATCGAATGGTTCGGGTTTGGGAAACTTGGGTTTGTTTGCCTGGGCCCTTTCAGGCATCCCGGAGGCAGCAATTTGGTTCTCATGTTGTTCCATGGTTTCATGGAGGGCATTGGTACGAGAGAGAAGGCTTCGGTTCTGCTTCTCGAGCTCGGCAATCTTGGCCATGAGTTGCTGGATCTCCATTCCAGGGTTGGTGGTTCTTCCGCTTGCGGTAGACATGTTAGCTGCTCAAGGTTTCAGGGTAACTCACTGAACAGGATTGATCAAAATGTAACGATGGCTTATTTACTAAGTCACAGTAGGTCTGTTTCTTAGGAAGTGAGTCAGGCTGAGGCTACAGGGTAGCACGATCTTGAGCAGTAGGCGATAAACGGTCGTTAAGAGTAGAACTCTCAATAGTGAAACTATTGCTTAGATTGATCAATAGAGATCTAAACTATCTAGACTAGCTGTGGCCTTTGGGCTCCTTAATATACTAGAACCAATCTCTATTGCTCGGTGATGCTCTCCTTGCTCAGTGTGCTCAGTGCTGAGCAGGCTGAGCAGACTGATCAAGGTGAGCAGTCACGTGACACTGCCCCTCTTTCCTAATCGGGCTTCCTAGCAGTTGCGTCACTTCCGCTGGCCGCCGTTCCGCCGGCCAGGCTTCTTTGCGTTTGTAACACCTTGTTTCGCGTTTACTTGTGCTGAGCTGCCGCTAACCACTAGAATCACCACACGGAGTCGGACACTCAGCAATTAAAGGCCGGAATGTGTCTCGCACTTCGAGGTCTAGTCGAATCCTTTGACGACAGAGGCAAAGAAACGTTCAAAGAAACAAAAGAGAAAACTTAAGTGTATTATCTAGCAGGATCATAATGTATATTGCGCTTCAACAGAATGTCCTAAGATTTACTCTGACGCTGCGTGGCAGTGTGGAGTAAATTGCAAAGACATACACCTACACACACAAATTTGCAGCTGCACAGACCAGTGATATCAGCCTTAATTAGCGAGCAGTGAATTCGCATTTGAGCTTCTTACCCACTGGAAGCCAACAATTCCCGCGCATCCACTAAGCTTCTAATTAATGCTCTTGTGGAATCGCTGGCTTTTTCTAGTAGCGTGTCGCCTTACCATGGTTTGCAGTAGGCTGTATAGCCTCTGTTTAGATGTGACTTTGATCGAATCAGTGCAGCAAATTAGGGTAGTATTAATATAGAAATAATTGCTATGTAGCTATTTCTGCCTCGTGTTGGGAAGCCTCGTGCTTACCCACTTATATTCTGATGCGCTTACACTTTGAGGGAGTGTATGAACTATGTCACATTTAGCTCCCAGAATTTGGCGCGACTAGGTCTGATGATAAAGGGATTCGTGCCTTTTTAGAGGCACTCATTTCGTGCCTGGAGAAACTGGAATATCTGGTCGTCCATTTTTATCTTGTTTTATATCTGCACCAAGAAGCTTGGTAGATTCTCAAGATTTACGAAGCGATATTAGGAACGATTACACAAACTTGTAGCGGGAATAGCTCTCTGCCTCATCTTAATCCTAAAGGCGGTAGTTTAAATACGCTGTGTGCTCTCTCCTGTATTCTGCAGTCTACCATGGAGTGCAATCAGACGCTTTGGCTCGATATTTCCGAAGAGGGCCAAAGGGTGAGGCAAATGGCGCGGCTGGCCAATCTTTCCTTGGGACTATCTCGAAGACAGTGTCCCTCCATGATACTGGTTTTCGAGTCTTCCCAGAAGCAATTCTTCCCGAAGGACGAGCGAAGTGGAGTATACCTACGGTTGGAGCACGAGAATGGCCGCAATAACCCGGTCTTCGTCGCTAGTATGCAAATCTCATCGCCGCAGTGGCGCAACCGAGATGATCCTTCCAACGATCACGGCTGCTCTGTGACACAAGAAATCACAATGCGAGGAGACTCTACAGATCAACCCGTACCGAAGCTGCTTTTCCCCTTTGTGCATACACTAATTTTTTTGTACAAAGATGACCGCGATACCGAGCGCATCAAGGCACAGGTACAGTACTGGAAGGATGTCCACGATAAAGTTCATAAACAGTTCTCAATGCCCGAAATTCTCATCTGCACCTGGGATCATAGTCAACTTAGGCGACTGCGGCAGGACCTACATAGCATTGTTCAGCGAGAACCGCAGCGCCGATTTTCAGCGCGCCGCAGATCACAGCACAGCAGCATATCGCAGCACCGCATATCGCAGCATCGCGTGTCATCACGCCACATAACACCGTTCCGAATCACTGTGCACAGAATCGACTGGCGCAGCTACAGTGAGGACGGGCTGAGGCCCATCTGTAACCAGGCTCGCTTGGCACTGGAAAGATCTCGACAAAGACGAAAGGCTAGCAAGATGCTCTTCTCTCCAAAGCACTTCAGCAAGTTTTTCTCATATTCCATGACCATTCACAGCGAAATCCAAGAGCAGAAGCAATACAAGCCATTCTGCTTTATAGGAGCTTCTCGCACTGGAAATCCAGTAACATCAGATTACGAGCAGCATCTGAAGAACTTTATATTCGTTCTTCCAGATGACGCAGATCCCGATTTTATTGCTGAGACCCTTGCTTCAAGATTTCTTTTTGATCACTGGAGCAAGAACATGCACCGTAAAGATATACTTTTCAGTTTGTTTATAGCTTGGCGCTAATCATCAACTAATAGATTTCCATACTAAAGAAGTCTTCAGGCGGCTGTATGAAGGTTTGTACAACGTGCTTGCCAAATATCGCTCATTACCGAGCTGCTCAGAGATTGTGAACTATATGGAGTTACTGGAGAACGAATGCGACGACCCTAGATCTGACATCTTCGGGACGCTGCAGAGTGTAATGCGTAAGCACAGAAGTTCCTGGCAGAAGATAGGCTCAGGCCAGGAGACGTGCTTCAATTGCCTGCGACGCCGTCCTGAGTACAAGCCAGAGTGCCCCCATATGATTTGCCCTTATTGTATGTGGGAACTGGCTATTGACTTGGGCAATAACGATCGTCTTCTTCCTTGCTGTTTACTCTGCGGAAAGTATTGTGGGCTGCGCGTGCATTTTAGGTCGCCCACCGCGGCGGTAGGTGGGTTATGTATGGACGGAGGAGGCGTTCGCGGCGTGGTACCGACAGAGATTCTCGATATGCTATATAGGGAAATCGGGCTGCCAATACACATGCAGGATCACATCCAGATGGCTTGTGGAGTGAGCGCAGGTGAGCCTCCCAGTCACGGAATAGCAAGCACGGATGTGGCTAATAATAAACTTTCAGGTGCTTTAAATATCATCGGCTTGTTTTCCAAGGGCCTCCCTCCCTCAGCCTGTACAAAACTATACGAAGGTCTCGCTGGCAAAATATTTAAGAAAAGGTTCCGTCACAGAATTCCTCTGCTCTCACTGCTCCTTTGTCTCCTCGACGTTCCCATTTATGCAGCGCGAGCGGCTAAAGAGGCGTTCATTGAGGCCTATGGTGCAGATGCAACCCTGCTGAAGCCATCATTTGGGCTATCTGTAGGGACACGTATTATACTACCCGTAGCCACAGTGCGAGACACATCACTTATAGCGTTTACGAACTACAATGGGGCGGGTAACAACAAAATGCGGCTTGGTCAGTTGAAATTCGGGCACGACAGCAGCTGGATACTAACAGGCGCGAAGATTATCGAGTCCATGATAATTCTGGGGACGTGAGTCTTTCTGATCTGTGAGTTATCCTCCCAACAGTTGTAGCTCGGTATTGCTAATACAGTCCAGGGCGGCAAGCTGCACAGCAGCCCCGATGTGAGTCGTCGCGCTTAACCATGAGGTTAATCACTAATTGTCTGCTAGTTACTTTCCACTTGTATATTTAAACGTGATTGGAGAAAAGGTTCAAGACCCGGGTCTTATAGAAAACAATGCTGTCGCATTGCTGCAGTCTGAGATGAATGCGTATTATGGGACGGCGAAACCCTGCCAGTTCCTTCTAAACATTGGGACGGGATCATTTCCCTCGCGGTCTACACATCGTCACGCCAGCGTCATCATGTGGGTGTGGGACCGTGTTCGGGACAGCGCCGCGAGCAGACTCGTGTCCAGTTATTGCCGTCTCATTAGCGGGGCTCCAACCTGGAACAGGTGGCGAAGAGGTTGGGCTACCGGTTGCTGGATGCAAGATCGATATATCCGTCTAGACACAGAGTTCGACACAGAGCTCCGCTTGGACGACATCCGCGCTATATCTAAGCTCAAGGCCAGGGTAAGGTCAGATCCCATCTTGAGTACAGCCATCAAAAAAACGGCGCTGGTAATAAAGGCATCGCTGTTCTTCTTTGAGCTCGACTCCCTGCCACGCCAGCACGGTAGAAAGTACACAGCTACAGGCACCATCATTTATCGCTGCCGTAGGGGTGACCCGGCGTTACAGTTACTCATAGAAGAATTTACTAGCAGAGGAGCTAAGTTTGTCATCAACGGGTCGGATCTACCGAATAGCTGGGTCTTGGATGCGGGCCTGAAATCCATCACGGGCTGCACAGGCGGATTTGCCATGTCAGTGCCTCTGCATTTGTCCGATGAAAATTTCCAGATCTCGATCCGCTGGCCGAACGGGTCCACGCATCCGATCAGTGGATCTCCGTTCTCGTTGTCCCGGCTCATCCAGGAGCAGGGGCTCGACAACCCGTTTGGGCTTGTCATCCCTGGATACACCCCGCCGCCGCGCACAAAGCGAGAGCGAGACCCCGAAGTACCCTCGGCCAATAAAAGCCAGCGAAGACGATGACGAAACTTACCTCAGAAGCATGTGTTGGTTTCTGTGCTTGCTGACTTTTTGTGGTGTGGGGCACTCCTGACGGTGCAGAGGATGAGCTCGTCGTGTTCTCGACGAAATTGGAAGTGTCGCTTGGCTCGATCCGGTCAGCGGACGAGCATACGTAGATATTATTATTACTGGGTGATTATGAAGGTCTCAGCCATTCGGCGGCGGGACATTGCTCATCAGCTCTTTCTGCAGGCTGGGATCGGCCAGCGAGAGTGAAGGATAAGACGTCCGGGCGAGGGACCTGTACATCCTCTCCGATATTCTCCGTTCTTTGATAGCTGCCTATTTCGCGTTGAAACACCATTCTTTTATGGACTTTGACGCAGTTTCAAGGATGATAGGGTTATTGTTGCGAGCCTCCGAGGCGCTGAATCAGCCGTCACGAGGTTGGAAATTGGACACATGTGCCACGCCCCCACTCCCTCCACGCGCACATTTGCCTTCTTAAATACTTTAGGCCGTGATCACGAGTTCGAGACTAGAACTGGAACTGAGTCTTCATTGCGCAATTCTTGCATAACCATCAAAAACGCTCACCAACCCCTGTGACCTAGGTATCGCACTAGCAGGGCCCCCAGCGCCTCCCCTGTCAGCAACCTTACTGGCAAGTATCCAGAAATTACCTAAAGAGACCAGAAAAGGACGGAACTGGAACTCCGGACCTGTACAGTACCTTGATAAGTTAGTACCCTGGAGACTCACTTCCAGTTCCAGTCTCGAGCTCGTGATCACAGCCTCAACAGCATGTCAAATAGCGCTAACAAAGGCCACAAGGCAGCTGCCCTCTCTGCGCCATAACACACAGGTTAATAGGGATAACTGACAATAAAGGAGGTAGCAGCTGTTAACTTGAGTCTGGTGGGGCAGATGGTGGAAGCTAGTCCTATATACTCAGCAGGTATGAGTTGTTCTCGTTTCCTCAAAAGCAGCCCTCTCGTACTCTTCGAGTCAGCAGCCCAGGCCAAGGTCGATATCTGGATGAGGTAGCAGACTAGTAATCAATTAGTGTACCCACACGAACGTTACCCCATCGTTCGGCCCCTCACGGTTCTGCGTGGTACGAGGGAGATTGCAGAAGGCTGGCGGTGGAGGAAAGGTATGAGCAGCACAGCTAACGTCATGATTAAGTCTGCACCAACCCACCAGAGGGGTTTTAAAACAAAATCAAACCAACATTACTGCATAATTCTACCAAGGGAGACAAGATGAAATTCCAGAACGCCTGGTTTTTATGATACATTTTTTCAAAGAAACGACACACATTAGTAGGTTCGTAGCTTCTACACACCATCACGCAACCACCCTTCCGTTGCGTAACATGGCCCTGTTTCAACCATTTATTTTATCAGGCAGCTGCCTGTGCCTGCACGTAGTCTAAGCATCTGGCACGAGTTTGCCACTCATCAAACTGCCACCAATTCTCAGGGACTTGCTCAAGCATGAAATCATCTTGCTGAAACCAATTCTCCCCTATGTTGCCCACCACATTATCATAGCTGTGTGACAGACTAGTAGTCTCCGCATTCTGTAACGTTGCGACTGGCCAAAATGAATCTGATTCCATTGAGAGCAAATTTGCCATCTCCCATGCCGTGCCTAATAAGTCCCATTTATCCTCTGGTACTACTGTGCTGACAGGCCAGTCATGTAAGTCTAGCCTTATTTCGTTGCTAGACTCAATAGAGTGATCCTCCCACCATACGGCAGGAGAGGCGAGCTCCATTCTTGTGGGCATATGCGCAAAATTTCTTGATACATTTTCGGCAATATTCTCATTTATCACTATGTCCTTCGACCAGCTCTGTAGCTCCGGCTCTACATTGCTGTTAGGCTTGGATGCGGGGAGGAGCTCCCACACTTCAGTACCAGTACTATTTTCAGGTATCATTGTGCCGAGAGACGAGTCTGGTGGCTCAAACTCTATATCAATGCCAGAGTCTTTAGATGGTGATGTGTCACGCGCAGGGACCAGCTGCCGTGATGTATCAGCAGCATTGTCAACCCGCCATTCCTGAAGCTCTGGCTCTACTACAGGCTCGGAAACTTGAATCTCATCAGTTTGGACTTCAAACTGTGACTCGCCCGAGCTCTGGAAAGTATGCTTCTCTTTTTTGTTTTGGTTAAGGATTGAGACTGTCACGACCGATTCTGTAAGCACTGAGAACTCATAGGCCTTCTTCAGGATACCTTGTTTCCGCTTAAGAAACGTAGCTCTCCTCTGCCTGTCCTTTTCGATTCTCTTAATCACAACCTTTTTCCGCCCCATTGCCCAACTACAATGCGCACAAGGATTATATATAAAGAAACTTTGTATTGTTGTGAGAGCATGTTTAGCTATAGGTAAGGTAAGTACTACAAAGACATCTGCTCATCATGACAGACTACTGTGGGCACGTGAAAATGACCTTGAAAGCATCTGTGCTGCATGCTTTCATACCGGTCTCGTCATCAGAGGCGTACGTATACACGTTTGGACAAACGGTCTTGAACCAAGGGTTGGCGCCGCTACACATCTTGCGCCCTTCTGGCCCTGGTTCACAGCAAAAGCGCGCTACCCCCGTGTGCAAAGTGCAGTCCGAATTACAGCCTAGAACATCGGACAGGTTTCCATTTGCGCCATTGCGCCATATCAGATTACTGGCTGGGCAGAGGACGCCGTTTGCATTTGATCCTACGTAAGCAGGAACATCGCACTCGGTAGGGGGACACGCAGGATTCGCGGGTATGATCTTCATGCCGAGGGTAAGGGCATCGACTATTTGGTGCTAATGAGCATAAGTATTGGGTATGCGGGAGTAGTGCTTACCTAGGCTAATATCGTAGGAGACCTGCCCTCCCGATGTGTCGAATTCAAAGAGAGTGGTGGCCTTGCCGGTCTGGTTCCAGCACGATGACCGGCCACAGTCACCTAGAAAGCAGTTAGTCCCATCCTCGTCGCACAACTGCTTACCCCATATTCTGCCAGACCAAGGCACTGCCAGCGAAAAGTGACGTGAGTCGCCCAAGTGCAGAGCCGAGGTGTCCGTGAGTGGATTAGGCGCATTCTGCCACGGCGAGTTGGCTGCAATGGCTGGCCACACAGGCTGTGGGCAGTGGTTGATAAGTTCCAGGCTTAAGGTGTTAGTGAGCATGATGTATAATGTAGGCATGACGGCAGGCCCTGGTTATATATATTCGTATGCGCGCCGTTCAGAAATAGCGTAGACGCCTGAATATAGAAGTCTGAGATACAGAGATGCGGATGCATGTGCTTGCTAGACTCCAGGCTACAATCCGCGATCTAATAACCCAGGCTGGCCCGGACGAGCGGCCGCACCTGCGCAGTGCTCTTCTTAAATTAGAACGATGTGTTCTGGAATTGGAGCGATGCGTCGACCTCGAGATACCGAACCAACTGATTGAGGACGAGGTGCAGAAGCAGCTATCCTGGGCGGAGCTGTATCGGGATCGACAATGTTCTCCCGCTGACTATCGGTACCCATCGCTGGGTGATATCGTGCCTCTTGTAAAAGATGAGGATGCTCTGCAGGTCCAGCGCGCGTCGGAAGTTCGAGAGGGAGCTGTTGCAATCTGCTGTTTGTTCGGGGTCTCTTCACCACCGTCATGGGTTTTCGTCGGTCGGATTCCTAGGTCTCGAAGAAGCCATGCCACTGTCGGGGTACCTCCGACGGCGCCCAGATTGCAGGACGTGCAAGAGAGCCCGGGGGAGCCGCGGGGGGGAAGAGCTTCCAGGAGATCGAGAAGGGGTCGTGTTTAGCCCACGCGGTGTGGATAGGGGCGGAAGTGCACGGTCATGCCAGTCTCCTTCGGCGCGTAATAGACCATGCGTTGAAGCTGTCCAGCGCGACATTGGGCTAAACGATCGGGTTACTACGAGCCAGTGCAGATTCGATTTGGTGCAGGGCTATATTTCACGCTAACGCGGTCATTTTAATCCCCACGCGTTGCGTCCCGCTCGCTGGAGAAATTACAGGCTACCCTATATTAGTCCCTGGTCGGCAAAGTTTAAAACTCATGCGGTTTGCAAAGGATGAGAATTTCGTGCTTGTAAGCAAGCAGGAGCACATGTTTCCTATCTAGTCAATTGAAATACTGCCACCCAGGGCTAGTGCGGATCCGCAGCGCTACGGTTTTCCCTGGTCTCATCATCGATAGAAGTATATTTGTACAAGACGCGCCTTTCGTGTTAAACATCCACAGTAAACTAATTGACCGTCCTGAAAATACGTGCAAAATCCACAAAAGCTTCCAGTTCTATTGATATTGGTTTACCATACTACTCGCCTTTAAGTGACCATCAGGCTGAGGCAACAAAGGAAAGGATAACTATTGTGTAATTCGGTGGGATTTGACCGAAAGCCCACCAAACCCAATGGAAACCCCCAACTTGCGAAAATAGGTACTTGTCTCGTGTCTCCGCCCGTAACTGTGGGGGGGCAACGTCTCAAAATGCATTTCCTACTCGTTGAAGCGGCTCAAGGCCTGCGGGCTTGACTCGGCCAGTAAGGCTTCGGACAAAGACAACCACGCGATTCTGTGTCATATTGAGCGGAAATGGAATATCAATCATTCGCGGGACGGCAAATCTCCTCGCAGCAGCGGCCGAGCCGGTTAACCCAATTTTGACCAGCGACCTCTGGATCGATTGGCACCATGTGCGCCAACTTGGGCCTGTCGTCGATTGAGTCACACATGGACATATGCTGCGCTACCACATATTCAGGTGCAATGTTTCACGTCTTTTGACATTTTTTCACCTTCTACCGCAGTGTGGCTGTGAAAAACATTCGCCGTTCAGATTATAACATTTTTTGTCCGTTTGTGTACTTACCGACTGGAAATGTGTCATGATTTGCTACACTCTGACTCAAGCGAGCAACGGCTCTAGTTCGGGTTGGCGTATCAATGAGCCAACTATATAAGGCTTACTTGTGCGACTTATTATGTCTAGTGCGCGGAAGGAGTCGCGAGTATATGACCAGGCTCGTCGCTCTCTATTTATCCTTTACGAACCCCGACAACATTTTACACATCATCATGGTTGAACCAACGACGAACTTAAGCTCCGAGCCTTGCCCATGGATGCGTATAGACATGGACATACTAGAAAACTCAAATCAATCTCACGAATGTATGAAACAATCTTGCGACCAGATGATCAATAGCCTGCAATTATTGGATTGGGAGGGCATGACATCTTCCGAAATGAGGCAGAAGCTCCTTGACGCTGTCGAAAAATACTTCAACAGGGTCAGCATCTTTATTCCACCCAGGAGCAAGGAGGATTCTACCAGAAGCCAGTCGAACACGGTCCTAGCAGACGTCACGTACGCTACGGAACATTTTGATTGCTGGGATCAAGCCTGCTTGTGGCCGGTAGCTACCTACCTACGCCTCATGAAAATCTCAACAAGTTCTAAAGATCTTGTCTCTCGTCCAGGGCTGCGTTTCGATCTTCCTCTATGGGCGATGACATCGCTAGAGGTCTTAGCAAAGATGCTTAGCCCATTTGATTCGGATCTGGGTCCAATGGAAAAGCGGCCCCGATCGAGAACCATGGAGATGGCTGCAACAATACTTCGAGACTTTGAGAAGAACCATAATAAGGGTCTAAAAGACCCAGAGGGGGATCAGTTGAAACCATCTCTTGACTGCCTGTGTTTAATGAAAATGGACCAAGTCGCTTTCGAGATGCAGCTCACCGGGCAACAGCTGGCGCTTTGGTTTTCAGTGGTAACGGTGATGTTGCTGGCTCTGGTTCTCGGTGTAGAAGAATCCGATATTGAGCAGTTTTATAGATACACGGGTAGAAGTATAAGCCCGTTGGTGTGTGAATCTTTGCAGCAGGGCCGCCAAAATCTCACCACGGCGGCAAAACTAAAGGAGGGTTTAGCAATCTGACAGTTGCATCAGCTGCTAGTCGCAATCAGAAGCAATTCTGCGCCTTTCAAGCTTCAACTTCCTTTTCCAAGTTAATAATTAGTTAATTGATTACATTGCTTGCACTAAAAAGATACATTATTTGACTAGCCGGATCTATATGTACCTAGGTACCCGCTTAAATCCCTCAACGGGGTTAGATACCCCCCTCGTGTATTGTGCTGTGGCAGATTAGGGTCTCGCGAGCGAAGCTCTCTCCTGGCATGAGCGACTCTATAGTCTAGGATACATAGTACTGCGAATTCCTGCACATGTGGATTGTGATCGCTTTGACTTTGGGCTGAGGGAGCGTATTGATTAATGGAATGTATTAATCCTAGCCAATCTGCGGTATTAACGAGCATCTATCACTGGCGTGCGCGCCAATACACGGTTACAACGATCGGGAGCGCAGTTTCGCCATCTGCCACTATCGGCCGGCAGTCAACTGGAACGGAATAGGCGCAGAAAAAGAATTAACTGTTGATAGACGAAAGGGTAAAAAGGAATGCATTCCGAATTTTCAGGTGGCTATCTATGGCACGAAGCCAGCGAGTACAATAATGACAACGCAGGCGCGCCTGCCGACAGCCACCAAGCAACTCTATCAAGTTCAGGTACCTATACATAGGAACCAATATAGCGCCCGCTCACTAGGTAAGTTACCTATGCACATCCAAAATTAGTCTTTGCCTCCTGCAAGCCCAAAAGCGATCCTCGTCAGGAGCTCATCGTCGCTATATGTCGACTTCCAGGTAATTGAAATAGAAATCACCTTTCTTTCTGCTCCTGTATCAACTCATATATGTACTGTAAAGGATAGATTATTGTCCCGAATGCTGGTGTGGATTTGTCAATGATTGCGCCGCAGCTTTGTTTCTTGTCAGGTTCGACTTGCGCTTGCAGCCACTCATGCCGCAGCCCGTGGCCACTACGGCTTCTCCCGCCAAAGGACCACCTTTCACTGTATCATTTGACGTAAAGACCGAAATGGGTGTCGCGGGTGCATTTAGTTAGTTCTTAGTAGTGAGTTGGGGAGGGCCGAATGAAAGTTACCCACTGCCACTGCCTCATTCTCTTCTAGGCTGGAAAGAGGCTTCTCGGCATCCGGCACCATGGCCAGCCTTGGTAGCATCAGGGCAGGCTGAAATCCAAGGAGAAAAGGGTGAGGAAGCGCGTTATCGAGGCGGGCATGCTGTGCGACCAGCTCGATTAGCGAAAAATTCGACAGATTGCCTATAGGCTAGCCTTTGACTTTCTATGAGTGCTCGAGAAGCTTAATATAGTATGATTATCTCAAGAACTAATGTTATTTCTAGATTCGTAGTAGCCTTTTTCTGTGGCTAACTTATATATAAAAACTGTGGAAATATGCCCTGTTATAAGCAAAATGATGCCGTACGAATCGCGATACTCTTTTTGTCCCGACCTAGCACCCGTGGTTAACAGACAGGGCACCCCTACTACAATAAAAATGTGTCTCCATTGAGCGCACTGAAAGCAAGGAAATAGAGAATGGGTTTTTGGTGTACATTTTCACTGTTTTCGAACATAGCGAATGCCCCACGATATGCCCACACAAAGCTACACAGCAGCCAAGGTCAGCCAGCCAGTGCTGGTCAGAGCTTGTGAAGTACCCGTGCCCAGAAAAATAACGAAATAACGAGTATTGAAAAAAAAACATCATCATGGCCTTATGATGAGCTTTTATATGGATGAATTAATATGGATATAGACAATATGAATAACGCTAACTTTCCTAAAGTGAACTTGGTTCTGCAGCAGTTCCAATATCAACGGCGACAATGTTGCTTGGATACTATCGCTATTAGCAAAATTCTCGTGTAGTAAGAATTGTGGCTTTAAAAGACAACTTCCTTTATATGGACACAGGCGCTACATTATTATGGAACTCTTTTACTGATGCTTGGTTGGTTACTTGGCTCTGAGAGCACACATCATCACATAATCACCCTCTGATATTTAGACAACTCAAGCATTAAAATTAGTAAAATACATGCTGTGAAAGTTGACGACGGCGAATATAAAGCTCCACAACCTGACTTGGACTATCGGTAATATGGAGGAAGAAGAAGCCATAGAGGTCCTGCTAGGCAGCCAAGTTGGTCTAGTCACTGGTGCTTGCAACAGATACCCATAAACTTGTCATCCCGAACCTAATACAGTTGCCCGATCAATATTATGGTACTACTAGTGAGCAGTCGTCTGTCTGGTCCACCCTGTAGAGCGCGCGGTTGGTAGAACGATTTGTTTCGAGGAGAGGCTTGTTACACCTTGGCGAAGGTGGTCTATTAGTGGCCTTTTCATATATGACCTCATCTGCGCGGTGGAGTTTCGGAATCGGCTTTGATTTCGAAGGCACAGCTCGTCTGGCTCTTCTCTCTGGCATGTTCTCACTTGAAAGTAGCAAAAAGCTGGACACGACGGTCTTTATAACTCGAGTAGCTCATACAGTATGATTGACCTCCACCCTCTTAGATTCCTGACTGCTCAGCGAAGTCTTCAATTATAACAACTTGCTCACGTGTTATGAGAAAACGGCATAATAAATTGTCACAAAGCAATCACTAGCGGCGCTCGGTTGTACGAAAACATAAAATAACCAGGAGTCGATGGAGCAACAAGTACGGGGTATACTGTCGGATCCATGGACTTTTTCCGAGCGCGCGCTCCTACAGTTAGTTACAGCTCAAAAATCAATACGGAATACGCGAAAGAAGACAGTATGAGCATAATAATTACCTTTCCCAAGCATCAATCTAAAAATAGCCTTGATTGGAGCAACGTGATGCCAAAAGGGCAGATCAAGAAACGCGATGCACGAGACGTCAATGCGAGCACGATTTCGCCGCCGCCACCCAACAGAGTCATCATGATCTTTTTTTGACCATTCTATATCTCACCATTGGTCCTTACATTTCCTTGGCAGCTGCAGCTTCTGTCCATGTTCAGGTAGGGCTGTGGCGGCGTGCCTCCTTTTTGCTAAAACTCACTGGCGTGGGGCTGGCGTTGCTTTCAACAGATGCTATGCAGGCCTAGTTAGTGGACAAAAAATAACGCCGGTCGAGGTCATCTACAAACAGTCATTCAGGGCCATGTATAGGTAAATAAAATATTTCAAAAATACTTAGAGATTATTTTACACTCCAGTTATTATCCAATGATATTTTTATTATCTAAAGATAAAGGTTAGCTAGAGTGGTGATGGCTGGCAGCTACTGTGGCCTGTCATTGACCGGCGGTGTTTTTTGCCCCCCTCGGGATAGGACAAACGAATGCGGCAGCCGTAAGTGCCAATATTTTATGTTGATAGTGTCTCTATCCCTTTGGATGCGGAGGAGCAAGCAGGTACTTTGCAGAGGTAATAAACAATCATGTGCTATAATAAAACCAGGTACTTTACGGTATAAGCAAAAAGCCACCCAGGAGAAGTACTGCAGCGCAGGCAAGAACCAGGGTCTACTTCTGATAGCACTTATCTGACACTCTGATAGGAGCTTATCTGGTAACTCTTGGTTCTTTTCCTGGTGGGTTTCGTGACCTGCTTGCTCCTCCTTGACAGTCAAAGGGCTATATAGGAAGGCCCTCATTCTTGCAGCAGGTGGACTGTGCGAGCTACGTAGGGTTCTTCATTTCAACCCAGATCCTCTTCACCCTGTCGCATGCTACTTTATTAAGACAGTTGCCACCCGAAGCGACGAAACAATCGCCCCGGTGGGCAAGTCTTCAATTTCATCATTAGCATTGCACATACAGCATTGTGTCCAGCTACGTCTACCAAAGGGCGTACGATAAAACTCGGGGCGTTAACGCGACCTTGGTCATTCTTTGGGATATTCTCTTAGATGTGACGGATTTCCACTCTGTGGAGTGATGTATGCTGTTGGCACTGTGATCTGGGTAGCGTTCACGTTCTTGGCCATCTGCAACCCGACTGAAACGACGGGCGCATTACTTCTAATGGGTTAGACCATTCTTTTATCTGGTGAAGAAGTGACATTTCTTTCTTCTTCATCTGTATTACACTGAATGACTCCAGTCTTCTGCGGCCGGAAAATCAGTCGAAAAGTTACGCGCTGAGCGCACATTGTCAAGCACCTGCAACATTATTTTACGTCAACGAACACCCCTTGTGCTACCATGCCTCACACTAGCGATTCTGTGTTCAGCTGTCTGAGGGCAGCATTAATCTAGTGAGAAAATGTCACGCAGAGCAGTTATCAGTTATTTGACAAAGAGTAAACTGAAAAGAGGCTAGGAAGTGTGGGCTGGGGGACAGATGTGTTTCGATGCTCTGCCGTTGGCCTCCAGCACGACCAAACTGGTGACGCGGTGTATCGCTTGAGATAGCAGGACAACATACCGGACCAGGGTGAGGCAGGAGCGGTCAAACCTAGAGAGGAAACTCGAAGGAACCCGGTGACAGAATGGCAAGCTATCTATTCTATTGTTTAAATTAATCGGGCACCAGCAAACAGTCTGGTGCACCCCGTCCTGGTGTTGCAGCAGTACCCGAGAGCAGGCGAGGGGGTCGAGTACGCGCAGTGGTTCTCGGAAAAGGCGTGGAGCGCAGATCTGATGGTTGTGGAGCGTCGGCTCGGAGCCGCTTTTCAACAACCGTGGCGCGAGGGATGAATCAGTCAGCTCAAAAGCTGCGCAGTGGCACGATCTATGGTGAGGTATGCCGGAAGTCGAAGGGAATTCGGCGCTACGCAGCTGCGAGGCTATGCGAGGCCATCGACAAACCGGTGCAACAGTGGGTCAGGCGGCGACAAATTGGGGATGATAGTGTCGGCTGGGTCGAACGAGGAGGCGAAGAGCTGCTAGCTAGTAGTGAAAACGTAAACCTATTTGTAAAATCGAGCCAGCTGAGCCAGTAAAGCGATTGGTATAGCGAGCTACGAGATAGATCGAAAGTAGCAGGTTAGAAGGCGCCAATGAGCAACAGTTAGTCTAGCAACGCCCCAGCCGGCGTAGCCTTGCAACATTCCTAGATCGTGTCTGTTTTCTTTTGCGGAGTAAGTTACCCTGCACAAGAGTGGCTATTTATGTCATGCAAAGATCGTGGCCGACCACTAGTTGTGGACGGCCTATACCCTATTATCTGCTCAACAATAAAGCCTTTGTCATGACTACTGACAGAATCCTCGGACGAGCTAACAAGCTTTTAGAAAGGGCTCATATCGGATATTTGGCGGAATTGAATCATCCACCCAATACCTGATTTGGGTCCTTCCCTCAAGGCACGAGGGTAATCAACTCTAGTTTCGTCACATTTGACGAAACCCAATTCTATATCGATTCGGGAGCTCATGAGCTGGCCTGCCAGCCAACCCAGACGATTCCACAAGAGACCAATACACGGGAAGCTTCAACTCCTGATATAACTGCTGACACAGCAACTGATCTTCAACGCCTCGCTCAACAAGCCACCGCCCTGCTTGAGGAATGACACTGGAATTGAACTCTTCCAGAGCTCGAGGGGTGGAGGGCAGAGCACGGAAGCCACAGAGTCAAGAGTTGAAGACGAAGAAACACATGACGTTGAAGACCGCACGTGAAATTCCCCAGATTCTCCGCATTCCCAACCTCTCCGGCCTCCCCGGAAGATGCAGGCCTTGCAACCCCGCCGGAAACCCCGGGAGAAGGCAATGACTTCGATCCAGGCGGAACCAGCGATATGGACTCTATTAAGCAAAGTTATGATATCAATTCTGACGAAGGAATTCACTGGAAAACCTCATAGGGACTCTCTGATCCTCCTCGAGGATATCGAGATGTAATGAGACATCCTCCTTGGCTCCAGTATACGAGCGGTCCTTCTTGTCCCTCTTGGACGTGCACACCATTTCTCGAGCAGTCCGGAGCACAGGCATCAATGGCGATGAATGATTGGGTGAAAGCCGGCCCCTTACAGTAGCTGAGTGTGACAATGATGACTGCGCTGGCCAATTTTATGTATCTTCCTATAATCCCTAGATAATGTAACGCTCATATCAACTGATCGGCGGGAATTACCTTTTCATCTGTTGTCCTCGAATCTTCTGCTGCTCTGCTCGCGTCACGGGTTTCCACGCTATGCATGAGCATTCACAACGCTGGGTCCAGCTTCACCTATCTTTCTCGCGAAACCGCTTTCAACGGGCGAACCTAGCTCTTCCTAAAGTATGCGGCAGTAATTCCAACTTCGGCTACGATCCCGAAGTTGTCGCGAACGGATTTACCATGACCCACCGTCCCTGATGTACCGCATCCACTGTTGCCGTCGTCTTTGATATATCTCTATAGGGGCATCACCTTCATTATTTCTATGAAACCTGTTACTATTGCTTTTAAGCAGTAGCTTATAAATTTCCCTCGACCTATATGTCTTTTCTTGAGGATCATATATAAGTGCGCCTTGAGAAAAGTAGCCATAACGAAACGGGGCTGCTGCTAGCTCCTGAGCGGCCAGCCCAAGAGCAATATTACCGTTATAGTCTTGCTTATGCACATCTGCATTATGTTTAAGAAGGTGCTGTGTGAGCTCTAGATCTGTAAATAGGGCCGCGTGATGTAGTGCGGTGGAGCCCCCTTGGTCTGCGTGATTGATATCGCCGCCATTTGTCTGCAGCAAGTAAACCATAGCTATATCGCCGCGGTGTGCAGCGATTAATAGCGCGGTATGAGAGCAAGAACTATCGATTAAATCCACTTTTGACCCCCGCTTAAGTAGATACTCGGCTAGCATCTGATTGCCTCTGGCCGCAGCGATATGTAACGGAGTCCTGTCTCCCATGTCGATATCGCAGCCCCTCTCAAGCAATAGATGGCATATATCTAACTTCCCAGCGCCTGCAGCTATTCCTAGAGCAGTATCGCCCTCCCACCCCACTTCTTTTGCGTCTATATTAGCGCCGAGGTCCAGGAGCCATTCTACTATCTCTTTATTGCCTTTCCTAGAAGCAAGATGCAGTGGAGTGGTACCGTATGAGTCCCCACGATTGATGTCGCTGCCTCTGCTGTGCAGCAGCCGCATCGTCGCTACCGATCCAAGGTCAGTAGCAAGCCAGAAAGCTGTAGTTTTTCGGTAGCCAGCTGTCGCGTTAAGACTGGCTCCTTGTTCTAGAAGATATGCGGTGGCGTCCACACTCCCCATAATTACAGCAATATGTAGAGGCATAAACTCTTCAGCGCAGATAAATTTATCTACTCGAAGGAGCTTCTTTCGCTCGTCACCCTTTAGCTTGTATATAGCATTAATATCTGCTCCAGCGGAGAGTGCCTCCCCAATACCCTTAGTATTGTTGACTGCTGCATAATGGATCAGGGCCTTTATGGGATCTCGTCTGATAACAGAATAGCCAATTTTATTGTATATGCTGCTGCTCATTGTAGCAAAAGCTTTTAAATCTCTGACTTTCTGTATGTTGTTTCCAATCTCGTCAAGAACTTCAACTGGTAGGCAACTTGGATATTTTTGTTGTGTAGTGCTTGCTAATGCCATTCTTTCAATAGGCTTGTAGAGAAAGATAAAGATTTTATGGAAATCAGATGTATGAAATATAAGGACATAGATTGTTGGCTATAACGAACCTCCATTTTGGCGTGCCTAATTTAGGTTGATTCTAAGAGCGGCGCCGTAATAGTGTGTACCCGTGATCATTCTTACACAGAGGACCGGGTAATCTCTTCCAGAGCCACTCGATCCATTGAAGAAGAAGCGTTCTGATTATCTTTACCAAAACTGATGATCTAATGCTTTCACAGAGGGGCACTTTCCATTTGAAGTTGTAATGGATACAGAATACCATGTTTGCCTGTCGGCTTCCCAGTCATTTAGTCGCAGCAGTGGGAGTTGTTTCGCATTACTGCGTTGGCTCGGCTGGGCTCTTCGGTGGGGGGTTTTACGTGGGGACTTTTGTCCCTTCTGAGGGCTCAGAGATTATAATCGTTGCTAAATTTTGGGAAATTCAAATCTTCCATGTCCCTCTGGTCTCACACAGTAAGTACCGGCAGCAGCACTGATGAAGTAGGCACTAGGAGCACAAAAAACAGTCCCTGGCTACAGCAATAACAAGCCATCACTGCTCCAGACAGCCTTTAGATTTACCTAACAAAAGGTGAAGACTATATTGAGTAGAGCCTAAATAATCTATTTCTATTCTTAAAATATCTTATTTCGTAGCAGAGAGCTAGAAATACCTTCACAGCCTCAGTATTGTGTGTAACAATGATCTGCGTGAGAGTACTTGGTAAAGCATTGAGTAACTAGTAAGCGACAACTACCAGTACCGGTAGGTACCTAGCTGCTAGGTCCGGTTGAGAGCGGACAAGAAGGTACTTAGCAGGTATCAGCTATTTTTGGCTGCTGCCCACTAAGTTTGTTATGTAGTTGCTCACCCGCGACACCCATTTCTGTTATCACGGGTACCTCAGATATCTCAGACCATGTGCTGGTGGTGGTTTCGATATGTGTGGAGGGTCTCGACGTGCGGGCACTGATTGACACGTGTAAATCAGCCCTAAATCCATATACGTCCTCCTGATAGACGCATCAAAATAGAGAGAATAGGTACTCGGCGCTATTGTAGCTGTCCAACTCCTTAGTTCTATATTATAGCGGGTGGGACCAACTCTATTTTGGCCTCACGAAAGTAACATATAACGGAGACCAACTCTACGGAATATTTTCATCGGCCTGCAGGATGCGCGCTGATAGTCTTTGCGTTTACATCGGCCTTGCCATTCCAACAGTGGCAGCTTGCCCGACATCTTCAGACACGCCCACAACAGTGGGACGGTGGCAGCCGCTGGAAAGTCAACAGATCAGCGATCTTGAAGTCGTGTATGGAAGCAATGCACAACCTTCATTCAACTCGTGGAATAATCTCCCTGCGACTAATGATATGATCTTGCCGACGTCTATCTACGCCGTACAATATATGAACACGCTCCCTACTGCTGCTGTAGCAGCCTCTGCTTCGTGGTCTTTGGCTTCCACTGTTTCTGCTACCATTACAGCGTTCCTTAAGCTTCCGATTGCTACCAGTTCAACGGATCTGCAAAGTAATGCGGAAACCTCAAGACCAAGTTCGGGATCTAGCTCAACGCCGAGGACCCAATCGACCTCAAACCCCGAAACAAGTCCAAGCTCGGCCACAAGTCCAAGCTCGGCCACAAGTCCAAGCTCGGCCACAAGTCCGACGCAAAGTTCTCCTTCAAGTGCTCCATCGACCAACCTAGCATCATCTTCTACTTCGACTTCTGTCCCATCTTCTAGCTCCGTACAGGCCTCAACATCACCAAGCGCAACGCCAGTGACTGGTGCTGTTGGTAAAGTTTGCGAGTCCTGCTTTCTCAACGGATTTAATGAAACAGTGATTTTCTGCGACTGTTACGGGCAGAAAGTCTATGGTGACTTGGATAAATTTTTGGGAAATACAGAAGGTCAACTCGTACTCAACGGGTCGGTGCCTTCCATGAAACTCTTCCCTTTCGGTAAGCTGACAGTAAGCAGTGCGGATTATTCGAAAACGTGTCCAGCTATCATGCTGTTGGGCCAGTTCATTTTATATGCAACATGCTTGTCCGGAGGCACGAACTCGATACAAGTGACACGGGAACCAATTTATTTGGGCAAGTAGCCGCAGCGCAGCGAAATCGGTCTATGCTGACTTTCTACAGATACGTGGTACGTGGTTCACAACAATGATGGGAACTACAACATTAGCGCCAATGCAGTATGATTGTCGTTTTGTCTCACAAGTTATCATGGATGAATTATGCGGTGTTGAGCCCGCCAGCAATACGGTGCTCCTCGAACAGGTAGAGTCAAAGCCAGGCTTCGTGAAGACCTGTAATATTGTCAATCAGTAAGAAGCAGGTATTGGTTAACGTCATGTCGTTTCTTGGGTTTTTATTCAGCAAGAGGGAGCTTGTCAAACATCTCGAATAGCAAAGAAAGATGTATTACAGATGTATTTAGCAGGTACTTGTGATGGTATGTCGATAGTAATAGATCATATTAGAGGCATTACCAGCATATTCGACTGTCACCCGAAGGATAATACCACAGAAGAATAAGCTCCCAAAGACATACGGAACAGAGCTTACTCAGTTGCTACATCCACCGACAGAGCAAAATGGAACCGACGGTTATGCACCGGCGACAAACTTGTCTGTAATAGTATGTAATCTTCCGTAGAGGTTGGCAAATCTAGAAGGTCTTCCTCTATGGCAGCGAGGCAGCTTCTAGCTTTGGCGCAGACAGCGACAGAGCTCGAGACTCGGCCTCTGGCTCAAAGGGTGGATGGTTTGTGAAGTCCGAGTTCTTCTCATCGGCGCATGCGATGCTGACTTGGCCCTTCTGCGTCAGATACTCCTCTAGTAATCTGCTGTTACGGACATTGGCCTTGAGTAGGGCATCAGCGAGGTCACCTAATATGGGAACCAGCCCCACGACAAAATCGAGAGCAACGTTGAGAAACATCTTGAGCTTGAGCGATACGGGCAGCCCGTCCTCTATGCGGCAAGCTGTACGTACGACTAGAAGCGCAAGAATGCTGTCGGCCAAGTCGCCCGCTCTAAGCATTTGTCAGTAGGGCAAGCTAATCGGGTCGTCGGCCAACTTGCAGTGGAACTAAACCTATTACACTGCTCCACCCAAAACTAACCCGTAGGAAAGAAAACAGGCCCTTGTCCAGGCAATGCGCCCATTTCTGTACTGTAGCGAGGACATGGCGGTCAAATTCAGAAATGCCTGCAATTCCTTGCGGTTCTTCTCTGTCAAAGCGTTTCATTGTCATTTTGCACTTCGCACAGACAAAGATCGCGAGCGATGGGCTCCGTATTTATTCTACGTGCTATGTTTTTATGTCCTGGATAGCATACATGCCTTATTACGATGGTCTGACAAATGATTTGTGCCTTCTGCCATCGACATCGTTGCACTTCCTAACTTGTAACTATATGAAATCCGTTGATACGATGCGGGGTGTCTCATCAAGATTTGAGTCTCTGTAACCATGCATTGCCACCGCGCAACATCGTCTCTC
Organism: Akanthomyces muscarius; assembly: GCF_028009165.1. Classification (NCBI taxonomy): domain Eukaryota; kingdom Fungi; phylum Ascomycota; class Sordariomycetes; order Hypocreales; family Cordycipitaceae; genus Akanthomyces; species Akanthomyces muscarius. Next base: position 407,426 of record NW_026611614.1, on the reverse strand, counting down.
TTTCCTTTTCTAATAAGTATGACATCACAGAAAGTTACAGTACTCTCTTCAATGGTATAACTAGAACTTGACGTCTCCGTCCACGCCCGAGTCATTCTCAGTGTGGGTGGTGGTAAAAGTGACAGTCACCGCCTTTGATTCTGCCAGTGGCTGCACAAAGCCACATGTGGTGCCCCGCCTACCTCAACACGCGTTTGCCCCTCGAGTGCGTGAGTTTGCCCTTCCTCATCCGCTTCGCCCTACGCATTCGCAAACCTGAGCATGAAGCAGGAAAAGGTTGCATCCGGCAGCTGCAACGATAGAATGGTTAATCGTGGAACGCTCCAGCAGATGCAGACCCCCAACTAGGGAGTTGGTGGCCTTGCTGAACTAGCTGCGACGCCCATCAATCAGTACACAGGCGACCTTCCTCAACATCTCGTTGCGAAGAACACCGACGCGAAAAGTGAAGCTGCCTCTGAGCCCACCTCTGCAACCTCCGACGACGAGAGTGGCTGCCCCGGCTGTAACGACGTCACGAACTACGGTAACCTCGAATCTGCCTGCTCTGTTACTGTCCGTGACGACGAAGAGAGCTGGGACGAGCTTGGATCTACATCGTCCGTGACGGTCCGAGGCACTGAAGAAAGCCAGTATGAATTCGAATCTGCCTCTTCTGTGACGGTTCCAGATGTGGAAGAAAGCTGGGATGAATTTGGATCTACCTCGTCCGTGACGGTCCAAGATGTTGAAGAAAGCTGGGCTGGGTTCGGATCTACCTCCTCCGTGACGGTTCTAGATGTTGAGGAAAGCTGGGGTGGGTTTGGGTCCACCTCGTCTGTCGCGAAACGTGAGGATAGGGAGAAGTACGACGAATCTGAGTTTGGCCGTTCTACCACGGTCAAAGAAGAAGAAGCTTTGGAGGTCGAGAAACTTTGCGGATGTGTTCATGTCACCATGACTGGAAACGAGAAGTCTAGCCAGACAACCCGATTATTTGCACCCTTCGACAGCGCAATTGACGAGCAGATCACAATTGCAATTGGGATCCTGCCTCACGGCTGCCTGCCACGCATTGCTCATAGCACAAGAAGCGAGATACGCAGCTACGACAGGGCGTATATCCTGCGATGGCTGTCAGAGCCAAGCTCTTAATCCATCTGCCATTTCACAGTCTGAATGAATCGGTCAGCATCGTCCGCGCAACCTCAACAAGTTGGACAAGGACGTAAGACTGCGCACCTCCGTCCTATTACTCCCTGACTAACATCCGCTAGCTTGCAGCCTTCCCTGGATATACATACCTCAAGCCGCTTAGATGAAGGATATTTTATGGATTTTTCTCGGCGGTGTAGATGATGACGGGATCAGGATAACGGGAACAGGATAACGGGAACAGGATAACGGGAACAGGATAACGGGAACAGGATAACTGTTGGTAACAGGGTGATAGTATCGCGATAGGATAAAAACAGTATTGTGTTCTTATTCGTGGTGGTGAAGGTCCACCCAAAGCTCTGTGGTGGCCTCAATAGGAGGTTTGACAAGATCAATACATTCCCAATCGTCGCAGGTGATGCTTGAATTCAAGCTGCCAATCGAGCTAGTGTAATCAACTATTGAACTTGTCAGTCAAAGAAAGCTTCGTCGTTCTTGGCCAGGTACAGCGCCCTTTCGCTCGTACATCGCCTGGAAACCAATCTCTAATACAGTCATACTAGCGCTGGAATGGATCCGAGTGGCCAGCAAGGAAATGGCAGGTGGTTTGTCTGACTAGAGAGCACCGCGCGAAGGAAGTAAAAGCTTCCCCTGAGTCAATCGTGCTACATGTAGCATACCTGAAGCAAAATAAAAACGAAATGTTCGGGACCTTAATCGATCCTTTTTTTTAAATGGTGCTGATTAAAATTCAATTGCAAAAAAGGGTGTGGATATGTCTCGTTTTTGCATCTTTGAAAGAGCTTTTTAGTGATGTGAGCCCAGCGGGGCTTCTTTTTTTTTTTTTTTTTTGGCGCCAACCAGCATGTTGACTGCCAGTAACAAAAAAGAATAGGCTGCTGCCATTAAAAGTTAACGTTTGGTTAATGGTGCAGACGGGGCCGGCCAGTCAATGAGAAATTTATTATCTCTTTTCTGTGCGCTGGCTGTTCTTGGCCGGTACGCGGCTCGGTTTATTTTCTTTCAGACAGGCTTCTAATGCTACGACTTATTTGGGTTGGGGTTTGAGGGGTTTTTTTTTCTTCATTCCCGGTTCGAAAACAGGTGCAATTTTCTGAGCGGCAAAGACGGAACCTTTGTCCATCTAACATCCAATATATCCTTTACTCTACTTATAAAAAAATACCATCGAAAACATAAAAGTACTATTTGATGTTGGCAAGGTAAATAAAAATTGTATGTAATACTTTATTATGGCTAGTAAACATCTCAAGCTAAAAAGTGGTGGTGGAAATGTTCCCTTTTAGGTTTAGACTAGTACTCTTTAAGAGGTCCGTTGTCACGCAGAGATCCATTGATCCTTCGAAGTTGAATCCGATCCCGGCACACAATCGTCGATACGCCATAACTTCTTTCGCTGCTTGCGAGAGGGCCAACAGCTCTGCCTCAGTTGACGAGGTTGTCACTGTATTTTGCTTTCCTGCTCGATAGATAACTGGCCCACCGAACATCTTGAGGATGAAGCCCTGGCTGCTCTTGCGATCGTGGTTATCGCCGTGGGCTGCATCACTCATTGCCTCCACGGCTTCAATACTTCTATCGTATCGAATACAGAGCTTTTGAGTGGTCGCGAGATAGTTGATGCAGTGTATCCCTGCCTTGATGTGCTCTGGGCTGGGATTTTGAAGGAATTGGGCCAGCTTTGAGTGACTGTGTGCCACGTCTGGCCGGGTGGTATTCGCGGGGTATTCGATCGACCCCACGATCGCTTGGTACTCTTTGATGGCTGCCTCTGAGGCTATTCCCTCATAGGGCTGAAGCTTTCCTGTTAGAAGAGGTGCTCTCACCTTCTTTGTTCCGTTGCAGAATCTTTTCGCGATCTTCTGCATATATGAATGAGCGTTGAGATAACCAGAGCTTCCCTTGAACACGGTCTCTGGTGACCTTAATCGCTAGGAACCAGCGAAGTTCTCCCATACGCTTCACATTATAAGACTTGATGATATTTGTATGCAGTTCTTCGTACTGCTGCTACTTGGATTTTGGAAATAGGACCAGTACCGTAATAACCGAAATGGGTGTCGCGGGTCTACACCTACATAACAAACCCAGTGGGGAGCGGCCACAAATAGCTTGTAGCTGCTAAGTACCTTCTTGTCTACTCTTAACAGGACCTAACGGCTAGTTATCGCCTAATTCCCAACCAACTATTTTCAGCCGATGCGTCGTTCCGCACAATGCTGAGGCTCTAAGATGCCTATAGGCGTCTCTTTATGGAGGTATGTAGTCTGGATCAGCTGCCTCAGAGCACCTTCACCATTTGTTAGGCACCTTGGCTACTCAGGCACTGTGATGCATCTCAGCCCTGGTGTACTCATATTTGGTGGGAATTACCGCCGGATCTAGTCGCAATGCTACAGGCGTTCCTAGATTTCCAGGTCGATTGTCTAAGCGTCCACACCATTAAAACCAAGTATTTTTCAGCTCGATTTCAACGATTTTTATTCTAATTTTCTACTTCCTGGACAAACCAATCGTATATTCATAGCGGTATAGGTAGGTGACGATGAATTAGCGATGGAGACGCGTAGAAATCGATAGAAACTAGCGTAGAGGCCACGGTGGCCACAACGTCGCTGGCTGGTCGGCTGCTGACTGGTTCGGTCGCGCTGCACCCTCTCAATGATGGCGCTTCCTTGCCTGTACTTGCTGTGCGAGACCAGATGAACATGGCAAATGTTAATTTTGAGAATTTTGACGATAATTATGGTTTTCGCACCCTGGATGGGACGGCTTTCAGCGTAAATACCGCCACCAAAGAGCCAACCAAGCTGACACTGCAACGCCGCCGCGGCGACTCCAACTGCGGCAACTGAGTGACTGGAAAGCCGACAGGCAATTTAATAGAAATACCCCTGTCTGTATCTATTACGGCTACATTAGGAACAATTAGCCGGATGATCTGCTCCTAGCGATGTCCAGAAGAAATTTCCAAGTACAGCTTCAAGTACCATATATAGTGATACTATGAAGACCACCCACACGCTGTAGAGCAATCATTCGATAGTCCTACGATGATTACCTTTCCCGAACTAGACCCGATTACAACTGCAGACCCTGACACAGATGAGCAGTGCGGCCGAAATTCAATTGGAAGCCAGAGCAATTTTCTTCCGTCCCATGTAATCCAAGTTTCATCAATCCCGATGCCAGAGCGCTCTATAGAGGATTGTAAAATACCGATATTGATAGAAATAGCGCCAATATCGGTTATTATGCAAGAGCCATTCGGGCAAAAAAAAAGGCGTTGTGAAGCATATCCAATATCCAGAGTCTGTACACACTCGCCCGTGTCGGCGCGCCAGATTCGCACCGTCTTGTCGTCTGAGGCCGACGCCACGAGCGTCGAGTCGGGCGAGAACACCGCGGACCTGACCGAGTGTTCATGGCCCTCCAGCGTCTGCGCGCACTCGCCCGTATCGGCGCGCCAGATTCGCACCGTACCGTCATCTGAGGCCGACGCCACGAGCGTCGAGTCGAGCGAGAACACCGCAGACCTGACCGAGTGTTCATGGCCCTCCAGCGTCTGCACGCAGTCGCCCGTGTCAGTGCACCAGATTCGCACCGTTTTGTCGTCTGAGGCCGACGCCACGAGCATTGAGTCGGGCGAGAACACCGCGGACCTAACCGCGCGTGTATGGCCCTCCAGCATCTGCGTGCAGTCGCCCGTGTCAGCGCGCCAGATTCGCACCGTACTGTCGTCTGAGGCCGACGCCACGAGCGTCGAGTCGGGCGAGAACACCGCGGACCTGACCGAGTATTCATGGCCCTCCAGCGTCTGCGCGCAGTCGCCCGTGTCGGCGCGCCAGATTCGCACCGTTTTGTCGTATGAGGCCGACACCACGAGCGTCGAGTCGGGCGAGAACACTACGGACGTAACCGCGTCATCGTGGCCCTCCAGCGTCTGCGCGCAGTTGTCGGTGTCGGCGCGCCAGATTCGCACCGTCTTGTCGTCTGAGGCCGACGCCACGAGCGTCGAGTCGGGCGAGAACACCGCGGACCTAACTGAGTGTTCATGGCCCTCCAGCGTCTGCACGCACTCGCCCGTGTCAGCGCGCCAGATTCGCACCGTTTTGTCGTCTGAGGCTGACGCCACGAGCATTAAGTCGGGCGAGAACACCGCGGACCAAACCGCGTGTGTATGGCCCTCCAGCGTCTGCGCGCACTCGCCCGTGTCGGTGCGCCAGATTCGCACCGTACCGTCGTCTGAGGCCGACGCCACGAGCGCCAAGTCAGGCGAGAAGACCACAGACCTAACCGCGCGTGTATGGCCCTCCAGCGTCTGCACGCACTCGCCCGTGTCGGCGCGCCAGATTCGCACCGTTTTGTCGTAGGAGGCCGACGCCACGAGTATTGAGTCGGGCGAGAACACCGCGGATGTAACCGCGTCGTCGTGGCCTTTTAGCGTCTGCACGCACTTGCCCGTGTCGGCGCGCCAGATTCGCACCGTTTTGTCGTAGGAGGCCGACGCTACGAGCATTGAGTCGGGCGAGAACACCGCGGATATAACCGCGTTATCGTGGCCCTTTAGTGTCTGCGCACACTCGCCCGTGTTAGCGCGCCAGATTCGCACCGTTTTGTCGTATGAGGCTGACGCCACGAGCATCGAGTCGGGCGAGAAGACCACAGACCTAACTGAGTGTTTATGGCCCTCCAGCGTCTGCACGCACTCGCCCGTGTCGGCGCGCCAGATTCGCACCGTTTCGTCGTATGAGGCCGACGCCACGAGCATCGAGTCGGGCGAGAAGACCACGGACCTAACCGAGTGTTTATGGCCCTCTAGCGTCTGCACGCACTCGCCCGTGTCGGCGCGCCAGATTCGCACCGTTTTATCGAATGAGGCCGACGCCACGAGCATTGAGTTGGGCGAGAAGATCGCGGACGAGACCTGGCCTTCATGGCCCTCCAGCGTCCGCAGACAATTACTCCAGTACTCTTCTACCCGCGGTTCTAGACAAATCCATCCGCATTTATCGTTAGAGCCGTCAAACATGTTTCTTATTTTGCTCTGCTTCGGCGTAAATATGAGCAGCGACGAATATAGCTGAAGAGGGGTTGAGCTAATCGTGGACATATATGTCTGTATAAATCGAGTGGCTTCCTCAAGAAAAAGTGATATTTCTCGACTAGACTTTTCCTATAGGTCTATAAGCATGCTTTCCAATATAATAAGCTATAATAATCAGTTTTTCTCACCTTAACTTGTGATTGTAATGTTCTGAGAAAGTCTAGGCTCTGGGATGCCTTGCCAATAAGAGCTAACGCCTCTATCCAGTGAAGAAAGTGCTTTTGTAAAAAGGTATATGCGTCTGTGTCATCAGAGACAGAAATGCCCGCCTCTGCAAAGTGATACACCCAATATAGGCAGGAATATTGCACCTCGGGCGGTAAATAGCGGTCGATTATTTTGGAGCTTATATCAGATCGAGGCATACCTGGAGAGTTCATATAACAGAGGTCCTTCTTGAGACACTGTAATATACGTAGACAGTGGGCTGCCAGATTTGCATGAGTTTGCTTCCAATCAACTCGAAACGGCATTGCAGGTTCCTCAGGATGTAGAAGGAAGTCTCGAAATGATAGGTGTAGCAGCCTCACTGGTGCTTGGGCTGATGCAGGGATGCTAAGCACAGAGTGCAGCAGATCTAGCCTGCTGTCAATGTCGTCCTTATCCATGATGAGTAGTACCGCTAGCGAAGACGTCGACAGAGGACTTGCGAGCAGGATAATACACCCAACGACTTGGCGAAACTGTTGGATAATTTCTGCTCGTTGGCTAACCGACGCCCTAGCCGATATTTGGTTGTCCAAAACAGACTGGTATGTTGTCTCTAGTTGCGATAGCCCGTCACCCGATCGAGAAAGCACTCTTTCCAGTAGCTTCTTGGGTGTTCCAATTCTATTGTCACTGATAAAGCGGCAAAGAGTAGCAGCAACAATGAAGAGCGGAACAGCCATCTTCATAAGTCGATCAAAACTAGATTCGCTGGGCCAAGCCACTGTCAGGTGTCGTTCTAATGGTACCCGGCTATTAAAGTCTGCCCGAATGGAATAGAGCTCGTATCTCAGAAATAGGTCAATGTCATGCTCAACCACGGATTTGGGTATCTCATGTAAGATAACGCGGGAATCTTTCTTTTTAATTTTTTTGAACTGAGAACGAAAGGGTTCCTCTGGTCGGCTCGTCAGGAAAATCCTGATGCGGTCTGGGAGTTCGGTCTCAAGCCGAGAAACAAGGTAGAGAAAGCGCTCAATATCGCCTTCTTGCTCGCACTCGTCTAGTGCGTCAACGACAATAACGACAGGTCTATCTCCTATGTCGCATTTTGTCAGCGGTTCAAGTAGAAACTTCTGAAACTGCTCAGTGTAATTCTTCGATGTGATTGAATGGTCAGCATTAAGAACGGCTTCAATATGGGGAGCAGTTGATGGCTTCTTCATAATTAGATCAGCCGCAATAGTCATGAAGAACTTAGACAGGCTGCCTCGATCAGTCTCTCCCTTCTTAAAGAAGAACGAGGCACCAAGTTGACCATTATCAGCCAACGACCTGGCCACAGTGCGAGAGATTGTTGACTTCCCCGTTCCCGCCATTCCATTCAACCAAAAGATTGGCTCTGCATGTAAGTCTTTCGCCCATTCCGAGACCTGTTGGAGCAGTTCAACTCGCGTATTCGGCAGGCAATGTCGATCATGTTCTTGAGCGGATGAGTCGAATGAGGCACCTTCGGCAACGCGGAGTCGGTTAAGCACAGTGGTCTGCTGTATATTAAGCACAGTATTGCTAATTTCGAAGGTATTAGGCCAAGTCAAGTAGGAAAATATTGGAGTAGCGCGCGCGGACTTACTCAAGGCTTTGAACCCCCACTTGCACTTCAGCCACCGCGGATCGCATGCTTTTTACATCTCCACTGACTACTATCCGATTAGTATGGTTTGTATATATTCGTAAAAAAGACACTAACCTGACTTTAGTATATCTACTGCTCGTGTTGTTTTTTCGAGCATCTTTGCTGGCACGTATTCCAAGAGCTCTTTTGCATACGCTGCCGCAGTAGCCGATGCATATCGACGCCATCGATCATTCTTGTGGGAATCAGCATAGTCGCAGATCCCCCGAATTACTAAGCACGGAAAATGATCCATCAAGCCGGCAGCCTCCATTTCAACACAGAGGCATTCGCTTCCAGTGGACTCTGCGATCTTATCCCGATTGCTAGCATCCTTAACAAGTGTGTTTCCAGAGGCTATGATACCGTAGTGGATCTCAGGGTCGGTTGTGTCTCGTTCATCGCGCTGAATTTCTTCCAATGAGTCGCATGTGTCGCAAGTAGGCCCTCCAATGTGACCATAGCTAGACGCGAATAGCCGATCATTCTCGAAGCCCTGATGAGCATATCCTGGCTCTTTCTTCTTTGGCTTCCTCATCTGTGGCATTTTGGTCAACATCTCTTCGAGAAGATCTGAGATCTTTGGCGGAGCTATCTCATGCTCCGCCTGCAGGGCAGCCAGTGCGTTCAGTAGAACCTTGGGCGGCTTGTTCAGCATGCCCTTGGGCTCCCACTTTCCATTGAGTCTTGCTTTTCCTAGGTCATATTGAATAACGCCACCGGTAGTTCCCTTAGGCTGGCTAACAACCACGTCACCCAACCGAACATCCTGATCCAGATGCCGAGCGATCCCACCCCCGATCCCAACGAGTAGACCGATTTTAATCGCCGGCAGGGATGCGAGCAGGTTAGACGCTGTCGTCGCCGCAGCCGTCGTGCCATACACACCGGCAGGAAGTGATGCTATGACGATATTGTGCTTGCACATGCGGCCCCATGTGTATGAATTTGTATCGGACGGGTGTTGTTCAAAGTCTTCCGGCGGTTCGTGGCGGTCATCGAGTTGGGCTGTAGCGGCAGCACGCTCGGTGGGGAGCGCGGCAATCCACCCTATAGCGTAAGACTCTGTGCTTATCAAGGCTGTCATGCTTGAGAGCGGTCGTATTCAGCACGCGAACCGGGTCCGTTTCGAATAAAATTGTCAAACGTTCCCGGCGCCGAATCGATACGTGTTGTGTCAGAAACGTGGAATCGGACAAGTGAGGGGTAAGCTTGCCAGGCTGCATAATGCGATGCAAGGTAGCAATACCGCCCGGTCGAATGCACCAGACGAACCAGCTTTACGTCACATTGCCTTGGCTATAATATTAATACCATCTCTTCAAATATAGCATAATGTTCTTCGGTCGGTTTGCCACATAATTATTTTTTTCCTAGGTGCGACTCAAAGTGTCGCCTGGCGCGCAGTGATATTTTGGTTTCCGGCTTTTCAAGCTGCCTCGGTCCGCATGGTTGCAACTTGTGTCGAGAATCCTATCTGTAGCATCACACCAGGTCGTCCACATTCAGCAGATCACCAAGGGCAGGGTCATTAAAGCAGCTGTTTTCTGCGTCATTAGTCGAGGCACAAACGATTCACAGTCGAGCGTTGCGGCTTCCAGTAGCGTCGTTAGTGCCAGTTAACGGCGCTGCAGTGGAGTACAAGCGAGGTACTCAGCAGCCACGGCGGCCAAAAATAGCGGTCATCTTCTCCACCTTACTAATAAAACTCACTAAATGCGCCCGCGACACCCATTTCGGTTATTGCGGTAGGTCATCCATATAGAAGAAGATAATAATACCTTCCTTTATTATGACACAGGGGTCCTCTAGCACTGATTTGAAGCCTTGTTTGAGAAAGAAGGCTAAGAGCTCTCGATGCCACAGGAGAGGTGCCCTCCTCAGGCCGTACAGTGCCTTCAATAGTCTCCAATACTTCCCTTTTTGCTCGAAGCCTAGTGGGAGATTCGTATAGACCTCCTCATCAAGCTGGGCGTTAAGGAAGGCATTAACGAAGTCGTATTAACGACTCTTATAGACAAAGTAACATAGTATCGCCATCAAGATCTTGAATGTCCTTGAGGCTAATGTGATAGCTGCTTTTGACAGATAGGATTCGAGTTGTTGGTCTCCTCGTACATAGATGCGTGCTTTGCATCTCTTGAGATATCTAACGTGATTGAATTTCTATGTGTAGACCCAGTGGAGATCAAGAGGCTTCTTCTTCGGAAGTTAGACTCAATTATCGAGCGTCTCTGCTACCTAAAGTTGTTCGAGTCTCCGCATCTCAAGAGCCATTGCTCCCCACAGTTGGGCCTATTATGGGTGCTTTTGAGCCTCTTGATAGCCATTTGGCGGAGGCGGCATTGAGTCTCTATGTGGCCTGCTAAGTTTGAGGCTTGTCACAGCACTAAGGAGTGCTCTAGTGACTATGTCCTCTGCGTCTGTGTCACCAGGTTTAAAGTCTTTGGGGTTAGGCTCTTGACACGGCGTCTCTGGCGGGGAGATGAGGTTCCACGAGTCCGGGGAACCTGGGGTTAATGCCTCTTACCTGTGGGGTATGGCTGCCGCAATTGCCTGATTAGGAATTACCTGTTCGGGAATTGTTTCCTCAGCGCCTTCACCCCCTGAGCTTTGTAGAGTCGTATTAATAATAGGTTCGTTAAGCAGGTCTATCGCGCTGCTTGTAGGGCTCTACAAGGCTCCTTTGCCGGCTGCCTCTGCCTATGCTTCTATATCTAGCCTTGTGATGCGAATAATCTCTTTAGCCTCTTAAGCCATCATTACTTCGTGGCTCTTACAGTCGTCTTTATAGAAATTGCTCTTGTCGAACTTGATGTGAGTGGTGTTAAAAACTGTGTGTCTCGTAGGAGAAGGGACCCAGATTAGATAATAGGTTGAAGAGATGCTGCCAATCAGGTATCCAATATATGCTCTCGCGTCAAGCTTTGTGGCAAGACCTTTCAGCTAGTCTTTTGTGAGTACATAGGTGTAACGATAGCTTAAATCTAAGTCACAATAGGTCTGTTTCTTAGGAAGTACGTCAGGCTTGAAGCTATAGGGTAGCACGTTGAGCAGTATTGTGAGTCGGTCGTTAAGAGTAGAACTCTCAATAGTGAAACTATTGCTTAGATTGATCAATAGAGATCTGGACTATCTGGTGACGGGAGTACCTTCTTCTTAAGTACTCATCTATCTCTCTATTGTAGGCTTTTCAGCTCACTGCGCTCACTAGTGATCGCAGTGCGCGCCGCTCACCACGCTCACCACGCTCACCAGTGGGCGAGGTGATCGGTCACGTGACTAACTGTCCTAATCGGGCAATCTGCATGCGCCGGCATGGCCGCTGCCTTGGGCCGCTCCTGCGCCCGCTTCTGTTCTTTCTTCGTTCGTAACAATAGGCTTTGCAGCCATAGGCTCGGAGATGCCTCACATCTAGTCGTTGATCTTCTATAAGGTGACTCCATTTAGGCCGATGCTTTCTTAGCCACAAGTTGACTATCTCAATAGGTGATTGCTAGTTCCTAGTCTTCCTTGGTCTCCTATTAAGTAGATAGATCGCGTGTGCGCAGGCTATGTTCCAGAATTCTGATGGAATTCCTGCCTGTTGACGAAGGTGTGTTGCGAGTTGCTTTGTAATTCCTCTAGAGCGTTCTTGATGACCTCCCTGATTCGGGTGATAGGGCGAGTGATCAGGGAAGGAGATGCCTTGTTCTTCAAGATCTTTCTTATCTGATACTTTAAAGGACGTCTCGTTGTCCATTAGGATCATCGCCACATCAATTCCAAAAGGCCTTTTAATGTACGCCAGTGTGAGCCTCGTTGAATCCGGGAATTCGTCCTTTCTGGCGAGCATTAAGGCGGCATCTGCTCCATCGGAAGGCAAATAATGCCATGACTCTATCGCCATTATACGCTTAATCCATCGCAAATAGGTCGACTAAGATGCATGCGAAAGGCATTGATGGAAAGCTCTTCTCTCAATCAACCCTCGATATGATTCTTAAGGCTGTTGAGACCATACAGACCTCACAGTCTGCCTTTAAAGGTGGCGTCTCTTTGATCATAATACCAGTCATATATGTAATAGCGTGTTCGAGTGTTTCAGCCAATAGGTGGCCTAGCCGGTTATGCCACAGGTTAGCCGATATTCCCACCAACAGTTATGGAAGTCGTGATGCCTTTATAATAGCTGCAAGAATAACATTATATCTCGATTTATAATGTGCGGAACAGTTGCCTATCAATCTACCCAAATAGCTTTAAATAAGGGCATTCTAGCATTATCCTCACAGACGAACACTTCATTAGTTTCCAAGCACTAGAAGACCTTCTTCTACTTAAGCTGCCACACTAATAGACAATTCGTACCGACTTGTGGTGTGTAGATTGAATTCGGCAGCGCTAGCCACTCTTTTCCATGGAGGTGCAAGAGAATGTCTCCTCGGCCTTCAATTGGAAGCTGGTTGCCGTAGATAGCTTCAATAACTTCTCCTTAAGCCGGCTTAAGCTCTTCAAACCATACAGGGTGTTGGAAGATGTGTTCATCGGTTCCCGAGTCAATGATTATCTCTCCTAGAGAGGTCTTCTCTTATGTGCGAAGCCTCATAACGACTTTTAAGGAGTAGGCATGCATAGGAGGCTTGAGATCTTCCAGATCTTCTATTTTTATCACTCTCGCCATCCTTCCTCGCACAGCCTAGACGCTCTATTCCTCTTCCTCTACAGATTAGATCCACCGTTATCGCTTTTCGAGCATAGTATACAGTCTTCTCTTTTAATAATCCAGAGGCTTCAGAGTATAATATTCCTTCGTCTTTCTCGGCTCAGAAATTCGCTATCTTAGCTTTCAGCGAAGGAGATTCCTGGCAGAGATGTTCAAGTTGTCTTTGGTAGATCGGGTTCTTTGCAATTCAATCTCTCAGATCATCATCTCGGCAGATCTCAGGGACACAGAACCAGCAGGACTTCCAGAATTCCTAGTTTGGAGGCACGTGAACCTTCTCACAGACAGGGCAATTAGTATAACCTCTATCTCTTCGTGCCTATTCTCTCTCTGCGAAGCTCTTTAATCTTTCTAAGCTTTTTAACTGGCTTATGGAGCGTTCGATCGATGCTGGCTCTCCATTAAGAGTAAAGCTTCCTGCCTTCCATACCTTCGTAATCTTCTCATCCGGGATTATATGTTATATCCAATCAAGAAAGTCTGGGAGGTTGATCTCATCGTCTCTTTCAACCTCATTGGCCAGGATATTGCCCTCCACATCGTATCTATCCTAAATCACATCCAGGATCTCTGCCATAGTCTGCCTTTCGTCCGAGAAACGCTGGACTTGGTAGATACAGCAATAAAGGTATGCCTTCTCCACCCTGTTGCACCACTGGCTGAGAGATTGGCTCTTGATCTCCTTCAGCTATAGCAGGTTTGATAGATCGGATGAGAGGTATTTAATGATATCCCTTTTATGGGGTTTGACTCGTCTCTCAAGAGCACGATATCTTTCCCTAGGATTTGGGATGTGGTTGACATGACCACGATATTCTTCGCTTAAGGAAGCGATAATCGCTTGGTTAAGGGCCTGAATTGACTTGTTGGCCCTCTCCCAGCGGTTGTTCTTTGCTGTGTACAGCGACATTTGGGCTGTGTGTTGCCGCATTATGAAGTCGGCTATCTCTCGGTATTGCGATCGTTCCGGGGAAGCTGGGGTAACTGCGGAGGGCGCGGGGGAGCTCTGCGCTCCGCCGGCGGCTTCCTCTTCCGTGCTTTGTTCCACAGCTCGCGCTGCGAAGGCTCTATCGGCTGTGCTTTTGCTGCGTCTTTGGATAGGGAAGGATTCCTGAGACTCTTCGAGGCTCGGGAACACTCCTCCAGCACGCAATTCCTCGAGTCGGAGGGCTGTTGCGCGTTGCATATCCTCATCAGAGGGTGGTGGCGGGCCGAGGGCATCCGTGGATTCAGGATCGAAGAACTGCCACACATTGAGTTCTTTGGCACGATTCCTGAATGCCTCGTCCCATTCTATCCAGTCCATTTTCTTCGTCAATGAACTGGTTAATTTGAACTGCCCGGAATCCATGGTTCAAGTCTCAGGGATGCAGGGGTAAAAGGGGTAAAGGTGTAATCGTAATTCTTGGTTGAACCAACTATCTATGACCTAACAGCTTGCAGAAAACGAGCAGTGAAGCTATTCGCACTTTCTAGCAATCCAGAAAGAGCCGATTCTTGCAAACCGGGCTCATAACTATCACGCAGGGCAGTTATTAGTCATAGAAGGAAGTGCCGTCGCAGGCAGTCTGGCTACATGACATCCGCTACGTATCTTAGTAAGATCTTTTCTACGCCAGAAACCACGGCCGACTAACAGCTGCTCACAGTCAGCTCCAGAAGTGGAATTCATTCACAGGAGATGCTCAGATGCCAGTTATACCATTCGTTAGCAAGATAGCGAGATTGAGGAAATCTCCTTACCTGTTTCTAACACCTACCAAAAATGGCGGATAGACCAACAGAGAGTAGTTCTGGAGGCTGCTCTATAGATTCGTTGGTTGAATGACAGCATCTGGTTCCGATAATTTGACTTCCAGACGGGATGTTTGGGTTGGCGGGTGATCTGGGGCACTGAGCTTCGGTCTGCTGCTCCTCGAAGACAGTTGCAGGAGTGGTTAGTACTGTAGCCTGCTCGTCCCTAGCATTCTTTGTCCTTCGACGTCCATTGATTCGTCGCTGCGCCCTTTTGGACCACCCTTTTTACTATCAAGGTCCGAAAGATAAGCAGTCTTCTCTCGGCTATTTGTGCTCATGAAACGCAAAAGAACTGCAACTCAATGATGATGATCAGGAACGATGGTTGGGGAAAACTCCGTGCGGGTGCGCAGGCCGATGATATTCTGTGATAAATAGTACGGAGTAGTGAGAGTTGCCTAGCTAGGGTAGGGCAGAGCTGTGCGTGTGGAAGGTACTTTCTTGCGAGTGAGACCAAAGAGCGCTTTCTTTTTATGTACTTACTCCGCCGCGGCCTGTACATCCACCCATAAACATTAAATCTTAATTACGTGGAAGGACCCACGTCTGCGTCAGCCACCGCTCCAGACCGCTTGGTCCGCGTATTGCCTGCGCCACACCACGCGAGCGCGACGCGTGACGCGTGACAGTCACTACGCACCCTTCTATCCTGCTGACGAAATGTTGCTACTCAGCATACGGGGGCTCAGGACTGCGGGGCGCTATACAGGTAGCAAAAAGTGAAGCCATCGTCAGTTCTGATTGGCACGCGCAGGCTGCTTAGAAACCCTCAGTGATAGGTACCTCGGCCGGTGCTGTCATAGGTACCTCAGACGCTCAATGAAGCTGCAAATGCCCGATCGCGACGTTGTTTTGGGTGTTCTCTGGAGTTGAAGCAAAAAGGAAAAGGACGATAAGGACTGGATTCGAACCAGCGACCTGGAGAGGCTTTCCTAACCTTATCTATCGAAACAATATAAACTTCCTATGGAAGTATGAACCGTTTCGTCAGGTGATCATAAGGAATTCTGATCTATACGCCCTTGGAAGGACTCATATGGTGGCTTGTGCCACTATCGCCGGCGGCAGAGATCCCGGAGTTGATCGCGGGGCCCCAGGTTGATCGCGGGGTTAATCGTCGTCTTCCCCGCCTCCAAACCAATGCAATTGGTCGGGGCCAGCGTCGAGGACTTCCTTTCCTGGAAATTGCTTTTTTGCTTGCATCTCATGGGTTGACTTCCCTCGAAGATCAAAGGCCTCTTCGCCATAGGATTGTCGGAGCCAATGATGATGGATATCCACATGGCGCAGCTTTGTGACGAGCTTGCAATCGAATTCGAAGTTGATATCTGTGCAGAGGCGGTTACATTGGAATAGTTCCTTTCCGGATTGCGATAGAGCCAAGAGCTCAGCCTCTGTTGATGAGGAGGTTGTTACTGTGTTTTGCTTTCCTGAACGGAAGTGAATCGGATTTCCGAATAGCTTCAACACATAACCTTTGTTGGTCCAGAAGGATACAGTCACGCCCAGCCTCGATGTGTTTCGGCGATGGATTCGTCGGGAATTGGGCCAGCTTTGAGGCAGCCAACGCAATATCTGGCCGAGTGATAATAGCTGGGTATCCAATTGATCCAATGATGCCTTCAAAAAGCTTGACATCTTTCTCGCTTGCCGTGCCGTCGAATTCAAGAAGAGGTTCTGTGGCAAGAGGTATCTCAGCCTTTTTACCGTCATGGCATGCATATTTAAAGGCGATCTTTTGGGTATAAGATCTTTGAGATAACCAGACCTTCTTCTTTGCCTCGTCTCGGATAACCTCAATGCCTAGGAGGAACCAATGTAGGCTTCCCATTTCCTTCACATTAGAATCCGAGGTTATGACCTTGTTAAGAGCCAGGAATTCGTTCCGTCTGGAGGGATAATATAAGATCACAAGGTCACCACATAGAAGAAGAGGATAATGCCGTTGTTGACCATGACACACGGATCTTCAGGGCAGGAAGTGAAGCCCAGAGAGGTGAAGAATACGGATAGGTCTTTATGCCAAAGAAGAGGCGATCTCCGAAGGCCATAAAGTGCCTTCAAGAGCCGCCAGTATTATTCTTTTCCTCCAAACCCTAGAGGCAACTTAGTGTACACCTCTTCATCAAGATCTGCATTCAGGAAGGCATTCACAAAGTCGAATTAGGCTGATTTAAGGCCAAAGCTGCCATCAATGCCATCATCAGTCTGAAGGTTCTAGAAACTAGAGTTATCGCTGTCTTTGATAAAAGGCTCTCATATTGTTGGTCTCCTCTAACAGAGATCCTGGCTTTACATTCATTAAGTCGCCCATCAGAATCGAATTTATAGGCATAAACCCATCGAAGATCCAGGATCTACTTCGACAGGCTTTCCGGGTTGTATGTCCCGCCCTGTGGCAGCAATGACGGATTTGTCGTTATTATGTCTCTTTTAGCGAGGACCTCAGTCACTCGAAGGTTCAGCACCTTTTGGATATCGAGAGTCCTCGCTCTGAACCGCGAACACTCCCAGGCAAAAGGCCGTTTTTTTTTAACCCCAGTAGTCAGGAAATACGCAGCTCGAAGCTGCCGAGGTAAAAACTGGCCCCTCTCTTGAACACGGCGACCAGTGGGCGAATCCACCGGCCAACCTATCCTGGAGGTATCTGACATGCAGTAATAGATGTAGGGATACGACTGACGACACCAATAGTGCAGTGCATTCATGCTACAGACGAAAGCAAGTGAATATCGTGCATTGCAACGAGCAAGAAGAACAGTGGCAGCCGTTCCAGGCTCCGAAGCGTGCGAGCTACCTACCCGGGACTACCTAGGTGAATGTAGCAGCTCCTGTACTTCCATCGGCTTCCATGACCTTCTGCAGCTTGATCAACTGCCCCAGAATTCAGACGAAAGCAGAATGTTCGCGAGGGCAATTCCCACCTGCAAAAGTAGGGCTGTACAATGTATCAATTGAGCACCTCAAAAGTATGTTTTGGAAGGGGAATTTTTTTTCTCATTTACTTCAGGGTACTAGGCAGTAGGCTTTTATAGTTGTGATGCAAATTGCAGTGGCGCATGTGCGCTTCCGGCATCACAGTACCTATTGCACTCACCCTGTGACCAAAAAAACATACACATTTTGATATGATAAAAAGGAGAGGAAACCGGCCAGGCGTTAAAATAATCATACGAAATTCATTCCTAACTTTCTTGTATTTCCGACAAGTTCACTCCGCAAGGAACCTTTTCTCTTCCACGCCCTGTTGTGGGACGTCCTTAAGCCCGCGTTGCTGCCTAGCGTTCCAGATGTTAACAGCGTCATCTAAAGCTTGGGGCGGGCTCCTACCAATCGGTCCTACCTTGCGAATCAGGTTGAAAATAGCCGTGTCGGAAGCGACGACGCGCTTCCACGAGGGCACTCCAGGTGGAAGGATGTGGATATCAGCGTTATGAGGCGCGCTGAGAAGCAAGGCGACCATGTCGGTGTGTCCGGCACGCGCGGCGTAATAGAAAGCTGTCTGACGGGTGAAGGTAGTCTCGTTCACGGCTGAGGTGCTGGCGAGAAGAAATGTGGCGAGCGACACGTTGTTAGCGGCGGCGGCGACCTGGAGGGGCGTCATCGGCGCTTGGGGGAGGAGGAACGGCGTAGCGTGGGGATGCGAAACACGGGTGCGACTAATGCTGCAGACGTCAGTTATGTTAGGAACGCCGAGCAGAAACTTGAAGGTTGACCAGTGATTATGGTACGAAGCGAGATCAAGGACTGACCACCCGTTGGCGTCGTAGAGATCGACGGTAGGATTAGCGGCTAAGAGCTGCTCTACGATACGCGTATGTCCTGCCGTAGCAGCAAAGTGTAGCGGCGTCCATCGGTAAGTCGTTGCCTCCATGAGCGTGGGCGCCGCGCTTTCTAGGAGGAGCCTACTCACGATCTGTGGGTGACCGGCGTTGGCCGCGCAATGCAACGGAGAGACACCGTCGGTGGTAGCAGCAGTCGCACAGGCATTATGCCGAAGAAGCAGTTCCACAATGGCAACGTGGTCGCCTAGGGTCGCGCCGGCGCGATTGGCGTCCACTCCAGCATTGGCAGCACAGTGCAGGGGGGAGACGCCGTCGATGCTAGCAGCGTTGGCACTGGCTTTGTGCTGTAGAAGCAGTTTCACGGTGGCCAAGTGGCCCGCCCCAGCTGCGAGATGCAGCGCCGTTAACCCGCGCGAGCTTCTGCGATCGACATCCGCGTCATTCTCCCTAAGGAGTATGCGTACAACGGCATCGTGACCCCGTGCCGCCGCCTCGTGGAGCGGAACGAGTCCGTTACTAGCCGATAACATAACGTCAGCGCGGTGTTGTAGTAGCAATTCCGTCAAGTACACATCGCCGCGACTGGCCGCCCAGATCAGCGCCGAAGCGCCGAAGTGCTCATCGACCGCATCGACCGGAACGTTGAAGTCCACAAGCATGGCACGCGCGGCGGCGTAGTGTCCGTGCATCACCGCCACGAGAAAGGGCGAGAAGCCATTGCCGTCGCGCATCTGTAGCAAGCGAAGGCGCTCAGCCCGCTGGGCAGCAGTCAGTGGCGGCTTGTAGGCATCGGGACCATCTCGACCATTGCGTGATGAGTATCTTGTCGGCTCCCCAGACTCCTCCATTAGCACCCTAATGCCGGCAACTAAGTTGTGCCGCGCTGCGTAATGGAGCGCCGTTTGACCCTTCGCGTCGGGTTGGCGGATGAGGGGGTATATGACATCGCACCCGTGAATAAGCGCCGAGAGAAGCTCGGTGCTACCATGAAGACAGGCATAGTGGAGGATATTACGGTCGCGGCGATTTATGTAGTCAGTGGGCGCCGTAGCTTTTATGTCGTCCTCGTACGTGGGCACTTGGTCGTCGGCGCCTAACCCCAGCAAGACGTCTCCAGCCTCGCGCCACAAGACGTCAGCCACCCCCAATAAGTGCTCTCGAACGTGGGTCTCAAGTGCTGCATTTACAAACACGCATGAGGGACCTCCTTCATTGTCCGCGGCAAATTCATCGCAAAACATGCAGTCCGTTATCAGCCGCTCCACTGTCGTAACCCTTGCTCCCGCAAACCACGCCATCTCAACTCTGCATTCCATATTCTCCTCCTTCGTTCCATGTGTCATCCGCATATGCCTTTTGAACGCCTCGACATCATCAAACACAGGCTTCACGTCGTCATCATGGCCCCGTGAGCAGGCCCACCGCGGCCTATGCACAGCGCTGCTCATGTGTGCAATCCAATCCTCCGTCGATGCAAATGTGAGCACCTCGTCATCAGGCCTATCGCAACACAAGTCCGACACGCACATCAACGGCTCCAGGTACGTGCCCAGTTGCCTCGCCCTCAATAGTGTGCTTTCATCATTAGAGAGTGACCGCGCAGCCTTGGTGCATAGTAGGTACTCTATGCGGCGAGCGTTAGCGGCAACAAGGGCGCTATAAAGAGATCTTGATACCTTAGGCAGCTTCTGGTCAATATGCTGCTCTGTAGCCGCGCGGACACGGCCGATGATGCTCCGTGTCTTTGCCCTTGTCGAGCGCGACAGGTTACTCAATTCGTGAGCCTTGACCGTCTGGCAGAAGATCGCAAGTTCAGAGCCGATTCGATTGAGGCATTTTACTGAGTCTTCAATTTGTATCATGAGTTCGTCGGTGGTCTTCATTACCAGGTTATGGTCGCTTCGGTCTCCTCGTCTCTTGTTTTTGCATGTCTCTGTTCGTCCGGGTCGTGCGCCTTGCCTCTGGACATACATTGCTTTTGTGGTTACTATGAGTAAGTTAGCACTTCGAATGTACTTTCTGAATATGGTACTTGAAATACCTGCATCAAGCTGTATGCACAGCTTGTCTAATATGGCATGGATAATCAATAGCGCTCGTGGGTGGCAAGCTAGCTTCTGTTCGAGTCTGTCGACGCCCATGAAGGTTCGCCACGCGGCCAAAGACTCGATTCGATCATTGAAAACATGTGGACTTACACCTAGTGCTTGGTGGTCTCGAGCACATTCGACAAAGACGTCAAGGCATTGTTGTGAGCGCTCCGCGATGCTAGGAAGTGGATTTAGCATGTGGCGAGCGTCCGAAAGCAGTAGATCCGAAAACGCCATTACTTAACTTGGAAGATGAATTTCAGTTGCTCGGGTAGATTATGTGTAGCGTGTGAACTTCGACAAAAAAAAGGGAATCAATGACTCAAGTGGATTTTACTGCTCTTCATGTTGGCTTAATCCTGAGGACCCCAGGAAACAGCATCCCTTTATATATCTCGCGGCAATGGCCCATATATCTGCTCTCTTCGTGGCTCGCTTTATATTGGGTCCGAGTTTCTATGTTGTCCAGACTCGGGATCTTTTGCAATAAACTTTGCTCTTTATCTAGGTATATTTTCTGTTTTGTCATCCTCGCGCTTTGTTAGTTCTTTATTGGTCCTTCAGCCGTGTCGCGTAGGCCAAAAGAACACACCGAGCTTATTACCGTGAGATTTCTTTCTTCTGATTTCGGCTACCACAGTGCATTATCATTGTAATGCAAGAGTCGACAGAAAACAAATTCCCATTGCGCGGTTTCATAATCAGCACTTCATCAAAAGCTAGCGCGACAAATACTCGGGCCCGCTACTACGCACAGGCTAGCACCCATTGTAGCGATCAGCTTGGAAGCCGCCACGCGAGGAACAAAGCAAGGACAAAAAAACCCATGTCTACAAATGATGGACGACTTGTGCTGCAGCCTGCCCAACCTCTGGTGGCAATGACTGGCCGAGGGTCTGAATGGAGCCCTCTCATTGGCCAGAATCACCGATCGGCCCGCTTTTGTACGATGGCCACCACAGAGCTCTGGATGGCCACAAACGAGTTCTAGGTACCATAGACCTTCACCACCACGAATAAGAACGGAATACTGTTTTTATCCTATCGCGACACTTGACCAACAAATTGACTGCTGTGGAGAAACTAGAGAAAGAAGAGCTTACAATTAGTTATTGCGCGGTGCTTCATGTACTAGGCGCGGGGTCGTGAATCCAGCGATGTTTACCCAAAACCAACTAAGCACAAGATCGCTGGAACATTAGGGACCGCGATTGCAATAAATCTCCGTGCGGTAGTGAATTTGGGCCCGACTATTCATATATGTTAGGGAGTTGTCCTACGCTTTTATGCTTTCTCAGTCTTTCACATAGTTTTGTCTTTCCACACCTCGTCGCTATGTCAGAGACTGAGACCTTGATATCACGCATGCACAGGGCATGGCGCCGCCTGACACAGGCAACCAGGGCACGACAGCCGCGAGGCCTGGTAGCCAACCATCTTACGACCAGTCCCACCCCACCGTGTAACGAAAACCCGATACTAGGAACACGGCGGCCGAAAACAAGCTTACTTGAAAATCAACTTACGGTGCAAGGCGACACTGGTGAGGATGCGTCGCGGCGAGGCCTACATCAGAGCCTTGCCCTTCAGCAACACCATTATTTGCGCCTTTGCGGGGCATTTGACCGCTGCACTGAAAATAAGTGCAATATCTGTACCGAAGTGCTGATATCTTTTTGCCTGCCTAGCTTGTGCTGCCTGACCGAAACGTACTTTGACCTCATTCTGCCAAATTTGAGCAACCAGGAAGTACAGTTGACTATACGGTACGAAGCCTGATCTTTTGCTGAATTTTTTGTCATACTCTTCTTTATTTTCTATTCCCTTTTGTTGCTCTGCGGCTGATGCTCATGCTTCCGTTCATAGAGATACGGCAACTCCACCATTGTTCGACAAGCCCCAAGCCTGCTCCCAATCACTCTGCCAGGTCCTTTCGAACTGGCAGTCTAGGAGCCAGCGCCTACTGCTCACTATAGATGGCTACGGTCGAATCACACGCGCACAACCCAATGCGACCAAACTTTTTATGCTGCGCGGTCGCCACGTCTCTCTGGCAGAGGTCCTGGAGCACTTGCAGACGCTGCCCCGCCGGCATAATGTACTGACCCGGCAGTGTCGATTCCTGCTCGCGCTGGCACTCGCAGCGGCCACCTTTTTTTGCGTGGAGACGATAGCGGCAGGGCAAGTTGTTGAGAGCCGGCACGTCTTCTTCGTGCCTTCGTGCGATAGAGAGGCACGCCCGCCAAACCCGGGTCGGCCGTTTCTACAACTTCGCCGACCATTTACGCGGCAAGAGGCCACGCAGAATGCTAATCACGATGACTGCTGGAGCTCCAAGGCCGCCACAGAAAGCGTGTACCACCTAGCCGTGGTGCTGTGCGAGCTCCACTACATTGGTTCCTTGAGGAGCTGGAAATTCCAGTACGGCCAGGCGCTACACGACGACCAGGAAGAGGATCAGAACGCTGGTGATGGAAGCAACAGTATCGATTCGCTCCTGGAGACTTGTCAGTACATGGCGCGCCGCTTACATAGCGATTTTGAACCTGGCTATGATATGGCCGTCAAATCGTGCCTCGCATGGCATGGGTCGACCGCTCGCGAGAGGGACTTTGTTGACTTGGTGATTCAACCGCTATGGGCTGCCGAGACACAGGTCTTATTTGATCGTAACGCGCTGATGTGCGGGGTAGATAGCCCCTGGGGCCCCGGCAGCGAGGCTTTTCTACGTGTGGTATTTGGGGCTAGCTCCGCCAAACCAACCCATGTCTCGGGTATGGACTTATTAGGCGTCGACGATAAGGTAGACAGTAGAACGCAAGTATCCTCTTCACCCATGCTTGACCAATTGGGTAGCGAGCGCCAGCTGACACCACTTCTTAGAAAAAAACTTGACGGGCGGGACAAATGGTGCATAAACCTGCGAGACTCTATAGACGAGTTCCTGAGTTCCAATCCGCGTCAACGGGCCCGCCCGGTGCGCGTCGCGGTGCTGGATACGGGTATCCACGAAGCTTGGGCCAAAACTCAGAGCCGGATCAAAGGCCGGCGCAATTTTTGTGGCCCCGACGAGAACCATGTAGACGACCGCTGTGGGCATGGGACCCATATTCTGGGGCTTCTTATATCTCTGACCGAGGCCGCCGATGTAGACATATATGTGGCCAAAGTTTCCGATTCCAAGCAAATTTCCAAAGACCAGTATAAGGCAATTGCCGAGGTGAGTACGGTCGACCGACTGCTTGCTAACACCGCCAACGCTATAGCTGCATCGATTACTAACTGCGACGCCACCAGGCTATCAATTACGCCACCGAGACTTGGGCAGTAGACGTTATGGTCCTAGCATTTGGCATCCGCGCGCACGACCCAGCGCTCGTTGCGGCTGTGGACCACGCTGTCGCTAACAAGACGTTACTCTTCGCAGCGGCCTCCAACTCGGGCGCCAACCATGCTGAATCCTTTCCGGCCAAGCACCACGGTGTATTCAGTGTCTTCGCCACGGATGTGTTCGGCGCCGAGCTGCCACTGAACCCGAAGCCAGAAGATGCGAGTAAGAGCTTCGGTGCGTTGGGTCTCGATGTGGCCAGCTGGGGCCTGGCAGACGACGGTATGGATTTGATGCTACGACGCGAAACGGGGACGTCGGTGGCAACGCCGATATTGGCCGCGCTTTCGGTTGTCATTTTGGTATTCGTCCGGCGGTGGGAGTGCGGGGCTGAGAAAAAGCAGCCCGATGAACTCAGTGACTTGTTGAAGGACTTTACTTTCATGAAAATGGCTCTTCGGCTCGTTGCAGACAATCGGGGCTACATACCCCCAGAGGCCCTGGTCAGGAAGAGAGAGTCGTTTTACAGCAGCTTGCTGGACGCGTGTCGTCATCTGTATAGCTAGGACAGCGAGCGTTGGTCGTGATGGCCTTCATTAGACATAACAATGAATTATCATACAGCTCTACCCCGTTCTTCTCCGGTTGGGCTCCGTACCTCCTGCACAACATGAAGGCACAGTGAAGAAGGTGTGCAGAATCTGCTTGGGCAACCAACGAGGCTTAGCAAACGGCCGTAACAGCTAATCATCTCCGAATAGCATTCGTACAAATCCCGATCTCGCCAAATGTGAGCGCTGCCCTCAAGAACCATACAATGATTTGTGTGGTCTTTGACAGACTTCTGTACTTACGTTTAGACTACGTCTAAGTTATTACAAAGTAATATGTCAGGATTTCTGGGCTATGACAGGCAAAGAAAATGTCGGGTGGATATAATTTTGCACCGGGCTATTAGACACAAAAATGGAGATAATTGCCGCATAAGCAGCAGAAACAACCAGCATCTCTAGATTTGACGCCCTCAATGTCATCGACACAAGGCCTGCAAGTTTTACAATGCAGACAGAGATAAATACTATCTGAACGCTCTTTCGCGGCTCGTGGGATAAGGCGGCAAGCGGGACGGTTAAAAAAATTGCGGCGAAGACAGCGACAATGATGCGAGAGACGACATCGGTGATGAGCGCAGTGTTCTGGTAAGGCTGACGACCGTTAGCCATGGTCACTGGAGAAGCGCTTTCCGCATTCTCCTGGAAGGACCGCAATATCCGCAGGTACCGAAACTGCCGCAGAAGCTTATGTATGAGGCGCTGCAAGGGATCTTGACGGGTTCGATGTCTTTGGTCCATCCTCATAAGCCTGGTTTTATACATTTCGTATAAATTCAGATCTGTTCTAGAGCAGCATTGCTTCTCATCGTCGAGGGGCGAGGATGTATCAATAGATATAATGGTGCTGAAATTAATGATTGCCTCATCTAGAAAAGTGTTAAAGTAGCCGAGTGAAATGAAATTTAAACTTACCATATTCTTTTAGCAGTCAATGAAGTTTGCTAAGGAGCTTTTCAGAGACAGCTTTATCAACGGAGGGGACATTTGCACCTCTCTTGCTGTGTTTCAAACCCAGCCTGTCGTCTGCGGATGGTTCTAAGTCTAGGCTTAGACCAAGCTGGAATAAAAGATGGTCCATTTTAGCAATCTCACCCTCCAAGCAGCGTAAGTTGAGCAAATGCGTAGTCTTGAAGCGACGAAAGCCCTGTAGTGTGAGGTTGCTGTCAGCCGTGCTCGCTTGCCAATGGCTGGAAAACTGCTCTTGGGGACTTTGACTTGTATGAACAGAACCCATATGCACTGTGGGGCTGCGGAGGAATTAGTAGTGGAACTGGTAACTGCCTTAAACACTTTTACGTAGATCAGATCTGGTGCGCTCCCTTCTGTTACGTGGATATTGTCATCTTGCCGGAGGAGTATTGTCGTCGCAGAGCCGGCCCATTTATACACCAAGTTCTAGCTGAGCTTGCCGTCCGCTAATAGCATAGACACACGTAGACACGTATATTTTTCAACATAGACTTTACTTGAACGCAAAGTTTACGAATGCGGCCCAATTTAAGTGAGGTGGGAACAATGGGGCAAAGGCATCCTGCCCGCCTCTTTTCCACTGACTGCCTGATTACCCCGCTTTTAGCCGCTTCGTTTCCTACTGAGTACTTAAGGCGAGAATTGCACGGCGACTCGTGCCACGCACCCACGAGTGGTCCTGTTATCTTGGATAACCTAACAATACCATATTAATATATTAATACCAGTTAATCTCCTGTCGCACACATTTACTACAACTTCCAAGCGCTGTCGCTATGTCCGATCCAGAAGACTACACTATCGGGTGGATTAGTGCTCTCGCGCTAGAGTACACCGCTGCCCAAGTCCAACTTGACGAAGAACACGACCCGCCAAAATACGTGCACCATGGTGATGAGAATCACTATACTCTAGGCAGCATTGGCAGACATAAAGTGGTCCTCGCCGTTTCGGGCGCAGAAGAGGATGGTGTTGCTGCCGCGGCAATGGTGGCGAAAGACATGATGCACTCCTTCCCAAATGTGAAATTCTGTGTCATGGTTGGTATTGGTAGTGGTGCCCCCCTCAAAGAGCATGATATACACCTAGGAGACGTCGTTATTAGTATGCCCACGGAAAGTGGGCAAAATCATGGCGGTGTGGTTCATTATGATTTTACAGCGACTGTGGAAGCAAGAAGCTTTCAAAGCTTACATTATATGAACCAACCGCCGAGGGTATGCCTCACTGCAGTGAGTGCAATCATGTCGAAGCATAAACGCGATGGCAACGGCATTCACGCAAGCATTAGTGGTGTCCTTGAGAAGACACCGCTGCTACGAGGGGAGTATGGTCGACCAGAGGCAAGCACTGACCGGCTCTATACAAGCGACTCCATCCCGATTGAGAATAGTCAAACCGACAGCAACAATGAGGAAACGCACGAGAATCAATTGATCCAGCGCGATCCGACGCTCGAAACAGAAGATAATCCTGCTGTTCATTACGGCCTCATCGCTTCGGCAGATGGTTTCATGGAAGACGCAGAAATCAGGGATATACTTGCTGGGGAACTTGGTGTTCTTTGCTTCGAGATGGAAGCTGCAGGACTGATAAACCAGTTTCCCTGTCTTGTTATACGTGGCATCTGCGATTACTCTGATGCGCATTGGTCAAAAGGGTGGCGCGGGTATGCGGCCATGTCCGCTGCGACCTATGCTAAGGATCTTATAACCGAGATTCTTCCGAACCAGCTGGAGCGTGAAGTCGGTATAGGCAAGCTTCTTGATAAAAGTCAGTTAGTTTCCCCCAGTCTTACAGCATTGGGCCCTTTTTCTGAGGAAAAGTCCTTTATTAACTTAATTTAAGTTGCGCTTCAACAGGAAGACCATATCGAGTCCAGGGTAGTCAAAGACAAGGATAACGAAATCCTCAACTGGCTAACGCCAATGCCGATCGACCATGGTCTTCAGTATAGCGACCTCCTGAAGGTGCGAGAACCAGGAACAGGCCAATGGCTTTTGGACTCAGCGCAGTATCAGACGTGGATGGACATGCAGAAACAAACTTTGTTCTGTCCAGGCAATCCCGGAGTCGGAAAGACGATATTGACATCAATCGTTGTCGAGGATCTCTTTTCTCGCTTTGGAAATGTCCAGAAAGTGGGTATTGCATACCTTTACTGCAGCTTCCAGCGGCAAAGCGAGCAAAAAACCGACAATCTCCTTGCAAGTCTATTGCGGCAGCTGGCTCAAGCACTGCCATCTCTACCAGGCAGTGTGAAATCCCTCTACAAAAGTCACAACAATAAGCGGACACGGCCATCCTTCCACGAGATCTCGAACACACTCCAGACTGTGGCTACCATGTACTCGAGAGTCTTCATTGTCGTGGATGCACTTGATGAATGTCAAGAATCCGATGGCGGTCGGACAAAACTTTTATCAGAAATCTCTAGCCTCCAAGCGAAGTGCGGAGTTAACGTCTTTGCGACTTCAAGGCTCATTCCAGACATTATCCAACAGATGTCAGAAAAATTTGACGGAACCAAGACTTTAAACATCGGTGCTAGCGACGAAGACGTGGGAAGATACTTGGACGGTGTTATGTCCGAACTACCAAAATTTGTTGGACGTGAGCCTGATTTGCAGAGGGAGATCAAGACTAAAATCATGAAAGCTATTGGTGGGACGTATGTGGATTGTCGAATCACAACAAAACCACACTAACCTTGCTAGGTTCCTGCTTGCAAAACTTCATATCGACACATTAAAGGGGAAGAGAACACCTATGGCGATCCGCAAAGCTCTTACAGAACTTGCAGAACTAGCGACTGGATCGGACGCTTATGATCGTGTCTATAACAATGCAATGAAGCGAATTGAAGGGCAGCTTAAAGGCCAGACAAAACTTGCCATGCAAGTTTTGTCGTGGATCGTCAACGCTAAGAGACCGCTAACAACGTCTGAGCTTCAGCATGCACTTGCTGTGGAAATTGATGAGACCAAGCTTGATAAGGACAACTTTCCGGACATTGAAGATATGGTCTCCGTGTGCGCTGGACTAGTCACGGCCGACGAAGAAAGCGGCATTATCCGGTTAGTCCACTATACGACGCAAGAATACTTCGAGCGAACGCAGAAATCTTGGTTCCCAAATGCACAGGATCATATTACCAAAGTCTGCATTACCTACCTCTCATTCAGAGTTTTTGAAAGCGGGTTTTGTCAGACAGACACCGAGTTTGAAGAGCGGCTACAAGTAAATCAGCTCTACGACTACGCTGCACACAACTGGGGGCATCATGCTCGACAGGCTTCGACATTAGGTCAGGAAGTCTTAGACTTTCTTAGAGGCGAAGCCAACGTGGAGGCGTCGAGCCAAGCAATGATGGCCCCTGAATACCGTTATCGTGGCTACAGTCAACATTTTCCGCGACACATGACAGGGGTCCACTTGGCTGCATACTTCGGGCTGAAGGAAGTAGCACAAGCCCTACTTTGGTTGAGGCATGGCACGGACATGACAGATAGTTACGGTCGGACTCCCCTGTCGTACGGTGCCGAGAACGGGTACGAGGCCGTCGTCAAATCGCTGATTGCAACCGAAGGTGTTGAGCCAGACTTGAAGGATAATGATGGTCGGTCGCCGCTGTCGTGGGCCGCCGAGCGAGGACACAATGTAGCTGTGGAGCTGTTGCTCGTGAGTGACAATGTCAAGCCAGACTCAAAGGACGATCACGGACGGACGCCGCTGTCACGGGCCGCACAAGAAGGACACGAAGCCGTGGTAAAATTGCTGCTACAAAATAAAGCCAGACCGGACTCCAAGGACAAATTCAGTCAAACGCCTCTCTGGTGGGCGGCAAGGTACGGACATGGCGGGGTAGTCAAGCTGCTTCTCGCGGAGGACGCCGTGAATCCGGATATAAAGGATATCCATTACAATGGGACGCCGCTGTGGTGGGCTGCACAGGAAGGGCATGTTGCAGTGGTGAAGCTACTGCTCGATACTGATCGTGTTGATCTGGATTCCAAGAATACATACGGTCAGACACCCTTGTCACGGGCTGCACAGATGGGACGCGAGGCTGTTGTGGAGCTGCTGCTTGCAAGGGCTGGCGTCAACTGGAACTCGAAGGACACTCTTCCGGGTCGGACAGCGCTGTCATATGCCGCAGGGAATGGACATAAGGCAGCGATAAAGCTACTACTTGAGAAAGAAGTCGAACCGGACTCTAAGGATTTGCAACACGAGCGGACGCCTTTGTCGTGGGCCGCTGAGAATGGGCATACGGAGGTGGTTGACCTGTTGCTTTCGGGCGACGGCGTTAATTCGGTCTCTAGAGACAGGTATAGTCGAACGCCGTTATCACGCGCCGCGGAGAACGGTCACGAGGGGGTGGTTAAGCTGCTACTTGCGGAAAATATTGTTGACTCTGGCTCTAAGGACACGCTCTTTGGGAGGACACCGCTCTCCTGGGCAGCAGAAAATGGACATGAAGAAGTGGTAAAACTACTGCTCGCTACAGGTGTTTTTGACCCGGACCTCAGGGATAAACATGGCCAGACGCCGTTATCCCTAGCTGCTGAGAACGGACATGAGACGGTGGTTAAGCTACTGCTCGAAATGGAAGTCGAATTAGACTCGAAGGACGCTGAACATAACCAGACCCCGCTTTTATGGACGGCAATGAACGGGCATGAGGCCGTTGTCAGGCTTTTGCTTGAGAAAGACGCGGAACCGGACTCGAAGAATAAGAATGGACGGACGCCGCTATCGTGGGCCGCCGGGAATGGACACGAGGCCATCGTCAGGCTACTGCTTGGCACGGGCATAGCCAATGCCGGCTCGAAAGATACTTGGAGCCGGACACCGCTGTCGTATGCCGCTGGGAATGGACATGAGACCATCATCAGACTCCTACTTAACAAGGACCAAGTCGACGCCGACTCAAAAGATACTGGTAGCCGGACACCGCTGTCGTATGCCGCTGGGAATGGACATGAGACCATCGTCAGACTCCTACTTGACACGGACCAAGTCGATGCCGACTCGAAGGATAATGGGAGCCGGACACCGCTGTCGTATGCCGCTGGGAATGGACGTAAGGATATTGTCAAGTTACTTCTTGACACGGGCAAAACCGATGCTGACTCGAAAGCTTCTGGCGATTACGGCGCTGGCCGGACGCCGCTGTCATGGGCGGCGGAGAACGGATACGAGTCGGTGGTCATACTTCTGCTCGACTGGCCAGGCGTTGATCCGGGCTCAAAGGATATGCATGGCCACACGCCGTTCTGGTGGGCAGCGGAGAATGGCCATGAGAGGGTAATCAAATTACTATATGCGAGAGATGGCACAGCAATTCCTAGTGAGACCGGATATGTTCAGAGAGCTGTTTCGAAGCACGTTGGAACACGAGAGAGATCCGCGAC
This sequence comes from Akanthomyces muscarius, assembly GCF_028009165.1. NCBI lineage: Eukaryota > Fungi > Ascomycota > Sordariomycetes > Hypocreales > Cordycipitaceae > Akanthomyces > Akanthomyces muscarius. The sequence goes on along the minus strand of NW_026611614.1, from coordinate 376,634 downwards.
ACCGCGTGCGCACGACGAGACTTCCGCCACCTACGTTGCTCCACCAAAGAAGATATTCGGCGGCAGAGGAAAAGGTTTCGCAGACCTACACAGCCACTTGACTTCCGCTTATCTTGCTGAGGAGGGACCGTCACTCTTTGATCGCCATCGGATGGAACTGAGCGTCGAGTGGGAAGTACAACAAGCAATGCCTCTGTATAAGAAGGGAACAGGATTCTCTTCAATTTTGGTCATTAGTGGAGACGAGATTGATGCTCAGGCGGCTACCTGTGAAAGCTATTTAAAGGAACATTTCAGAACCGGCCTAACTGTGTTACATGCCGTTCAGGCCGCGTGGGATTCACGGACATCATATGAGAGCGACCCGGCCGGAGGGGATCTACGACATCTTTCGGTAAAACTAAGTGGCTTGGAACCCAAAACGACGGCGACTATCACTGCATCCGGCACAGCCGACGCTCTCATAGAAGTAGCACGCGCATTTGCGTGGTTCTGTTGCGCCATACGACCAGCCTTATCAGAAAATCTCAGCCTCTCTACGTTCGAGTTTGACCTCCATGCTAGAAGAGATCAATCTTGTACTGATGTCGTCGTGAATCTACAGCTTTCATGGCAGAGAGCGGGTGAAAAGAGGAGTTGCTGGCATGGTTTATTCAAAAAGGCCATTATCGTTCTAAATGGCCCTATTTCCGACCGGAACCAATTTGGACAACTTGAGGAAAATCAGACAGGTATGCTTGCTGACCAGAACTAATTAGTATTAATTTTATTTCTGGATTATTTGCTTCTCTGATGACCTTTCAAGTCGTTCAGAGATTGTTAATTCCAAAGTACTTATAATTAAAATGCTAACCAGAGTATCCAGGTCTCTCTGTGCCGAAAGGCCTCGATATCCCATTCGACATCATGGTCGACCTAGCTGCTGTTGATTACCCTGTCGAATACGCGAGAGGCATTGCTCTGAGAGGTTTCAATACCCTACTGGTCGTCACCGCGAAATGGGTAACTGCCTCCGGAACTGCAATTCAGTGGCACTTTGTCGACTCGAGCGGTGGAATTTCCCTTTCGGAATACGCCGATAATGAAAGGTACCACATTTGGAAAGTTGGAGAAGAACCTCCACCCCAGCTTGAAACTATCAGAGAAGCTATTCGCACATTTATTGGCTGGGGCGATACCTATCAAATTCAGCTCAGCGCAGTGAACCACTCGAATGTTGCTGTGACCGGACTTGACAAGGCTAGTAGGAAACTGGTGCTAAAGACTATTGGGTTCAATACTGCTCTCGGAAGGTCTCCTGTGACAGCCGGAGTTACTGCGACATTCGAAGTCCAAGAAGGCACTGTGATGCATTCAAGAGAGACCGAATTTCACGAAATGATTGCTCGGTCCAACACCACCCCAGTACTTCTCTACGCACCTGATGAAGAGCGTGGATGGTTGGTTCCTCAACTCTCAGTTCTAGAAAGTATGGCTCTTATCAATATCGGAAGATATGGATCCTCAGACAGATTACCTCCAGCGAGTTTGGATCTGAAGGATACAAGGACAAGGCTTCTTGAACATCTCCGGGATCCTACTCTCAGACGCCTCCTCGATGATGGCGATGGAGACAGGGCCGAAAGGAATACATTCCGTTTAAGAGAGCTACTGTATGACTTAGCCCAAGGACTTGAGTGGGCCGAAGGGCAGGCTCGACATCAGCACAGATGGTCCCCAGCAAGACTTCTCGGAGAAGACACAATCTACGGACTGGAGTTCTACAAGCTTACCATGAGAGACAAGGAACATCATGTCAAACAGTGTCCAGTCAGACGTCCGCACGGCGGCTGGGTTCAACTACTCAATAATGGGGCAATTAAGGGAGTCCTCTTCTGCAAGGGGCTTGGGGAGGTGATTGTCCGCGATTCGACATGCCCTTTCTGCAGGAATGTCCCACGGGAGCACAACTACCTGGCCGCTGTAATTTCCTGCCTGGAGTATCTTACGCAACACGACAGGCTCCCCAGTGGATTTGGTTGGAATTTCCAAAGCACAGCTTTCGCGCAGTGCTCTAATTGCTCTTCATTTGAGCACCGCATACAAAATATGAACAATGCATCATCTCCCACGACCAACCCCTCCACTGATCACTCAAATGGCGTTGTGGTGTTTGGCAGGCCTATAACGAACAGCAGAATCCAAAGCACAGATGGGACCATATCTTACGCTGGCCACAGAGCAGAACGATGGTGATAAGATATGTAGGAGGACATCTTAAAATATGCTTCAGGTGGGTTGTATTCACTGCCACGCTCGCAAAAGCAACGTCGAAGGGTCGGACCAGTGTGGCTAACAGGCAAGCTCAAACTTGGCATTTTCCAATCAAGTTTGACATTTCCTCAACTCAAGTTATCAATTCAAGCTCGAGGCCGTCATCCAATCAACCAAGTTTAAGGACTGTCATGTCGTCAAGTACTTGATGGCATAGAAAAAAAAGTCGCTGTAGAGTAATTTGAGTCTTTACGTGCCTAGCCGCGCAACGGCCCCGTGGGGCTAAGCCAGGGATGGTGACCCGCACGCGTCCATTTTCAAACCTTTCTCCACGACGCGTCGAATCGACGTCATTATGTCGCTCCACGCGTTCTGGGGCCCGAATCAGACATTGCGCACCCGAAGCTCATCTTCGGCGTGTTCTTCAAGGCAGTCCACCGATTTGCAAGAGCCGCCAACCTCGAATGAGAAGAAAACAGAAGTGTTCGATCAGTGTCTTCACCGGTCTACCTGTCCTCCGCATTCTCTCTCAATCCCAATTAATTGGGCCTTGATCCGGCGACAGGATGGCACGATTTTCATGGGTATACAATATCACATCCGAGATAAGAGGAGCGTGTGTAGACGAGTAAAGGTCTCCTGGATCTATTCACACGGAGCTGAGCTCGAGCATAGTAATAACAAATACTTTCTTGTGCGGATTGCCATGCGAAGAAGAGGTATATCAGCCAGCTATTCGCGGCAGAGTCGACAACGGCTACAATCCAGCACCTGACTGAGTTCCACAAAGTAAAGCGGCCTTCAAATTCGACCGACGACGACGACGAAGATGCCCACACCGACGTAGCGTTCGAGAAAATAGCCTTGGCTGCTGGTCTGGCACGACGGTCTTTGCCGAGAGAGTGCTGGCGTTGAATGAGAAGCAGCAAGTTGCCAGGGCTCAGCATTCCGTGGAGGTACAGCATCTGAGAGGGGTTCACACCACAAGGTGGCAGCAGCATTATCGGCAGCAAACGCCATGGAGTGGCCGGGCTGGAAGTTGGTCCCCTACAAGCTTATGGGGCGTGACGGAACGGGCATAAAGGATGGGAGTGAAGTAGCGTTAAATTGCTCTACAAAGGGGAGTGATTATGCCACCACTTACCTCTGTCCAGCTGCCTACCACACTACCCTATACTAACAGTAGCACCTGCAGCGAAAATTTCCCTCCTTATATAGGGCACGATCATTTTTGTATATATCTTCTTCACTCAATTGTTCTGCTCTCGCGAAACTCGCCAGATTATGATTTGAGCACTTCATAGTATATTCTTATGCTCAAAACCAGCTTGAGGTCGTATTAATACAGTACTCTGTGTCTTTTGAATCAGCCTTGCGCTGTAACAACTAGAAATTGGTGGCATAAGCGCTAGTTTACAGGCCCGCGGGCCTACTAATTAGTGTAACGAACTGGAAACGCTTGCAAAGACCGCTTATCTATAGCTGTCACAGCGCTCGCTAATTTTTAAAGACAGAGAGTGTGGCCTCGGGCTGGTTTTGCACATCACAATATCAGAATGTAATGATATTGGTAGATAGAAATAGACCTCTTTTTCTCATATAAAGTATTATAGTTGGTGCAACTGTAGTTGAATGGGTCTTGGCCACTCCTTTGCTGGTAAAATAACTATACTATTTATCCTCTTAATGGTTTACAGTCACATCATAGAATATTAATACTTCCTTGTCCTGGATATGTAGAATGATCGGTCAAGTCAAAAAACTATATTGTCGAGCTATGCTAAAATTTGTCAGACGATCGATAGGCTTCACCAGACTCAAACAGCCCTGTCATGGTTTGTTCCAGGGCAGGAGCAGGAGGAGCAATATCGCAAGGTAACGAGAGGCAAGGAAATCATAATCGTTAGCGATTACAAGTAGACCGTGCGTAGATAAGACAGCACATGTGATTACCTAATGCGCAGATAGCCAAACACTGCTAATATATATACGCGGGCGGTTTCAACCAAGTTACTCGACCCTTTGCTCACCGTGTGTTTTGTCCAAGATTCTCCAACCCAGAGCTTTATATAGACTGACCGCGCTACGCAATTGCCAACTTTATTTGAACGGCCGCTCCACAGTACAACCGCTCTCTCCTTTCAAACTCAACATAGTCCAGTAGAGTTTGCCCCATCATGTCCAAAGCCCACCCTCTTCCGGATAACACAAGCAGCGTCACTGTCCTGCGCTCGCGATCCATCCTGCGCAAGCACGAGATTGATCATTTACCCACAGCAAGGAAGAAAAGACCGGCTAATCTCGTCAAGGGTCAAGTCTTGCCCAAGTCGCAGCCCAAGTGGGGGCCGGATCCTAAGATTGAGAACGAGCAGGGATCCGAAGAGGGAGAGGAAAACAGCGAAGAGGAAAGCAGCGAAGAGGAAGAGGAAGACGGTGAAGAAGAGGAGGAAGTTGGTGAAGATGATGAGGAGGAGGAGGAGGAGGATGACAGTGAAGAAGAAACAGAAGATGAAGACGGCGGAGAGGGCGGAGAGGGCGAAGACAGTGAAGAAGAAGAAGAAGAAGAAGATGATGATGATGAAGAGGAAGAGGAAGAAGATGGTGATGAGAAAACAGAAGATGAAGACGGTGAAGAAACCGAAGGCGAGGATTTTCAAGATCAACCCAAGCTTCGCACGCAAAATGGGCGTGACTCTTCCCATGATGGTCTCTTTCCAGGCGGAAGAATTCGCTTTCAAGTGCAAGCGCCTAGGAGCCGACACTCGGAGGGTACTCGGCCCTTTAGGAGCTCAAAGTCTGCTCGTCCTTGCCACACGGTGGTCAGACTCGGGCCGGTAGAAAACAGAGCTCGGACAGCAGCACGCCGTCACCGTCCCAAAAGGCTTGATGAGCCAGGCAAAGGACTTATGAACAACGATCAACTGGACCTTGAGAACAAAAGTAAAAGATCCATGCATCACCGAACCGTTAACGAGTTTCAAGCCAAGCCCTTTCTTATATTATTGATGACACTCTTCGGCGCCTACCTTGCCTGGTATAGGCAAGAGAAAATGGCTGTTGGTTATTGTGGCCTAGGCCGGCCTGCAAAACAACTCATGCCGTCAAGAAATCATGTACTAGACACAATTATACCTCTCATTGAGCCTAAGTGTCAGATGTGTCCCCAGAACGCTTTATGTTACGAGGGCTTTACCGTCCGTTGCCAGAATGACTTCATTTTAACACCACGATCTCTTGCACTTGGTGGGCTTATCCCTCTTCCGCCAACATGTGAGCCCGAGTGCAAAGCAGCTCGACATATACAGAAAGAGGCTGGTGAGGTCACCGAGGAGGATCTCAGACATTGCCGCACAATTTGCGAGTGCCCAGAGTTGAGCGAAGCTGGTGAGCAGGAAGACTCCTCTACAGTTAAAAATGACAGACTCCAAGGTTTTACAGGCCAGAAGAGTACCAAGGGAATGAATATTCAAGAGTTGAATAACATTTGGGAGCCTTTCATTGGCGAGATCACAGATCGACATGAGTTCGGAGTTCAGACGGCCGAGTAAGTTATCTACCGTGCATCATATTCCCACCCTTCTACAATTTGTATCCTAAGATTTTCCAAGTTCTGACTAAGTCTGCTGATTAGTTTTAGGCATGATCCTACAGATTGCACGGCTCCCCCGGCGTTTCAGACAGCAGTCTATCGCCCACCTCTCTCGCTACCCTTTCGTTCTGATGTGCAATCAAAGGACCAATCCGCAGCGGCCTGGCAAGATATTGAGTCTCAATTGGACTTTTGAGCAAGGTTTTTTTCTTGTGTCTGAGAGTAACCACCACAATTTACCAGATTTCGGCCTCGTGGATATCACGTTACATATACTGTCAAAAACAAAAAGCTCCTTTTTGATGACCATCTAGAAGAAGAGCACCTGCTCCCTCCGGACTTGCGTGACAACGTTCTCCACGCTGTATACCCAAAGGTCGCGATTCAGCGGCGTAAGCGTGTTGAAGTCGATCAGAGCAGTTACGTTCGTGCGAACTCATGTCGTGTAACAGAAACTGCCCAGCCGCGCAGCTGACCTGACCAAAAAGCCCGCCCCTCAGAGGGGTTTGAAGGTGGGATTATGTCTCTATGCCCCATATATCCATTGTTATTGTTATGAGCACCAGTGAATGTGGTGTCCACTGGCTGCCCTGTAAGACCTGGATAGCGTCTTCTTTCCTCCTTCATAGTCAGTCTGATTTTTACGCATCAGGAATTGAGCCAATCAACAACACGTTTTGAATAGCACTTTATGACTAACAATTATCAAGTTCGTAGGGCAAGTAGTCTTGTAGCAAAGTAGTTTCCTGCAGTAATAGCGGGCAGTTATCTCTCACTATGAAGATCCTGCGTTTAGCTTTCACCACATAAAAGCCAGCATTGTGGTAGAGAGCGACCAGGAATATGTCTTGCCCTTCTAGCCCTGTATTAAAATATCGTATGCATTTCGAGTGGTATAAACCTGTATCGCGTCTACACTATAATTGCCAAGTTTGTGTCGCTCCATCCCTGAATCTGTGCCGCTTGGCGTCCCTTTGTTGGGCGACGTTGTCCTCTTACCAGATCCACCTGTCAATTAAGGAAGAAAAAACTCCAGAGCCTTGAAGCCCGTATTGCAATGTCTTAATCTCCGTGGAGTTGCACGCCAATATACTCTCCCCCAGCCAGCGAATTCGTGCTCGAGGCAAATTGTTGTCGAAATATCACCCGCCAGCAGAATCACGGTGACATTGGCAGGATGCGTCCACGTTGACAGCCGTGGTAATAACGCTTCAACAGCCTTCATCTTTCTACAAGAAACAGCAGGAACCCTCCGTCGGTGGTAACAGAATTTCGCCTGTTACAGAATCAAAGCACCTGATAGCGAATGTGTCTTTTGTGTTCAGGGCATGGTGCTATGTGTGACACTTACGATATCTCGGTACGCGCATACAGTGTTAGCTTCTCATTCCGTCTTGTTAGCCAGTCCGATATTACTGCGAGAAGAAACGCTCCATGTCAACCATTATAAGGGCCATTCGTATCAAATTCTAAACTGATTTCGTCCTGGTATTATATAACTTCAACCACATCGGAGTGACATAACTGAGATGCATTTTGGCGCCATTCTGCCCACTGTTCAAACAAGATAGGATGGGCTCTAGGCCTCGATTTTCTGGCTTCTTCCGTAGTTCGCATCCATGGTTTTCCAATTGCGGAAAAGTGAACAATATGGGCCTTCTTATACAAATCCTCAAGCTCATCATCGGTTGCAGGGCGCCATGACCGACCATCTGGAAATGGAACCGTCTCTCCAGCATCAAACCACGCAGGAACATTTCGGTCTTCCCAGTGGCTGTTCATAGTGATGTAACTTCCTGGAAGCCTTTGGGCATTATCGCGAAACATATCGTTTATAATGTCCATATCGTATTGGCCGGGTCGTATGGAGGAGATGCTCGTCTGTACTTGCTTCCATAGTTTCGGGTTTGGTTTAACAAGCATACAAGTGCTGCTTAATGTGTCATTACTTATCCAATATGCAGGAACTGTCGCTATGTCGGTTGAAGCACTGTAGAATATTGCATCAATGTTCTGCATGATGAGTTGATCGGAGTCCAGTATGAGGCACCGCTGAATTTGCTCATCTAGCTCATGTACTCTAAACGGCACCAATTTCAACAAGCAATCTTTGTAGTAAGGGGAGCTTCCAGTAGAAAGAGGCGGTGGTGTCTCCAAAATTACTTTTGCGTCCAAATCTTTGAATCGAGTGAGGTACTCATTTGAAACACCACTAGATACAAATACGAGAATGCGATGCCTTGTATGATACATGTGACGTAGTCGGTGTATGTTGACAAGAACGGAGCATGCGTAAGCATCTTGGGTGGCGTAGAAGACATACGCGTTGGGGCTGACAGACTTCTTCGAGGCGTTGGCGCCGACAGACTTCATCGTCAATGCCATTCGATGCCAAAGAAAGAAAACGATGATGAAGGTAAGGGCGACACCGGCCAGTGACTTTAAGTGACGGTTCATAAATATCATCGTGGGCGTAAGACGTCGCGAGGAGTACAGATGAAGGTGGAATAAATGTTCCTCTTATGTTAAATAAGGATAATAGTGAGAGCTTTTAAGGTCTGCCGTCCGGCAGGGCGCCGGCTCCGCCAGAGGTACTACTGTTGTACCTTTTGGCCCCTAGAGTACCGCCTGACATTCTGAGTAGACACAATCAGCTATTTCTGGCCGGTTTTTTTTCACAGCTGCAGGTCACATCTATGAAGTCTTGTAAGACTGACTGACGTACTGGTATAGCAGATACAACAGCATCTTTTCCATGTAAAATGCTTTAAGAGCATGTCGACCTCGCGAGTCCGCAGGAGTTATATTTCCCATAATTTCCGCAGGACTTTTCGAAAGAACTCCTACGCTGTACTCGGTTTCACTCGACTTGTACGTTACCTCGTGATGAGACGTAAAGTCCCTGTCGCCACTCGTTCGGCAACGTGTCCGCTAGAATCAGCTGGTTCCAATTCAAAACCACCCTGCTTCTTCAGCAATCATCCGAGTGGACTACCAGTAGGACCTACCCCATGCAGTGAGGGCGAGGTCTCCGCAGCACAAACATCTTTCATTGGTTACCACACTACTGGTAACCAATCGCAGACACAGAACCAGGGCGCGGCGGGCCATTGGCAGCACATCAGGAGAGACATCCGAAGCTACCAGTAGACACGATCAAATATGAGGTGTGGATCCGTGGTGTGCGGCTGGCCCATGCGTGCATGACTTCACAAGGTGTATTCTTCAGCGCTGCATGCGTAGGCGCCACTCGCACCTACTGGTACACAAGAGCAAGGTGGACAGGGTGCTGCGCCTCGAGGCATTGATAAGGGCCCAGAGCAGTTCACCATTATTCGTGAAGCCCACCTTGACGGCTCCTCCGTGAGGCGGCTTGGAGTATCCTGTTGCAATGCCTTATTACCATTCTGTAGAGCAGGACGAGCTTGGTGCCCGAAGGCACATACAGCTGCGCTTTGTGCCGTCACTTTCCGCCGAATTCTGGCGTCTTTGCACGCTGCTAGAGGGCCGCCCGATCATTGAAGCGCTGGTATAGATATGTGCTAAAGTGCCCAGGTGGTCTGCAGGGCTATGTCGGGTTACCAGTAACGCCCGTTGACCTGCTTTTACAGTTTATAACTCACATCGGACCGACTATGCATGCCGCACACAACCGACGAGCTGCCGGCCGACGCGACTTTCGAGCTGGGCGACGCGAAGTTGGAGGCGCCGGCAGGCCCGAAGAAGAGGGTGTGAAGGAAGGCCCACCTACGAAAAGCCCCTAGTAACGCAGCCTTACTGAGCAGTCGAGCGTGGCAACGGATGGGCAGTCGGAGGGGGCCGGGGTGGAATCTTGCGCTGAGAGTAGTTCAGTAATCCGTACCAGTAATTGGAAGAGCGACCCGCAGGTGCTTGAAGCAAAGGCGGGTACTAGTACGCTGGATCACAGCGGCGGCTAGCCATTGTGCTCTGTACGCCTTCAAAGCAGACGCGTCCCTAGAAGCAAAGAGTCAACATGTATTCGATAAGGATTCGACAAGGTTTCGACCAGGTCTTAGCAAAGACAGATACATAAAAGTACAAAAAGCGCTGTGACAGGTGCCGAGAGAATAAGGTGACGGCGTATCAGTAGAAAGCCATCAGGGATTAAGGCCTACTGAAACAGACAAAGCTCGCTATACTTTCGGTGGCTCTCGCTACGATAAGAAGTATCCTGATGTACGCTCTAGGTACCCTGACCATGGCAAGATTTCAGCATGGGCACATTTATTTTTGAAACAGACCTCCGTATGCCGGTTGGCCGGGGGTCGCATTGCTGGAACGAGGTTCGGGAAAAGCGGATGGCGGGCTCTCGCTTGCCGAGGATTGTGCACATGAATCCACCCAGCGCTATGAAATGCGCTACTGTGCATGGCCGGATAGCATTCTTTTATATGTTGCGCTATGGTGTGCATGGAGACTCTGTAGGGTTGCAGTGCCAAGCCTTTGCCAGGCGGCTTTTACAGCTTCGCTTTTAGGACGCCTTTGACAGGAGAACTTGGGCGTCATAATTGCGCAGGCTCAAGCCGAAAACCATGCCTGGTCAAGAGTGAGCTGTTAAGGGTGACAGCTGCCTGAATTCGCCAGAAAAGACGTACAATATTGATCTGCACACCGTGGAAGTAGCCTTTGGCAAGCACTTCGGCCGAATATCATGCCGCCAACGAGCGGAAAAGTACCCTACAGAGTCGTCCTAAGATGCCGGGCGTTTCTGGGTGCAGAAGAATGGCCTGAGTGAGGTGCTGGGCAGTTTGCCGAAAGGGTAGGTAGAGTGCCCTTGCCGATCGGCACAGCTCGGCGGATCATATGACAGGAGGGAGCGCACCTCTGGGGATAGCAGCGATGTTGGGTGCCCAGAGTGGCGAATTGATGCTAGGCTGGTTGGCTGGCAACTGGGTGGCTGGGGTCGCAACAACACAAGTGGAAGGCGGCTCGATAAACGAGCCAACCAACGAAATGCGTTGGACGAGGAAAAGGAGGAATCAGCCGCTTCTTTTTTGTGAGTAGTAATGCATGTTCAACCTGATCCTGTATCTCGTCTACATATGCTTGCATGGCGAATATCGAAACGGCCAGGAGGCAACATTTGCTCAGCCAATGTCGCGTCACAGAGACGCAGGGTCCACTCCGCTCCATCGACCGGCAGCCTGGACAAGCTGGTGCAAGAAAAACTGCCCTCATGTCGCATACGGCCAACCTCGGCACAGCTCGGCGGATCACATGACAGGAGGTCGACGCAGGCAGGGCTTGCCAGTTTCTCTACTAATATGCATGCCTTCCAGATGAAGTGAATTCATGGTTAATATCGTGCATGGCGCGTCGTAATTGACCTGCAATTTCTGGCAGAGGGCTACTGGTACGTGCGCCACTAATTTGTTGGTTGCAGATCTTCGTGACGGCGGGATTCAGGAGTTGCGTCCCCGGTGGCCCAGGCGGCCCGTCATCTACCTAATTAGGTATCTACCTACCTATGTACCTAGGTACCCTCTCCTAACGTTACCTAATCCCTTTGTGTGCCGTGAGCCTTCGGATACACTCTTGTACTTTGCAAGGATGTTAGCGAGAGGCTCTGAAAACCTATGGTACCAAGGTTACGCAGCGATCCGCACCAAAACTGACGTACCACCAGTACAGCACACTACCGCGCTTCAGGGATTATTTGCAGTGGAAAGCTGTATCTCTTGGTATAGCTGGGTACTGGGTATAGTGACCTGGCTGTAGGCTTGCGGCAAACAAAGGGATAATGGCTAACACTACCAAACTACCTACAGTGCCTCCAGGTAATTCCGAGCGCTAATGTACCTAGGTATTTACCTACAGATTACATCCCTCTCTTATTATTAGCGCTTTACCCCTCCTTGCCCTCCAAGGCCCCTGGTCTGGGCCCCCTCTCCTTCACTCTAACTGTAGACACCTAACAACACAGGAAAGATGTGCGCTGCAGTGTTGTAATTTTGGTCATGCTCCGAGGTATGCCTCATTAGATCTGTGAATTCGCGACTTATTGGATGTGGTCCTTCAACCGCTTTTTTTCGTCTCGTCAGAAACACTACAACCCACTGTGTCGCGAACACTGATTTCTCTTTCGCCTACCAGTAGCCTGACTCGCCGCTGAATTTTCGCCTCAGCGCTCGACCAGACACGGTTCCGATGCAAGGCTCCCATGCCAATTTGCGCCACCCAAATCCCTCCCACCATCAACCCCCTGCATTGTTGGCGGGCTCGAGGCGAACCGAGGGCAACAGCATCTGGTTGCATGCCAAGCACCCATACCAAGGACCTCGCCAACGCAAGGAATCCCCCAAGCAAAGCCGCCATGCAAATCACGCTGCCACCCACCCACCCCCTACTTACCAGTCAACCAGTATATCCTCGACGAGACCACAGACCGATCCGCCCAGCAAAAAAAACGTATTGTCTCAGGCCTTTTGCTTGATTTCAAAGGGTTGGAGATGTCGCTGAGCGAAGGGGAGAGAATGAGTGGCTAGAAACAGCCCCAGTTGACCAGATAAAGAGCAAGACGATGGGGATAGACACCATAAGCGGAAACAGAGCGATTTGACAACCAGAGATTACTGGTATATAGTAGCGGCTACGAGAATCTACATCCTATCACAAAAAACGTCAGCTTCGATTCGGCTGCATCGTTACACTACCAGTAAGCATCATTATACTAAATACTCACCTGGAAACGACATGCTCCATGTCTTCCATCATGCGCTGGCCCACTAGGCCGACCAAATACATGCCGACCAAATACAGGCCGACCAAATACATGCCGACTGAATACATGTCGACCTGGGCAAAACCTGCCGCCAATGGCGTGACGAAGGTGCAGATCATGGAGGCGCCGGCGCAGATGAAGAAGACGGCGACGAGAAGGGCGACGAGGAGGGCATGGTCTGTGAGTGCTGTCATTACCCCGCGGCTGCCGACCAGAAACCGCGAGACCGCGCTGAGCCCAGCGTGTCGCGACAGAAGCTGCGCAAGTACCCAGGAAAAACCAGAAGACGGCGCCGAGTACTCCGTATGTCGCCGCAGCTGATTCCAGCCTTGGTGATCGTGAATGGCAAGAATAGGTACCAGTGGAGGTGATGTGAGTGGAGGTGGTGTGAGTGGAGGTGGTGTGAGTGGAGGTGGTGTGAGTGGAGGTGGTGTGACTGGTCACGATGTGAATAAGTTAGTTGTTGTCATTTTTGTGAGTCGATTAGGTGTGAGCAGAAGGCCCTTGGAAGCAACGGTTTGCCGTACGACGTTGAAAATTCCGCTCGAATGCGACGTTATTAGACATGAGGCCGCCTCTGCCGCCGCTATGACCGGCCGTGGTGGCGCCACAGCCTTGGTATCCCTTTGTCTGCGGTAAAGGAGCAAGTAGGTATTTTACAGGGGCAACAGCCAATCATGTGTACTGTAAAAACCGAAACGGGTGTCGCGGGTGAGCACTTACAGAACAAATTTAGTGGGGAGCCGCCAAAAGTAGCCTGTACCTGCTAAGTACCGGTACCTTTTTGTCTGCTCTTAACAGGACTTAACGGCCAGCTGCCGCTTAATGCTCTACTCAATATTTTCAACCAAGTCGTCGTTACGCACAGCACTGAGGCTCTGGAAGGCACGAACAGGCGTACTTCTCTGGATCTATGTAGCCTGACTCAGCTGTCTCAGAGCACCTTCCCATTTGTTAGTGGCGCGTTGGCTAGCCAGGTACATCTCAGCCCTAGTGTAACCATATTTGGTGGGAATTACCCCCATCTTTGGTGGGAATTACCACTGGATTTGGCAGCAATCTCGGGGGCGTTCCTAGATCTCTGGGTCGATTGTCTGAGCATCCACATCATTAAAACCCAAATACTTTTCAGTTCAATTCCAACGGTTTTTATTTTAATTTTCAAGTTTTTGGACAAAATCATAGCATCTTCATGGCGACTTGGGTTGGAGATGATGAATATTCCACGGAAACCCATGGAAATCGATGGAAGCTAGCGTAGAGGCCACGGTGTCCACAATGTCGCTGGCTGGTTGGTAGCACTGCGCCAACTTGAATCTTGCCTGCTTCATCAGTGCTGCTGCCGGTACTTGCCGTGCAAGATCAGAAGGACAAGGAAGATTTGAATTCTCAGGATTACGACAACGATTATGATTTTTTAACCTCCGGAAGGGACAGAAGTCCTAGCGTAAATATCCCCGCCCAAGAACCCGACCGAGCCGACACTGCGATGACTACGAGACGGCTACGAGACGACCCCCTCTCCTACGACTGAATGACTGGGAAGTCGACAGTCAATATACTAGAAGTAACTCTGTACGTATCCATGACGACGTTGTATGGAAAGTGTCTCTCAGTTAAATATTAGACAACGGCCGATTGCCGGAAACGATTAGCTAAATGATCTCGCCTTGTTCCCGAGCGATTCCAGAAACAAGATTCCAGGTACAGCTTGAAATAACCATGTATGTTTGTACTATGAAGGTCACCCACACGCTGTAGAGCAATCGGGCGATAGTCTGACTATGATTACCCTTCCCGAACTACACCCGATTACAAGAGTAGACTCTGACACAGATGAGCAGCGCGGCCGAAACTCAACTGGAATCCAGAGCAATTTTCTTCCGTCCCATGTAATCCAATTCTCGTAAATGCCAATACCAGAACGTTCCATAGACAATTGTATAACATCGAGAATGCCGACATTGATGGCAATAGCGCCAACATCAGTTATTATATAAGAGCCATTTCGGCTAAATATAAGGTCTTTTGAAACATGTCCAATATCCAGTGTCTGCACGCACTCGCCCGTGTCGGCCCGCCAGATTCGCACCGTCCGGTCGTCTGACCCCGACGCCACGAGCGTCGAGTCGTGCGAGAAGACCACGGACGTGACCCTGTTGCTGTGGCCCTCGAACGTCTGCACGCACTCGCCTGTGCCAGCCCGCCAGATTCGCACCGTCCCGTCGCCTTCGCCTGACGCCACGAGCGACGAGTCGCGCGAGAAGGCCACAGACGTGACCCAGCTGCCGTGGGGCGCCAGTGTCTGCACGCACTCGCCCGTGTCGGCCCGCCAGATTCGCACCGTCCAGTCGCCTGAGCCTGACGCTACGAGTATTGAGTCGTGCGAGAAGACCACAGACGTGACTAAGTCATTATGGCCCTCAAGCGTCTGAACACACTCGCCCGTATCGGCCCGCCAGATTCGCACCGTCTCGTCACCTGAGCCCGACGCTACGAACGTCGAGTCGTGCGAGAAGGCCACGGAATTGACCAAGTCGCTGTGGCCTTCAAGCGTCTGAACACACTCGCCCGTATCGGCCCGCCAGATTCGCACCGTCTCGTCACCTGAGCCCGACGCTACGAACGTCGAGTCGTGCGAGAAGGCCACGGAATTGACCGAGTCGCTGTGGCCTTCAAGCGTCTGAACGCACTCGCCCTTGTTAGGCCGCCAGATTCGCACAGTCCGGTCGTCTGACCCCGACGCCACGAGCGTCGAGTCGTGCGAGAAGACTATAGACGTGACCAAGTTGCCATGGCCCTCAAGCGTCTGCACGCACTCGCCCGTGTCGGCCCGCCAGATTCGTATCGTCCAGTCGTGTGACCCCGACGCCATGAGCGTCGAGTCGTGCGAGAAGACCACAGACGTGACCAAGTTGCCGTGGCCCTCAAGCGTCTGCACGCACTCGCCCGTGTTAGGCCGCCAGATTCGCACCGTCCAGTCGTCTGACCCCGACGCTATAAGCGTCGAGTCGTGCGAAAAGGCTACGGACGTGACCCAGTCGTTATGGCCCTTAAGCGTCTGTACGCACTCGCCCGTGTCGGCCCGCCAGATTCGCACCGTCTCGTCGTTTGAGCCCGACGCCACGAGTGTCGAGTCGCGCGAGAAGACCACAGACGTGACCAGGCGGCGGTGGCCTGCTAGCGTCTGCATACACTCGCCCGTGTTTGTATGCCAGATTTGCACCGTCTTGTCGGTTGAGCTAGACGCTACGAGCGTCGAGTCGTGCGAGAAGACCACGGACGTGACCGAGTCGTTATGGCCCTTGAGCGTCTGCACGCACTCGCCCGTGTCAGCCCGCCAGATTCGCAACGTCCCGTAGGTTGAGCCCGACGCTATAAGCGTTGAGTCGTGCGAGAAGACCACGGACGTGACCCAGCCGTTATGGCCCGCGAGCGTCTGCACGCACTCGCCTGTGTCGGCCCGCCAGATTCGCACCGTCCCGTCGCCTGAGCCCGACGCCACGAGCATTGAGTCGTGCGAGAAGGCCACGGACGTGACCGAGTCGCTGTGGCCCTCGAGCGTCTGCAGACAATTATTCCAGTAGTCTTCCATCCGTGGTTCCAGACGAATCCAGTCGATTTTATTGCCAGAACCGTGAAACATATCTCTCATTTTGCTTCGTTTCGGTGTAAAAATAAGCAGCGAGGAATACAGCTGAAGCGGGGTTGAGCTAATTGTAGACATATATGTCTGCATGAATCGAATCGCATCTTCGAGAAAAAGTGAGATTTCGAGGCTAGCACTTTCCTATAGCACGGTGAGCGTGCTGGCAATGTAATGAACTATAACAGTCATTTTTTTCCCTTACCTTAACTTGTGACTGTAAAGTTCTAAGAAATCCAAGGCTGTCAGATGCCCTGCCCATAAGCGCTAGCGCCTCCATCCAGTGTAGGAAATGTTGTGTTAAGAAAGCATAAGCGTCTATGCCATCAGATAGGCCAATGTTCGCCTTTTCCAAATGATGTACCCAATATAGACAGGAATATTGCAACTCTGGCGGCAAGAAGGAGTTGATTATCTCGACGCTGATTTCAGATCGAGGTGTACCGGGAGATTCTATATTACAGAGGTCATTCTTAAGACAACCTAAAAGGCGTAGACAGTGGGCTGCTAAAATTGCATGCGTTTGCTCCTTGTCAACTCTGAACGGCATCGTAGGCTTATCAGGATTTACAAGGAAGTCTCGAAATGACAGGTGTAAAAGCCGTACTGGTGCCTGTGTAGATGCAGGAATGCTGAGAACAGAATGCAGTAAATCTAGCCTGCTGTCAATCTCGCCCTTAGGTATGCTGAGTAATCCCGCCAGTGAAGATGTTGATAACGGACTTGCGAGGAGAATGATACATCCAACAATGTGGCGGAACTCTTGGATAATATGTTCTTGTTGACTCACTGATACTCCGACTGTAAGGTTTTCCAAGACAGACAGGTACGTGGTCTCAAGTTGTCGCAGGCCGTCAACAGATCGAGAAAGCACCTTCTCCAGCTGCTTCCCGGGTGTTGCAATTCTTCTATCACAAATAAAACGGCAAATAGTGGCAGCAACAATAAAGAGCGGGATAGCCATCTTCGCAAGTCTGTCGAAACTGGATTGGCCAGGCCAATCCAGGGCGAGGTGGCGGTCTGTTGGTACCAGACTATTAAACTCTGCCCGAATTCCAGATAGCTCGTATCTCAGAAAAACATTGATATCATGCTCAACCACAGGCTTAGGTATCTCATGTAAAATGACGCGAGAACTTTTCCTCTTAATTTTGTCAAACTGAGAACGAAACGGCTCCTCCGGTCGACTAGTCATGAATATCCTGACACGGTCCGGCAGTTCAGTCTCAAACCGAGAAATAAGGTAAAGAAGGCGCTTGATGTCATCTTCCTGCTCGCACTCGTCTAGTGCATCGATGACAATAGCGACGGGTTCTTCCGCCACGTCGCTTTTCGACAGCGGCTCTAGTAGAAACTTCTGAAACTGCTCCGTGGCATTCCTTGATGTAATTGAACGGTCGGCAATGAGAGCCGCTTTAATATGAGGAGCAGTTGATGGCCGCTTTACAACCAAATCAGCCGCAATAGTCATGAAGAACTTGGACAGACTTCCTCGATCAGTTTCGCCCTTCTTGAAGAAGAATGAGGCGCCAAGTTGACCTCTATCTGCAAATGACCTGGCCACGGTGCGAGAGATTGTCGACTTTCCCGTCCCGGCCATTCCATTTAACCAAAATATCGGCTCTGCGCTTAGGTTTGTGGCCCATCCCGCAATCTGCTCGAGCAATTCGACTCGTGTGTTCGGTAAGCAGTATCGATTGTGTTCTTGAGCGTAGGAATCGAATGAGGCTCCCTCGGCAATATGGAGTCGATCAAGAACCACCGTTTGATCAGTAATAAGCACCGACTCGCTATTACAAAATTGTTAATCAGGGGATGAGACATAAAGAATTGCACATATAGACATACTGGAGGCTTTGTATCTCTCCTTGTACTTTGACTGCCGTGGATTGAATGTCCTTTATATTTGTACCAACTAGGAGTCAAATAAGTCGCCATATTCTTCCAGTCTGATGTGCTTTGGGCTATGCCATGACTTGGAATACTAACTGGATTCTAGAGCAGCGGAAATCTGCCGCTCCGCCTCCAGCTTGGTTGCCGGTATACGACGAAGGAGATCTTTCGCATACGCGGCCGCAGCCATCGCTGCATATCCCTGCCAATACTTGTTTTTATGTGAATCGGCGTAGTCGCAGATACCGCGAATCACAATACAAGGGAAGCGGTTCATCAGCCCTGCTGCCTCCATCTCGAAGCATAGCACATTTTCTTCCGCGGCCAGTCTATCACGGACAAGAGCGTCTTTCATCAACTGATTGGCTGAAGCAATTGTGCCATAATGAATGGCTGGGTTGTCTTCTTCGCTGTTCCTTTCCAGCCGCTCTACTACGCTAGAAGGGTTGTTATAGCATTCGGTCGCGCAGTCAGCGCTGTCGGTTTCTCGATGGACAAATTCGCTCTTAAATAGCTTATCGCTGCTATCATCCGGTCGTTGATAAGTTTTTCGAAGTCGTGGCCACTGACCAAGTGTTATATTGATCGCTTCTTCAAGTTGATGGCCTTGCATTTCATACTCGGTTTGGATATCGGTTAAGGCCGCCCGGAGGAGCTCGGGAGGCTGATTCAGGAACCCAATAGTTTGGAACTTCTTGCCCTGTATTGTTTTTCCGAAATCGTATTGAAATACGCCACCATGACCATTTCGAGGTGCGCTTACAACAATATCGCCCAGCCGAATGTCGTTCTTTAAGCTGGGGGCTCCACCACCAATGCCAACCATCAAGCCAATCCTAACATTCGGAAAGCTGCTCAGCATGCCCTTCGCTACGCCTACGGCGGCGGCAATGCCATATTCGCCATCGGGCAGGGCACCTATAACGACGTTATGTTTCCCAAGTCTACCAAGAGTGTATATGTTGCTATCGTTCATATTGATGTCGTCCGGCCGGTCGTGCCTCTCATCTAGGAATGCTTGTGCAGCAACGTACTCCGGCTTGATCGCGCAAATCCAGCCGACATTGTAAATGCTTGGATCAGGCATTACAACCAGAAGAACTATGGTTTTTGCCGGTGCGGAAGAAACGAAATACAGATCTTGGAGTGTGAATCTCAAGAAAAAAGGAATGCGAAGGCTCAAATGTTGTTCACAGATGCGTCGTATCTCTTCCCCGCAAGTGAGAGCCTTGTGTGGCTGGATTAAGCCGCAGCATCCAGGCACCCATGCATGGATTAGGTAAGGCAGTGAATTTTGACACAACGAGCAATCGTTTCCGGTCTGTTCTAGATTTAAGGGTTACCGGCATGTTGGGGTAGGATAGACACGCTGGTAAGTCTGTAAAGCTGGGCTGGCCGCGCTCGACGAAACGTTGATGTCGCAACAATTTAGGTAAGTGTGTTCACGCTGGGATTGTTCCCGCGGTGCGGTTGTTGGGATGCGTTGGAAGCGGGGGTTTCTAAAAGCCCGGCTGTGATGGATAAAAAGACAACGGTGGGGCATGTCGGGACGTTGGCTTCCAGTGCCGTCGTTAGTGCCTTTTAATAGTGCTGTAGTTGGATATACGTACTGTTACCAGCAAGATACTCAGCAGTAACAGTGGCCAAAAATAGCGGCTGCTTCCCCCACCTTGCTAATAAGACTCACTAAATCTACCCGCGACACCCATTTCGGTTTTTACGGTAAAAGAAAAACTAGGTACTCTATATTAGTAGTAAAAGGCCACTCAGGGGGAAGTACTACGACGTGGATGAGAACCAGGGTCTACTGGTACCTCAAAGAACACTAATTAAGCCTGACGATAAGACCTTACTGGTATCTCGTAGTTCTTAGTTCTTTTCTTAGTGGGTTTCGCGACCTGCTTGCTCCTTTACCGCAGTCAAAGGGATAGTTGCGCCGATCAGCTTTTGACGGGGCACCACAGGAGAAAAGTTGAACACGAGAATATTATACGGTACAGTACTGTATGTGCAGATTAGTTCCTCTAATAGGCGTATCATACCTGTAGGAAGTAGGGGACCGAGCTGATGTGATGAAGAATTCACGGTAGCTCCCGTTGAACGAGTCAGTTGAGCCGCCAATCTCTGGACATGAAGGAGGCTTACTGAGCATGACCAAACCGACGACGGCAGACATGACTGCAGCCTCTTGGCTGGGCATATCTTGAAAAGTTATGGTAGAAAGCTATAGTACATTACCTGGCGGGGTAGATTGCCCACCTGCCACTGAAACTATCATGTCAGAAACTCGTGACACCTAATTCGGGGTTTACGGGTAATCTCGATTTTAAGAGAGAGATATTGGGACAGGAAAATTCACGGCCTTGCGAAAAATTTCAACTCCTGATTCTTAAATTTATTTTTTTGCATTCTAATACTTATTGTACCTACCCCCCTACGCAAAACCTTCTCGACCGACAGCCCTCAATGACGAGATTAGACGACGGTCCTGGTGACCTAACCGCAGCGCTGATAAAAAGCGTTGAAGAAGAAAAGCTTGACGATATGCACCTCCAACACTTCCTGGCTCAGACAAGTGGTAGCGAGACTGTCGGTGGCCTGCGTGACGCGCTTCGTTTAGCTTCCGGACAAGGGCATGTCGACGCTGTTCAACTGCTTCTTCAACATTTTATAGATCGGGCAAGCTCGCAGGAGAGCGTCAATGGCCTGCTCGAAGCGCTTCTGGCAAGTTCCAAAAATGGATATATGGACACAGCCCGATTGATTCTCCGGCCCATGTTAGGTTGCGCGAACGAAAGGTGAGCTTTCACAGTCTGTGGCACCGTTCATTCTATTTCAGAGAGAGAATGTACTGATATCATCCCACTGCTCTTTGACCTTTCTTTAGCCGCGCTAGCATTAACAACATTATCGACGGCCTACGCGGCGCGCTTCTTTGGAGTTCTGATAGAGGACATACTGACACCGTCCGACTGCTCCTCCATCCCTATTTATTCCATGCGAGCGTGAGCGAGAGCGTCAATGGTCTACGCAGCGCGCTTCTTCTCAGTTCTGGCAGAGGACAGATTGGAACCGTCCGACTACTCCTTCGTCCCTTCCTGAGCCAGGCGAGCGCGAGTCAGAAAGTCGATGGCCTGCGCGGTGCTCTTCATTTCAGTTCTTGGGGAGGCCGTAGCGACATTGTTCGGTTACTTCTGGAGCCCTTCCTAAGTTATGCTACCCCTGGTGAAATTGTCAATGGCTTACGCGAAGCACTTCGCTTCGCTTCTATGGAAGGACACTCCGCCACCGTCCAACAGCTTCTCGAGCCTCTTAGCCGCGCTCACGCGAGCGATAGTCTTGTTGGAGAAGCGCCTTGAGCAACAACCTGCTCTCGGTAAAAGATCAATAGCAGAAGAGGGTTTCGATCACAGTATCTGTCGAGATGCGGTTTCCGTGGGAGAAGACGTTAAACTGCTGCCTTGCTAGTATACTTTCACGGCATGTACTGATATGTCTACTACTGGTACTGCATAGCATCTAGTTTTTTTGAGATCACAAGAAAATGGCGAGAGAAAGTACCCCCGCTGATGGACTTCGGAATATCTTTGTTTCAACCCCCCCCCCCCCCCGGAAAGGGCTGGTACGTGGTTGACGAGGGTGCCGCGATTGCGCGTTGAGAGCCTGTCGATGGGACGATCTAGCGAGTTCCGCCGAGCCCCCTTAGAATAAGCGTTGGTCCGACATATCCTGGTGCGGGATTTAGTATCGAAGAGCGCTCTTCAATAGCCGAGCTAGTTGCCCCTGTAATTAATTTTTGTTGGGAAAGACTCAGATCATCAAGGCCCATGATCATATTCAAAATTGCTTCTCCCTTAGCTTCATTTAGCTTTGCCGTGGCGTGCATTTATCCCATCGAAGCGACGCCGCAACCGTCTTGACTTTGGGCTCGGGACTTTTACTTATATAGTGTTATGCATCTCCGACTCTGTACTCTTTTTCTGCTGGTGATAGCTTCGTTATCGCGAGATTTCTCGCGTGTCGAGGCTGGTTGTGTTGCCTGGAGGTGGCCGCGAAGCTCCGCCAAGGTATCCAACTTACAGCCTGCATGTGAATGTCTCACGCCTTTGAATACGCTAATATCTTCCTTCGGACCATAAAAATACAACGTAGAGCACAGGCGTCTACGTTTCTGTGGCAATTTTTCGATACGATTACACCTGTATTTCTGAGCAGCTTTAGACGGCGAACGCGCTCGAGCTGGCGCTGCTCCTTTTCTTCGTCTGTCTTGAGCTCAGGTCGGACCTTGATACAGGACTTGCCTTTGCCGTCAATTCATGGTCTTCCACTATTAGTGGTAGTTTGACCAACTTGTCGCCAAAGTATGATTCGAGAGTCATCGTGCCATTGTGTTCACGTTGGTGACACCAAACACAGATTGAAGGGTATCGGTCTGTTAGACGAAGGAAAGTCGTTCAGCAAAACTTGAGTCCTGATACTGGGCAGGGCAGAGAAGCGGAAAAGATGGAACCTACTATGCTGGAGAGCAGCCGCAGTTTCGAGATTTAAGGTGAATGAGGAGGTAAATGGCAAGAAGTGGTGCGCAGGAACCTAGCTCCATGCCGTCGCAGAAAGTGCCGCCATCACGGTATTACAAGTAGCCCTTGTCAATGGTTCTACTACACCTGCTCCACACTCATCCAGACCGCGCAGAAACGTACCAGCACTAGTAACTATTCATAGTTATTCGATGGGTAGAACATGCTTATAATGTTCTCCCAGTGCAGGTAGACAATGTCGTGTAGTGGTGTCTCTGTGATTATAGTACATCTTCGTGCTTCCCTTCTCGCTAGAGCCTGCCAGGACTTTTGTTTCTTGTTATCCAACACCGTTAGTGCAGCAAAGATATAGGCCAGTATAGCAGTTATAACAAGCATAACAATAGCAACGCAGATTCCTAAACAGGTCCACTTCTTTCTTCTCGTCCTGTGAGCTGTCATAGCGGTGACGCCAAACCGTCTTTTCAATGACCTCATAGCTTCGCTCAATTTGTCCTAGAGGAGCTGGGTCAGTTCGACCATCTGCTGGTCAATCGTGGCTAGGGTCATGTGACGGCCCTGGATGGTAACGAGGGCAGCACGGGCGCGGCCTGCGCGGCCGCTCTGCATAAGCGCCTGGCTGAAGTTTTGATTGTTGGTGGTATTATCGGCGGCGGCGCGAACTTCCCACCCCGAAGCGCCAAGGCGGTATTGGTGTGCTATCTGTCCTTGTGTGCTGTTGCGGAAGGATAGCATCCCTCAGTCTGTGGTTGACGCTAACATGGGGGTCGTTCATCGGTGTGTGGGCGTCAGGGCTGGAATTCATATGCAGACATGCTCGGTGAATCTGTCAGTGACCTCGAAGCTATATAGTGGATGCTAGGGATACTCGGCCACGGTCTGGTATTGCTTGATCTTTTTGATCCTTGTGGCCGAGTGGTTTACCTAGCGCCCCGGTTCCTCACAGAATCCATCATAACGTGCCATGGCTATGGAGGAAACTGAGTCGAGCTCGCGGTTAGCGGCGTTTGGGGAGTTTCCGCAATACATTAAGGTTGGGCTTGATTTCACTCTACTTTTTTTACGAATGTCTCGGCAATTGAAGTATGTACATTAAGACGAGTTTTAACCCTAGGTGTAGTATCCTAAGTGGAGGCGTTTATTTTGACCCTGAGGATGTATAATAAAACGTTTGCGTGTAGTGATGATGCCTCTTATTTGTCTGTATAACATATTAAAGGCTTAGTGCTCAACCTATTGCAAAACTGCTTAAAGACCTTGAGTGGATTATGGTAATTAAAGCATATTTCGAGTGGAACTCGCGGACTAGTCTTTGATATAAGCTGAGTCAGTGGGTGGCCCGGTCATATAATGAGTGTTTAGGAGAAGAATCAATGCTAATATCACTGCCACTCCACCTCATCCGCGCTCTTTAATCAGCTCCGACATGGTGCACTAAATGTGGTACGTTACACCAGCAGAGCATATCAGTGGCATTCGTGTGATTTAGGGTGAGCTAGTAAAAGCACAAACCTAATTTTAGAAACTCAATCTAATACTTCAATATGTGCATATCTCACCTGCCATAGTCTGCCGTAAGAGCAAGCATAAGACGCAGTATTACCGTGAAGAATAGTACTTGCATGGAATGGCGAAACCTTTACACAGCCCTGCCCCGCGTGCTTAGGCCTCGGTACGAACCAAGCGCGCAGCCGTCCGCCAACTGTGTTCACTGTCGGAGGCCAATACACGCATATTTTGATTGTATCAAAGGCCGAAAGGGACCCTACCATGCCACTTGCTACTGCACTCTGAAGCCGTTACCAGCATGTCCCTGTCCACATGGATATGAAGCCGTCTTAGATATCCTGTCGGAATACTACTATCAGGATGGTGGTTGGTAGTATAAATAATAATTATATATTCTGGCACTTGCTTGACGATATTTTACTTAGCGAATGTCGAGTAGGATGCTCTGCGCAGGTACTGACACGGCGGTGTCTAACTTCTAGACGGTCTCTTATTGCTGGAATTGCTGTCAGGCCCACTAGATAGTATTGCGGTAGCCGTATAAAAGTCTAAAATAGAGCCATACTAGTTGCTTGAATGTATTTATAATATTATAGTATATATATATTGTACTATGCTTGAAGTCCCTCACGAATAGCGAAAGTATGTTGTGCGAATAGTAATACTCGCTACTTTTGACTGAATCGTCTTACTAGATCTAAATATATAGGTTTTCGTGTTTAATGGTAGGTATAGTACTTATTGACTTAATAATAATCTCTATTGCTGTTATGCGATTGAGGAGTCATCTCAGATTCACTTCGGTATAATAGGAAGATACATGTCCCAATAATAGGGTTAGGAAGATGACGAAGATGGCGAAGATGACGAAGATGACGAGGACACATAGCCGGGTATCTGCGTAAAAATGAACTGAAATAGTTCGCTTGGGTGCAGAAATAGCCACGGCGTAAACGAGATGCGTTGGTTTGCGAATATAAGTTAGGGTCGGCCACGAACTAGCCCTACTACACACATGAAGCCTCAACTGTTTGTCTTCGCGTTCGCCTCTCTTGGCCTGGCCGCTGTGGATCTGAGCTCTGACAAAGATTTGGATACATGTCCGGAAGAACATATGAGGCCGTACAAGGGCGACGTTTTCACGTATGGGAGCCCCAATGTGAATATGACGTGCGATGTCGTCGTCATCAGCTTCCCCCCCGGGGATCCTCGACAGAAGCTGCAGATCCCCATTGACGGCGATAATGGCCCATGTGCAGAGCCCGAGGAACTCATCACTCTTCCGACCGGCGTAGTCGGACCCATACGATTGACCTGGATGTGTAGTGGCTACACGCCATATCCCTGTCGTATTATAACCATCAAAGACGAGGTGCGTCCGGGGTTGAGCAACGGGGCATCATCATTTGCCATATGGCAAAGATGCCCTGCAGCGGCCACCACCACGAAACAAATAGCCACACCGAGTGGCTTCCGTACCAGCTCAACTGTACGAAGTACAAGTACAAAATCATCGTCGTCGTCATCGTCGGCGGCGACGAGTGCTGCACAAGCCGGACCGAGCGCTGCACCAGCCACATCGAGCGCCAAGCCAGTCACATCGAGCACTGAGCCAGCCACATCAAGCGCTGCATCGAGCGCCGAGCCAGTCACATCGAGCACTGAGCCAGCCACATCAAGCGCTGCATCGAGCGCCGAGCCAGTCACATCGAGCACTGAGCCAGCCACATCAAGCGCTGCATCGAGCGCCGAGCCAGTCATATCGAGCACCGAACCAGCCACATCGAGCACTGCACCAGCCACATCGAGCGCCGAGCCAGTCACATCCAGTGCTAAAACATCAGATGCTACGGGTGCAAGCACAAGCACAATCGTGCCTTCGTCGAAGAGCACGACTGTTCTTACTTGCACCTGCTCCTAACTAGTCCTATAGCGGTATTTGCAGATTCTTAATTAATACTAGATGGCCTGGAAACCGAATGCTTTCGTGCTCATTTCGTCGAGTGATTGCCGTCTTCTGTGGCTAGCCTTTACAAGCGAAGTCTGCTGGATGAGACTTCAAGCGGGAATTAGCTGAAAAAACCGTACTGCTTCCAGCTGATCTCTCATGCATTTTATTCGGTCCTTAGTCAGGGGCTGTATGTGCATACTGTGTTGGGATAGGCACAAACGGATGTCGAAGAATTGGCTAGGTATTGAAAGTTGCTGATGGTAGCATGGCTGGCTGTCAAATCGCCGGCTAGAAGGGTACTACGCATGAAATTAAAAGACCTCCTCGGTTTTACGGAAGGCATGGCTGCTTATCTCTCTTTTTATCAACCGGCCAATTAATTCTCTTTGTGCGCCAGCTTACGCCGTCCCAGCCGGTTTGTTGACTAGCAAGCGCTATATGGCAAAGCTAACAAATAGCTAGCTCAAACTCTACCGCAGCGTTTGAAATAGTTAGTGATATAAATTTCCAGAAAGGCCTCGTGCTGACTAGGAGCCCCGCACGCTACCAGTACGACACTGATTATGCAATTGCGGCTGCTAATATCCTTAGGTTGATTTCCTGACTCCTAGCACTAACTGGCTTCGACGCCACGGTGGTCGCGGAGAAATCCGGATCGCCGTCTAATAAAACCACTAAACACAGCTTTTTAGAAGATGAAAATTGACTCAATACTAAATCAACTGTTACTAGAAATATTTAAGATTTACTTGTAAATTATAGGTAATCCTTGAATAGATACTCCGTATCAAATGTAATTTTAGGCACTGATTAGTTAGTCAAGTGATAATATAGTACACTAATTAAGTGACAATAAATTATAGTAATTGAGTGACTCACTTGCTATCAATCTCAACTCAGAATCCGGGCACAAAGGCTGACCAATACAGACTGGGGTATTTGCGTCCAAATTGAGATGCTCTCTCTGACTGTTTCTGTAGAGACTATCCCTATATGCTTTGTGGCGGGCTTTGTCCTGTGGTGGTTAAAGTTGCGCCATCGTTCGCCAGCTTTGTGCCGCGGATAGAAATCCAATCTGACCCTTGGATATGTTCCGTTGTAGATTCAAACCTGAAGCAGTGCAATAGGTATCCTTGTGTCTGGCTTCTCTCATTCGCCACTCGCTGAAGCTGTTCCACCGTTGGGCTGCCTGAGTAGCGCGCCTCTTCGACTCTGTTTTCGGCCCTTGCCAAGTTACGCAGCCAGAAGGAGATAAAAGCAAGCCGGTTACATTGTAGCTTAATTTCTATAGTGAATTAGTATATCGTTGCTAGTTCGAAAAGGCATAGTTCCACCTACCAATATCAGTCGAAAGACTCATCAAGGTACCATGGGTCAATGGTAACAGCTACCTATTTAATCTATGTCGCGCCGCATAAACCAAGCGCCAAACCATTACGGTCGACTTTTTCAGTACCGGTTGGCTTGCCTCAGCAGGTCATGCCATAAGCATAGCTGTAACTGCGGTTTTCAGGTGACAAAGCATGATTGATAAACCTACGAGGATGATGGTATGCAGTTGAATGGCCCTGTGACCGGTGGGATCGTCGTGCTGCGCTGGAGCCTTGCTGTAATGGTAACAAGTATCCGTGATATTCCTGATTGATACCCGAACTGAGATTAATACCCAGACCTGTGCCTGCTAAAGTGTTTCTAAAACGCTCACGCACGGATTCTGCTGCGTCAAACAGCCGGAGACTGGGCATTTATATCAGTCTAAGCATTAAGCAGTCAACCTAAACCCCTCATGAAAGTGGCTTTGTGACCCAACAGAAAGAAATTTCATTCAGCTAGATCAATATTCAAGTCAGCAAACCATGTTTTTATGTACTGTGTTGGAACAGAACGCAAGGACTGTGAGAGGTGGTCCGCGAAGCCTTCTCCCAGCAATGGCGACTGTGTAGTACAGGGCAGGGCTGCAAAGGTTGCCAATATGTGCCGTGCACCCCCTAAGCTCTTTTTGTTTGTAAGGCGTTGAGATATTTAGTTGTTTCGGCGGTAATGATAGTGGCACCAGCCTCAAACTCTACAAATCTGGTCTTCAGTTTCGATATATGGCTCGTTGCGAGGCCAACCTACACTCTCCTTTCTCTATGTGGCATTTT
The DNA here is from genome assembly GCF_028009165.1 of Akanthomyces muscarius. Taxonomy (NCBI): domain Eukaryota; kingdom Fungi; phylum Ascomycota; class Sordariomycetes; order Hypocreales; family Cordycipitaceae; genus Akanthomyces; species Akanthomyces muscarius. The sequence continues at coordinate 348,369 of NW_026611614.1, read as the reverse complement.
GAAAGATACCGAGAAAGGCTTTCCTGAAGACCCAAAGGTTAGCGACGGAATTGCTGCCTCTCCGACAAGTCGTCCCGGGCACAATAAGCGTGTCTGCTTAGTAGCAATTGCTAAACCAGAACGCCCAATCATTGATTAACCAGATGAAGAAACTATAAATTTCTTTTTTCATCGTTCTACGACGCACCTATGACGGCATGCAGGTCATCACGAATAAGCCTGCTGGCAGCCTCAGAGTGTTAATGTCGCATTTGCAGAAAGACAAACCCATCAAGCGGTCAAAGGAGATACGTGTGATAAAGCATCATGCCAAAACAAGCAACGGTATATTCCCAGGCATGGTTTGGGCATTCGAAGGTATCGTGGCTGGCATAGCGGTCAAGGAGAACCAGACGCCACGATGAGGAGCTTTTGTCCTTGATATGCTTAACGAAGAAACTGATCCATACTGGCCCGGTCTAGCTTAGCGAACAACAGATACGCCACCTTCAGTGTCAACTACGACATCAGAAACTTCACACCATGGAGCCAAATGAGCCTTGCTTTTGACTATGGGAAAGGCGCCTCGATAAAGAGACCCTCATCTACCACTAGAATTATTCGATAGAAGCTGCTAACTCACTGTGAATAGCCCTCTTAGAACTAGCTCTTCCATGATTATAACTTTGCAGTTGCTGGCTGCAGGCCTGTGATTGGCCGTCAAATCCTCGAGACATTGTCTTGTACACCTCTTTCTTTACTGGTGCCTCTGGCACCAGCCTAGATAGAACAACAACGCAGCTTTCTTCACCAATAGACCCTCACGATACGTATCGTACGAATCCATCGTGATTCCAACAGTAAAGGTTTGCCAAAATAGCTGAACCACTCCTTCAACTGACCCAAAAGGTACATTGATCGATTGTTAGATCAATCAGCTATTCAGCTAACAGGATGAGGCAAGCCGAACATACGAACCTTGTGCCAATTGGGAACTCGTCTCATACGTAGCTCAAGCACATTTGGGGATTATCGTCTTCTTGGCCCGAGCTTCTCGACGGTTTTCAAAAAAGTTAATAAGAGAAGCATGTTTGACATCGTCTCTTATCATATTTCGAGTTTTGCCTTAATGCACTATACGATCATGGCGTCGGATAAGGTTATCGACCCAGCGTGGCTCGACATAGTCCGGCTTGGGATTTGTCGTCAAACTACGTAATAGAGCCAGCCACGTCCTTTGCCGGTATCCAAAAAAAATCTAATATGAAAAGACTCGCCTGATCTGGGCAACCAACGTCTTCAATGTTGCCTTCTTATCGACGGTGAATCCGCGCATCATACTGAATTTCCTTACTGCTGTCGCGATTTTGAACGTATATGAAAGCAGTTGCTCAGCCTGTATTCTTTCTCTTGGGCTGTAATATCCAATTTGCCAAAGTTATGGTATCTAGCGGTACAAAAGTGGCAATTGGATAATCCCTATTCTGAACGGAGTACATAAAATTGTCCACGCTACGGATAGAAACAGGCGCTAAGCAGGGTACTCGGAGGACACACCAGAATACCTCTCGTTGAAGTGAAAGTGAAAGGGAAGAGCCACTAGAAATACACCGATAGTGATTACGTAACCACTCGGGGGCTTAATGATGAAATGTTTTATCTATTATTATGACTTACCCAGGACACCCACCAGGCAGGGTATGTACATGATACGACTAGGCTGGCGTGCGAGCGAAAAGCTTGTGCCGACCACAAGCCGGGCCTCCTTAGATGTGCAAACTCCCAGCTTGGCGGTAGTGCATAGGTCTTGCTCAGAAATCGGTAGAGGTTCAAGAGAGGTTTCTCGGTGTAGATCATTCCTCCACGCTGCGCCTTAGGTACCTCCTGCCTCCAGGGGTCATCAGCAGTAATCCAGCCCAACACAACAATAATCCCTGTTTTTGGCCAGAGGGTGGTACTGGTGGGTGATAGCGTAACTCCTTCTGTAGTGAATCGAGGAACTGCTCGACTATGAAGGGGGGAAGAAAGAGGAGGCTATGTATCTAGGTCCTGTTAGGCGGCCACAACCTACTGGTAAGGTGGTGGAAGTGGGTCACACAGTGACGCTGCTCACAACAGTTCCACCCCCGACCCTGGCAACTGTCTCCCTGGCTTCGACAAGGGTCTCTTGGCGGCAATACTAGTTACTCCGCACGGTGCGGGAACGATTTCTACACCTGGTCGATGAAGCCACTAGTGCGAAGTACAGCCCTTGCTTTTCTGTACTCAGTGCGTAGTTGTGGATGATAAGAGTACATTGTGTCGCGAATCCCTACTTATCCTCGATAGCAATCACTTTTAAGGGATTGCCTGGGTTTTAATGGGCTATAAAAAGGTACAAGAAGAAAAAAGATCTGCACGAAATAAGGAAGCAAGACCATTAAAAAGCTTCGCTATCACAACCGAACCCATAAATTACCAGCCCCCCCGTTGCCATTTGGAAGAAGCAATCACAACACCCCAGCTCAGTCTGCGCGCTTTACAACACAGTCATGGGGGGAGATCAAAACACTTCATGTTTAGAGAATATGCTCGACGAACTGCTGCAGAAAATACCCAGACGGGAGCGTATGCTCCTGTTGCAGAGTCAGCTCGCGCGTTGTAACATTACGAGTTAGTCCAGCCATGCCGATGGTCGCAATCAAGCTAATGAAGCATAGAGTCAACTTCCAAACGCGCAGGTGTTAATGGGAAATGTTCACGTTCTGGAACAGCGAAGTACCGCTCTTCCAACTCAGAAGCCAATGTTGCGGGCTCAAACGCAGAGACAGTGCCGTGCAGGAAAGCCGCTTACCCTTGTGGCTTTTGCAAGGAGGTGAACCATGAACTCTCCTGCGTGAGAAAAAATGACTTAAAACGGCACATTGGCGAGTTCCATCAGATCACCACGGAATATTGTTGTCCGGTACAGGATTGCCCGTTCACAAGTGACCTCAAGAAGCACTTTTGGAACCACATTAAGACAGATCCAGACCCACGGCACAGACAAATGGTGACAGCGCGCGAGATATGCGACCATAAGGCAGTCGTCTGCCGGCCTAGTGTATTCGCTTGTGGATTTGCTGGCTGCTCTTTGCTGCTGGAGACGCCGCTTGGAAGTGACAGCACCAGCACATTCCGTGACTACGTCGAGCATGTGATCAAGCACTATGAAGAAGAGCAACTCCCTCTTTGGTCATATTCCACGAGAATGCAGAATCTTCTGCGTCAAAGACGCCTTCAAGGGGCATGGAAGCAATTTGGATTCGTGTCGCTGCTCACTCTGGAATTCTCCTGGGAACAGACGACAACGCTCCGAGGTATATTATTGACTGGCCAGTTCTTGGACGCGGAGAAGACACTTAGATATGCAATTTCAATGGCACTGGGGCCCCAGCGAAGCTATCCCTTGGAGCAACCCTATCTCATGGAGGGACGGGGTCTGAACGGTCTGGTTGCATTTGGGTCAGAAACACAGGCCAACGCATTATTAGACTTGTATGAAGCTGTGGATACAAGAGAGCACTGGATAATGGATGGTAGCGCATATACCATACCTCAGGTATATGTGAAAACTTGACCGAAAGCTGACCAAGTCGCTTGAGGCTCCGTTCTTTGAGGCAGTCTCTGGAAGTCCGGGTTGACTGTTTCTTCGCCGGATTCGCAACCTCATATTTATCATTTCCGGCGGTTACACTGCACTTCTCCCTCTTTTCCCCTAGAATCTTCGTTCTTTGAGATTGTCTGATTTGCCTGTCTCCGATTAATTCCTCATTGAAGTCCGCGACCATTCAGTTTTATTGGCTATTTTCCTGTTCACGTCATCTCTATAATTGCCTTCCCTTCCTCGCTTATTTTTTTTAGGCCTCTTGTAATATTAACATAGATGAAAATGTACTGACAGATATTACTATCCTTGCTCAGGTCTAGCCAGACAGCTGTTCAAGGTCAGACTTCTCCTCGCTGTTAGCTTCACAGAAAGTCCGGGCAGTACATCTGTTAGCCTTCCCACTAGGTTTATGTTTGCTTTAGTGGTGGGGTGTCAACTACGGTTTGTCCATATGTAATGTCTGTGTTGAGTTTTTTTCGTGCTGTATATTGTGTTGGGGTAAGAACAACCAGCATTTCCGAGGGCTTCGCTCGCGAAGCCCTCTCTTGACAGTGGCGACTCTGAAGTACAGGGTAGCGCCGCAAAGGCCGGTCGGGCTTCCCTGTGGGTTGTAGTCACTTCGACTTTAAATTGAGGGAACGCGTTGATCGATGCAAGATGTCAATTCTGGACAATTTATAGCATCAACGGGTTTCTTTTCACGGAAGTGCTAAGGTTGGTGGCTAGCAAAGAGCTATGAGAAGTGGGAGAGCGACTTTGTTGCCTAGGCTGGCAGCCAGTTACAGCGGAAAAAGCGCAAAACTTAAGGTGCGCACAAAAGGAATCGATTGATCGATAGATAAAAAAGAGATAAAAAGGCATGCCTTCCGAATCTTCGGGCAGGGCACAGGGGTCAAGCGAATCCACCGATATCAGCAATAATCCAGCCCAACACAAGGGGGATCCGCTTAGATGTACCAGATTTTTGTCTTTGTGCTAGTTAATTGTGCGGACACTCTTTTGTTCGGCCCTGTATAGATTGAGCTCAGCATTTTCATGAAACCAGTTGCCTTGGAATATGGGATATGTTGTGTGTGACCTTGAACTTAAAGTTAAAAGAAAAGGCGAGAAAATGGTAACTTTTGAAACTATCTAATTCGCAGAACCTGAGTGCTTGACTGCCACCCCATGATCGGTAAAAGGCTCCCAATCGCCCATCTCTTACAGTTCCAACTGAAACACAAGCACCTCACTATCGTCATCACTGGGCTGCGAATGCGTTTTGGTACTGCAACAGGGCAAGCGTGTCTTGCAAACATCGTCCCTCGGGTTGAATGTTGAAGTTTGCCCGCCTCGGTTGTCTGGGTCCTCCCGAATACGGATCTGCGCTGAGACTGCCTGACAAGACAGAATAGAAGCGTGGCCTCGAATCGTAGTGTTGCCACCGCATTGTGCGGCTTGTTTGAGCTGCCGTGCGAGTACGGACTCTGGACTTTTGCTAGGCTCACGTGGCGAGGCTCCTCGAGTTTTTGGTGACCTCTTCCGCAGTCTCCCAGGTTGTCGTCTCATTGTGGAATGCCAAACCAAGTACTGATAACACGAATTATATGTAGAAGATAATGGCATGAACTAAATGTCTGGTGCAGAGCTTATTATAGCATCTCTTGCGCGCTTTTACCCTTTCTGCGCAAGTAGACGAGGTACTTCTTAGCCGCCTGCAAACATGGTTGAATAATAGACCCTGCAGGACAGTGGAGTGAACAGCATGTCTTTCTAGAGCCAATCTAACCATAGAAAACACTTTTAAAACACATTCTGCTCACAGAGCGGGCCAGGCGAAAGAGCTGGCTGAAGCATGACCCTTCTCGAAGAACGGCAACGTAACTAGCTTGTGAGCGGGGGCGCTAGTCTCTGGGTCATCGTTCTCTATCGTAGGCCTTTTGTTGACATTTAGTTGAAGCCGTTTCTGGAACTGGACAGCCTATAGTCGCCCCTGAAACTAATGGAAATATCTCAAATTTCAAATTTGATCCCTCCTGTAACCTCACCCCTACGCGAAAGCAGTTTATGCGGCATCTTAACGTATTTTGAAGACGTCGACCAAAATGCTTCGTTGATTGCCGTACCTTGAGACATATTTGATGCAAGTGGTTATGCGCAAAATAATATACTATGTGGTAAAACAATACGGATTACTGCTGATGGCGTGGCTAAGACGGCCATTGTCGTGGGCCGCAATTTTAGCTACGATTACTCTATTGAGATATGTCTGGACCTTTGGGAGGCTTCTGGGGGTGTGGTGGTGAGGAACATTGATTAGAGGTGCATCCTGGTCAATTGACGAAGTCTAGTGGGTAGTATACCGCTGCAACTATGTGAATAACTTGGTTTTAGGTAGTTTATAATTAGTCACAGAGCTGAGGATCGAAAGCTGGGAGATAACGCGAAGAACATTGCCAGATGGGCTCAAAAATAGATCGCGCGCTATTATTAGTGCTCCGAAAGGTCGAGGTCCTTCACCTGTCGATAGAATCAAAGCAACCTGGTAGGCATCGTATTATATGCAATTGTACGATTGCCACTCTTTTCGGCCCAATTGCTTGGAGACGTGATTGTTTGATAAACTGCCGGTCAAGATAAGCAGCCTTAAATAGATTCATAGCAATCCCGAACTGGCTCCATGTGTGAATTTTCCAAGGTATAAATCAAGTAAAAGGAGGCATCGATAATGTAGATTGATAATTTCTGCGATGAAGTCCTCCGTCATGATTCTGTTGGCTAGCGGCGCTTGTAGCTTTGCCAGCCAAAGCTCCGTCGAGGTCGAGCAGCCCATAAGTTCTATTGCAAGGTCAAGCGCCTATATCCCTTTCTGTGGCGGCCAAAAGCGCTCCACGGCCGCTGACATAGCCTACGTTGGAAACACGGGCGCAAAATATCACTATGGTTGCAATATCATGCAGATTCCAGCTGACATTGCATCGAAATATAAATACACTATTAACTTCATCAACGAGGGTTATGCTATTCAGCAATGCAAATGTTGGAATAAGGCTGGTCCTGATAACGGTACCAACGGCTTCTTCACCGGCAACGAGGCTATTACTTTCAGCTTGGCCGCTAGCGGTCAGCAATTCATTGCGTTTGACGAGAATTCGCTGATCGGTTGTTCTTGTCATGCCGGCTCCATTCCTTTAACCCCGCAGGGTCAATTTGCATCAACTTGGGTAGAGGCCGAATTTGGTAATGAAGCCAACGGCAAATGCTCTGGCTTCGACGCCTCATCTTTGGTTCCCGCTTTTTACGACATGGATATCCCCGGGCTAAGCGTTTGTGGTCCCCCCGAAAACACCTGCTCTACCATCCATCCTGGCGGGGCTGGTGAAAATGCTTATGTAAAAGGTATGGCGGGCTTGAATATCGTACCGCCGATCGATCCTGGTCCTGTTGCGCTCACTGTGAAAGTCGACATCAAGTAGATCCTTTCGCTCCCTGAGAGCATATCTATTTGGACACTTAATAGGCTGCTGCGGTAAAGGCAATGCTTAAGTAAGGGGAGGGGATAGCGTTAGGTGCATTCCGCAGGGTTGCGGTGCTGTGCTGTCACCTTCGCGGCCGAAGTGTTGTTTTAACTACTTCTCCTTGTTTTGCACACCCGGTGACTATGCAGCCATTAGGGCTTTTATCCAAGTTACTATATTAACCAAAATGAATGTCACTATTGGCGAGGCCATAGTAAGAGACGGGACTGATGGCGACTGTGGCTGAAAATGCGGACTCCGACTTTCTCTGTTTCTCTCGCCTGCTTTTTGCTCTGGCCTTGCCTTTGCCGACAGCGAAACTCTGCGATTTCCTATGTCAATGCCTCTTTGCCCGCCCTTTTCTCTTGATAGGATATTAAACCCCGCCTCTTTTTCTTCCTTTCTTCACTTCTTGCGCTGTTGGCCTTGCTTATTGTTGCGAAGATTCTGAAGGAGCTGAAGTTGAGGATGATACCTCAGTCTGCAAGCAGGTGGATGAAAACCGACTGAAAAGCCAATTCTTTGATGAAGATGGTTTGCTTTATATCTCCGATCGCTGGCGTGATAGGAACTTTTGTACCGGTGGAGGGCCCAACGGTACAAGACGTCTTGCGAACCATACCCAGGCCCAAAAACACAGCTCAACAACGATTCTCCCTACACATTTGCAGAGGGGGGGCTTCTCAATTAAGGTTGGTATATGGGAGACGGGCGTCACTTTGCAGGACTCCAGGCAGACAAGGACGGAAGAATAGTGTGGATGGTACGTTTGAACAGCCGTAAATGATAGTGGCGAAGTATTATCAGTCTTAGACAAAAGGTAAAGAACAACTTCCCTGTGTCTCCTAGTTCTAGACATGTTTAGCCACGGGGAAGTATATGCTGCTCGCAGCTCCTTGAAATGGGTTGCGATGTGTCACGGAGAAGCCATCACCTTGCTGATAGCCCCAATTCCTGTGATGTTGAAGAACTGACTGACTTCCAAGGAGGAAGGAAGAGGCTGCCTAGGTCCTGCGAGGCAGTCACCACACAAGGTGGTGGAAGTCGAAAACAGTGTCACTACTTCACTTTGCCAGCTGCTCTACGTTCAAACCAGAGCAATCTCTATTTTAGCAATCATTTATTTAGCTCCACAATAGATTCAGCTGTAGCTTTACTCTGCCGTGCAAATGACCACATTACATCCCAGCTTTTAGTGTGCCGCTTTTTAATCCCTCATTATATTTGCTGGTACAGATAGGTACGAGTTAATAAGAGTGGCGATAGCCTAACTCCTGCTGCATTGAAGAATTGACTGACTATGAAGGAAGAAGAAGAAGAAGCAATCTAGGCCCTGCTAGGCAGCTACTACATAAGGTGGTAGGAGTGGGTCTAGCTCAGTCACTGGTGCTTCTAACAACATTATACAGCGCAAAGCCACATCGTCCTGTCAATCCCCTCGCAGGCATGCATCCGCAGCAGAAACGTGGCCTACTAGTTATCGTCGTTGTCACGGTAGGCATCTGTTGCTGAAACTACGGTGTAGATACTGCAACTGCCCGCGACCGAGCATTGTCTCGGAGAGGTCGCTCTACCGCCCCACAGGCACCGACCCGCCACAAAGAATCCGGCAGTTTCTTCTCCCGTCTCGCGCCTGTACAGTCACAGTTGATATGGTCAGTCTACTGAGGATATAATGAAGTCTCAACTTTTTAGGAGCAGTGAAGAAGGCTCCCTCGGCTGCTGTCAATACACTGTCCCAGATGTGGCTACATTTGCCTTTTGAATTTTGATGTTGAGAGCCGTACTTCATTTCATTCACTCCAAGACTCTGGATTACCGTTTATCAGCTTACCTCGTATTCCAGCGGGTCATGACATGTCCGCCCGTGTGTCTTAATCTCTCAAATCCGATGAGCAGCGGGTCAAAGCTCTCTTCTACCTGGGCTCGGAGTATAAGTTGGGCTTCGTCGACCAAGTCCTCTCTCTTCCTCGCACCTCTCCTTCCTCGACGAGCTAAGAAAAACCCGTCGGACACACCTCCTCATCCGTCAGATCGAGTAACAACACCGGATTGCGGCCATGGCTCAACTGGAAAAGACCTTATTCCGTTGGCCAAATGTCAACATATTTCCTCCAGACCCCGACGGGCCTTTAGGGCTCGGCTCCATACTCACAAAGGTCAGCGAGCCTCGGTTTCCACTTAACCGTGGCAATATTCATCCCCTCTGCTCCTATCCAGTCCGTGTCAAGAAGAACTTCCTCGTCAAAGACAAACAAGACAACAATGGCGTAGTACGCCTTTGGTTGCGGGTCTTGGACATTCTTGGGATTGGCGCATCAACAACGCTCGGGCGAATTCAGTCCCAAGAACAAACTTTTGTTCTCGAAACTCTCGAGATACGATCTTTTGACCCGTCAGTGCAGTACCTGAAAGAGGCCCTGACAGCCAGCCCTGAAATCCAAACATATATTGCCGAGAAGCGGCACATTGCATTGTTTCGCACTCCAGTGACGTTCTTCATTGTCACCGACATTGTGCTTGCTAAGGCTGGTGGTTGCTTCGCGCATGTGGCACAAGCTCGGACAGAGGCGGCTGTTAGCGGAGGGCTCAGTTTTGATCTCGACTTTGATCCCGGCTCGCGAGTCAAAGTTGGCGCTGACGTAGACATTACGCAGTGCGCCGGCCATGAGGTCCGTCTTGACCTCGATCCAGGCGCTATAATAGCATATGGTGTACAAAAGGTTGTCTTCGGGCGTCGTATTACTATTAAGCCCTATGGGAAAGACGCTTTTATGAGCAGGGACGGCGACCAAGACGACAGGGATGTCCTCTGCGATGAACAGGACAGCAGTGTTTCACTAGATGAGCTGAGCGAAGCGGATATGGATGATGCAAAGGAGTTGATGATCCAGCATGCTTTCAATTTTTGACATTTGTCTATCTTGGCTATTCTTAGACTAGGGCTTGCTTAACAATTACTCCTTAATTGATGTGCCTTCAGTAGTTATTATGATTAATATTGAATAGAATATCTAAGTGACCGTTGCGCCTGCAAGGCGAATTCTGGCGCAGTCAATCATCCCTGCAACCCTGCGGTAAAATTTTCTTTTGCTCTTTGGATATATTAGATAGCTGGCCTTCTGCCCTGGAAGATTGTATAGAACAAGAAAAAACCAACAGCTCAATACAGCAAGAAGGCTCCGTCTTCTGTGTCCTGCGCCGTGATTCATGCCCCCTGTTAGGGATACAGTCATCCCAACAGTGACAGCAGTGACAGCTCCGTACCTTGTATAGGCCACTTCAGCGCAAATGAGCCGAATGCAGGCTTGACAAAAGTTACAGCAGGTAAAAGCACGGAAGTACCTCGCACAATATGTAAAATAGACGTAGCATAATATTTGCAAGTAGAGAGGAGGGCAGCCGGAATGTGCGTGTCAACCGCTGCATGGATTCGATCTTTGAGGCCAATGCACAATTCAAGCTAAGGCGGAACCGTTTTTAAATCGTCCAAGCTTTGCGCTGAAAGAGCATAGCTGCAAGTCCGACTGCTGCATAGTCGTTTATATTATGTTCTATGCTCCCCCCCCCCCGGATATACTGTGCATAGAATTATCGTTTAAACTCGGTCTATATAGTGAACATCATTTTTAATTGCTTTTAGCCGAACTTATACAAAAGATCTCGGTTCTATGAGCGGTTCACGAAATGCCTACCTGGCGGCTACTATTACAGTACCGATGATGTGACATTTCGGCATGAAGGCTTCGGCGTAATAGCAAAGTTGCTGTCTGAACGTCCATTTTTGGCTGTGGGGCTGGAAAAGCAGAATGCAGATGAAGCGATAGGTTGGTACTTCTTCTCAAAGGGCAGGATTTAGATTGACGTGGTTGAATATAGAGAGGGGGGGGGGGGGGGTTAGTCATGCATATGCGATTGCTCTGCGAGTGGACTGACAGAAAGAGCTAATATACCTTCTATTTATGGTTTTAATCTATTCGACAATGCCTTGCACACGGCGCTGATGGCCTGCCTAGTTGATCAGTCCAGCTTTGTACAACCTTCTATGCTGGCTATATTATATCTATGTAAAGTCACTGTCTGACGCAAAGCAAGCATTGTGCTCTCTAGTGCTTACTTGCAGCTGTGCCTGACCATCTGCACAAAACTGTTCCCAGGTTCCATTATTGGAAATCGTCACGGTTTGGCACATGCGCCACTATGTTGCGACTTTCTCCTCTTTTGTTCCGTACTGTATGTTTTTCACCGCCAACTGAGTTTTCGTAAGCGAGCCCAACGGGTGTTGGCAGGAAGGTAAATTGCTTTTCGTGAAGTCCAATTCACATTGCTCGTCGTAGCCGTACAGACAGCTCGGGTCAAATATATTGACGAGCTTGTGGTTACGAGCAACCCAAGAGTTGGTTTGCCCACTGCATTTAGCAAGGTAATTAATGCTGTTAGCTGCGCTAAGCTGTAGTATTTGATCTTGTAAGTGCATTTTACAGTTATCCGCGTTAACGAACTCATATGTCATAGAAATAGCCCCTCCCATGTGAGGGCTCACAGTTGCAGATTCTCCGAAGGCAAGGTAGTTCCATGCATCATACGATATATCATAAGCGCCGGCCGATTGATCGATCTTTAGTAAGTGTAGGCTTCGCTCGTGATAAGTAAGCTTGACACAAATGTTATCGCAATCGACTGGACTTGGCCAGTACGCAACGCGATTCGTGTTTAATTTACACCCGAGAGCTCCAACAGAGCTAGAATACATATCATGTGGTGTTATGTCTGCCTTGTCGGCAATTATGCCTGTCAAGCTGATAGTGATGAGGAAGACTCTATTATGCATGGTAGGCGGTTTGTGCTAGATGAACTTGCGAGGATGCAAAAGTATTGCGAGTTCTTACATTATATACTCTGCTATTTTAAAAATAGCTTTACATTTCTCAGTATTATTCGGGCGCTCTTACACACCGGGAGCTCAACTAATTCCCTGTAGGTCTAATTCGAGCTATACTAATTATAGCTAGCTACGTAGTACTAGTAGTATATGACATTGAAGGCAGTACATACTTCCAAGAGCCCTGTCGGCTATCTGAAGTCTTAGTCGCGGCGCGTGTATGCCGTTTATTGGGCCTGAGAATTGCTCTCTAAGAAGGTTTCAGGACATAATCAGCGCAAAGAGCCTTTTAGGGCTTAAAGGAAGCGTAACTTGTTGTAGTACTTAAGACCTGATTCCACAACAATTGGCGTGGATCCCACCTTTTGCTACAGTGCGGTGTACGCGACATAACTAACCACTGACCGGCACATAACACGATATGTGGCCGTGTCGGCCATAACGAAGAGATGGTCAGCGAATTCTGCGTCGTTATCCATAGACTAGGGGGGACTTCCGCTTACAACAGCCTAGAAGTGCTATTAAGAAGCCTCAAAAGCAGTCAGCCCGTTGTCGTGCCACTACCCCCGAGCTCGCTCATTATACTCGCTCGCTGAGTCGAACCTTCATTAGCCCATAAAGAGCCCTCTATAGTAAGGGCCTCTTTGAATTGTAAACCAAAATTGCAGGATTTGTAAACTTTTTGTTGTAGCACCTAAAATCGCATTTGTTTTTTCTTCGATTATTACCCCGAAATAAATCTTTTAAAATACAATTAAATACCAACCCTATCCTTAACCCTAACGTTAGTACTAATCACCCTAATTACTAACATCGGCCACCTACTTGGGAGCACCCCCCACTTAGGAACACCCCTTTCACACTAAAAATGCGCTTTTTATAGGGTTTATATATCTATAACTGTTGCTATTTGCATACAGGCATGGAAGAATATTGTCACAGCTGGTCCAGTCATGTGTAACGATGGCTTAAATTTAAGTCACAGTAGGTCTATTTCTTAGGAAGTTAGTCAGGTGTAATAATCCGCTGACTCAGCAGACCTAGCCACTAGGCGGCCTTGATGACTCAGCCTCGTGCCAGCACCGAACCCCTCACGGTTCGGCCACGAAAGGGCTTCTAAGCTTTAAGCTTAGTTATTATGCGCAAGCAGTAACTAGATTTCATCAATAAGACCGCCTTCTCTGTGCCTCACGCCCTGCCGGTTTCTCTAAGTGAATAAACGTTACATCAGGCTTAAAGCTACAGGGTAGCACGTTTGAGCAGTATCGTAAGTCGGTCGTTAAGAGTAGAACTCTCAATAGTGAAACTATTGCTTAGATTGATCAATAGAGATCTAGACTATCTGGCTACGGGAGTACCTTCTTCTTAAGTATTTATCTATCTCTCTATTGTAGGCTTTTGGCTCACTGCGCTCACCGGTGATCGCAGTGCGCGCCGCTCACCACGCTCACCAGTGGGCGAGGTGATCCGGTACGTGACCAACTGTCCTAATCGGGCAATCTGTATGCGCCCGCATGGTCGCTGCCTTGGGTCGCTCCTGCGCCCGCTTCTGTTCTTTTCTTCGTTCGTAACATAATACTCCTCTCCCATTAGTCTTGTCCTTAAGGCCTGTTGTTCTAGCCTAGTTGGTGCGTTTCAAACTTCCCTTCTGCATCATCATGTCTTTACAACATGTCTAGTCGTATTGAAAAATCACGCTCGCAGAAGTCCACAGAACGCGACACTACCGCCGAGCGTCTTCGTCTATCACAATATATTGAGCTTCGTGGCACCGATTCCCAGCAGGACATTATGCCCTATACTCCTTGCTTTCGTACACGATGTGTGATGGTTGGCGACAAAAATCGTTGTTCCGAATGTACCCGACGTAGCCGTCCTTACGTTGGTGTCTTTGTCGGTGTTTCGTTGGAAAGGGCTACTGCGGCTTTAGACAAAGTGTCTGTCCAAGAACTCGAAGCGGAAGACGCGCTAGCTAAAGCTCAGGAGAAGGCTCTAGCTGCCCATCGGGACGCAGTGGAGGCCCTAGGTCGTCTAACCCGGCTTCGGAAACAGAATCAGCTTCTTCGTTCCAAAGAGAAGGAGTTGTTTCATCGTGGTATGGCGGAGTTGGATCAGGAAGATAGGGTGGCAGGGGTTTCTCCTGCCGATCTCGTTTCGCTTAAGTCGGAGGCCGTAACTAATGCTTATATGGTTGGCGGGTCTGACGTGGTGGACTAGACCGCGGTGTTTTCCGATGGTTCATAGATGCCTGTGAAGGAGCTTAATGAGTGGAACGTTGCTCGTCAAACCGCTAGAGCAGATCTAAGCAATTTGTAAGGTTCCCAACAGGTTCCCAGGTATTCTCAGAGTTTAGGTATCCTTTTTATTTAATAAGATATTCGCGTTTCTTAATGTTTCCTTATGCCTTAAGTATTTTCTCGATTTTGTGTTTCTGTGATAGTTGCTGCATGCGCTGTAGCTGCTAGTGCGTTCACATTCCGTGTCGCGTGTGTTTCGATGACAGGGTCGAACCAGCCATTCAAACCAAGCACCGCAAGACAAGTCCACGAGGAAGAAGCCAGGATAAGCACGGAATAGAGTATGACAATTGGCTTTTAGGGGCTAAAGATCAACTTTAAATGTTGTAAACGTAACTTAGCTGGTGTGCTCTATTGGCTGCACCAACAGCGAGGGTATTAAAGTGTATGGAGCGACACACACCCGAAGTTCCTGTAAAAGCACGCCAGCAAAATTTGAGCAAATATTTCTCAGCCTGGTTCAGCATTCAAGAAAACATAAATTATGAATAATAATACTAACTCTATTCAACAAGAGGCTCGTGCAGAATACGTACTTCTTCTGATTTCGTTGACCTAAGGTCACACCAGTTTTGATATTTGTGTGCTCTCTCAACTCAAACACAAGCTGTGCTGCTGTACTGAATGTGGCCTGTGCCTTTAAGCTCTATTGTCTTTAGGGTAGATGGAGCATTGTACATTCCGAGCGCGTGAATGAAGCAGAAGCCTACGAATGCAGTCGTAGTGACCGCTTCTTCTGCGCCATCTTCTTCCACCAGAACGGAAAACCATTCTCCAGGCCGACAAAGCGCTGCGTGATTCTGTTTTGGGGCATTCTGTGCTTGAACCTACACCCTTGTTGTGTTCTAAAAACGCATACACCCTCATGAATCCACTTGTAGCAGCATGCTTTGGCTGGGCTCATCTTGACGATGTGGTCAACTTGATTCTAGAACTCAGACTATTAGAAAACGGTCCGGGAATCTGGCCTTCCGTACAAGTACCTGAATATCATCTGATGAAGGCAAAGGTCGCTGTTATCAAGAGTAGTCGCTGATTCCGGTAATGGCCTGCGCTATTATACCTTGCTTCTGAATCGCATCGCTTCGATGGGTGGAACTATCAACATGCCATCATGTTCTTCCTCTCGCGGCGGTACTCCTTCCAAGGGCGGTAGCGTATCTACCGGTATTAATCTCGAGAATTTTCTATTTCCACGGTCAATGTAGTAATCGAAAGGGCCGGAACTGTTTTCCTGGCGAGAGTAATTCGGAGATCTAGCAAAATCTGTGATGGACCTTGGGCTCGCATCAACAACGTCTGCTCGCGTTCGACAATCGCGTTCGCATGAATTCAGAGAGCGAGCTGCAGCTGAAGTGTTCGGAAAGGAGTGTTGCACAGTTGCATCCTCTCTTGGGCACCATGCTGTTGCCTTGGTTGCGCCACAGTCGTGTACAGCACTGGCGCCCAAGGAGACAGCATGTTTGAAAAATGTCAGTCTCGTGAAGATTCGCTTGGAGAGGACGAGGAAACGGAAACCCAAGTGGCTTGATTCAATTTATATGACAGGTTGTCTGCTAAACAGTCTTCGTACCAGTAATTCTGCTAGCACTCCTGTCAGCGCGGGGCGGGTGGAGGCGACAGAAACCAAGAATGTGTTTTTTTGAGACAGCATATAAGAATCGCCGCAGAGAAAAGAGAGTTGACCGCAGGAATTAGATCACAACCTAAAAGAGATACATACAGTACTGTAACATAAATAAATATATGTCTACATATTCAGAGGGCCACAGCACAGTCATGCTGAGTGGGCTTGGCTAACGGCCCGCCACGGCGAGGAGCAAGCCCCTGAATATCACCTGTTGCCAGTTCTGGCTGTAATCCTTACAAAAGTAGCCGTATCATCTCAGCAGAAAGTGGCTAGACACCATCCCAACATAGCATAACAAGAGATGCATGCGCCTATCGCGACGTAGTACTATCAGTTTGCAGGGCTTCCTGCTCAGCAGGGATGCTGCTCTTCATCGGACCGGGACAAGCCATAGGAAGCGCCGGAATGTCGCACTACAATGCAGAATGTTTGTGGCTGCTGTTTGTTTTATGAAACAGAAACGCGTGTCGCAGTTGACATGGCACCAAGAGGGTGGTCAGGTGCCAAAGGTAACGAACCCTGAAGCATTCAGTTGGGACAGGGCTACGATACGTATTGAGGCAGTATTATTGTTGAACCTTGATTTCGATTTTTCTGGCTGACACCTTCCATAAAGTCCCTTTAGCCATTCAGCGTGCAGACTTGGGTTGGCGAGAATCACAACACGTAAGGTATAGTGCTAGATGCTTAACTATCTGCTTGTGCCTTGGTCTCGGCCGCAACGACGAACTGGGCGAGGGACAAAATGGCTGATGAGTCGGCGGCTTGGAAAATTTAACGTCTTATTGCTCAAACACGGATATGCTACCTGCCTAGTCGCCTTTCAACATATTATGGTGTCATTTACCGACGATAGTGCTCACTGAGCGCTTTTTATCAAGATCTTGGGCCGAGGGCGGTACAAGTTGTCGATTTTGAGTCTTTCTGTTGATCGTTTTGCTGATCCTCTTGAGATGTTGACGAACTCGGCAAGCCTAAAATTCTTCTCTGGGGTCCGTGGCGGAGGAAGGCTATCTTGCTCTGTCGCAATTGGCTCCAGATCAAGATCGTCGCTCATGAAAGGCGCTGGTAGATAACCCAGCATCCCTTGACCAAAAACCTTCATCATCCGTGCATCTGACTCGCCTCCGTCAGTACTGCCACCGTTGTTGCTATCGTTGAACGTAGCGACAAGGGGTGGATTCTGCCGTATAGGGGTGCGAGGCAGCAACTCGTCATTGCTCGAAGCGAGGGCGTCGGGTGCGAGGCAGAGAGAAATGTTAGGCCCTTCCAATGTCCTATAAGGATGCTGTATGGAGTGACTCGGGCGCATCTCTTTTCCGCGCGCGGGTTCCACTGTAGGCTCAACCGAAATCATTGGCTGATCCTGCCAGCGACGGTCCATCTCAAGTTTAGCAATGGCAAGACGCCGATACACGCGACGGGCAATCTATCAACACGACATAGTGTCAGTATGACGCCGCTCTTGCTCTGATGTGAGGCCAGTACAAGTACTGCGTCATTCATTTTGGCACCAACCTTGCCTAGATTGCTCCTTCTCGATACCGCCCTCTTGAATTGCGTCTCCCGGGAAGATGGCATGGCAGCACAAACGGGTCTGACGTAGCATTTGCATTGCCTTGCGCAAAGTGTCTCGCAAATGTATTGCTGTATGACAAAATTGTTCCGTGAGGCGAGAAAGGGGAGGGCACCTACATTTGCCACACCCACACTGTGAGATGTCGTTGTCACTCGTCCATCAAGAGGGGATTGACCCACCATGGTGGCTTTGCAAGGAACCTCGACTCGTTGATCATGCACAATGGCAAAAGCGGGTAACAAAAAAGTGACTGGTCGGCCACAGTAACGAAACAATTTACTACTAGTTAGGTCTAAATAATGAGTGAATAGTGTTGCAGCTGCAGTCACTGAATGCAGGGCTCTGGTTCGCCTAATTAGTAGTTAAGTCACCACTTTTTAGCTAGTTAGCTTATTAGACCTGTCCACTGCAGCAGACCCAGATGACCTAAATCAAGCAGCTTCACCTCTACGGTAGCCAACCCCGGCTTGTACCAGAGCCACTACCTATCAGGGATGCCCCGAGCCAAGTTACCCTTATTAGGTGTTGGTACTCCGTACAGATATCGCTCTGACAAACAGCTATCTGCTGGGGGACAAGCATTCACCCTTGCGTCCATTGTGGACTCTCTCTACAGGACACAGGACACAGGTTAATCCACTTGACATTTGCTAAAGAGTTTTAACTTTGTAAAGAACTGATCTGTGTTCTAATAGGAACTCTGAAAAAATACCTGCAAGGAGCCTCTACAAGTGACTATTTAGGTACACAGTCGTGCCAGCCAGCCAGCCGGGCCGTGCTGGGATGATGCGTGTGCATCCACCCGTAGCATCCCTGCGTTCAGCTTGCGAGGCCCGCCCCGGTCGTGATTTCTGGCCGCTTGGCGCATCGATGCGTCTGGAAATGTCACTGCTGCTCCCGGATACGCAAGAAATTCCGCAGCAGTCGAAAGGGAAAAAGAAAGAAGATATGGGAATGTACTGGGCTTGTAAGGGTGTACTGGACCGATGGCGACAGACAGGCCTGTGCGCGCGGGCGGAGAGATCAGCACAGTGAGGAGGGGACAAATAAAGGAGATAATAATAAAACGAAATAGGGGTTGACATTGAAAAAGCTAGTGGGAAGAGGAAATACGCACGAAACTAATGTGTTGAATGGAGTTATTCTAGGGATGGGAGGCAAATGCTGTCTGGCCAGATCAACAAAATCTAATCGGCGCTCGACGCAAATCGACGACGACATGCGAATCTGTCCGCTTCTGGGACTAGTCGCGATAGCAACACCAGCGCGTATAATATAATGTCCGAAAAAGAAAGAAAGCCAACAACAGAGGAAAAAGATGAAGAACATCAATCCAATAGCGCCAATGCTAATATAACCACCCGCCCCCCTTCGTCGCCAGCCAGCCAGCGCGCCAGCCAGCCAGCCAGCCAGCGATAGTGCCAGTAAGAGTGACTGCTGGCTTTGAAGATTTGCTCGGATTGAATCCGGTCAAGTGGTATTCGTGATAGATCTTGCTGATGAGCTCTTTGAGCGTCACCTGGTAGAGCGCCTTGAGGGCCTCGTCGTCATACAGCTCGTCAATGTCGTGGCCACACGCCTCAAGCGCAGCCGTTACGCAATCCCTCCTGTGTTGGGTCCAAAAGTCGTGCACGAGTGAGACTGCATAGCCGTTGCCGGTGCGCAGGTACGGGTCGCAGTCCCTACCCAAAATGGCATTTTCGTCGCCGTCCATATTGTCGTCCAAGGCTACTTTGTCGACCATCTGGTCCTTAGCCTCTCCATCCTCCTCGTCCTCGTCCTCCTCGTCCTCGTCCTCGTCCTCGTCCTCGTCCTCGTCCTCGTCCTCGTCCTCATCCTCATCCTCATCCTCATTATAGTCCTCCTCGTCGCCGTCCCACAGGTCAGGGAACAGCTCCCAGTAGATGCGCCGCCAACGCGCCGCCTCGCCCTTATGGCTATGTCGCAGGTCCGTCTTGCGCAGCTGGCGCACCTCGTCATCACTAACACCCTTGCGGGAGGCATCCCCCTGGGGTGCGGGGTAGTCTAGGGCCTGACACAACTGCTCGGCCATGTGCGCGTCGCGCGCCTCGGGGAAGTCAAAGTCGCGGTGACAGAGCGCGCAGTACGCCTTGTAGGGATGGTGCTCGCGGATGTGCTGCAGAACGGCAGCGATGTTCTGCAGATCGCGGCCCTCGAGCACGCATGAGCGGTGGCGCTCTGGGTCGGCGGCAAAGAAGGGACAGGCGAGGTGGAAGTAGCCATCGGGACGAAACATGCGCACCGTCTGGTCGCGGGGGGCATTGGTGCCACTGGTGCTATTGAGCAGGGTGAGAGACTCGGGCGACGCGAACCACGCGTTGCTATTGATGCGGCTCCGTGGTGGGAGACGGTCCTTGGGCAGCGCAACGTAGCAGACGGTGGAAATCCAGCGCCGGACGCGCTCGTAGGACGTTTGCAGGACCTGCTCCCGGGTGGCGGGCTGCATGACGAGGTTTCCCAGACTGCTGCTGCTGGTGTGGTCGTCGTCCTTGTCGGCTGCCAGGGTCGTGGTGCTGGAAGTTTCTTCTAGGCCGCGGCCGTAGAAATCGTCGCGGCCGTTGTCGCCATTGCACTCCTGGCCACTCGTGCTGGGAGTGGCGATATTGATTATTGTGCTTTCCATTCTGCCGTTGGTGCAAAGGACTGTGCCAATGGACAATTGACTCTTTATATGCTGTGTAGCGTGCCTTAAGATAGAGAGAGGCACGTACCTGGCCTTTTCCATGCTCGTTACTTTATTAGCTGTTGCGCTGAGAAGTGAGTCACTCACTCGGTAAAAGATTACATGACTTGCATTTTTCCTCGCCGTCCCTGTCACCACACATCCATTCCACGCGTGTGCCTTTTCTGCCAGGGTGCATATCACAGGGATGAATACAAGGATACCTAGGTAGTATGTATTGTACTCGTTAATCTGTACTGAGTAGTACTCGGTAGTAGCTGCTCGCCTGGGTGGTGGTTGCCAAGTGCCCAGGTGGGTACCTACCTAGGTACTGGTACTGGCTAGAAGAGCCCCGAGTACAGATTAACGCTAGCGTGTTTAAATAAGGGATAGCCTAGGTACGGATACTCGGTAACGCTGCCCCGCTGGTCTCCCCCGGGGTCAGTTCAGAAATGACACATGCCAGTACCACCACTAAGAGGATGGGACCGCCCACACTTTTGTGAGCGCCATGCCTCCCCCCCTATCCCCTGCGTTTCGACTGCTATTCGGGCTATCATGATGAGATGAGGACTGAGTTATCAATTCCTGTGCCAGGATCCCCGCAGTGCCCAAAGGGACAGCGGCCCGGGGGGTCCGTGCGACATACTGCCCTAGCCTACCTGCCCGCACACCTACCCTGCAAATAAGTTCTTTGTTCGGGCGCTCTGCCACTCAGCACGCTCACGCCAATACTTATTATCTATCCTTCTGGCAGTGGAGGAAGAGGTTTGAGGTCACGAGATCTACTGCGAAGTACCTAAAGATACACATGTAGCAGGGATATCTACCAGTTCAGCTGCGTACTAATCTGTAGTCTTGGTATTTTTTTTGCGCCACAGGTACTCAGCCACAGCTGCATTTTCTTGTGCTACTGGTAGCCTAATAATAAGGTGCCTAATAAATTGTGACCCTGTGGTTGGTCAGGAGCCCTGCAAGTGACTTAAAACCTCCTCCGCTGCAAGCCCCCCAGGGTGTCCCTCATGACCAGGACACTATCACAACGCGCAAAAAAAATGTTGGCAGAATCGACTGTCTCGAGAATAGTTGCCATCATTAACGCGCCTCTGCCTTGCCTTAGCATTTGCTTATCAAAGAACTTCCTGATGGCCATCGGGCAAGTCAGTTGCGTGAGTGGAAGGAACCCGCTGGTGAAAACACTCATGCTCACGCTCCACTTCGGCGGCTTCGGGTGGTGTGTGCTTCTTCGAAGAAGAACGTGCTTCAGAAAGGTGGGGCGTGGCACGAGTAAGTGCCCGAGCAGTGGACCTCTTTTGTTCCCTCGTGAAGATTGGTTGGCCGTATCAATGTTGGCTCAGACTTGAGCAGGACCACATACATATTTGTACATCAGTCAAAACTTGTCACTTTACTATAAGTTATCTTTAGTGATCGCTGTTGCTATTTCAAGACCTTGGTACTTTAATAGCGAATGCTCTCGAGGGCTCTGGATTGTCGCTACTGTTGATCTATCAGACCTCGTAGACTTCGCTTCATTCGTACTACTGCTCAGAGCCATGTTATTGATGATGAATCATTTCGTCTTTTTATGAGAGCGCGGAATTACGCGCGTATACAATACCAGCTGCCTGTATCACATTGACAAGTAAGAAGCGCGGTCGATCTCGTCGCTCTTTGGAACTACGCGGAGCTCCAACGGATACCGTTCGTGTAGTAGTAAACTAGCTATTGGAATAGAATTTGGCCAGTAGCACTAAAATGGGTTTCAAACTATCGTTTGTTGCTCATCAACCGGCAATCTTGGCCTTGGCGTATCGGGCCTCTCGCTCTTCTGTTGAGCCGGGTTGCTGCTCCCTTCATCTGCGCCCTCATCTACAAGCTCAGACATCAAATCAACTCTACTGCGCTAGATATTGTGAGCAGTAGTATAAAACCTTTAAAGACCGTTAGAAGCAATGCCATTGTCCTCGTTCTCACTCATCGTTGGCCCCTCTCACGCTCTCAATTTCGAATAATATGACTCGCTTAGTGACCATGCGCAAGCCCTTCAAGATAAACAACCCAGTCTTGGCAATATCAACAGCTGGTGGAAAAGAAAACGCTTGTACTGTTACAGAAAACTGTCAGAAGAAGTCAGTACGAAGGAAGGGGGAAGATAGAGAAGATTTTCTCGACCCTCTACTCACTAGTACTATGCTTTCCCGACTTCTAAAGCCCAGCAATAGTTTTAACGGGCTTCCTAATGTGGAAACATGGGTCTACTTGAGGTAGTTGGTAGAGTCACAGGGTGATGTTAGGACTACACGCGTGAAATAAAGACCTCTAAATTTAGCTCAAAGGACCACTGGTGGGTATTTAGAGACGGTAAGCGCGCCTCAGCTCGTGATAACTGAGAACAGCAATGCGTCTCCGCCAGAAACTAATCCGTGCTGACCTGCTGGTGTTCAGATATAGCGGAAGCTGAATAGTTTGCTTGAGTATTTAAATCCGCATGTTCCCTAACCTATGGCGTGCTCTGTGGATTGAAAGCAGCAACATTCGTAGGGCAGAAATTACTAAAAGTTGTTTAAAGTCCTAGAATTAAAGTTGGTCACACTACATAAAGCCTCAAGTCTACTTTGAACAGCAGGATAGCGCTCTTCAACATGCACCCAGCCGCTCCACAAGCGGCCATAGAAACAGCGTCCAACAAACACAATCACGTGCACCTTGTGCCCAGTATCGTCTCGTTTAGCGACTTCGTTTCGCAATCTCATGCAGCTGATCAGCTGCCAGCAGTTGGAAGTAGCGATTCGCTCTTAACACAAAGCTGTCGGTCGGACACGCTCCTTGGCAATCAGCCTCCAATAAGCCTGCCGCGGGACACTAATCAACACTGCCTCCATTGCGGACTTCACCCGACCGAGGTGGAAACAAGTGACACAAGGTGAACTGGTAACATTTTTTGACGAACTGCTCTAATTTCTCAAAGGCAACCACTATACTCTCGCGTCGAAGGACTTGAGCTGGCAGTGATCCAGTTGCAAATTTTACAAAGAAGTGGCATGACTAATCACGATGTTCAGCTTGCCAACATGGCGCAGCAAGTAGATGACAGTTTTTTGAACATCACCACTTCTATTGGACAAATAAAGGATACTCTGGGAAAGTTTTTGGAGCGATTCGCGGACGACTTGGGCCATGACAAGGAGGAAACTAGCGAGGGTGACGGCACGTCTACACAGCATCGGATAGCTGAAAACTGTTAAAAATATCGATATCCTCTTATAGAATACTAGCAAACTAGCCCTTCAGCTTTAAATCAAGTACCTTGCTAAGTTTAAGATGTAGTAATATATAATAAGTATTCATAGGTTCATCTTGTAATCCGTATATAGGGTGAAAACTTCAAAGGTACCTTAACTGACAGTGTTCTGGTGTAAACAGTGCCGGGTTGGGGCAAGTGGCTAACGTACAGTGTGATCCAAGCGTGGACCCCTCAAAAAGTAGTGACAAGAAGTGCTGTTCTAAAAGATGCAGTACACTGGATAGCTAGTTGGGGATAAAATGTCTTTAAGTACTGGTATTTGTACTTATCTCCATGTGATGAGTATTTATATTGATAGGCGAACGTTCAGGAAAATTTGCCTGACTGCAGCCGAGGCTTCCGAGATACGGGTTGCATGCAGGACATTTAGCCTCGTTAACCCTAGAATGTCGAGTGGAAATTGTCCATCAACCGTCGACGACGAGCAGGTGAACCAGAGACCGGCATCCAGATGTCGCTACGCCGGTTTTGAGAGCGTCTCCTGCAAACAAAACTAGACGAGGCAACTGCGAAGAAAACGTGTAGGGTTGACGATACAGAAATTGTTATGTCTACCACACATCGTAGCGCCGGTCCATTTCGCAAGCGTTGATCAAACTTGGACATCAGCTGGCCAGTTATCGAGAGGCGTCTTCGTGACTGGAATGAGCTACCAAATACAGGCAAGAAGAGGAATTTGGTCACGATTACCATAACATTTGAAAGCACGTATATCGAGAGCAGCAAAGCGGCCAAAGGGGGCGAAACGGCCAATCAACTGGAGGATCTGCAAGCCAGAATCGGAGATGGGGCCTTTCTCAGCCGTAGCGTCTGTATAAGAAAAGCGTTCGTGCTTATGAGGTGCCCTGCCCCCCCGTGTAAAAACGGCAGTGATCACTGCTGGTAGTTCGAAGGTCAACACTATCCACTCCATCCTCACCACGTGAAAATGCTTGCCGATCATTTACAGTCAGGAAAACCTCTCAACGGGCATGACGATGTCCCAGAAACCTTTCGCAATCTATTACTCTATGATGAGTGCGACCGTGAACGCCGAGAAGAAAAGGAACGAATGCACGCAAGCGACGCCGCCAAAGTTCGAACAACTTGAGTATCATCGCGCCTACAGGTACATAGCCCTTCTTCGGAATCGCTACGCTACGATCGTCTCCACTCTCATCTAGGATTACTATCTGCTCTGCTTCGAAATTTGATCGCCTGTAGATGCAATCGTCTCGAAGGATTGGGTTCTTGTTGCAGCCTGCCCACCCTCTGGTGGCAGTGACTGGCAGAGGGCCTGAACGGAGCCCTCTCATTGGCCAGAACCATGGATTGACCCACTTTTGTACGATGGCCACCACAGAGTTCTGGGTGACTACAAACGAGTATTGTACAATAGACTAACAACACCACGAATAAACCTATTCTATCACCAACTATCGTATTAATACGTACCTATCTGTACCAACAGTTCTGCTCCGTGGCAAAGATAGCAATTACTTTCCGCGACCATCTTGTCCTCTTGGCCCACCGACCGACGGTTGCTCTCGACACACAAACACCTTGCTCCTCATAAAGATAATTTGCCTAGGCTTGCTGACTCATACCTGAGCACTCGTTCAGCTTGGCCTGCAATGAAAGGCTCATGTTCTCTGTGATTTCTCTCGGCCGGCCGACAGGGTTGGACGGTGCATCGATCGTGCCGTGTGCTGCAGCAAGCAACTTCTCGGGCGATTTCTTCATCACACATTGTCTTATTACCTTTGAGTTTGCTCACGATGGCGCTTTTAAGCTCTTTTGACGGAGTTTGGAGAGTCTAGGTGCCATTTCAGGCGGCAAATGTAGGAGCCAAAGTTGCTGCGCAGACCCACCACCGTCAGGGGCCTGCATAAACGCCAAGTTCGGATCACGGCTCAGCATAGCTCTGAAGCTCATAAACAGTGTAAGTCGGAATACCAGGATTGAACCGTTGAGCATTATCTTTAATAGACGGAGTGCTACAAAAGAATGGCCATCGTCGAGTGTGCTCGTAGTGTTTGCAGGCACATTGCTGGGTAGCAAAGGGTGTGAGGATTGGTAGCGTTAGGTTAATTACTCAGTCAGGGAGACCATAAAATCTAGCAATGGTAGCCGACGAGGCCAAACATCTCTAAAGTTCACTATATGTATCAGGTCCGTGACATGGATTTTGGCAATGCTTTCAAGTCTTAATTGCCTGAACAAAGACGCAGAAAGAAAGTGCGCTCGTGATGGGTCAAAAGTATCGCCACTACGCTAAAGCTCTTCTCTCCATATTCTCAGCCGTCTTTATTAGAAAAAAGTGACACTCGTATAGACCGTTGCCATATAGCTTGGGAAATGGCAACAAAGTGAAAGTGACAAAGCCACCACGATGATGGAACCTTTTCCTTTCGCCTAGCTCTAACACCATCTGTACCGCAGCGCGAATAGGCTTATCAAGTTCTTGCATTTGTCTGATGTCCTGATGAAAGTATGGTGCGCGTATACGTCCAGACATCTTGTAAGACCGCAAGGACAAGATTTCGACGTCGTCATTTGGCAAGCCTAGTCGTACGAGAAGACCGCCAGGCTTGCGATAGCAAATTGTCCATTTCTCCATTTCTGCCTCCATAATCGATACTGTAGAAGAACGAGAGTGTTTGGTCTGTTGCCAGAAGATTACTTATCTGGTCTGGGAGCTCTAGGTCTTACTATTATAACCAAGAATTCTGTATTTAGCTTTTTTCAAAGGCGCTGTTAGTGAGTCTGGCTGCAGCCTAGTTGAGGCCGGCAGGGAGCTTTGAATCTTGGGCACACATCGATCTTTCCACCCGGGCTTCCAAGTTAGAGGCGGGACCTTTTACGGGCGGCGGCATATCTAGAATAGCAGCGTCACGGTAGCGCACTGGGTAGAGTAATGGATCCAATTGTAAATTTAAGCCAATTATAAGAGAAATTGCGGGCAAACAATTGCCGCACATAGCTGTATCTGTGTTAGGTGCCCAATAAGAAACAGTGGCCATCTGCCGGAAACGCCGTGGGTTGCATTTGAGCAGTCAAAATAATGCCTTTGCTATTTTAGAGATGCTGTTTTCTTTGTAGTGATTTTAACACAGCAGTCACAAACAGATTTACCGGCGCACCTGGAACTCGGTTCGATGTCAAGGCTCGGAGAGGTTAGCGATATTGACTGTCATCATAGTCTGTCGGCCAGCAGGTAACCCGAGCCGAAATCATGATGTGTTCGAGTTTATTGCGGGTGATAGGTGCTCCAGTCAAGGCCGAAATAGGTGGCGCGGGGGTGCCGATACCTTCATAGTCTCGTGATAGCATACGCGATGCAACATGTAGAATCCACGGAAACCCCCATTCATCGTGACACTCGCACGTCGTGTGTGCAAGAAAACGAGCCAATCCAACGAAAATGGGCCCAGTGGGGTTGGATATCTGAGCAAATCCTTGCCTGATAGAAATTATCAATAAACAGGATACATACCTAATTCAGTTTACTCCTGTAATAGTTGTATCAATAACACATTACAATATTACCAGCTTTCACCAGGCGCATTTTGATACGGACTGTTGCACAGCACGACAATATTATGAGGGGACGTATAGATACAGCATTGTCCATATCATAATATGTGTACTACTAGCATCATTTATAAGCCAGCCTACGGCTTAGTAGAGACCACACACCTTCTTCAGTTCCTATCGAGGTAAAATATTGAGTGGATTGGGGAGTACCGGGAACGCTGCAGGGTGGCTACCGTAGACCAATAAGAAGGTGCTGTAGTCGCTGCCGTCGTAGTTCCCGTGCAGCGATGGTCCGCTACCGCCGCCACTACCCGAGTTCTCGCGTCGCTTCTCTTGGTAGTACATTGGCGATCGTCCTCGTACGACAACCTCGCACGACCTCTGGATCGCGAGCTTGGCCCAGCGGCGGTTGGGGTTGCCAGGCCCCAGATCTCCCCACAGCTCGACGACCATCTGGTAACATTGCTGGCGAGTGTTGCGAGCGTTGCGTTGCCCGTTGTTAGCAGTCGCCGTCTTGAACTGGATGCGATCAAAGTTGTGCTCTGTCGGTAGGATCGGACGCGCCACTTGAGCAGCCTCATGAAAATTGCCACACATATAAGGCGGTGTCCCTAAGGTTTGTTTGTTTTTAGGAGCCAGTGATTGCCTTCCTGGTTGAGCAATTGGTCCCTTGTTGCGCTTTGAGGTGTGCTGGAGGATGATCACGTCTTGATGCGGGTCCGTAGAAACACACGCCGTGACGCTCATTGCAAATCCTACAATAGGTAACGTTTCCACGCTGCCCATTGGTGTGAAGTGTATTTGCACTCCAGGAAAGTAGGGCGTTAGCTCATACGAGCAAATGCATGCCATGTAGTTCCTACGATAGCATGTGTAATGTTCTCGGCCAAAGAAGAAGTTTTTGTAGATCTGTGCCGAGATGTCCGCGCTTATTGTAGTGCCCGTGGGGTTTCCATAAGCGTCATGGTACTGAAGAGTACCTTGTTGCTCAGTAACTCCCATAGGCAACACAACTTCTTCGCTGTACGAGCGCGAGGTGTATGATCCTCGACCGCTCATTGCGTTGCTGCTGCTGACGGGCAATGCTTGGTTGTTTCGAACAGACTGGTGCTCTCTCCTGAAGAGCGACGGATTGCCTCTGTACCGTTCTTGCGCACTTGAAACGTTGTGTGGAATTTGGTAGGCCCCGGGGCGGCCTCTCAAGTTTCGTAGGGTTGGTGCTAAAGCCGTTGGCCTGCAAGAATAGGACCTCGTCAGAACACACTTTAGAAAGTTCGCCAGCTAACAAGACCCTCCACAAAATGCCGCACAAAAGACAAGAATAGACATGTTGATGTACTTACTGGCTCGGTATATATGGCCTGACGTTGGCCACCAGGCGGCACTAAATGTGATAGCGTCTTTGTCGGTGGAAAGTTTAGACTCTAGTCTGCCCGATGGTCCTTTGCAGATTGACGCTGGTAGAAGTCTGGCTATATTTATTGATACTTGTTAGTCTCGCGATTAGTACCAGAGAGGCGCGGACAATCTAAGCGGCAAGTACCAAGACCTTGTGTAGCGCGGCTCACCCTCCGCGTTTCTGCAAGGTTGCACGGCCCACAGGAGGGTGTTTAATTAGACACGTCGTGCTAGGAGCTTGCCGAGGCAATGGGGCAATGGAGTACTGATGGGGGAGGAGGGTGAGGGGGTGTTATGAGCAAAAGCTGCAAAAAGCGTTTGCATACTGTGGATACGTCTGGTGTGGAGGGGTGATGCTAGGAAATTGCTAACTTGTCTACAGATTATTAGAGGGGTGTATCTATGTAGAGTGAGTCTGTGATAGATAAATAAAATTAGTGTGGCGCGTCCGGGGAGGCTAATGAAGCAGGGGACGGGGTTGGTTCGGGTCTGCAGACGCTAACTACTGGTAGTCTCGCCTTCCATGCCCTGACAGGTAGCCATTTGCCACTAAAGTTAATCCTTTCTGAAGCCGTGGTGGTCTGTATCTCAACCTTGGGCGCACACAGTCCTGGTAGGTAGCCAGGTCCACGAAACTTACCCGGTAAAGCTTCGATGAGCCAGTCACCTGATTACCAGGGCGCGCACGACTAAAGTACTGCATGTGTTCATTTATTCGTCGCACGAAGGCTCAGACAAGGGAATTGGCGCGACTTGAGGCTCCAAGCTCTCGCTCTTCAGCGACGTTCAAAGCATCGGAGGCTTCCGCTCGTGTTGCACCCGGTACTTTGTCGGCTCGTTGCCTGTTTATTGTGGCGGCCAGCACAACGGTTTCCTCAACGCCACGAAATAGTACAGGGATTCGTCTTGGTGTCTGCAGGTGTCTGTAGGAGGTGCTTTCGGTTCCAATAATCAGACCATTTGGTATCCCTTTGACAGGCCGGGAGGAGGTTTGAAGTCGTGCGCTTCCCTGCATTTTTCTGCCTAAAAGTACCAGCTTTGCAGGAGATTTTCCTAATACTAGTACCCTGCAATTTCGCACTGCTCTGATTGGTCTAGGACTCTGTGAGTGACTCCAAACCTCCTCCCGCTCTGTCAAAGCGATAGCAGCGCCGGTCTTGGTGATAAGCACCCTCTTTTGGAGTGTGTGTCAACGGCTAGAATATCCAACTGAGTAAATTTAGGCACTGAGGCCACCGGTGCACAGCGATCTACAGCGAAGTCATAGTGCCCATCATGACCTGGCACTGCCAAAGGGATACTCAGTAAGTAGGTACTCAGTAGTGTGTCGAGCGCACCCATGTACTTTACAAGGTTGCTAACATATCCTAGCCGCAGGTACTTAAAATACGCCCGGCTTAGTGCCTAAGGCAGAGTACTCAATTCTCCACAAGTGCAATGCACTATCATATTTACCAGTAGAGTCACCGGGATCAGATTGGGAGGAGGCGTGAGCATACGCCACACAACCGACTTGCCGCCGATCACACCTCATAGGGGTGTGTGGACCACTGGGCAGGTCCTCAGCGTCGGCCCCTTTGCGCGCGGTGCGGTTGGCCTACAACATAACCCCTGTTTTTCTCGTTGGCTGGTTACTTTGATCGAGTTACTGGTATACGCACTTCTCGTGTCCTCTCCCTTGCCCCTCCTTTGTCACATGTGTCATGGGACGAAGGCAACGCGAAGGATGATCTTTACTGTATGGGCAGCCAAGATAGGCAGAACACGAAGCCAACTGAGGATTTCTTCATTGCCGGCTTTGGTGACAGAAGGATCAGAGCCTTGGGAAATGAAGGAACAGTTACAAGAGATAATGATGGTCCGATAGAGGAGACCGCCTCGTTTCTGACGAAGAGTGCCAGCGCTGGTCGAACGCCGGTCACGTCCCCGCATCCCTGCTTCTCAAATATTTGTTCTGCGGTCTGCTTTCACACACTGATCAGTCCCGGGGACTGAGAATGAGGTACGACCGTACAGGGCTGTAGGTGTCACTCCCCGGAGAGGGAGTCCCGGGCAAACTGGCTGGGACTCATTCTCACCAACAAAGGGATAAATCGTCACTCTTTTATTAGGTGAATAATTACAGTGAAAGGCGAAATTAGCGCCCCAAGTTTTTTAAGTTATTTATTTTAGGCGCAGCAGTTTTCAACGCTTCTTGCAGCACTGCCCCACCCTCCTTTACTGCTGGTCGATTGAGAAGTTGGGAATCTTTGGAATTACAAGTCTAGCAAAAACATGCCGCGCTTGAAAAAAATGGCGGCGCCATAACTAGATCTGAAATAGAAATTGCTATTTTGGACGTGATGAAAGCGAAGGGAAAAGATCCAATTTGGGTGCGGCGCGACCGACCCCCACCACACTCGCTAATTAATTAGTTAACGTACCAAGGGGGCGGCACTAATAACGCCCTTCACTGTATGGACATGAACGACTTCGACCAGGGCACTTACTCTGTGCTGTAGCCTTGTAGGCATGCTCTAGCGTCTTACTCCGCTGGATTGTGAATTTAGGTACAACATCAGTTCCAAGATGATTGTCTATTTGGACTAGAAATCGGCCAAGCAGCAGCTGAGGCTTGTTTTCTCTCGCCAATGAGCTTGGGTCGCCCTGCTTTACCCCTTCGAAATATCCGCACATGCCATGAACTTCTACCATTCAATCTCTATGGAATATGATGGCCTTTATTCTGGCGCTTGTCCCTGTGCTGCTCTCACGCGCACACACCCACTCACCCCTTTCATTGGAAAAGGACATGCAGGCATTTGTATATCTTGGAACAGTAAAGCAAATTGCTGCCTGACCTGGCCCATCGGATAGATGAGCCAGGACTTCATTCGTGTAGTGTGGACTTGCTACATGTTTTTCGTCATTAGATGAGTGAAAGGAATCTGAGAGGGCGTCATTAGATGAGTGAAAGGAATCTGCGCACTCTCAGATTCCTTTCACTCATCTAATGACGAAAAAATATGTCTTCGTATCAGTTAAAACACAGGGAAAACGCCTGGCACACAAGCAAGCACATTTGAAGTTCCCGGCAAGCATGCCATCGAGAGCGTTCATATATACTGTTTGCATCTTCGACAGTATATCAGAGAGACGAATTCAGTGAATTTGGCCCACATTATCACGACTGGAAGACAGACGCAGGTCGACGGCCAGAGGAAAGCAGCCAGTCAAGGGATACGGATGCGAGCAGTTGGCACAGTGAGGGGGCGGTGTAAGTTGAAGGGAATTTGGATGATGGCATTTCGGCGAGCAACTGATACCAAGGGGAGCTCTGTGCCACAAACATGAGCCCACCCCACTGACCCATCATCATGAGCCCTATGTACACGTGCCATGGTTGGTCGTGCCACAATTCTGGCTAGTAGGCAGACTTGGCATCGTCGTGCAATGCTCTCTCGCAGAACAGGATGAAATTTTACCACGCATGTGCTGTCACAGTGGCACACATACTGTTGCATTGGAGAATTTGCTTTGTTCGGTACAACTGTATTGAGAAAAGGGACGCCATCTTCCATGTATTATAGCGTTGACTGATACTACTGCATAGCAGAATGCTGGATTACCTGGAGCACCTGTGTGTCTCGTTATGCACCCCAACACACACTGTGGTGAGAGCAACAATTGCTAGAACAGAACAGCTCCGGATATGTATAGTTACTAATTATTACATCGCAACAAATCTGATTGCCCACCAGGCCGCCTGACAGGGTCGACCGGGCGGCCGCCGTCGGCCAATCGCGGAACCTCCCCACAAGTGTACCGTCACTGACGTCGCGTCCCCAGCGCCACACTTTGCACATTAAGTATTCGATATCCTCGATTTTTTTCCCCAATAGCGCTGCAATCTCCTGCATCGCAGTAATTCTGCGAAGGGAATTACAATGGCGCTGGAGCTGGATATGGTCAGGCTCAAGGCCATATTCGAGCCCCGTTCGGATATTCTCGATGGCATAAAGCGGTGCGCTGGTAAGTGAACAAACAAGTGTGCATTAGGCTGATGTTACGCTTTGTTTGCTGAATTTTCTCGCAGAAACACCTGGCAAGATCGCCCTATTCAATGAAATCGCATTGCACGTCCACCGTACGATAGCAAAACGGGGAGAACCCAAGGCTCAGAGTCGAAAAGTTCGGGCCGGCCCTGGCACGAACAGGGCAACGGCTGGCAGCCCGGCCAACGATCCTGTTTTACTGCACGCAAAGGAAATTTCAGTCTTGAGACCACAGAGGAAAAAGTTGGAGTTATGCTTCACGCAAAGCTGTCTATACGCGCGCGCGCCAGGCACAACAGTACCCATCCAGGGAATAGTCTATGCCTGGACCAACATTAGTTAGTTCTCTTATTATATTGCCCCTGGATGGCTCTATGACTAACATATGCAGAATTTATCTTTTATCTTCCCGTCCCTGAAAAGGCACAAGTACAACACAACTACGTCCTGTTCCCGCGAGGCTCGACGGTACCGTCCGAGTCCGGCGCGGCGTCGAGTGGGCCGCTCGTCTTCACAGTCCCTGCCACGACGCCCAAAGAGGGCACGATAGCTGGCGCGGCTGCCGCCGCCTCGAACACATATAAAGGCATATTTCACAGTGCACTTAACAACTGCCTACGCGCCACCGGCAGCGGCGTCAAGATTGTCTCATCAGCCTCTAATAAATCCCACAGTGTAGTCAGGCAATCGAATCGGTCCAAGGAAAAGTTTGTACACGTTCGCGGATTCAGAGGTTCACAAGATGGCTATCTATTTTTCCTAGAAAACGGCATCCTGTGGGGCTATAAAAAACCTCTCATCTTTTTCCCGCTTAGGCGTATTGCCGCTATTGGCTGCACTAAGATGCTTCAGATTACATTCAGCATTATCATCACCGTTTTCACTAAGAAGGGGGCCATAAATAATGGGTACGAGTTCAGTATGATAGACCGGGAAGACTACAGCGGCATCGACGACTATATTAAGCGCAATGGTTTACAGAACAAGAGAAAGGCCAAGAAAGGCGCCAACGACGGCAAGATGAAGCTTGAAGACCTGGATGACGACGATGAGGATGAGGAAGAATACGACCCTAGCGAGCATGACGAAAGCAGAAATGGATCTGGTGAATCCAGCGATGAAGGTGACGACGACGACGACGACGACGACGATGATAGAGATGATGGAGGATGGTGATGGATATGGTAATGAATATAGTCACGGATGGAGTGATGAAGACAGTGAAAAAGGCGACGAAGACGAGGCATCAGCTGCCCAAAGACTGCCAATCAGGAAGAAGGTATAACTCTGTTTTATACTGGCTACTAGGTAGTTGAGATGCTGAACGCGTCTTGCACCATAAATTACATATATCGGCTTTTGCTTAACGTAAGTATAATAGAAGCTTCGTTGAAGCAAAAAGAGGCCAAGTCCAAGGTGCAGATACTGCCAAAGATTTTTGTCAAATTCGTTCTCATCGGTTTTTTTCTTATTTATGACTGCATTCAAATTAGACAAGCTTTAGTCAAAATCACCACGCACGGCGACGTGCCATTTCAGCGTGTTTCTGTGGCAAAAAAGACGAAAAGAAATGCTCAACCCGTGGTGCGTGTTTCACGAAATCGCAGTTGCGCGGCGCCCACCCACCGCCATTGAGGCGAAGCACGAGGCGTAATGCAGTCCATATATTTTCGGCACGCCGAACAATTGGATTGTTTACCGCAAAAACCGAAATGGATGTCGCGGGTGTATTTGGTGTCAAGCAGGGGTGACAGTGCAGGACACGTACACGGGTTTCAGCCCACCAAAGACGCTGGTTAGTATTGCCATCCCACGAGTCACCCTGCCTACTACGCAGCTTTCTTCTTCAACCAACACTCTCTCAGATGACTAATAACTGCTCTGCGCGACATTTGGTTAGTTTTGGTAGTAAGGCGGGGATGGACCTCCGCTATTTCTGGCTGTCGACCCTACTGGTAGTTACTCAGTAGCCCCGGAGTGTGGTGCGTGGCTGAGACTAGATAGCCGTGCCCCGTGCAGTGTTGCGCAAAATTCGCACAACAGCCGTGCAGTGATGGAGTACTGCTTCCTGTTCTGGGATCATCGCACGAAATTTGCTACCAGTAGATGTCTCTGGAGCAAGTCGGACAATATTGACCCTGCTTGCGGCTGACGCAGGCCGTCAGCTAATAGCAGGGAGACCTGGTGTTACCCCAGGGAACTCACCAGCGTTTACACACCCCAGTGGGCATCGGGCCACGCGGGGCGAAAGTTTTGTATCCCTAATAACCTTGGTACGACTAGTTAACTACCAGTACTCAGTACCTACGCGCGCGCGGGGGGGGGGGGGGGGGGGGGGGTTATTTTTCAGAAGGGGTCAAATATACTGATAGTGTTGGAATTAATATTTAGGTATTCCTCCCAATCTATCAGGGTATTAGAACACTCAACACGTTTTAGAAAGAAAAAAAAAAGATTTCTGATATGACTGGGTGCCGTGCCCTGTCCAAAAATCACCCCCCCCGCGTAGGTACCACCTGTACTCCGTAGACACCAGTACTCCCACACAACACCCCCTCCCAGTCCGCCACCAAAAAAAAAAAAAAAAAAAAAAACAGAGAGAGAGAGAACCCCATCATACTACCACTGCAGATTAGGCTTTGATTGAACGATTGGCCGCTATCCCATCCGTCCCGTACCCGTCGCCCACTTGGCTTCTACCGTAGTAGGCTAGTCTTGGCTCGCTGGCTAACGAGATGGTACCAGTAGTACATGTTCTCCCGACCTTGTGGAAATCCGAAACGCCCTAATAACTCGTAGGCAGTGTTAAAGCAAGTGGCACACGAGGCAAAGTAGGGAGTGCCCAAGACCTTCACAAGTATACTGGCAATGCACTAGGCAGGGATTACCCTGGGTAGATCACTGTATCTTCAACATGGTGGATCGAGTGGCCCTGCAGGCGCTCGGCACACAAAAAGAAATTCCGTGCGGATACTGTGACTGAGTATCCATGACACGCAAGCAGGCAACTACTTGCTGCGCAAAGATTAGTCATTGTTGAAGCCAGGGTGGTTTGCACCTCGCTTTTGCTGACAGGGACGACTTCGAGCCCTGCTAGGTACAAGCAGGGGCCACGAAACTTATCGTACTGGAGTATGAACAGCTTTTATCCGTACGTATATTCTCTGTCCATATGAGCTCAGCATCTGGATGCTACCGCTCAGTGAACAGCTATATAAAAAGTCTTCCTGACACTGGAAAAATCGCGCCCCTCAGGAGTCCGTCTCATCACTCAAAGTCATCACAATGCCAGCCCCTCTTGGTAATGATGGTTCTTATATGTGCTTCGACTATAGTGGCAGCTCCCCAAATACTCAACAAGAAGTTGGAAATCTCAAGGCCGGTACTGAATACGGTGGCACTCTGGCCGACGTCTGTGCTGCGGTAGGCCCTGAAGAAGACCTCCGGCGACTACATTATCGACTGCCCAATTCCGGAAGCTACAAAAACAGCTTTGAACGAGCTTCACCGACGAATCTCTTGGACTCCGCGCCTACGGATACTCCCACCAAGGCGGTGCCTGACGAGTACCACGACCACCCCCAGAAGCGAAGGAGACCTGACCCTGAGTCTGCAACAAACACGTGCTCCCTCAGTGGCTCGGTTCCTCATGCGCCTGAGGAACATTGCGACCGCTCCCAGAAGGGAAGGAGACTTGCTTTTGAGTCTGGTGCACTAGCAAACACAGGTTTCATGACAGACACTGAAGCGACACCGCAGCTTCTTGATTCTAGCAGCCACCAAAGCAGCATTTCTGATCGAGCTTCGCCGACGAATCTCTTGGACTCCGCGCCTACGGATACTCCCACCAAGGCGGTGCCTGACAGATACCACGACCACCCCCAGAAGCAAAGGAGACCTGACCCTGAGTCTGCAACAAGCACGTGCTCCCTCAGTGGCCCGGCTCCTCATGTAACTTGTATTCAGGCGTTTGAAGAAGAACTCCGTGGACTCATCCGGAAGAATATAGGTGCTTCAGCTGTCGAACTAGTTTGCACTGTTAAAGATCCTAGCTGGGGTGGCTGTCGTACCGAGCATAAGATCCACATGAAGTTTCAGTGTTGAAGGTTATTCTTCTACGTATATACTTGTTGTTTTGACCCCCATCTTTCTTTGCCGCTGACTGAGGCTATTTTTCAGTTTTTAGCAGCCTTCAGATTCTCTGTTCAAATCAGATACCAGTTCTGTCCACCATTTTCTCTGTCCAAGTTTGCTCCAGTATTTAAGTTGCCAGCAAAGCGTCCTCTTGACAAATTTACGCAGATCGATGCGAGATCTCCTGTTCCAACATCTGCGTATGACCAAGGCTGACTAAAGAGCTTCTACTCCAGCTTAGATTTTGCTGCACGTCCACAAATGTAGAGGATATGGTATAAACTAAGGACGCCTACGAATGTCTCCAATTTGAGAACTCCCTCATATCGACGCGGATTTGATTCTCGAATCCTATATCTGCGTAGCATGAAAGGCGAGAACACCACCGACGTCAACTGGTGACAGAAGAAACTTCTTGGCAAGGATATTTTCAGCAATAAACCCGCTTCCCTCTTGAGTAATGCTCCGGAGGTTTGGATGCCTGCAAAGCTCGTTGAGGGTTATGCCGCGGGAGGGTTCGGGAGAGTTGTCCATCACCACAGGCTTCCAGCAGTCCCAAGTGAGGTCATCAGCACCTAGTAGTGCCCACCCAACGGGTCCTACCGCCATGAGGGTCGCAGTTGCGCT
The DNA here is from genome assembly GCF_028009165.1 of Akanthomyces muscarius. NCBI lineage: Eukaryota > Fungi > Ascomycota > Sordariomycetes > Hypocreales > Cordycipitaceae > Akanthomyces > Akanthomyces muscarius. The sequence goes on along the minus strand of NW_026611614.1, from coordinate 311,178 downwards.
CGTGGCACCAAGGCCCGTTGCAGCGGCGGCTGCTTCAGCTGCCGCGACGGTAGCGGCCGTTGCCGCCGTCATTGCTGGCGTTCCCCCAGCAACGATGCCGATGCCAAGGGTTGGAAGCAGAGCCGCACCCGCGGGTGCACAGACAATAGCACCAACCACGCCAACCATTGTGCTATATCTGAACAGGCCAACGGTTAGACTGGCAAAGAGAAACTTGGTTGTAATCTGTTTTCATTCTTCATACTTGAGTCTTTAGAGGTTTGAGGCAAGGTGTAGGTCTTGACGGTAAGCTGTGTAAGGCTTCGGTCATTAATCATTGACAGGAAAGCGCAGGAAAGAAATTTGAATTGCTGCCCAAGGAATTTATGTGCTACCCAAAGCTTATTTACCCCTCAACGTATGTGGCGTGGGCTGATTGGGTAGGTCTCTTCGTCATGTGATTGCCCACACCACCGTGAGATTCTAAACCAATGAGATAGATGGCGCTTAACGGAAAGTACTATGCTCTCAAGAGCTCGTGTTTTGCTCTAATCCCAACTGAGATACTGAATTTTGCGGGCAGCGCGCACGTCCACTGCGATCTGCTTGACTGCTCAAAGACAGGACTTTTTAATAAGGTACTTAATGTGTTGATTTCGTCTCGCGAAGCCGAGACGACATATGTCATTGAGCAGCTTTCCAACCCTGGGTGTTGTCTGGATGAGAAACTCATTGACATGCTTGGGGAGGAGCAACAAATCAAGGAGATGATCGAAAACTCTCCAGAAAAGCCCGTCTTCTTTATCTACGGCATTGCTCGGGGGGCGAAAGTGCAAAGCTCTAAAGTCACCAAAACAGGTCGCGTAATGATGTTTGACGTGTGTCATGACATGTCTGGTATCGCTGTTCTGCAACTGACGCTGAACGGTGCGGTTCTCCAAGCGAAGAAGTTCACGCCACAAACACATCTCCAGCTTCGACTTGATGCTTAACACTCATAACTATGCCGCTTGCAATTAGGGTATTGATACCGTTTCCTCCTTAGCTATACTTGTAATCCTTGTTAATCAACGACTAATAAGCTGTCTATATGTGAGGCTCAGTGTATTAGGACGCGCTGTGTCTCTCTTTTCTATGATCTTAGCCTAGAGCGCGACTAATGTGTGTCAAACTAGACTTAGTATATAGTACTATTAATATAAGCTTAGGACTATAACAGAGGTTACGAATAGTTCTAGAAAGACTGAATTCTAGACCTTGCTATTTAATTAATTTATAAGGTTACTACTAGAACTAGTAAATAGGTTCAATATTAAGTTTGGCCCTAAGTAGTTCCTTGATTATAAAGTAAAACTAGTAGAGGGTGTTATATGAGCTAATACTCCCCCTTCCTACAATTTTCACATATATTTACCTAACAATTATACTCTCTTTCTCTTTGAATTAACTTATCATCAGTTAGTCAGACAGAGCGTCCTCACGTGAACGCTGTAGTGGGGCCTGCTCGCAAATGCATGAGGCGCGCCTCCAGTGGCAGCCCAACGCCAACGATTGGGCCGCATCACACCCTGCCTTTGGTCGGACATTTCGATGGCGGCCTCAGGGTGACTCGATGTCTTTTAATAATCTCCATGCACTTTCGAAAGCCGAAATCAGGCTAGCTGCGGTAGCTTAGCCGCCAAGTTCAGTACCAAAATGCAAACCCAGGGTATGGCAGAGGCCGCGGTCGCGCAGGCCATACATGAAATATCGCTGCTATCAATTGTCGATCTCCGGAATGCCTTCATGGCAGCATTCGGATCTCCTGCGCCGCCCGTTAAGGCGAGTGCCATCAATAAGACCGTGACTGGGCTAACGAAACCCGACGCTTTATTCCAAGCCTGGCTTCTGACGGCAGAACCGGCCATGGCAGCCTCCTAAGCTTCAGCCTCCCTGCAATTTCAACACTTCCATTCATATCCTGATGGCACCAAGGCCGTTCTCCTAATCAGAAACAAAGAGGGCTTACTGGTTGACCTCGCCGCCATGACCGGGCCGGTCACGAGAAGCACCCCAGATACCAAGGCGAATGCCCTCCAGGACATACTCAAGGCGGCTGCCAAGTGCGGCATCCCGCAGACGCGAGCTGAGGCGCTGGCCCGTGATGGCGCCCTTGAGGGTGCCGTCAAGGCTGCCATGACTCGGCAGGCTGTCCGCGCGGCTTTTATCAACGGTACATGGCAGAGCGCCGCGCTGACAGCTGTTTTTGACGTTAAGCTGCTGTTTGACGGCCAGTTTCAGCAGTACCTGGTCCGAATCGGTGTAGGGGGACTCTATGGCGGCGCTGTCGGTGGCCTCTCGTCATGGATCAGCAACCCCTACCTAAAGAACAACATCGTCCTCGGCGTCTTAATCGGGTCCTCGTTTGGCCTTGTTGGACTCGCCTCGACGGGCGACTGGGCGCGGTTCGGTAAAGGTCTCGGCGTGAACATCGTCAGTGGCGCGGGCGGGTGGGGAGGTGCCACCGTGGGCGCATTTGCCCTGGCACCGTTTGGGCCACTGGGCCCCCCCATCGGCGGGTTTCTCGGCGGCATGGCGGGCGGATGGTTTGGCAGCCGCGTGGCAGGCCAGGTACCAGCACTCAGTGGCGTTACGGACCAGGAGGTCCGCACCATGTATGAGGCAACCGTGGCGCAGCTGGCCAAAGCAGGTCTGAAACCGGATCCCAAGCTCTCGGCCCGGCAGGTTGCCGAGGCCATGACTTTGAGTGGAGGCAGAGGGGGAGGAGCAGGTGATAGCGGAGCTACGGGGCTGCCATTCAACGTGTGCATGACGAATGCCATGGCCAATGATGTGGGTGACCTTCGCCAGTCGCTGCTTGTTATGTACGAGGCGTCGCCAGACCAGTTTACCAACTTCTTGGCAAGGCTGCGAGCCGCAAATGCCGAACTCAGTCCGCAGACTATTCATTAATCTTGAGGGAGATATCATGAAATGAGGCATTATCCATAAAGATCACCGACTGCGGTTTTGGGTATCTGCCAAGATGGGGCAGAAACCCAAGCCATTCCTTCGTTCGACCATCTTGTCCGCTTAGCCCCACTTGATGACTGTACTTGCTGGCTTGACGCCATATATAGCTTTTAATACCCTGCCCGAAAATTCGCAAGGCATGCCTTTTATCTCTCTCTTATCGATTAATTAAATGATTCCTTTTGTGCGCATATTGAGTTCTGCGCTCCTTCCGTTCTAATTAGCTGTCAGCCGGCAGTAGCAGGCGACGAAGTCGCGCTTCCATTCATCATAACTTCTTACTAGCCAACGACCTCAGCACTTCCACGAAAAGCAGTCCCACAATACTACAAACTGACCAGAATTATTATCTTGTATTGATCAATGCAGTCCCTCCATTTAAAGTCGAAGCGACTAAAACCCACACGTACACGTGTGATGCGTGAGCGCTATTGCCTTACAGACAGGAATGAATCCTGGGAAACGTCTTTGAGTCCGTGCACAGGTTTAAGAACGTCTTGTTCTCCGTCAGATTCTCTTAGAGAGGGCTCAGCATGGCTAGCATTAATTCAAAGGTATTGTTGTCTGCCTCTCACAGGATCGAAGCCATATGCTGTGAACGCTACGTGGACGGGATATCGCGATTTAAGTCCCAGCTAATCGCCGTCGTTTGTACTCCAAATTCGACCTCGAAAAAGTCTGTTAATACCACGACCAGAGTTCGGATCTAGGCATTTTGAGAAATGGGCGGCGATTGGACTCTTGTCGCTCGAGTCCTAATTTTGGAACCAGGAGACACATGAGTCATGATTGGAGTTGAGCCCGCATGCAATACTCATCTTAAATATTCTCAGATATATGGCGGTATATTGATCATGTACATTGATAATACTCTTAACGATATGAAGAAGCTTTAGCGGATTGCACCGATGGTGACGAACGGCGTCGTTCCGTAGCAGCTTTTGGGAGGGTGGAAGTATCAGATGCAGTTGCTCTTCGCCACTAAGGGGGTCTACGAAGCATCGCAGAGAGACTACTAACCAGATTGGAAATAATCTGCGATCTATTTTGAGCTGCTTTTGTCGCGAGTCCTACCGCAAAAAAGTAAAGTCAGCCAAGGCGCAAGGCTGGCTGCAAGTGTAAGCAGCCTGAATTCACGAGACAAAGAAAGGGGAGTGAATACTGTAGATGAGATTAAGCACAGCATATCTGTATGCTTATATGTAACCACATAACTGCGTCTATTAGATGCCTTTAGTGCTGCTGTCCTCGGAGACTACGTGAGGCTGGGTTTGATGAAGGCCTTCGAGGACCAGGATCCGGCCTCTCGTTGTCGATGGAGATGGCGATAGCAACGGGCCTGGCAAGAACAACCCGGTCAGGACCTGGAAGGAGGGACAGGGCCTGCATCACCTCTTGAATTGCCTCCGAAGCCCTGATTATTCTTATCTGGCTTTCAAAAGCATACTCCCTTCTACTTATCCCAGCGCACCTTTTAAGCGATCCTATGGTCAACATTGCTCGCGATGTGGGTGCTTGTGCCTTTGGGGTTAACGGCGGGCGAGGGGCTAAGCTATCTGTCAAACAGAGCTTTTGTCCGCCAGGCAACTGCACTAAGCAAGATTACTCAATCCCTAATTGCTCGGCCGAATAAATTCTCTGCAAGATTAAAAGAGAAGAAATATAACTAACACCCAACCTCTAGCATTAACACTAACCCTGACAGGCTGCTTTTTACTAAAAGATTGTGTAAGTACACACTGTGGGTGGTGATGAGCTTGGTGGACAAAACCACCGTTTTTAGTTGACAGATAACTTAACCCAGCGGACGAGTCCTATTACCTCAAAGCTGCTGGTGTAGAAAAGCGAAGGAAGCCGTGTAGCGAATAAAGATGGAATGTGGCTTCGCCAGATCGATATCTGCCAACGCTAGTCTGTACACTCAATCGAGCGATTCATACTTGTGACTGGTTCACACATGAAATTAAGGTATAGTAGAAAGCACTTATGACAACTACCCTTCCACCTCACCGAGGCTGTTTAAAAATAAAAATCGTCCACTGGTATAATCAAGATATGCGTGATCCGCTTTGCCTCCCAGTGGGCAGAGTTCAATACGGCGGCGCGTACGAACGAACCCTTTCCGGCCGACAGCCCCTACCGAAATCGAGCAAGTCACTATTGAGGGCCCCTAGCTTTATTTTCGCTGAACCTTGCCATTTCGCGATTGAGGAGCTTTGGAAGATCATTAGTTAGCCGCTAGTAATAGACTAAGGTGCCATAATTTGCCCACCAGCATGGATTAAGGCGGTACTGTTGAGACTCAGCGGGGTACTGGCGAGACTCGGCGGGGTACTGGCGAAGCTCAGCGGGCTAGGTAGGTACATACCCTAGATACTGGGCGATTATTATTGATGAAAATATCAGACATCAGGTCTACCTGGTACAGTTGGGAAGGAAATACTGAGACACGGCCTTCGCAGTCAGTTATCGGGCTTATTTTGTTCATTTGGGGCTGTAGGCCGCCCGCTGGAAGGCACATCATTAGTCAACAGGCGTGGCTACTCTACACACACAACCTGGCTTCTACATATAAACACCTAGTTATGTGTAACTTCAATGGCAATCCGCGATTTCCTTCTCCAAATTATCAATAATAGCGATGAGATTAGGGCCCGGATTCTACTACCGAGAAACGCCACTGACGAGTGCCAGTCGACTTGAGTTGCGCGCCCATCCCATTATGAATCGTGGGCCGCGCGACAAAATCCGAGTCTTGCTGCAACGGTGCAATAAACAGGTTCTTCCTAGTGAAGAGCTTGCGTTCACTTTGCGTTCACTCACATCGATTGAGAAAGAAACTGCGAAAGAGTTGCTGAATGAGGCTCCGCAACATGCAGCTTCGGCGGCGTACCAAAGTGATTCGTACCTGCAACCTACCAAAACCGGCTTTCCTCTTGAATTCGTCCTCAGCGAAACCAACGCAAATAGAATATCTCGACATGTGATACTCCCTCGCAAGCCGCTACATTTTCAAAAAGGGTACTGATACAATAATACTACTTGGGTTTTGCTTACTTGGTACTGTATTTCGCAAAGAAACCGCTGCCATCGGAACTCCTTCCAAAAAAGGCTTGGCAGCCATTCGCAACACGCTCTACGTATATGCACCATCTTTGTCGATTTTTCGGCCGCCATTTGACGCGGCTGCTGAGAGCAAGCCATATCTTCACGCTCACTGTCCCTGAGATGAATTTATTTTGTAGCGCAAGAATTAACGCAGGGGCTTCCGACGTGTCTGTTCATCATGGCGTAATGGCTATGGCCCTCAAACTCCGCGCAGAGTTCTTTGAGGGTGTGTTGCGCATCGAGGCTTTTTTTCTCAATTTGAAGGTATCTTGAATGGGCCTCCATGGCATGCTGTGATGACTTGAGAAGTAAGTAGCTGGTTATCTCACCCTGGCAATCCCATCTTTATCTGGCATAAGCCTTAATTTTTGCGTTCCGAGGCAAACTCCTGGCACAACGTGACGGAAAACAAGGATGAACCGAAACTTGCCGAGAAGATCAAAGAGTATATTACGCCCAAATTGGTCTAAGAGGGCGCCGCCTTCCTATATCTGCACTCATCCTCCTAGTCGAGTGAAGTTGGCCGTACCGACTCTGAAATGGGTACATTGAGTGAACTAGTAATGTGTCGACGAATGGACTACAGAACAGGATCAATAGATCCGGGGTTTACTCATGCCAGGGCAGACATTATAACAAACACGGGGTAAGGGAAAGTCTGAATCGGCTGACTGCACAAGGCATTCCTTTGCTGTTGCTTCCTGTCAAGACCTCGCATCCTTATCCACTCTTTGTTCAACCTCATCTAGCCAGGGAAAACGAGTGGCAGCTAAAACAATTATTGTCCTGACTCTATTTTCGACAACATTTATTATACAATAAAACGGATATGATATGGAATAAACCACCACGTGGTCTACCGTCGGGTCACCAGTAGACTTTGAAAATAGAATAAAATAAAAACACAGCCAAAGTTCATCCCAAATTGTGGTTTTCTGCTTCATAAAATTCTCTCCACTCGACTATCTGTCACTTTTTTTTTTGGATGTAAAACGATTTCACAGAAACAAAGGGGCCTATTCTTCACGGAGATTCTACAGATCAGGACTTGCGATCTTGGAGCCTTTTTTTCTTGCCACTACCCAGCAAAGAAAGCCATGGGCATCAAGTAGGCATGCCTGCTCCCCACCGCTACGTCGTCGACGACTACGCCTTGTCTGGCAACTCCGGTCTTAGCCTCAGAAATGCCGCTGCATCGACTGGTACATCGTACATCATCAATTTTGGCTACTGGTTAACTGTACGACGCAGTTTGTCGACAAACCCATCTACAATCCAAGCTTTTTTTTCGCTCATCGCCCGCCTCGCCTAGAGACGACTAAGCTTAAACATGAAACCACGCCTAAATAGCTTAGACTATAAGAAGCAGAAGCGAAGGAGGGGAATAGAGAAGTTTCCACGGCTCAGCTTTTTTTACTCCACTATTTTAAGTCTTCCACGGTCGAAATAGAATCAAATGGGCTGACATTGTACCACCGACTTTTAGTGATGCGGCACTAGCCAAAACTGCCACCGAGGGAAGAAAAGGGGGGGTGGGGGTAGCCATACGAGCCTGGATAACGAGGCTTCTAAGAAAACGGCTCAGCCAACAGCTAGCTGCCGCTAGAGAAAATAAAATAAAATGACAGTGGGAGTATTTTCTGTTACGGTGGCGACTTTGAAAGTTGCCGTGACGTCGATCTGCCGATTATAAGAACATAGGTAGAGGCATCTATTCGATCTCGGAGGCAAAAGCAAGTAAGCTCGGCAAAAACTACATTCAGTCACTCTGATAAGGTAGGTACAAGACTGTATCTAATGAAACGCAATAGTACGCAGATATTTCGTCTGCTAGAGTAGAGGCAGCAAACTGTAGGTCTGTTTTTGCACACGTTGATTTGTGTCAGAGGTGACAGCCTACCTTGGGTACATACCTACATTGAGCAGCTTCCAAGCCCTTGTGGCACATATCACTCAGTTCTTTAGGCAAGGGTCGAGATTATGTGTCTTCTCATTCTCTCCGTCTTCTCGCCACAACGGCCGTCAAAGTCGCTCCCCATCTCTCACGCCACCATGGTGCGGATGGGGTACCATCTTTTTCGACCGAGACTCATTTCTAACTCGGTTTATGCAGGGAGATGACCATGACTCTTCCAGGACCATCCAGGTTCGTTCAACAGACGATCAATGACGGCGTCGCATCTACGGTGGCAGCTCCGGCTTCAGCACGGAGTTAATCTTGACCTTGTCTCCAGTGCAGTGCCTGAGCTGCGACAAATTAGCGAGGTTGGTATTCGTCGCCCATTGTTTTAGCACCGAGCACAATTGCAGCCGCAACAATGATTTGGAGTGCTCCCAGCTTTCAACCATAATATGATTCTGTAGCTGCCTCATTTGCCAGGGAGACGCGGTGAAAAGCCGCAACATGGTACTCAATGGTGATTGCGGTCGTTGATCAATGTACGGATAACATCGTTGAGCTACCAATAATGTTCTTCTGGGGCAAATGAGTTTGGACCCGTGCATAACTTTGTGAAAGCGGTGGAGAGTGCTCAATATCCCTGTGGAGGAACCCTGCTCGGGAAATGGTAGGCTGCAGACCGGCTGCGCGCGCAAGGTGATCCACGACCGGGCGGCCAGGTACATGCCCGCGTCAAACGCCCCGCCACGGCGGCCTGCAGTTGGGAGGACAGCCCCTCTGCTTGTAATGGTAGAATTAGTCGAGGTTTCCTCCTGAAGCCCTCTTTTCCTGTTTTTAGTTTTGATTATCCATGATCCGGAATCACTGAATAACACCCAACGTCCCATCTGTCAGCAAGTAACTGCGTGTTTTGACCGACAGATTCAGATTCGGCAACTACAACTCTCACGACAAATAACGAAAAAGAGATGTCGCCGACAAATAGCACCGTGGCGTTCGCAGGTGACGCCTCCTTTCCACCAGCAATCCATGGCCGTGATGTCGAAGAGCAGCCGTCCTCTTCTATCAACCAAGTTTCTTATTTCAGACACTTTATAGACCAAGCCGGTGTGACGCGGGCCGTTATTGACCACGAGTATCACGGCAAGGGCACGGCCGAGTTACCTTTCGTCATCGACTTTCTACCAGAAGACTCTTTCAATCCCCTTAGCTTCTCCAAGGGCCGCAAGTGGCTGATTATTACAATTCAGGCCAGCGCCACGCTGGCTGTTACTTTCGCCTCGTCCGCCTATTCTGGCGGAATTCGTGAGGTTTCTGTTGACTTTGGCGTCTCAGAAGAAGTAGCCATCCTCGGCATCTCACTGTTCGTCTTGGGCTTTGCCCTCGGTCCTCTCCTGTGGGCTCCTCTCTCCGAGGTCTTTGGTCGCCAGAAGATCTTCTTCATAAGCTACCTTGCTCTCATGGCCTTCAATGCCGGTGCCGCGGGCGCCGGCAGCATGAGCGCCCTCATCGTGCTGCGTTTCTTTGCTGGCGCTTTTGGCTCCGCACCTTTGACTAATGCTGGCGGCGTTATTGCTGACATCTTCTCAGCCGAGGACCGTGGCATAGCGGGTGCCATCTTCTCCATGGCGCCATTTTTGGGTCCTGCCCTTGGTCCCATCGCTGGTGGCTTTCTCAGCGAGGCTGGTGGATGGCGCTGGATTGAAGGCGTGATTGCCATTTTCTGTGGTGTTGTTTGGATTGCCAGTTCTGTCACGTACCCCGAGACATACGCTCCTGTCCTGCTCAGAAAGCGTGCAGCCAAGCTGTCCAAGACAACCGGGAAGGTTTACATGAGCAAATTTGATGCTCACAGTCCCCCTCGCAGTACTATTTCACGGTTTGAAGTCTCGATTACTCACCCTTGGGTTCTTCTTATCAAGGAGCCTATTGTCCTGCTCACCTCGATCTACACTGCCATCATCTACGGCACGTTGTATCTCTGCTTCGCTGCCTTCCCCATCGTCTTTCAGCTTGGCCGTGGCTGGGGCTCTGGTATTGGTGGTCTTGCCTTTATCGGTATAGCAATCGGTATGGTTTGCGCAACTCTATACGCCGTTTGGGACAACCAGCGCTATAAACGGGTGGCCGCTACGTACCCCAATGGCACGGCTCCTCCCGAAGAGAGACTGCCGCCTGCTATTCTCGGTTCTATTCTGCTTCCTGTTGGTCTCTTTTGGTTTGCGTGGACTAGTGGTCCCGAAATTCATTGGGCGGTATGCATTGCCGGCTCTGGCTTTTTCGCTGCAGGTACACTTCTTGTCTTCCTCCCGCTCCTCAACTACCTCATCGACTCTTATATCGTCTACGCGGCCTCGGTGCTAGCGGCCAACTCGGTCCTTCGATCTCTCTTCGGCGCAGCTTTCCCTCTCTTCACATCTCACATGTACAAGCACCTCGGCATCCACTGGGCTAGCTCCATCCCGGCTTTTCTATCCCTTGCCTGTCTCCCGTTCCCATTTCTCTTCTACAAGTATGGTGCTCGGATCCGCGCTCGGTGCAAGTTTGCGTTGGAGGCTTCCCGCGCGCTTGTGGAGATGCAGGCGCGGGCCTCTGCCGCCGCAGCTGGTCCCAGAAGCGAGAAAGATGCTACGGTCGATGAGGCTCCAGGGCCGTCCGAGCAGATGGCCGAAAAGTAAAACCAGGCCGTCACTCGGTATTGACAACGAATTGATAGAATATCGCGCAATCGGTGAATTTGATTTTTTCTTCCGTGTCGTTTTGCCAGCCATTGGCTCTAGACTATCTATCATATCACAAATGCTACTAGCCAAAGTTTTACCATTATAGCATGTTTACCGTGATGTTTGCTAATTGGTCTGTTGCCTACCTGCACGCGAGGGATGACAGACGGCCAGTCACCTCCGGTGCCCCGCTCGTAGTCAGATGATGGGGTGCGGGGTTCTACAGCAACTGACGTCCAGTCAACAGTTGGGCGTTATTGGGTGACTTGCTGCTGCGTACTTATTAGGTACCTACCTATGTGCCTTGCTAACAACGGGGCCACCACCAAAAAAGAATTAGCACACATTTATTATTTTTGGGGCCTACCTAGTGCCACACGGCCCCGCCCGCTCCTAGGGAGGAAAACACCAGATGCATGTTCGCCGCTTTTCAGCAGACACCTTCTTTCTCACTAAGTTATGGCAAGTACAAAAGCACCTTCTAACCGATAGAGTCATAAAAAAACCGTGGAGATGATTGATTAGTAGCTAAATAGCTGGCTGGTACCTGTATTTTATCTTTACAAGTTTTTCTCAATGTTTTGTTGTTAATAGAAGAAGAAGAGTCTGCTATTGAGGAATTGCGGCCATCAGTTGTTTCCCCGCGTGCGTGCCTACCCAGTCCCTTGACTCGTGGTACGCTTGCCCGTTGCACTGCCGCACGGTTGCCAAAAAAAAAAAAAAGCCCACCCGTCCAGCCAGCGGCCACACAACACACAGGTTGCACAGCGGCCAGGGTGGCCGTGCTCTTTAGAGCGCAGAGTTGAGCCACTACAGTACCAATATTCACCACAGTACGGATACCTACGGAGTACGGATACGGAAAGTTACCTTATTCATCAGGGGTCAGTCACCAGTCTGCTAACTACGTGGACGGCACGGGTAAACTACCTACGGCCCGCTGCCTGGCACAAGCTCCCGTACGGAGTACCTACCAATGTCAATCAGCGTGGTGTAACCGTTGTCAACGACGCTCATATCGTAGCCGAGCGGTAGGACGGAGGCCTCTGAGAAGTCGCACAACTGCAAGGGATAGTAGGGTGTCGAGGAGGAAGACGTGGACGTAGTCAAGTGCCTGTGCCATCTCGAGACACCACTGCAGCTGGAGCTCGATAGAAGGCCGTGTTGTGGCCAGATGAGTCTTTAGATCGCCATTCGCCATGCACGCAAGGTGAGTGGCCTCATCAGGGGCCTGACGGATATAGCGCACCACGCCGTGAGAGCGGATATCGTCGTCGTCCATCCACGGCCACGGTTATCCCGAGAGAACAACTCTTCATGGGGGGGGGTAGTTATGACAGCGAGAGTGGAGGCGACAAGTTGTTGCGCCCGCTCTTGCGCGCCTTCGGCTGCATACGTGCAGGGAGTCGTCGGGGAGACTTCGTACTAGTTACCGAGTACTACGTCTGCTGATGACTCATGCCCATATGTTAATTACGTCTGCGGAATCGAGGGCTAGGCGAAGTAAGCTTCCGCAAATAGAGCGAAATCTCTCCGGACGTTGGTTCCAAGTCACGACGCAGGCCACAGTGCTGAAAGCCGCCTGTGAGAGTTCGCGCCGACAATAAGGCTGACCGCCCGCCAAAGCTGGCACAACCTAGCCTCATGGCTTAACACTGTGTATGTCTAATTTACCAATTCCACACTGTGTTGAATCACATTACTTAATAACGAGCAAGCTGTCTCTGCACCTCTGCAGCTGCACTTACTACACCATCTTCTGTTAACGCTTGCGAAAATGACAGTCACTAGTATGCTAAGTTTGTTAAAGATTGTAATCGTGCTGCGTGTGCTGACGTGAGTTATACCAGATTGCGAGGCGCCACCACCTTATACGGCGAAAGAGGTTAAAGCTCAAAAGCACCAGCTATCTGACGCGGAAACCACCAAATCTGCTGATTCAACTACAAAAGATGTACCTGCGCCTCCGCTCGACTCCGCCGGCTACCTTGCTCCTGAGAATTGTTTTAACCTCAAGATTGGCACCGTCTTTAATGATTTGAATGACCCGCATCAAGGTGGCCTATACCAAGTCGAGAAGAGACTTTTTTTCGTCAATAAGGGCAGGGATATTCAGCGGCCGGAGTATACATTCCACGTCCCGTATTACACGATAAATTCCAACAGGATGCTCGATTGGCTTCGTTCGTCTTTCAACATTCAGAGAACAACATACGACATAAAGCAGCTCCGTCTCACTGAATGCTGTGTAGACGTGGATCTCGAAAAGAGACTTGGGCAGGATCAACAGCTCAAGGAATTCGTCAAGAACTCTCCCAAGCAGCAGGCGTTCTTCGTCTATGGGATCGCTTGGGGCAAAAAAGTGCGAATAACTTCCAGTCGTAGGAGCGACCATAGAACTCGGGTTGGGAACCCTGGCCTCTTTTACGAATACTCAAAGGTGAGGGAGAGGCAAGATCGATGCGAGCTGAAGAATTCCGTGTTCGGGGTTGCTGTCTTGAAATTAACACTGAACGGTGCGGTCCTTCGAGCAGAAGATTTCACTAAAGATGCCACACAAAGCCAGCAGCGTTTTCTGTGCTGAGGAGTAGACAAGGAAGCATGGGTTGCGGGCTGGCCTCTTCGCCTGGCTTCTGGCTTTTCATGCAGCACAAGGTAGATGGGGCTAAAAATACATTCTCAACCGGTCCAATGGAGTCAATGACTATAACGGTTTGGCTGAGTATATTGACAAATAACTGAGCGACTACTACGAGTATCGAAAAGCTAAGAAAAAAGCGAAATCAAAGAAAAGAAAGGGGGGGTCGAACAGCTCTAGAGCTCTTTGGCTCACCTAGGCCAATCTCGCTTACTGGTAAACCCTGGATCGGCGGACCGCCTAGAATAGAACCAAGGCGAGAATATAAGGCAGCCACCACATCGCATTATAGTTATTTAAATACAGTTGTGCTCCAGAAATATATACATCACATTTTCCCAGAAATGCATAGATTCCGCTCGATTCGTTCCCAGTGAGCATCATCTGTGCCTGCGTTCAACCAGTAGTTCCCATCATGATCTTTGCCAACAGTGACCAGATAGTCGAGGCGAACGGTATAATTAGAAGTGTACTGAACGTAAGAAGGGAATCCCGATCTGGGTGAAGGTGCGCCAACGCCCGTAGAGGCATTTTTAACAACAGCTCCAGTCAGGTTCAAGTCGAATAACTTCCCGTGGCACCAGCTGGTGCCCATAAGAACCGTCATTGTGGCATCGCCGAAAACAGGCATGGTCAGGGTACCTTCCTTCTCCCTCACCAGCGCGGAATATGCCTCAACTTGTTGACGCGTGCGACTTTCCGTGACCCGTTTACGTATTAGTGAAGCCAGGTGGCTTAGGCCGCTGGTGATAACTTCTTGCGCGGGCACCAAGACAGTGTACCACTGAAATGCGTTGGACAGATAAGGCTTGGACGACGGCAGGAGGTCGTCTTGCAGTGCTTTACGAATGCCGAGAGAACTGAAGATGTTGACAGTACCGCGTGGGTCCTTCCGGGTCGCTGTGTGCAATCGAGCCCACCAAGCAGTGATGAGATTATCGTCGCTCAGAAACGGTCTCGTGTCGTTGAGGTCACCGCCTTCGCTGGATGACAAGTCGCTCGCTACTTGTTGGCGCATCTCGTGCAAGAATGCCGCCGGAAACCGCAGGACACGGGTTCGATAAGTTTTGAACATGGCATTGTATAGGGTTCTGATTGCAAATACAATCCATGGAAACCCGGTCAGCCGCAGCCCTTCGAGCACGTAGGGTTCGGTGTGGTGAAGCCCGAGGTGAGTCAGGGGGTCCTCGTCTGCATCGTGCGGCGTCCCAACTTGGCTCGGGTTGTCGTTCACAATTTTAGACCAGGCGTGAAGCAGCTCCGCCTTGCCCGGAATGTCAAAGAAGGTATGGAACCAACTCAGAACGACAATTGTCGCATCGTGAAATGACACGACAACTAGCCCAGTCTGGGGCAAGTCATTCTTCAAGTAGGCAGAAAAGTCATGGGGGACACTTGGATGGTCCCACAGGGACTTAAAGGCGGTGACCTCTGCGACTATCTCAGGTCCTTGTCCTTGCAAAGCCCCCAGTGATTGCATTTGAGACGCAACCGGATGTTTCCCCACGGGCATATCGTGTCGAATATTGCAGAAATTTACCGCTGGACGATCCTTTGTGAAGCTTGCTGGGATATGATAATAGAGCCGGCCGTTTCTCTGTCGTTTCGTTCTTTGGTTAGCTCGGGCCCCAGTAGCGTATATAGCAAAGCAGGCCCATGAGCAGCTAGACAGTTGTAGAACTGAGCAAGGGTGAGGCAACTTACATTATATCTGAGTCTGGCCCCGATTTTGTCCCAACCCTTAAAGGTAGCAAGAGCTTCCAAACCATCTCGCAACTTTGAGGGGTCGAGAACATCGTTAAACAGAAACGGCGTCCAGAAGATAGTGTCTTTACCGTGAGGAAGGTCGTCAAACAGTCTAAGCGGTATTACTCTGTCAGTGGGTATTGTCGCGGCTTGGCCATGGGTTGGGTCAAGGAAACGCAACATGGTGAAGTAAGGTGAAACGGTAACAGCCTGGCTTCAAATAGTCAATGTGTGACCCTCAAGATGAGAATGAAAATCGGCGGTCTTGCGAAAATGAGGAATAGCTAGAAACTCGGAGTAACCATGGGTCCGTCGTTTGACGGGGACCAGTCTCTCTTAAGGGAAGCGCTTAGCAGGCGTAGTTCTTTAATCAGTCAATCAACTAACCAATCAATTAAGACATCTACAGTGTACAATACCCGCTAATTTTGGCCTCTACATGCTTATAGGAAGTTGCTAATCGATACTGTAGCGGCCTGTCGAAACGATGCTTCTGAATGACACGCAAAAGCGAGAAATTAGCAGCCATTTCTGGCCTACTCATCTGGTAGCTCAAACATGTATGGTGGGTTCCGTGCGAGGGAAGCATCGCGTGACTTGGCTCATGGAGCTGAACTAACAACCAAAAGCCTACTTGACTTTGTCTTTACCCAATTCTCGCTGCTGTTCGAATTACGAACCTTCCAGCTCCGGGCTTGGTAGTACGCCAGAAGTGGAAGTACGCCAGAAATGGTAGTGCGCCAGCACATCAGAAGTGGTGCAAGGGATGCTAAAGTTCTGGGTACACAGTGGGTACATAGCGGCGCTCCGCGGCAGCCTAGAGTGGCTGCCAACTATTATTTTATCTAACTGAAAAGAGGACATCCGTTTCGCCTTTCTCTGTATCAAACCTGTAAACTGATTTTATTGGGCTAGGCAGGAAATGGCTAGTACCCTGTAGGTAGACATACTTGCCCAGAAGCCGCCCATCGTGCAAACAACAGGCTGGCTGCTTCCCTCGGCCTTAAAATAATCACCGAGGGCCTGAGCGGCCTAGGGTCGCTGGACAGAAGATACACACCTACGCGCGCGCGCGCGCAGAATGCGCCACGGTGCTGCGACTGAAGGCTCGCCACTAGCCTTTTCTAGGCATAGCACCGACTGCCAATCAGACGGAGGAAATATCACCCGTTTTAGCCGATATTGGCCCTGTCACCCTTCAACGACTACGGATACTCTCCAGACAGCGACGATGTCCGCAAATCACGTATTCTACAATATTAAGCCTCAGCGAGACATCTGCCGCCTGGGGCTGCATCGCAACATAGCTCCAGATCAGCATACACCAGCGAGGACAACGTAACGCGCCGGCTTGGCATGACCCCTCTGGAGCTGCGCGCGTCCTTGAGACGGATCCGAAAATGCTCAGAGCGTCGCAGACTGCTCTGGCAGCTTCTATACCCGCGCCCGTGGCGCTTCCAGGCGAAGCCACTTCCGCCCACCCACGATGTGCTCACGGCGAACGCGGAGGCAGCGGGCCCTGTACCCAGCGCGTCCCGAGTGCAACGCAACATCCTGCAGCTCCATTTCGTTCCTCTGTTCCGCGTCCGCGACACGCCACTCTGCTCGCTCTACCGGCTCTATGAAGATTTATGTAGCGGCAGCGTCATCCTCATGGGCTACGAGTCCACGTACTTCTTCCACCACGACGAGGCATCGTGGCGACTGTCCCAGATTGCAGACCCCAAGGACGCGGATATTGTTCGATACGCTGTGCTGGCAAGTTTCGTCGAAGCGCTCGTCGCCGCGTTCAATTGGAAGATTGAGCAAGGGCTGCGACGAAATGGCACCCATGCCTCGGAAATTTCTGATAATGATGATTACCAGTCCTTCCTCGAAACACCTCCTAGCTGGACGAGTAGGGTTAAGCCTCTGGCGCAAACGCTCGACCTGCGGCCCCCAAATAGCAAGGACGGGGTGAATGCAGTTTTCCAAACGAGAAACATTGAGGCGCCGATGGGATATCTGTATAGTGTTTAACTGAAATGAGATAGAATAAGTTTTAGATTATGTGCTGGGTTGACCATAGTAGAGCAGAATCAATAAGAAGGATTACATCTTGATGCCGGCAACGCCCCATTGTCCCATGTAGGCGTCCGCAACGCTCTTGATCGCAGCCATGTCTAGTGGCGTGTAGACGATAGTGTCCCAGGACTTGACGGTTTCCAAAGCGAGAGGGCCGCCGTTCTCCTGTACCATTCTAGATAAGATCTCGACCGCATCACTAATATCAATAGCTCTGCGCTCCGACCCAATCCTTTTAAACTTGCGGGCCAACGTCCACTCCCATTTAGCGGCGTAAATAACCAGGTTAGCCCCTCTCCAGAGAACAACATTCTGCGTGACAGAATCGCGGAACAGGCGCTGCTTCTTGGGTCCGATAGCGAAGATTTCCATCTGCGAGTTGATCCAGTCCGTGGAGAGCGATCGCTGCCTGGTCACCGCCTCAATTGCAATCTGGAGCTTCTCCTTGATCTTATTAACATTCGGCGTATCGGGATTCATGATGTAGTCTATGTATTGTGTCGAGAGACGGTTATGGAATAGAGTCACGGCCACAAAACCACCAGCGCTTAGAAGCTGAATCGGCGCGATTTTGGACATGTTCTTGGATTTGCCGATTTCAACGTCCAAAGCCCGGAGCGCTGGTTGCTAGTCAGCTTTAATAAATCTTCGGAAACTGGTGTGCAACTCATCCTAGTTCACCTTGGTCAAAATCCTTAGCGGAGAATTCGGTTTGGGAGGTTGAAGCCATTATGAGAGTCAGCCTCGATTGTAACGAAGGAAAGTAAGCTGGCGGTTTTCGTTTCCCGCGAGCGGTGGGTATGGAGGATGTAGCTTAACTTATTATAAAGGCATCACCATAAGGTAGCTGGCTCCGCAGCGTAGATCTTATCTCTGAGAATGCTTGCAAGTCTTTGGGCATTAGTGAAGAAGCGTGGAGTCATAGATGACCGCTGATGGCTAAACCTAGCCTCGCCCTTCGAGCTCGCGTCGTAATCATGACTGTGAAAACGCCAATCCGATCGCTTGTGGGAAGGTCAGTGATGAAGGAGCTCTTCAAACTCAGCGGGACCGCTGCATCGACCTACTGAAGCTAGTTCGCGGAGCGCTTGCTTGTGCGGAGTGACGTGGGCTGCGTCGTCATGCCAGTGCGCCGTGCGAATCAATGTACATGAGCAGAAGGAATTCTGAAAAGAACGAGGTAGAAATAGGAGAGTTTCTTATTGGGCAGGAGTAAGCCGCAGCCGCGACTTTCTGAAAAGGGCTGGATGGAGTGTGCAGCCACAGTATAGCCTATCGCTTCATTTGCTGAGGTGATGCGAGCACAGCCCTTGCTCTCGGCCCACCGTTGCCCTATATTGTTCAGTCCCCCACGAGATGCCCCATGCCAAGTGTACTGCAATGTTGCTACAGTGCATGAGTAAACATAATGGGAATCTAATATGCGCAAAAAGGACTCATAACTACTTGGAAGACAGGGTAGATACAAATGTCGACTTATTTTACACGAAGCGCAAGTATGACCGCCCGCCTTTGGCCTGCGACTCGAAGATTACTGGAGAGGAAAGAATAATTAATTTCGAAGTGAGTTCTCAGTCGCCATGCGCCACGGTAAAACTCCAGATGGCCGAATACGCCATTTATCATTTCTCCAACCTTGATATTCTGTCTGCTTTTCGTTTTGCTTGGTTCGAGTTTCTGAGCTTGAGTTTGAGCTTCACAAAGCTCTGTATGCCAATTTCCGTACGACACATAGGACATTTACCAGTTGGGGATGCGTTCCCAAACCACTCATGTATACATTTCGCACAGAAGAGGTGCCCTAGTTGTCTCAATCAGTCCAAGCCTAACCGACCGAGTTGGAAAGGATAATTTATCTACCACAAGACGTAGCTGTTAGGCCCTGAGCATTATCCCAACAAATAGGACATGCATGCGACGCTATCTTGATTCGTTGATCGACGAAGGACTTCCTGACCTCTTCAACTTTTCTGTTGTCTCCCGTGGGACCGATTGTAGTCAGGTTGTCCGCAGCGGGGCCATCAACCTGCACCGTGGGCATGTTCTCGCGTTTCGTCACAAAGGCCGTGTGAACTGATGGTATCGCTCACACAGAATGGTCGGCAAATTCGAGGGATCGACGTGGGGCAATTGCATGAACCGAGCGGTCGCTAGCTTCGGTCAATAACTAAGCCTCCGTTGGGACACAAGAGCGCGTTCGGAGATGTCCCTGTCTTTGACTGTGCGAGAAATGGTACGCCTTCCGTTACCCCTAGCTGTGGCAGAGGTTGTCAGGCAATGCCCTGGTAGCGACGTCTCGGCTTTCGGGCAGCCCTGAAGTATACGACAGTTACCGCAGCCGTCAATGAAAAGGCGAAAAAGCACGTCGGGGCCTGGAATTGTCATACGCGGTGTTGTTAGTGCGTAATGGGACTGTTGCTTGGGCTCCGTGTCGAGGTGAGAAGGAACAGTGGGACTCAGCATGGGCAAGTACATAAAGAATTAAAGAGGCGCTGTAACAGGTACCCAGAGAAGAAGATGATGGCGCCTAAGCTGAAAAGTCGTTAGGGAGCAGGGCTTCTGAAGTAAGAAGTACCTACCTGTCCTGATGCATCCCTACCAGTAGGTTCCCTGTTTAGAACCAGATTCGCTCAACGCTACAGCGCCCTAGTACTGGTACAGGCAGTTCAGGCTACCGGTACCGCGTTCGCTGAAGCCCCTGTTCAAATACTTAATAACAAGTAGCGGTTGTGGCTGGCGGCATGGGTATTTTTGGTGCTAGCCTCGCAGCCCAGGGGCCAGGTTAGCATCTAACGTTAGCCAGTAGTTGCTACCAGTAGGAGGGCACACCTCTCAACTTGCTCTCGCATCAGAGACCAGGATCTTTGAGACTTTGATCAGCACGTCGGTCTGGTCAACTGGTCAATTTCCCCCGAAGAGATGTGGCCGTGTGAGTGGGCCCAGGCAGCCAGCCTGTCACCCGTGCAGCTCTGCAAAAATCTCGTTGAATGCTGGTGTCGGGTGTCCCCTACAGTCCAAGCCACCATTCGGGCGGCCGCGTAGACGAAACGGGAGCGCCTATTAGCCAGTGCACAAAGAAACTACCAAGCAAACAGAAAATGCATTTCTTCGATTCCATACTCACACACTCTCAAACTCCGGCCTTCACACATTACACAGCCATCACCCGGCGCGACAGTAAATGGCGTTCGCTCCCCGTCTACGAGTCCCGCCCAAGGAGCCAGAGGCGCGCAAACGGCCGGGAATGGAAGACGACGCACGACGCCCGGCTCTTCTCTCGTTCGACGAGATGCCGGAATGGTTTCAACACGACAACAACCAGTGTATTCTCAACGGTTACCGGCCTATATCGGGCTCGGCTCGCGCCTCGTTCCGCAGTTGGTGCTATCTTCACAACGAGACGGTCAACATCTATTCCCATCTTATACCAGCCGTCGTCTTCCTCCTCGGCGAGTGGTACATCTTGCAGTACCTTGCTGGCAAGTATTCCAGAGTTACTAGCACCGATTTTATGGCCTTTTCATTCTTCATACTTACGGCGACTATTTGCTATGCATTTTCGGCTATTTATCACACTTTAATGAACCACTCTTACACTGTCGACCATTTCTGGCACCGACTAGATATGCTTGGTATAAGCATCTTTATAGTCGGTGATATTGTCTTAGGCGTATACATAATTTTTCGGTGTGAAACTACGCTACGCAATATCTACTGGTCTATGGTGAGTAGATCCCCATATGCTCGGCTGTTCTGTTCCAAGACTGGCAATCAGCTCTGACACCCTTCAACGGTCAATAGATTGGGCTTTTCGGGGCATTAACTATTATCACGAACGTTCATCCTAAGCTCCAGACCCACAAGTATCGCTCCATGCGAACACTCACGTTCGTGGCGACTGGCATGTCCGTTGTGGCGCCCTTGATTCATGGGCTCGATGTATTCGGGCTAGACCTGATGAACAAGAAAGCCTTTACCTATACTATGGTGGCAAAGGTAGGCTGCCTACTATCTGGAACCGGGCTTTATGCAGTGAGTCTCCCATTTTACCCATACAGGAGAAAAATCGATCCTAACACACGCGATTCAAAAGATGAGGTTTCCTGAAAGTTGGTGGCCTGGAAAATTCGACATGTGTAGCTCCCACTCATTTATGCACATGCTGGTTGTCTCCGCCGCTGTTATCCAGATGATAGGGTATCTTGAAGCCTTCGACTATGCTTACTCAAATATTACCTGCTCAGCCTCTTGAGTTACTACCTTTTGTAGAGCTTCTAACCATTGGAACGAGCGGCGGCCTTCCAAACTAGGTAGCGCTGTTAGAGATCTAGCCGCAAGGTGCTTTTGGGAGCCGGGCTGGAAAGCCAGCGTCCAAGCACTGGCACCTGTGCCTAAAATTAGGTAACCACAACCAATTATAGGTTGAGCTTCTCTTGCCATATTTTGATCAATTCTCATCTCCAAAATCGACCCTCGCTTCCAAAATCACTTCAATTAAAAAAAAACGTGAAGAGTGACCCAGAGTAGTGACGATCCATGTGCAGGTCTTTCTTTATTCATGAGACCGGCCGCCATGAATTCGCAGTTGCCGTCGTCGTGCCTGGTAAAAGCTTCATTGGAACGTCGAATTAATCAATATTTCTTTTTCTGGGAGTATCCTCAACGGGAATATCCTCGTCCGAGAAGAATCTGAAGGAATTCTAGCATTCTCGACCAGCATGTGACGTGGAACGTGACGCCCAGCAGCTACATCTGTCAACGCGCAAGCGAGTTGGAGTATGCCGCGGCTAACGACCCAATACAGAAAGGCTTCACAGTGTCTATACAGATATACATGAAATTTCTTGGGGAGATAGTGCCTGCTATTTGATCTGGACAAGAAGAAACGACCTGCAAGCTCGCAAAACCCAGCCAGCCACAATTGGCCCCCGAGACTGACGAATAGTTCTGATGGAGTGACTAGCGGATGGCTTGTTGACAGGTTCTCAACAGTTCGGCGCTTCCACTTCCTTTACCAAAAACGGGATTCCGCACCGATGTTTCTGTGTAGGACTGGGCTAGGGTGTTCGATCTCGACGCAAAGAGATAGAGACGCTTGAAGCTTGAGACGCCGTGGACCAAACGGCAACTGGTATTCGACAGGATTACAGCATTTGCAGATTTAAGATGCCGGAGATTCGCAACCAGTTATAATTCGCGAGCAAGGGTGGAAACTAATCGCTCCTTGTTATCTGAGTTGCCAAGGCTGGCAATACGAGGCCCTAACCACCGCAACACGTCTTTTACCGGTGGAACCCGGATATACATGCAAACAACACGGATGTAGTAAATATCCAGAAGGAAAGTAAGGATCAGTTCTAAGATCGATGAAACCAGTTGGACGCTAACTCGGCAGTTTGTGCTTTGCGATGTTGGCGGCAGCTCATCAGTACGTTTAACCGTGCGACACGATTGCTCTTGCTAACACAAATGCAGGGCATAACTGTCGCTGAGCCGAGGGATGGCATCGTGGTTTGGGTTGCGCCGTCCCCCAGTGCTACTTGCGGGACCCTCTGGTTGTGGCACTATTGATAGAACTGTGTCGTCTCGCGGTCCGCGAAGCGGAGTACGAAAATCTCGCCTGTTTTGCGAAGCAACGTTTTGAGAGTTTCACCGGACCAGGGAGCATACGCGACTTCAAGACGCCGTCCTTGAAAATAACTGTTGATAAGTTCCGTCAATTAATGCAGGACGCTTATTGATCTTTTGCTCCTGCCATGGAGAAAAAATTGAAGGAGGCTAGGCGGCAGTCGCCGGAGGAACCGCCGACTGTCATTTTCTCTGGTGGTGTGATCCAAAACAGGATGATAGCAAATCTTCTGTTTGAGACAACCTTGGGTTAACTCAGAAGAGTTTATCCCAAAGTTGGTCGTTCTTACACTCCTGAAACACGTCGTCTTCCGATGTTGCTAGAGAGGCAAGTTGAAAATTTGGTCCCTAGAAACACAAACTAACAGCATATAGTGCCGGCGTGTGCCTAGGTGCGGCTATATATTACAATAGCAGCGACCGTCGCGCCTGGGATGATCTCAAAACAGCAGAGTTGGCTATCAGCTTCCACGCTGATGTACAGAGGCATGCGAAAGGGTTTAGCAGCGGAGCTACCCTCCTGCCGGTCAAGAGGGCTAGCCGTGACCTCAAAGAGCTCGCATGGGAAGACTTCCTTCTTGATGAGTCTAGCGAACTTGAATTTGAGCTGTTCACGGTGTTGCCTGGTCGAACACTCCAGCAGATGAAGAACGGGAATTAATACCACGAAAAAGATGGGACTACGATGGATGCTAAAACAATTAAGGCTGCACTGGAATGGAGGAACAAACGGGTCTGGGCGAGACTTCAACGTGATCCGCACAAATCTGCGACCGTGGTCGTCGAAGTGGTGCTCGACATGGATGGAGAGGCTGTCAAGCCGCCTACAAAATTGGCGGCGAAGGATCAATGAAGGTGCCTTTCAGGCTTGTGCGTTACCGAACCAGGTTTGCTCTCCAGACAATTCCCCAACCTGACACCCCGGCCGCGAAGGACGACACTTCTCAATCTGTTGTCACTTCTCAATCTGTTGTCACTTCTCAGGTCGTCGATGGCAGCGAGGGACGATGAGAGCGCCGAGAGCAGCGAAAGCGGCGAGGGACGATGAGGGTGCCCCCAGACGATGAGGGTGCCTCAAGCGGCGAAGGCGCCTCAAGCGGCGAAGTCGCCGAGGGCGCCTCGAGCGACACTTCGCCGGCCTTTGTCGCTTCTCAGGTCGTTGAGGGCGCCGAAGACGATCAGAGCACCTCGAGCGGCACTTCTCAGTTGGTTGAAGGCGCCGAGGGCGGCGAAGTCGCCGAGGGCGCCTCGAGCGGCGCTTCGCCGGCCCTTGTCGCTTCTCAGGTCGTTGAGGGCGCCGAGGACAATCAGGGCGTCGCTTCGCCGCGCGCCAGGGACACCGCGGTGCAGAATCATGTGCGCGGCGAGGATGATGCAAGATATCCAGTCAATGGCTCGGCTTCTGATGTTGCTATACCTGATAGGAGCGGGAAGAGAAAGAAAGAGCTGCAAGGAGGAAGCAAGCACAGTGGTAAACGCGTGAAGCTGGCAGACGAACGACGAACGACACGTGGCTTCACCAACTTAACGATGAGTTCTGATTTCCGGGAATTGACAACAAAGGGGAAACAAACTCGGCCAATGTCGCAAGTGATGGCTCAATAATTGTACACGCTGGCTGATGGTTTGGGCCAATTTGTCCTTTAGTGATATATCTGTTGTGTTAATATGACCCTGTTCGGTCTTGTTGCGAAGTTTTTGCAGAGTGGTACATGATGCCTACCCTGCGAGAGGCGAGTCGCCGGCGTTAGTAGGCAGTCCAATTTGAGTTTCGCAACGATTCCCGGTCGAACAAGACCTACCTCGGTTGGTAACGCTTTGTCGACGCGGGAGACGTGGTGCAGGAGGTGGATAGGTACGCAGTTTGACGCGCTTGCCGCTGTTGGAGTCTCCCGCTTACCATTTGTTTTAAGGAGAGTACAGTGGATAGCGCATTCACTCTTTTATATTTCATTTGCCGGCATCTTTAACTGAATAGCCAGACTGAGAAACCTTTCCGGTTTCATATGCCTAGCCCTGTGCTCACATTGTGAGGGGGCTCTCCCTTCCGCTTAAGGAGAACGCTTATTTACCTAGATGCAGTGATCAGAGACTCAAATTCTCATCGCATGTGTCGGAGCTTGATAGGAGTATCTTGCCTCTGACCATCGAGGCTAAGGAAGCATAATTGTGGCACAAGGCCTTTCGGGTTTCGAGTCCTTGACGCCTCTGTGTATGTAGTGCTGTAGGATAGGGGTTCACGCCGAAGCTTCTGGTCGTTTCTATTCACAGTGACCTTCACACGATCGTTAGAGAGCGGAGAACGGGCTCTCTCGGTTTGTTGTCTGTAAGCAACGCCGCCTAGAACGGCCTACATAGTTCGTATGCAGGGACAATCACACATGGTCAGCAGCAAATATAAATCATGCGATACTGCTCGATAGCTGAAGTACCCCATGAGACTCGTCAGTGACACTGTTATGTCTTAACAGTGAGTGAGCTCAGTGACTAAAAAGGTATCGTCTGATATTTGACGACACGGCTTTCAACAAAGAAACAGCCTCTATCTGGTCAGTGCTATGCATGCATTGACGCGACGCATAGAGGAAACCAAGCATGCAAGCAAGAAAGGAGTGGGTGTGTTTGAGATTGATAGTAGCAAAGGAATGAAGGAACACTCTTGGTGTGTATTAAGCCGCCGCTGAAGTACTCCTGGAAACTAGAGGGTCAGCAAGCCATACAGAAGGTGTGTCTAGTATCCTCGAATCTCGACATGCTCATCGAACTAAAGCGGGCTGAACTTGATAAAAAATAAACCTTATGAAGCCTCCGGTAAACCAAGAACCCGGAAGAATCACACAACAGCGTGTCAATATACGCCCCGGCACCGCTTTGCCTATACGTTATTGCAGCGACATTCCCTAATCTACCAGGTCATATACGTTTCTCGAAATGTGAAACTACTAAGGCTTAAATTTAATCTCAGATGAGTAAAAGCAAACAATACTCAGTCGTAGTGAAGAGACTTAGTTTACGTCTTGGTGCGGTTTACCTAGTCAGCCAGCTACTGTCGGGACCAAGTCAAGATGAAGTAAGATGGTGGAAACAATGAGGCGCAAGACGTAGAGTTAGGAAGCTGGGCCCGACCAAGCATTTCACAGCTAGCAACTGATGGAGAAGCTGGACGCCAGCGTCCGGGTCAGGAACTGACAAGAAGATGATTTTTGTTTTCACACGTACAAGCAAGGCAAACATGATTATTGTATCAATTCTTCGAACTGGAGCACAGCTGGAACTGGCAGAGAATAAAAAGCCACATGAGCTTCCTCCGGAGACTCGTCGGGAGCTGTTACAAGCTATTCAATTCTTGATAGGAACGTGATCCTGCATTGACGACGGGAGCAATGTGAGAAAGCAACGAGACAGCCTCAGGTGAAACCAATGATAGTGTTCGAAGGCAGTCTCATATCACCGAATCGCTGGAATATGTCATCACCTGTAGACCAAGTAGTTCTATGGGAACTAGCTAGGTTACATACAGTCTTGCGACGCGAGCTGGGCAAGGCCACTTTCCAGTGGTCAAATCGGAGCCCCCCGCCCCCCCCCCCCCCCCCCCCCCCATCCGACGTAAAGCGACCGGAAGATAGTAGTGGTGCATGATGCTGGTTTGAGGTTCTAATGTATCGAAGTTTCTCTCGAAGATTAAGGAAAAAGAACAGACCGTTGCTCCAAGAAATACTGTGGCACCTAGGGGTCGTAAGAGTGGTTAAATAACTTCATCTTTTGCACAGATCTTCCGTGAAAAGGTTTGTTATGATAGTCCCGTCCTAGATAATCTCTACATTGAACCCTCGAGACCGGACATCCGCGAGCAGTCTTTCGATGGGAGTGACATACGTTATGTCCATGCTACGGACACCACACCCTCCCGTTACCATTCCAACAATGCGCCCATCGACAGTCCACACAATCGATCCAGAGTCTCCAGGAGCTGAAAAGTTCGGATCTCCTTTTACATGATGAACTGGCCATTCCAGCGACTCAAGGGTCATACCCTTCAGAGGATACCTCACGACCGAGGCCATGGTCGAACCAAGCCCAAAGGTCAGTCCCGACCTGGCGCCAACTTTGCCCACGAACAGAACAGCGTCATCGTTGAGCTCACTGTGAGGCGGGTTGCGCAGTTCCCGCTCTGTGACGGTACCAGCTAGTTGCAGCTTGTAGAGCTTGTTGTCAAAGAACCGAGGTGCCTCAGGTTGCACCTTCATCTGCGCAAGAACACGCTGGAGTCTTTTTTGGCCGGAATGGTTTTCCAAGACGATGTCATTGGTCAAGTCAGACAAGGCGTCCTCTTGATGCGCAGGATCCAGCTGCACAAGTAGCCAATCTGCGAGCCAACTGTCGTGGTGGGAACTCTGGCGTAGAGCAATAGGCGGTGCGTAATGCACACGACCAATCTTGCGCGATTCGGGGTATTTCAAAAGACTGGCAGCCCGAAGCCTACTCTCAGCATCGTACTTCATTTTCTGGTAGTCGGCACTCGCGCGTTGCTTGCTGTTTAATGAGTCAATGTAGTTGATTTGGTCTTGCTGATTAGCAATGTATGCCTCAAGCGTCCTTTGACATGGCTGTATCACGTCCGGTCCGCCTCGTATCTCCACGTTGGTTGATAGCGTAGTCTCAAGCAGGTGGCGACAGGTCAGAGCCACCGTGGCTTGATGTTCTTGGCCATGTTCAGAGATGCGAAGATACAAGCCCTTTGTAGCCCCGATAGCAGGGTTGCTGAGACTGGCAATGCTTGTTCCCAGATACGGGCTTCGATGGCCATCTAGCGACCTGGGATCTTGCGAAGGAAGATGATCAATCCCACGAACCTTGAGATTGTCGGCTGGTTCAGAGGCTAGAAGCAGGATTGATGATTCTCGAATCTCGCAGTGAATGTCGAATATGTTGTACGATTCCAGCACGGCTTTGCATGCAACGGCAGCCTGAGCTGCTACGCTCCATGTAGTAGCGGATTCTGGCATGACAGACACCATAAGGGTCAGTTTCCATCCATGAGGATCTTGCTCATCTTCGAAGCCGACCCGAAATAACTCAATGGCGTTCCACGATAGATGCTGCAACTGATGTTTGATATCGCGCCGCAGAGGCGCATCCTTGACATTCCAAAGACGCATGACATCATGGCGAGATGGGGGAAGAAAAGCCTTGCGCCGGCGGAGGTTAGTAACGGGATGTCTATCAGGGCCGTGTATCGACTGCCAGGGCTCTATCGACGAGCGAGCGACAAGACGCGGGTGGGACGGCAAACCGTCATAATAGAGATCCTGCTCTTGAGCACTCGGCGGGCTGAGATTGTCCATCTAGGAGAATTCCAACGAAGAGCGTCGGCTGTGGCTGTTGCGTAGATACAAAGAGTCCATGGACCTATGTTTTTGGTGTCGGTGTGAATTCATGCCGCGCAGTTTGGGGAACGAGCGGCATTTGTAGAGAGACGATGACATATTGACGGAGCATGTGGCGCGTAGCTAGCTGCCAGACGAGGTAGGTAGAGTTTTGTGGCACAAGCAAGGTTTAACCCTTTGCCTAATGGACAGACAATGGGTGCTGGCTGGAGAAGCCTCTCCTCGCACGGAAAGATGCACGGAAAAAAGTTGTCAGCGGGGCCTGCTAAAGGCCGCACAGGAAGTGTATCCCAAACAAGGCGAGGGGGGCGCTTTCGGACATGGCCAAAATACGTGTACGTGTCGGTCACAGGGTAATAGTATCGCGATGGGGGAGAAACAGTATTCCGTTCTTATTCGTGGTGGTGAAGGTCTATGGTACATAACTCGTTTGTGGCCACCCAGAGCTCTGTGGTGGCCATCCTACAAAAGTGGGTCAATTTGTGGTTCTGGCCAATGAGAGGGCTCCGTCAAGGCCCTCCGACAGTCACTGCCACCAGAGGTTGGGCAGGCTGCAACAGAAACAGCAATTGCGCGGCTTTTCATATTAGTTACGATTTAGTTCAAAAATCCGCTTCCAGGTCCAATTGCTGGCAAAATTTTGGGCGAACAGAGGCGCTAAAAATAGACATCATCAGCTAGTATTTTGGCTTTTATGATTTACGCTACAAGCCAGAGAAGGCGTCTGCTGACGAATGAAAAGCATCAGCTCCATCGCATGGGCGCATAGTGTGATACCTGTACCTCCAAAGTCGAGAGCGTAGACCACTGTCACCGGGCCTGCCTCATTACCCTATAGCGTGCGCACGCCCCGGGCCACAAGCACACCAGCTGCAGGATCGAGAGAGAGCGTGGTTGATGTTGCATTTTATTGGTAAAAATTAGTTACTTGAACTGTTAGAGATAATCCAATGTCTTTTCGGTGCGGCTACATCAATATGAGGGGCGTCATTTTGCGTCGCACGTAATGATTTACTGAGCTGCAACGCTACTGTAACTGAAATTTCGGACACGAGGCTAGACATCCGCACGAAGCCAGAGAGAGAAACAAGGAAGTAGAGAATACAAGAACAAGAAATAGACAGTGGAAAAAAAAGAGAAAGAAGGAAAAACTTCCTCTGCCGCCTTCAAGCTGGGCAGGTCGAACTATGGCAGCTTCTTCGTAAAGTAAACATGTCTTTTTCCACGAAGGACATAGCCCCCATCCACCGCCTCCCAGTCACTCTTGGACGATGACTTGCGATGTTCTTTGTAATCTTTGTAATAGTACTCCCTTCCTCTTCTTTCCACCTTAACCAGTATCCATGCATTACGATCCTCGGCAGGTTGAGCATCCGGCACCGCAGCGGTGTGCTCCAGCCCAGCAGAGGCCGGCCTGCTGAACTGCGGCAGTTCCGGCTCCTCGACAGCTTCGCTCTCGTAAGCCTCAGAACGGCTTGCGTCTTCATCGTCGCTGGAAAGATCCTTGGTATTGCTCCCCGCGCCTGGAGCGGCATGAACGAAGTGATCGCGTTGCTGAATTTCGGTATGTTTCGTCGGATTGTCGAGTTTCGCACCTGATGTGTTGTGAACGATGCCGCGGCCTGTATCCTGCGTGCGCCAGGTGTCTAAACCTGGGTAGGAGTACTCAATGCTGCGGTCGCCGCACGATGCCATTCTTGCTAGAGCCCACAAGGCGAGCTTCCCTGTGAGCTTCCCCGACCCATGTGCGGACCACGGAATTGCTTTGTACTCGACCCCGAAATCCCAAAGCAGCGGGTCGGTGTCCTGGAACCCTTCGCTCGAAGCAATGCTGACGGGGTCGCTGCTCAGCGTAATGGTGGCGTCCGACCGGCGGCTGCGACGCGGTCGATGGACGGCTAGGCCATCGGGCACATGCTGGCGATGGATTCGCAGCGCAACGACTTCGGTGTCGGTAACGATGAAGCCGTACCGAGCAGACCACCATGCCATGTAGGTAACAACTTGGTCGAGAACCTTCTTCCACTCGTCAAATTTGCCGTCGTTGTCCTCGAGCATGCTAGACCGCCATTTCGAGCTGATTTTCGTGTCTCCGGGAAGCATGTTCAGCATCATCCCAGCTTCTATGGCATGAGGCTTTGACAATACCGACCAGTCAGGTACATACATGTCGTTCGTTTCACACCTGCTTCCACGGCCGAAATGCTCCGAACCGCCACTGGAGTCAAGAGCATAGTTGACAATGGGAACCGGGAATCGCCCTAGTGCGTCTTGCGTCGCATCTTCTTTGAAAACATCTAAGTCCATCGGTAGCGGTGACGGCTCGTTCTCGCCCTTGTACCGTCGACCCAGATCCTTCTTAAAAATCTGTTTGATGTTGTTGTAAGTAAAGTCCTCCCAAGAATGCCACTGTTCGATACTAATAGTGGTATCGCAGGCCGTGTTTGACCCAGCGACGCCAAGGATGCAGTTGAAGTCCTTTGCTACAGACTTTTCTGCGAGTGCCTCAAGAATGGTAGGCATCTTGATGGATGGGATATCGAGACCGGGAATGAAGTTGACACTTAGGTAGACACGTCTATGCTTTAGAATTGTCGCTCGAAGAATCAGGGATTCTTTGCAAAGAGATTTTTTGACGGGCTGTTTAACACCTGGCTTCTTGTGATGAGAAAGGTCTTGTATTTATAAGGTTATGCCGATATGAAGACATGAGCTGGTTTTTTTTTCACTCTGGCGTACATCATTTTGCTTCAGATAGCACGTAGAACCTTTTCAGCCGTTAAACTCCATTGCTTCCAACCGAACCCACCAGGATAAATAATATCCGACATATCGATTAAGACGGACTTTTTCCAGTTGCGTGCCAACGAAATCCGAGTGTGAGAGAAACCGGCGTCCCGAAAAAAGTTCAACGACTCCTGTATGACTTCCGCGTTGTTTTCCCCTTCCTCCACATATTCGTAGACAAGAGCTGTATACTCCTTATTGCGTTCTATCTGTCTCGGTATCTTTTCAATCTTGAGATGTGGTGGCTGCCAGAGGGGCGGCAGCTGGTACAGAATATCTCCCGCAATTTTTATCCAGCCATAGCACTTTCTTATGCGGGGCATACTCGTTATCTCTGTCATTGGGGTAGAGGCAGAGCACGGTGAGCCCTTGCGTCGCCATTCATCACTGAATGCAAGCATGTTCTCATAGCCCTCCCTCCAGTCGCAGGGTTCAGGGTAAACAAGGACGGGGTCAAGAGAGGGATCGTCTTGCGCCAGGGCTTCCTGCATCAGCTGCAAGACGGCTGCAGCTTGGCATTCTCGTTGCAGTGCATAGTATAGCGGTGGTGTAGGCGGCTCTTGATCCCAGAACTAAAGCCGAACGGACAGAGGCAGAGCACGTTAGCGGCAGCGTGCATAGGCGTGTAGCTTAAGAAGGGAGTCTTACGACTTTCAAAACAAAGGGGCCGCGTTCTCCGAATCGAATTTGCCAGTTGTATCCGTCGAGGCCACCATCAACCCTTTCTTCAAAACGCGTCTGGATGGGGTTGACGGGTCCGATAATGTGGAGGGTGCTCACATCGAATGCGCATCGCCGCAGACGTGGAAGCTCAAGTGCCTCGAGCGGGCAACTTGAACGGCTGTTGTCATCCTTCAGCTCATGATTGAGGAATTCTTTGTGCATGAGTGCGCGATCGAGTCTAGCCTTGGGTTTGCGCGGGGCGTCGCCACGGCATATTTTGGCCGAATGCGACTCCTCTCTTGCGTGGCTGGACATTGGACTGGCTTTTTGAAGTCGAAGCAGGAAGTTACGAGAAGCTATGTTCAGGATTGCCTCGCTGAGGTCCGCAAACAAATTGGGAATCAGACAGTGAAAGCGGCTGCTTATATAATGGGGCTGCTGTGGAGCGATCTGAGGCAGGCCACAGCATCTGGACTAGGCGACGGATATACTGAAAATCAGCAGCGCTAGCTTTTATGACGCGCAGCATTAAGTGCCCCCTACCGAGAATAAGACGCCGGGCGCACGTAGGATTTAGGGTGGCGAAGTCGTCCACAAAGCCTCAGATGCGCGGGAAAAAGCAACAAGATACGTGGTTGTTGAAATCACAACCTTGCCCATCCAATCCAGCCAAAACTCAACCCGAACTGGTGTGTAGCACTAGTCTGCGTAATGAGAGAAGAGCATGTGAAATCTAGTGCTGCGCGTAGTCACAGTAGGATCCAATATGCAGTCCACTCTCATCTCTTGTGTTGTAGCGTCAACCCTTACTCAATTGAATCTGAGAACCACTTTTGCCCGCCGTTCGAGTTATTCCACATTCATCCGGGAAGGCGACCGCGGTCGCCTTCCAGCATGTTTACGGACTAGTGCGGAACAGGGGTTGTCTGCAGCCAAACAGGCTGCCACGGATCAGCTGCCACACGCGCTTGCGGATGTAATAGTTCACGGTCTGCTCCTTCACTCTCCCAAAGCGTCCCTTGGACATTTTCCGTCTCTGCTAGTTCTTTGGCAACGCTTCGACATGATAAAGCAACCCTTTGACGTGAAGCTGGAGAATGTTGGCCAGGTGCTCGCGGGCCTGGAAGGGTATCCTCCCAACACTTCTCTGCGCGCCGTGAACCTGGAATTCTTAAGGGCAGTGTCGCGCGTGCTCAGGACTATCGTCGAGACGCCAAAGTCGGAGCGGAATCTTGGCAAAGCGCTCGATGTGAGCCTCTCCATCCATGACGATGTGCTGAGCCAGTTTGACCGCTGGACCAACGACCCTCGCGAGTTCTGGCATCCCCAGGCAGGCCATGTGAACAGGTACAGCGAGCTCAGCTCATCGACGGACAAGGCCAAGGGCTTCTACTCGTCACTGCTGAAGTTGAGGGGCAACGTTGCCCAGTGCCAGGTTCGCTGGAGAATCGGCACCATTTCCGCGTTTCTCGACTATCGAAAGATGACGTCCACCGGGGAGGTGTCGAAAATTGTAAAGCCAAATATACGGCGCTGGCTGAAAACCATCCAGTGGTCTACCGAGGAAGACGAGATCGAGAAGTGCCGGCAAATCATACTGGCAGGCGGGCGGAGACATAAATTCTGCAAGCTCTTGGGCGAGGCAACCCCCGCCCAGAACAACACAGAATGCTACTCTGCAATGTTTTTGGCGGAGGCTACCGACAGGTGCGTCGTCCAATCTGCGACAGTCGTGCCTCTGAAGCCAACAAGTATGTAGCTGGGACCACAAAACGAGCATCAACGAATCGGGCATGGTGGATATGGTGGCGGAGCTACGTAACCGTGACATTCACACCTGGACTCAGACGCCAATATGCAACGGGCTTGCCAGAAAACTGCTTCAATTCAACGAGAACATGTTTCTTGACGAAGCAAGGATGATAAAGACGGGTGAACACTATCAGCGACAGAAGAAACGAAAACGTCAGTCCAGTCAGCCCCTAGCTTCGGAGGCCAGACCGAGGATCTCGCAAAACACAACAGCAGCACATCCGATCTCGTCTCCAGATGTCGGTGCAACCTCAGTCTGCAGGCCCACCGCCGCGACTGCATCCATGACTGAAGTCGAGCCTGTGCCGCGCTTGAATTGGAGCGGTCAATATGATCCAGTTCGTAACAATTCAATCGCGGCAGCCCTTGGCAATGCGAGTGGCATGCAGCCGCCACAAATGAGCGGTATCAGCATAGACGCCGCGCAATGCCTAGCCGCACAACAAGATACACATTTGAGTGTCGCTCAAAACTGTGGTCAACAGGCCTGTGATGGCTTGGCCCTTCCAGGCGGCACAGACGTTGCGATATGCTTCTGGGATTCGCCCGTCATAGCGTTCCGAGGGGGTGAACAAGAGAGCGCTGAAGGGCGATGGGGTACAGTTTCTAATAGGGCCGTGGATCAGGCCCTGACGGGCGATCCAATGACCTTGGACTTTGACTTGGACCATGGCTGGTATAATTGGTTTCACGACTAGTCGAAATGTGTGCCTATTGATTCAGCTCCTGCTCTAGTGACCAATGGGTTTATTTTGACCACCAGTGTAAGGAATCGATGGCGGTCCTCATCAGCTAGTATCAACCGTCGTGTCATCTTCCGTTTTGTAACTCAGATTCGCGAAGAGCAGATCAACGCACTCAGGGTAGTCATCTCCTTCTGCTGGTATAGCGAGTGTCATGCCTTCGTCCAGCACCAATGCGGTGCCTCGAGCGCAAGAATAATTCGTGGCTACATCACATTCGAGTCCTGAGCGTCCGGGCTCTTTTCTGTTTATCAGAGCGATATATTTGCCAGCCATCTTATTAGACAGTGGCACAGCAATGCTTCGCCCTGCTGGGGTCTGTATCACTTGCGCCTCCGGGCCACGCTTGAGCGAGAGCGTCTTGGCGCTGATGTGAAGACGCTCGCCCTCCTTTTTTTTCATCGTACCCTAGACACTGGTCGGTAAAAAAAAATTGTTTGCTGTAATTTGCCAGGCCTCATACCAGAACTTCAGTTTCAAACGTTTTAAGGAGATAGTCGATCACGTGTCGTTCCCGCTCTTGCCGAAGTACCTCAGGATTTAATGCCGCATCTCCCTCAGACTGCACCGGGCCATCCAGGTCCAGACTTGGGGCGTCGTTTGGTAGCCTGATGGTTGTGTATCTAGCCATTGGAATGAGGAACCGATGGCTGAAGCGCCCATTCCGCACAGTTACCACGAGCTGTGGTTGAAAAGGTTAGGTATCTTGGGTGTCTTCGGGCCGCGGTTGGGCCAGGCGTACTCCACTTGACGCCGGAGAATCCTCGGTTCATGCCAGGCTCTACCAGTAGAGGTGACCCCGGCTAAACACACCTCTGGTCGTGGTCAGGTCATCAGCTCACAGCGATGGTCGGGTTATCTATGACCACTTGGTATTTAGAGTTCCTAGTGGAGCGTATTGGGCTTTGCCTACATTGCGTGCGATTGTGTAGCACAATTTCAAACTATTGTGAGCAAACACACGAATAAGAAAAGGTAAATGACCACAATATCACGAATTCCGACGCGGGCACTGCATTCTCAAATGCACTAGTGATTGCATCTTCAATGCCTGACTAACGGCGGCCCTAATTTGTGGTCGCTGCCAGATCTAGGCGCATGGCCACAAAGCGCCGCCCACCCGGCGCCCGATACCACGCCCACCGTCTAATCAATCATTGCTTGCCTTTTCTTGTATAGGGACAAGGCTGCTATGGGATATTCATGCAATCATCGCTCATCCTACCGCAAAAAGCGTACGCACTGCGGAAGTGGCATCCCAACCAATCAGAACATAGTGTCTTTAGTGGATTTTCATTCGTGTCTGTGATTGGCTGGAAATTTTCCAATTGAATAAGAAGGCATTGTGTGATTAGGACACCGGTACTGCTCTCGACAGTACATCCCGGGACTATCTATCACTTGTGTAGATTTTTTTCCGTGTAAAGACAGAGTTTTTCTTTGGGCCATGCAGGCCGGCTAGTGCCCATTTGCCGTCCAGTGGCATGGGCCAAGCCCGCCCTGCTGGCGCTAACCCGACGTTCCAGTTAAGCCATTGATGCCGGAAATAACAAAGAGACGGGAGATGACAAAGCGCGAGACGGGTGAGTCTCGGCAAGAGACAGGGGACGAGGGATGAATGAGGCACGGGAGCAAAAGGGGAGGGGGGGCGAGGGGGACGAATGTTGAGGCTAATAATAAAGATGACGTGGTCCTGGCATACGCCGTGGGCACAACATAATTATGACTGAGGTCCGGCGCTGTCCTCGCGACGCGCGCGTGCTTCGGGAGGTCATGAAGTTCGGCCTTACATTATGATGACCATTATGGGCAGCGTTTGTCCACTTTCCCAGGGAATTACTTCTTCGTGGAATCAAGCCGTGGCCTTTTCCATCAGCTACAACATTGCGCCCAGGCTAGATCAGAGGGGTTCACTAACGTTAGTAAATAATTACCCCGCAACGGAGGCCAGCTCTGGCCAACACTCCCGGGACGCTCCCGCATGGGCCCTGCTGAAGCAGTCGTTCGAGTGCCCAGCTCGGAGAGGGGTAAACGAGAGGGGGGAACAAGGAGAGGCAACAAGACGAGGGGGTGGAAAGAAACAGGCAGGAATAAGAGATAATAGCGATTGGGAGGCACTAGGGGGACAAAAAACATCGCCGGTCAGTCCCTAGCTACAGCAATAACCAGCCATCACTACTCGAGACAGCCCTTAGCTTTACCTTATAAGAAGTAGAGAATATATTAAGTAGAGCCTAAATAATCTACTCCTATTTTCAAAATATTTTATTTCAGAGTAGAGAGCTAGAAATGCCCTTCTATAAATGACCTGGCCTTCCAGCGACCGGCGATGTTTTTTGTCCCCCACTTGGGAGGTAACAAGCAAGCTGAGAAGGATGGAAGGCATGGCGCTGCCGCTAGTTACCAGACAGAGGCATCCTCGCCCCTGTGGCTCAGACAAAGATCCCCCGCCACCGCCACACCCTGGGGGGGCGTGGCCTCCAACGTTGAAGGTTCGCACTTGGTTTTGAGTGCCGCCAGTGACCAATTGCAGTCTGCATCGGCGTAAATAGTGCCAGCAGGTTGTCTTTCGTCAGACATTTGAAATCTTTCAGCCAAGCTTTGAGCAAATAAAGGACGGCCTGATTCTATGGCGCTCGAGCATTCTCCCTCGCCCCCGGGCGTGCGCTTGGGGAGCAGCGCGTATGATATGATTACATCTGGCTAGCACCTCCCCATGAAAGTCAACGACAATTGCGCGGATGGAGTAGCTATCCAACACTCTACTTCTACGTCTGCTAGCCCACGGCCAACCCGGCGGCGATGCCCAAGTTTTGTGCTAAAAACCGCTGTCCATGGGGCGGCGCGATGGTGACAGGTCTAGATCATGGTTGGAGTGCACTGTCCTTTTTTCTGGAACAGCGAATTAACATAAGTAAAGAGAGATCTAGACAGCGTATCGTAATAATCCTTTTGAGCAGGATACTAAAACGTCTTTATCTTCCCAGGATGCCACATTTCGAAAAAATACTCGAGGTTCTCCACAATAGAAATCGAACCCCCTCACGATGAATTCGCAGCCCTCAATCTTTTATTGGCTACAGCGGACAATGAGAGCCCTTGAGGAGTTGGTTGTGAAAGCTGCACCGTTGCGAGCAGACCACTTGTCGACGAAACCTTCAGGTTTCCCATGAGCAATTCCAGATCTACAAGGGTCACAGTGGCTACTTGTGCTCTGAATAGAGAAGGCCCTGGCAAAGCAATCCATGGATTATTCAGCTAGGACTCTGTCCATTGACCCTCTGCAGGCAGGCAGATGGCGGGGTAGCAAACGAAACGCGCCTGGCCATTCCATTCTGTGGGAACAGCCGCAGCATCGCTGTGGCAGCTGCTGAAACTGGCTCAAGGTCCATTGTCCTACTAGATATTTAATAGTCGCACTTGCTTGCTTCCTTCCTTTCTTTGTCGATTCGCGTCTCTAGCTGTTTCGGTTGATGGCAGTGCGCCAGCCATGAAAAGCAACAGCCCTGCAGCTGATTCCCACACCTCTCTCCCGTACAGCAGCTTGTCAATGGTGGAGCAGCTCTGTAGCCGCAAGTTGTCAAGGAGAGCCAACTGCATGTTTGAGATAGAAAGGGCACAGCCCTCACGGGAAAGAGCAAGATCTCTGGTGCCGGCGCGCAATATACTACCAGTAGTATTCCGTTCAAGGCATCGGGTGGAGAAAGCGGTCCGGTGTGGCGCCGGGGAGCCAGCGCATCTTCCAGGCGCGCCAGCTAGAATGAGCTAGAATACCTGGCGCGGGGTACCTCACCATGCGGGCAATTACATAACTGCTCCTACAGCGTCTCACGCCCGCGGGCCGGCTGATTTCGGCCGCCCATGGGCGTGCAGCGCGGCGTCCAATGAGGTCTCCTAAGGCACCAGCAAAATGCGCCCCGGGGCGCCTGTGCGCAACATCGTCACACTCCTGTGTGTTACATTGCTGTGCGCCGCGCTCCCGCGTTGTCACGTCAAATGTCGGTTGTACCCTGATGGGCCGCATAATGAGACGGGGGACATCCGATCAGTGATCTTTCCCAGTCTCCAACTGGCCCAATTTCTGTCACCCGGGAAAAATCTGGCTCCCGAAGACTCTCGGTTGCATTGCCTTGATTAGCTGTAGATGGCTCTTTGCCCTGTCCTCTACTTCAGTCGTCCCGGACGCTGTCGCCCGAATAGTATGCCTCTCAACTGCCCCTTGTTGGTCTAGATTGTAGCCTTTTCGCAATCTCCACACATTCTCTTCTATGCCTCGTTCCGCGTTGCACCATTCCTCGTCGACAAAAGAGACGAGAGGGATTACTCCTCCCCAAGTCCAAAGATACCGCTTCTCGCAGCCCTGTTTTTCGTCTTCTCTCGTAACACGCTCGTTAGTCCTGAAGGCACGACTCTCCTACGAGTTCCTACCACTGGCTTGTGCATTGCCGCCCGACGGGCCCATTCTTGGTGGCAGCGGACGCTCAACATCCTCTTCACCCCGCACCGTCCTTGTACCTGCGGCGCGCCCCGACCGTCTATCCAGCCCAGCATCCGCCGACGACCTCGCTTGCTGCCTTGCCGCCCATCTCTATGGGCCCTCCCAATCTCCCGCCTTTTCGGCTCGACTGTATGGGCGACTTTGGCGACGACGACCAGCGCCCAGTTAAGCGCATCAGGCTTGATCAAGTCAACGTTGGCCAGTATGGCGCCCCTCCTGAAGGCCACGAACATGAGTTTCCCGAGGGTTGGAGTGCATCGCAATCCTTCTATTCAGATTGGATATTTCCTTCCGCTACTAGCCC
This sequence comes from Akanthomyces muscarius, assembly GCF_028009165.1. Lineage (NCBI taxonomy): Eukaryota > Fungi > Ascomycota > Sordariomycetes > Hypocreales > Cordycipitaceae > Akanthomyces > Akanthomyces muscarius. Next base: position 272,186 of record NW_026611614.1, on the reverse strand, counting down.
TTTGCCAATGTCTATCTTTGGGTCGGGAGCGGGAATGGGGCTCAACTCCAGTGCGCCTATTAACTCTCCCATGACTGCACACATGATATCTCCTGTTGATGGCTCCATGGCCCAGGTCCCTCGGGACATGCATTTCCGTAAGTCCCTCCGAAATAATCACTCTGTTTGTTACCTTGCATATGCCTGTTGTAGCGTCTTTGAATGGGTCTATGCAATCGATTCACAAAGCCATAAACCGCACGATGCGAGACACATGACGGCTGGCGTCGCACCGTCGATCTTGGCCTCGTCTTCGCTCCGCAGGCAATCGTCTCTCCCCTGGCTGCGAGGAAACGCATTGAAGACTATGAAGCTGATCACCCTTGTCTGCAGATACCGCGCCAAATCTAACTGGCATTTCTGCCACATTTCCTGCGTCCCAGCAACATGCCATGTTTGCTTTCGAGGACGGGCAACAGCTATTGCAACCTCCGCCGCCACACCCTTCGTTACATTCACATCCTCCACTACAGTCGCAAACTCCACAGCAAATACAGCCATCCTATAGTCTTTTGCCGCTATCTAGACCTGTACAGCAGGCAAAGCGCTGGCGAAAGTCCCGCTCCAAGCGTGCCACTTCCAGCCCATTTTATGATTGTCGTAACTCATTTGGCCGCAATCTACCTCTTCCAAAATTTCCTTGGCCATCCGAGGATACAGTCAACGGATATATCAAATTCTCCTGTTCCCTCGAAGAAGCCCGACGGTCATTCGCAACTGTGGAAGTGCCGAGTATCGATCACACTGGCGATTCGCTATCAACCGTCGCCGCTACACAGACCTTGAACTATTGTTCTGAGCTATCGCTGCGATGTCGAGGTTCTGCGTCACCGGCCTCCACAAGCACTCTCTTGGCAGGAAGCAACTCGCCATATTCAACATCATCAACCCTAGCGCCGTCACAAATCGGCGGGTACTTCCAATCGCCGACAGGAAGCTTCCGATCATATTGTCCTAGTGATACCAATGAGGCCCCGCAACTCCTCCCGTTCCAATTTGGACTTAATATTGCGATGGATGCTATAGGCAGACAGCTATTCGCTTTTTGTAAGTTCTACTTGTGCCATTCCTCACTTTAAGTATATACTAACCTCTGCTCTACAGACATACATAACTGGTGTCCTGGGCGAACTGTGTTAACTAAGACTAATGTATGGTTAACTGGCTTCGCTAGCATACAATATAGTCCCGGTGTTCTAGCAGCTATACAGTCCCTCGCTGGTATATATATTTATGACTATCTGCCAAGCAACAGTCTACAGCGTCAAGTCAATAAAAAGTTTGCTATCGCCGAAGCCCGGCTCAGCGAGCTACTCCAGGATACACGCAGTCTGGACGACAACGAGTCAAGCGAGCTGGTCATGCTGGCGTTATTACTTTCTATGCAAGATGTGGTTCTCACGGAACGGAGGCTCCAAAAGCCCTACCACCCTCGCTGGTTAGTAGGATTTACACAGGCAGAGCATGTGTTACAGTTCACAGATCCAGGCTCTCGCTTTTATAAAGAGCAGAATGTCCAGGTCTCTTCCCTACGCCTATCGCAATCAGTTATTGTTGGTAGAGCTGTCATTTTAGCACAGCTAATGATGCCTCTCCCGCCTATTGACACTTTTGATCCTATTGCTGAAACTAAATGTTTCGGATTTCTCTTATATGGATCTGAAGCTGATATGTACGAAATTCACGGTGGATGTGGTTTCTCGAAACGCGTTCTACACATCTTTAGCCAGGTAGCCTACTGCTCACTTCGCATACTACAAGACGCTGAAACGCCTATTGTGCCTATAACTGCGCAGATGCTCTACGAACAGCTTTTACAGTTGCATCAATGGAGTGGAGAGTATGATAGCTGGGAGGCTGCTAAAAGTAGACCTCAACCGATTGAATGGATTCGTCAGACGGACGAGAACTACGTTATTCAAGAAGCGAAAGAGATGACCGAGGTGACAGCAGAGGCGTGGAGAATAGCTGGAATAGTCTATTTACAGTGCCGACTATTCAGGTATTTCACCTTATGTCTCTCCTCTGCCTTCTACACCAAAACACGCTGACCTCTGCTTAGACTCCCAAGAAACCACTATATGGTGGTTAACAATATAGCCGACTTGGCTAAGTGTATTTCTATTACGCCAGCGTCAGGCCCTATATTCACGGCTCAAGCTCCGTTGCTACCGGCCTTCTTCCTCGGGCTATTAGCTACTATGGAGGAGCATATTCAAGTCGCAGAGATTTGGTTTCAGCAGGTTATCAAGACCCCTGTCCGCAGTGTACGTTTAAACATCTATCAGAGGAAAGATGCTCCATTTAATGCTAGATGCTAATCAACTTGCTACAACAGACCGTGCCGCCCCTTTATCGAACTCTGGAACGTATTCAGAGCTGGTTGTTCCACGAAGTCCCAGTGCCTGCGATAAACATGGAACTGCCCCATGCCATTGCCGAGAGGCAACCCTGGTGGGAGCGCATGGTGTCCAAGGTTCAAAAAAAAGAGAACGAAGTCCTCTGCCTGACATGAACGGGAAGTGCCATGATGAGAGAAAAACTACCGGCCAGTGTATAATTACCATGACAAGAGAGAAGAGACAAACTATTGTACGAGCTTGACGAACAGACCGAGCTACTTTGTTTCGAGTGCCCCATTCACGTGCTGCGCCGCTTTCAACATGGGCAGAATGGACGCGCATAATAATCAGCACCGCAAAAGTAGGCGCGCATGGGAGGGAGTAGATGAGGATCAAATGGCTGGATGCATTGATGATGATGTGTGTGGGTGGAGAAGCAACAACTTTCTGACTAGTGATGCCTCTCCCAAATTGCCTGCCTACAACCCTCAAGTCAACAACCCCTCAAGTCAACAACTCGGGAAACGGCTGGCTTCTGTCGCATGGTGTAACACTCTCCATTTGTATCAAAGATTGTGTAATCCTTTCTCGTATCCATGATGCATACCTGCTATGCGTGGCAGTTATAAGCCCCGCTGAGTATGCATCGACTTTTTCTGATCGCTCAAAAGTGCCTGGATAGCTTCTTCTGGAGCTGTACCAGGGGCAGTACCTGCGCCTCAGTCTACTCAACCATGGGCTACTTGGGAGGCCCTTTGCCGGGCGCTCCGCCCCGACCGACGCAGCAAAGAGTATCGCTAGTCGGACCCGATCGTTTTGCTGTCCGGACCGACTTTGCGACTAGCAATACTCCACCAAATGAGAACATTCACAAGAAGCAAACTTGCCAGAGGAAATGGCATATTGGGTGATTAAGCAAGGTCATGTTGTTTCATTCCGAGAAGAGCTCTTCTTGATTTATATCACCACGTATCAATCACAATCACCGCTTTTTCTCTTTCCGGTGCTTTTTTTGTATTGTCATCATGACTCTCTCTGTTGTCTCCTCGCCTCGCAATACTCCGCTGAGCTTTGCCGGTACCCGCTGAACTCTGCCAGTACCCCACTGGGCTGGCTGAATATGTACGAACCGGCGATCGGTGACTTTTTGTATCAGCAGACCACCGCAAGACCACCACCGTCCAGATGTACGGGAAGATGAGCCCTCGACTCTGCAGCCGCTGGTCGGTAGCATTCATGTCCGCCGTCACGTCGAGCAGTGTGCAAGTTGTGTACCCCTTCTGCGGGTGCGTGTCCATCCAGAATTCGTTTCAAGGTTCATGCGCAAACTGCGTCCGTCGTACTTGTGGGCCGCGTTACGAGTTGCGAGCGTATCGTGGCTATCGGGATGTGCTCGAGCGAGACCAGCCTGGTGGTCATTCGCTCGCGGGCACGAAGGTCCGAGATGCTGCGCTGGGACCGGCGAAGCCGACATCCTGCCGCCGAAATCTCGCCAAGCCGGCACGTGCAGTGTCAGGCAAGGGAATAGTGGCGAGTGTCGACGAAGAAGCAACGGCTCCAAGGCGTTCTAAAAAAACGACAACAGAGCTGCGACGGTGCCGGATCGTAATGGGGCCAAAACAACGGGTGAAAACCGCCGTCGTAGTACAGCCAACGCGGCCGACTGGCATGGCATACTTCACGACCTGGTGGACCAAGAGGGTTAGTTGGGCACTGTGCTGGGGGCGGACGTCACCGAACTTTCGAATTATCTGGGGCAGATGTGTCCGGGATAAGATACCAGATTGGCAGGCGCATAAACGGCAACGCTTCCACCATGCCACAGCGAAGAGCACGATATGGCGATACGATCACATGCAAGAACGCGCGGTACTGTGACAGTGAACAACCAAAGTCATTATAAAACAAAAGTCTTCGTAAGGCAAAGAAGATCCTGTCCCTAAACCACTACTAGTAACAGTGTATAAAAGAGCGCGACAAAGCTCATTCATCTGGTGCCACACATCCCGCTATAAGCAGTATCAACACCGGCTGGCATGATGCGGTAGTGCGCGCCACACGGACAGAGAAATCAGGCGGCGAGCAGGGTATTTTGGATGTCGCACAGCGCTTTCAGTGGCTGGTAGGAGCTGCGCTACTCCCGAGACCTTCTAGACGGGTTGATAGCGAGCCGGTTCGTGGGATGAGCCCTGGCCTTGTCGCGGCCGTCGTCCGTGTTATCTCGTTGCTTCTGGTGCCTGCCCGGATCAAATCTAGGTCATGGCCATGTTGCATCTGGCTTCATCGACGCTGAGACACTTTATGTGCCTATCGATGTCATCGTAAAAGCTCACAGACAGACATTTCCTTGCTTGAGCGTCTGGCAGCCAAAGAAAAGAGAAGGGTCTTGGCAGCCTGTAGATTTGGCAGGCCGGTCAGAATAAGGCAAAGCATTTGCTCGTACACTTACTGCTGGCGGCTTTGTCGATGTGATCGCGCTGCAAGAAGGTGCCGCGAGAGTCGTCCTGCTGTGGAGTTTCATTGTTACTTTCATGCCCTTCATCATAGTGTATCATCTCCTTGGAATGAGTTGTGTCAACGACGAAAGAGCTTTATTAGTTTTCTCCAACAACAGAAATGATCAAGGATGCATTGTTTGCTTGCGGACGACTTTAAGAACCAGCGCTGTTTCCTTTGATGCTGATGTCTTTTAGCTCTTCGATAAATAATTGAAAAGCCAGGTATACGCCATTTCATTGATTGTTCTCCTCGGAGTCCTCCATCCTTTTTTTGAATATCCAACTTGAGGTGTGTAAGTAAACGCTTGTCACCGCCTTCTAGCTCAAAAGGACATCGACATCCCGCTCCAGCGAAGGTAAACTGAACCCCCAAAACGCGGGACTGAGTTACATGGTAATTTCTTCTTTCATCTATTTCATTATTAGTTCCTCGAAGGTCGCTGACAAAGCCCAATTTCCGAATAATCTCGATCCATGAACTATTAGAGAAAGCTTAGCTTTCGCTACTGTCTGTAATGGCGGTCTGGTAGAGGACTTTGGAGAGTCCCTGGCCGTAGCTCTATATATTCTAGGTAATCGCTTGGGGTATTTGACGAAATTCTGCTTTTGGCAGCAGCTCAAGGCTCATTATGCTGATCTCCGTTATACCTGTGCTTTCAGACGCCGCCTTATCGATATTTGACAGCGATTATTGACATTGTTTCATCGTTTCTCGTTCATCGTGAACGTTGGCATGGTAGCTTTGGTGACCTTTCCTTCCGCTTTAGATGATTGAGCGCATAGGTCCCCAGATTGACAGCGTTTCTGGGTCTCGGAAGTTGTGGACTGTCATTTCGTTCTTTTAGTGGTTTTAGGGTAGCAGACTCTTGCGCAGAGTTTGTACTTCTGCTTCCCTCCCGCGCTTCGCAGAAGATTGTGTTATCCTTGACTGGTTTCGATAGAGCCGCTATACGTATCGGTATAGGGAGGCGGGGTGAGTCTTGTGCAGTATTTCGCAAGTTCTGCCGAACCCTTTTAGCATCCAAGAGCCTCAATGATCAAAAGGCGGAGGACACCATTTCGAGGTCATTTCTGTACGAATCAACTTTTATCATCAGTGATAGTACCCTAAAATAGCTTTAGCTGACGTATCTATGGCACGAGCTAGTCTGTCGCACGTGTATACAGTTTGCTCTGCCTATTTCGGGGTTTACTGGGCAGGCATATTCCTATTTGAGGCTACCCATGGGCCACATTCTATTTTTCGTACGATGCTCCTCACTATAAGAATAAGGCAACTCTCATCCACCTTGAATACAGGGTAAGCATGGAGAATTCTGAAAGTTGGGTCACAATCTGCCAGTATGCCGTGCCAACGGTCCTTTCTTTGGCGGTCGCATCTTTTGGCTTGACAGCCAGCATTAAAATGAAAGGCATACTTACTCTTTCGGCAAGCGTTCAACTTCTCGCATTCTAGAGTTTAATGCTGACTGTAGTGTGCAGTTTAAGGACAATCACAGCCGCCGCGGGTTGCCGTCCGTGCCAGATCTCGTGAACAGTGCAGCGTCGGCGGCGGAGCACCTCGTTGATCAGCTCTTACCACGGGCAGTAACAGTGGGTACGACGAGAACATGTTTTGACTTTGGTCATGAGAAATGTTACGGCTTCAATTTTATTCAGCCGCTACTCTGGCTTTGCTTCGGCTTTTTTGTCCTCGCGTGTGCGTTCGTCGTCTTGGCGCATCGGTATCGACGAGCCAGTCTACACTTCATCGCCTTTTGGTTTGGAATTTTGGCATGGGTTTGCTCGCTGATATCGGCGTTCACAGTTATTCTTGTTTACTGGACTGCGGAAAAGGTGCGAGGAGTGGGAGATGGCAACGTGAAGAAAGGCCCGGTATTTTATCTTGTCTTTGCGAGCGTGGCAGTTGCTACCATGCATCTATTCTTCAGTTCTAGAGGAGTGCTCCGTTGTAGAAAGTAGCAGGTCTAAGAAGAGATCAGTTAGCCAGCGAAGAGTGCCGGAAGTGGCCTTTTAGCTCCGGACTGATTGGTACTTTTTTCCCGATAGAAGCATCAGTAAGTTTTATATACGGCCAAACAATGATTTTATATAGTTCAAAAATGACTGCGCAGCAGTTTACAATCTTGAGCATTCATCTTTGACTATATTCCGTACTTCTAATAACTGTATATATATAGAACTAATCGACGCTCGTAACTTTCGACAGTCGATCTCCATGAAGCCCTGATCATTCAAGTGAGTATTCCGTATTTTCGAACATCTGAACACATCCGGTAGTAATGGTTCTTGCCATATTGCAGCTGACTAGGAGTACAATAGTGCCGCGTATAAGGAAAATAGTGACAAAGACGGTAGCCTATGGACTATTCTTCATCCGCGTTGGCACCACAAACGCGCATATAATAAAGAACAAAATATAGCATCATGATCACAAGCCAGGCTCCCGCAACCCTGACGATGATCTTAGACGCCCCAACCACATCCCGTGCTGCATTCTGTATATGCTCAGCATCGCAGAGACTAGACCAGTCACCGCATGAATTATTGTCGGTCTGCTCAGCATTAGAAACAACTCGGTTGGTGGATGCCAGCGGTCACTTACACTGGCGTGATGCAACCACAGGTAGTTCTTGCATCACGAGAGCCAAGACAGTCCGGCTGCCACCACTACGCTGGTCAGGGTCGCTATACATATCAATGAAATGCTGCGAAAGATATGCACAGCAGGCTTTCCAATCACCCCGGTTTTGCTTACAGGGGCTGATTGCTGTAGAGTAGCGTACGTCGCCGGAGACACGAGGAAAACTTCGAGGGCATCCAGGAACAGCACCCGGCCGCAGTCGAGTAGCATGGCTCGATGTGTCGATCAATCTCCAACAACATCGGATCATACCTGGTCAGCCTTTTGTTTACGTTTCTGATCCAGCCTTTGTGTATTTGACTTACCCCATTTGCAGTTGTACTAACATCACTGTGATATAGACCATGGCAAGCTTCTGGGCCGTTTTGAGGTGAAGATTTAAGATTTAAGGGCGTTGAATATATGCATTAATTTATATTCGGTCAGATTGCACCTGAGCTATGAAATTCTGATAGGCATTCAAATGTGCAAGAGAAAACTCCGACGGAAGTCCGAGTTGTCTCTACAAGTATTTGAGCATTGAGAGCCAGCCCACCTTCAATCTGTGTTGCTGATTTACCATACGCTACGGGATGAGCAATGAACAGGGATGGACAAGCTGTAATTGCTGCCTAAAAGTCGATAAACACGAATGCGACAACCAAGACACCGAGACAAGCCAAGTCGACGCATAAGGAGGGTATTAACGACGAATGTGAGCCTGCCCGATAGTAGCTAAAAGGGTATGACAGTGGTAGTAATATCGGCAGTCCCAAAATGACGTTGGCATCAAGGCAGAAGCATTCTGCGCCACTGCCGTTCCGCGCCCGAAGAGTGAAGTCCGGGACTGTGCCTGTGCTGAAGCGCTGTGAGTTCGTTCGGGTGCTCCATGTTTATTTCTTTTATGACTGATGATTGTCTTGGCGATGAGACCGTGGCCGAGATTCTCCTGTAGCAGGGACAGAGCTACTATAGACGTGCGAAGGTCAGCTGCAAGGAACAAGCTAAAACAGGTGATGTAAAATCTTTCAATACTAATATTACGATGCAATCTTTAAAACATATGTTCTATTAATAATTACGGAGGCACATTCATGGTCTAATGAGGCCTGACCCACCCCAGAAACGGATTAGATACAAAATGGTCCTGAAAAAGGGCAGACTGAAATGAGCGGACAAGATTGTCTATTATTAAAAATAGAAGAAGCATCCCTTGGTTAGTCATGAATGACTATTCCACTCCTGGCCCTGCTGGATCCTCTGCGTGAACTGTTAAACTGGTGCTCAGACTCTAGCGTGGGGAGCACGGGTGACCTGAAGCGTTACTTGCAACCATGTCTGAGTAGGACAGCATCCCATCCCCAATGATTACGAATTGCTGCTATATTTGTCTACCGTCATCCTATTATAATACACTTTTTGTGCTGGGTCCTACGTATGCATCAAAACCTATAAACATATCTACTTGTTTTCTATTAAACTTTTTTCTTGCTCTACAAGCTCATAAAAAAAATGGCATTAACAAATATTAGACAAAAAGAGTACTTGACCCGCCTGCCAGTTGAGCTTCTTGATACAATTTGCAGGAACATACAGAAAGTCAGAGATTTGAAAGCTTTTGCTACTATAAACAAGTACATCTACTGCCACTTTGGCTTTTCTATTATCAGACGAGATCCTATAAAGGCCTTAATCCATTATACAGCAGTTAACGATATTAATGGCATTACAAGGGCACTCTCCGCTGGGGCAAATATTAATGCTCTGTACAAGCTAGAGGGTTCTGAGCGAAAGGGGCTTCTAGGAGCTGCCGAGCTCTGGACTAAGGATTTTATGCCTCTACATATCGCTGCGATCAAGGGGAGTATCGACGCTGCCCAGTATCTTATAGAACGAGAAGCAAGTATTAACGCGACAGTTGGCCACGAAAAGGCTACAGCTTTCTGGCTCGCTACTGACTTCGAATCGGTGGCGATGATGCGGTTGCTATACAGTAAAGGTAGCGATATTGATCGTGGGGACTCCTATGGTACCACTCCACTACATCTTTCCTCTAAGAAAGGCAATAGAGAGATAGTAGAGTGCCTCCTAGACCTTGGTGCTAATATACACGCAAAGGAGGTAGGGATTGCTGACGATATTGCTCTGGGAATAGCTGCGGGAGCTGGCAAAATAGATATATGCCGCCTATTACTTAAGAAGGGCAGCGATATTAATTATCAAAACATAGAGAGCAGGACTCCGTTGTGTATCGCTGTAACTGAAGGCCATCGAGCGCTAGCTGAGTTTCTGCTTAAACAGAGCGCAAAAGTAGATTTGACTGAGGGTTTTTACTCTCGTACACCACTACTGATAGCTGCATACCTTGGCGACATAGGCATGGTTCGCTTACTGCACACGAATGGCGGCGATATCGATCACGCAGACATATGGGGCTCTACCGCACTACATCGCGCGGCCGAGGCTACAGACCTAGAACTCACTAAGTACCTTCTCAAACATAATTCAGATGTTCACAAGAAAGACAGCCAGGGCAACATTGCTCTTGGGTTAGCCGCTCAGGAGCTGGCAGCAGCTCCATTTCGTTTTAGTTACTTCTCTCAAGGAGCAGTCTTATATGATCCTCGAGAAAAGACATATAGGTCTAGGAAAATTTATTCACTACTACTAGAAAGTGGTAGTAATAGGCTTCATAAAAACAATGATGGTAATACTCCTATGGAGATATATCAAGAACAGCGGGAATGGTGGAAAAGATGTATCAGGGACGGTGGGTCATGATAATTTCGCTCACAGCAACTTCGAGACCGTAACCGTTGATGTCTAAATTACTACCGTAGTATAAGAAGAGCTAGGTTCGGCTCTGGAAGATCGATTTCGCTCTGTCCATGGTATCCCCTTCTTAGTGTGGGTAATATGGGTAAGCTCGACAAGTATCTTTGTACGTAGTTCCTTCTACAGAGTGTCTGACTCGAGTCCGGTACTTCCTAACAGAATACCAGTCTCAAAGGCTTAAAGATGTCTGATAAGAATATGATACTTTTGTCGGTACAATAACTGCAGAACCGCCCTTGTCAGGAGACAGCGTTGTCTCCCCTAGCAATCGTTGTTTTCCATGTTCGGTAGTCAACTGCGTGCCAGGTCTTTCAACTGACGGTGAGCCTCCAAACTCCTATTATGATATTTTCAAAGCCTCGCAGTATCATCGCAGCAAGGTCCATAGTTCTCGACTGGGCCTGCTTTTGTTTTTGGCTTCTTACGGATGAAGGATGCGCTCTTCAGAGCTTGCTGAGAACCTCATGAGGCGCATGCAGGTGGCTACCAACCAGAAGCAGGCTTGCTCCCAACAATCATTCTGCTTTGAATGGAAAGAAGTCAGCGCTCGTTTGACATTTCCCGGGTCTGTGCCAGACTTGCTTCTAGTGCAAGCTTTTTTTCCTCGATGGAATAAATATTCCGAACCTACTAAAGTGTGCTTTGACAGCCCCAGAGAATTTTTGCTACCTCATGGCGACTGCAGCCTGGAGTTGAAAGACCGCTGCTTCGAATTGAACAATCACTGCGTCATCTTCGAGGGGGGGAGAGCAGACACTCCTGATTATCTTCTCGCAAGACTGTCTCATGTCTTTGCGAGATCGGGTCGAGCCGCTCGTGACAAAGACTACAAACAGCACACTAAACGCCGCAAGTTGTTCGTCAACCGGGTTACTCGACTTCCTTATTTCCGTATCATATCTCCTGAGGACTTTGCGGACAGTAAAGCGTCACTTAGACATCCTACTCTGAAACATTTGGAGTTGGCTGATTTTGTGATGCAGGAGGCAAAGACGATTGGCTTTATTAAATGTTACGTCGCGATACTTTCTCAGAGAAAACGAAGTGTGAGCGTACTAGATAGCGATCCTAGCGAACTTTCGTCTCGATTCCCCATTAACAACGGGGAAAATGAGGAATTTTGGGTCACTGGTCGAGATTATGACTATCCGGAGTCGGAGAACTAGGACCAGTACATAGTTATGCGCAAGCCTATAGATTCGCATGTGTTGCTACTCTGATGATCACCCTGCAAGGTAATGGCTCCAGGCGCCGGTACGGGGCAATCTTTCTAGTTGATCACTGCGCGAAAAGCCCACGCGCGACCAGATAAACACCAGTTGGATAGAGTTCAGCTATTACTTGAGCATAACCAGCGTCCGGCCTACTCCTCTCAAACCAGCAATGTTCTAGCTTAGCGTCTCCTGCTGCTGACGAAGGAAAGATCACGCCTTGAGTTGGTTCTTGAAGCCATTGCAAGATTTCTCCCTTCCCGACGGATGGAGTCTGAGCTTCTGCGCCCTGCCATGCTCATTTATTTGCTGCTGGGCGGCGCGAAATCAGCTATTCTGTACGTACCACCACGCATCAACTAAATTTCAGAGCACTGACGTCACAGCAGATTCGCAGACATCGTGGGAATGATTGAGCCCAAGCCCATGCCCTTTCCGTGCCGACAATATCAATTCCTACCATTCTTCGGGGAGCAACGAGATGAACTGGGGCGGCAATACCAAGAGGCTATCACCGATATTGTCACAATCCGGAAACCGAACTGCGACCTTAAACGCTTAGATTGTTGGAAGTTTGCTAATGAAGTTAAAACATCTTCTGTGAGTGAGCAAGGATCGATGCCGTCACATCAGCTAATGCAACAGACCCAGGCAAAATATATCGCCGCTTGGGCAAGCACGCTGGGCCTCTTCATACCCAACCTCGAACAGGCAACTAATGAATACATCCGACCGTTGCCTAAAGATAAACAATGGGAAGCTTCATCTGCCGAAGTAGCGCTCGTAATACCATACACTACCGCGCCTCTTACCGTGATCTTGGGAACCCAAGACCGCGAACCCATCAATTGGCCGTCGGGCACTGCTTTACTTTTGGCTGATACATTGTTGTGGTTGAAAAAACAAGAAAGGATCTGCAAAATGGTCTCGACGGTAGAAAGGAAGAATCAATAGAATTATGAAAGTCGAGTTCCGACGTATCGTCTCATTTGTCTTGATCTTTGCCGACTTTCCCTGTCAGCCACTCCAGTGACGCAGTCGCAGCAGCACCAACCTTATGGACCACTTATTAATAACTTGTTCCACATGGTGGGGCACCACGTCCCGCCACAACTTCAAGACCATGTCCCGCGGCCATCGGAAACTTTCCCTGGCGTGGGCGAATTGACCTCGGGCATGGCACCTTATTCTCGACCATGTCCAACTGAGGCGACCTGGCCGGCTGAATAGTCGGATACGAGAGTGTCACTAGGAACGATGAAACATCTAGGTACAACCGTTGTTTCCTCACCTATCCGATCCATGTATCCATTCAATGAAAGCATGTTGGGAAGATAAGTTGATATTTCTATCAAGCAAAAACTTGGCGCATGACAGGTAGATTTCGAGCATACAAAGCAGCAAAGAATCTCAACAAAACAGCCCACTGTTCTGCCAACAATGTGGCTAACAAAATTCATCTACCTGTTAAAAAAAAAAAGTCTCTTCTACACACGCTTTAGGTGTTTGCGCCGTCGTGAAGCTAAAGGCCGGGACTGCTAGGCAATCGTCCGCCAACTTGGTCGAAATAGCTCCCGGGAAGTGGCCGCAGATAAATTGTTGGTTTTAATATGGATCAGTTGCACCGGCTGAGTCCCGATCCTTGTTATGTCATGGCCTCCAACGGTAGATCTAGCACTGCTTGCTGCTTCCAATTCTAGTCCGTAGGTGTTGATCAATGGTGGATCTACTAAAAAAAAAAGCGGCCCGTAATTTACCCGAAGTGGGCTCATTGACAGCAACGTGACAAGTTCAGCATGGCGCGCATTCGCCTGGCGGGTTGGAAGTCTCTCTTTACTGTATCAGTGCCATGGCAATCCGCGCTACAAGGAATTGCTCACAGCGCTTCGACGATAAATTTGTTCTCCGTGATGGAAAATTGTTACTCCGATTTGCAGCTGAGTTTATAAATTCCTTGGAGGGGTCCACTTCTATGTCAAGCATGTGACTCCCTGCCTGTATCCACCACCCCGTTCGTGCCCGAAGAGCCTTTTATAACGCAACGAGCACAAAGCTACGCATGGCTCTCATCATGACCTAGGTATTACGGAAAGGAAACACCCTTGCAGTTGTATATTGCGGGAAACAAGCCTAAGACTGCCAGGTACGGAGCCGTTACTCGAGAATCTCACAGAAACTGATTCCTGTTAGTTACCATGCCTTCCGGAGCCCCTGATGGCGTGTATCAGTCTGTAACCGTTGAGACATTCCCCGCTACGGATCAGGAACGAGCCATAGAATGGCAAACTCGACCATATCACAACCGTGGCAAGATCATCATTGGGGGTACACCGGTCGAGGATGACAGATTAAACAACGCCGGTAGCCAGACCGTTCCGACCGGGAAAGATGTTCAGGTGTTCGAGATGACGGTTAAATTCAGTTCCTGAAACATATATCATTAACCATCTTCATCCCCATCTCTAAGGACACATGTATGGTCAGTTGCATGACTTTTTTAGTCTCAATCTTGACATGGTCCGCAGCGCTCTGTGTGAGGTGGTCATGAAGCACATCTTCGGCCTTAAAGAAGTCGTGGTTTGAGTCGCCTAAGTTGACATGGAAGTCCACCGAGTTCGGCAGAAAATGAGCGGTGATGGAGGATGTCGTCCTATCGCCCCCCCAAGTTGGTGAATTTTCCATTTCAGCAATGAATGCGGGCTTCAAGTAATTCTTCAACTGGCTCTTGTAACAGTACGCGATGGAGTATTGGTATTGCATCTCGCGATGGTTACTCCGCGGGGCGACGGGAGGGTAGAGGTATTCGGAAATTTCTGTTTCATTTGATCAGCGTGAGCTAGCAGATTTCTTGTCTAGTTGACTACCCTTGAAATATCGCCTGCTTAAGTCAGGATTGGACTTCCTTATACTAGCATGGTACTCAACCCAGAACGGCTCTGGCAGTACCATTCCGTGTAGTTCTCTTGATACCTCGTCAGGAACACCCCAAGTATGAAAGTGCTGTAGAGTGCGAAAGTTGGCTCGTTCTGTCAAAATGGTGAAGCTCTTCACATCCGGACGTGCTAAGCCTGAACTATTTGAGTACCGGAGGGCAATGGTCTTCGACGCAAACCTTATTGCGTGGCGATCTCGATCTCTGGTTGTTGAGCGTACTTTTGCAAGCGTGCTGGTGATCACCTTGGCCACTTCAGCGTTGTCGATTGCCTGAGATCTAAGTCTGGGGGCCTTCGCGGCAACGCTTGCCTTTCGCAAGGCGGTGTCTGCCTTGCGGCTCAGGCTAGCAGATCCAGCTGGCTTCATCCTGTTAAATGATGTGCAGTATGCGGCTTTTGACCTCGGCGTCGCTTGAGGAACATGCAGCGCCGCTGTATATTTTTCTTTTGTCTCGATGGATGGTTGCGAAACCTGCAGCGCCACTGTATGTTTTCCCGTCTCCAGGGATGGTTGAGAAACCTGCAGCGCCACTGTATGTTGTTAGTGTTGGTGGAGGGTTAGAAAAACCTGCAGCGCCACTGTATGTTGTTAGTGTTGGTGGAGGGTTAGCAAAACCTGCAGCGCCACTGTAGGTGGACGTTTCACTTTCCCTGCTGTAGCTTATGTAAGTAGGTGGGACCGCCGGGCAGCCCCCGTGTGCTGCGGCCTAAAGCTTGCTCACCAATTAAAGACATCAGTGATAATGGCACCCCGAAGACCGGTCCGAATCGAACGGATGGAGTGAATAGGCAGTGGCTGCATCGACCATGCATATGGCACTGATGTATCACATCGCTAGGAACAGCGGCCATCTCTAATGCCGCCAGCGTAGGAGACCAAGGGCTAAGGCTCGTCTTTCAGGTAAACATCAGCTGAGTTTCTGGTCTATATAAATGCCAATTCCCAACCGTGAAATTGATATTAGTAGAAACACAATATAGCTTCCATTCACTGCCTATTCACTATAAAATCTCTTGTGCTTTCTGGCCAATCATGGCAACCAACGTCCTTGGCGCTCTTTACTCGCAGGTGTCCGTCTTGGACACCATTTTCCCTGGCTTGAGCGTTGCATTGAACTATATCCATCCTCTCACGTCCGGAAAGTCTCATCTAGGCGCCCGGCTATTCTGCATATATGGCCTGGTCACATTTCTGATACGGTTTGCCCATGGTCGTATTGGTAGGATGGTGGAAAAATACTTCAGTTTGTCAACTATCCTCATCCTCTTGCGCTTGCTCAAACTCTAATGTTTTCCAGCGTTCACTTTTGAGATCTGCTACACCAGTGATTCGTACGAGATACTTAGGAACTGGATACAATCTCAGCCGTTCGCCACAGAGACTCGATCCACCATTGTGACTCTCGAAAAACAAGCCAAGCTGGGAAACGGAGCGACGAAGAGCATATTGAAGTATAGCCCAAAGAAGATACGCAAGTCTTTCTGGTACGAAGGCAAACTTCTTTACCTGCGCTCTATACCAGAAGAAGGGTATTCGCATCGTGAACGGTTTTTTCTTTCCTGCATGGGTACATCGTCCAAAGTTCTGAAGGACTTCCTTCAATATTGCCAAGACAAACTTGAGAAACAAACGGAAAAAGAAACCGCGATTTACACGAACGGCGATGGCCGCTGGGATCTCGCCACGCGGCGGGGTCGAAAGCGCTCAAATACCGTCATACTTCCCGAGGACGTGAAAACCGACTTCTTCGACGACATTGCGGAGTACCTTAATCCCAAGGCCGTAGCTTGGTATGTCGAGCATGATCTACTTTACCGCCGTGGCTACTTATTATATGGCGAGCCTGGAACCGGCAAAACGAGTTTGAGCTTGGCAGCTGCTGGAAAGTTCGGCCTAGACGTCTATGCCATGAATTTGTCCAAAGTCAACGACACGACCCTTCAGAAATTGATGAGAAAATTACCAACACGATGTGTCCTCCTGTTAGAGGACATCGATGCCATCGAAAGCGCAAATAGTCGCGAAAACAACGATGCTGCGCCGAAAGAGTCCACAAGCAGCAACGTGACCCTCTCCGGTCTTCTCAACGCAATTGACGGAGTAGCTTCCGTGGAAGGCCGCGTTCTGATCATGACTACTAATCATGTCAATCGCATCGACCCGGCTGTTATTCGACCAGGGCGTGTGGACAAAATGGTGGAGTTTGGGCTAGCAAGCCGAGAGATGCTGCTGGGGCTCTTCCGATATATCTATATGCCGTTGCCCAGCAAGACCGAAATAGCAGAGAATGCGGACGAAAGAGTCGTCGAAAGCCAAGGCGCTCAGCTGTTGTCCAGCAAGACCGAAAGAGCAGGAGACGCGGATGAAAGGGCCCTCGAAAACCAAGGCGCTCAGGGTATCCAAGAGCTAGCTGAGATGTTCGCTAATCTTGTGCCTGCGATGAAATATAGCCCGGCCAAGATCTTATCATTTCTGATTGCGCACAGGCATTCACCTCGAGATGCCGTGGAAAATGTGGTCCCGTGGATCGCAAAAGGGGGCGAGGAAATCGTTGCTCTTCGGCGCCAGACTTCCACGATGCATACAAAGAGTGAGGAGACGGTTGACCTATCAGACGGTGTATCCGCCAGTATGGGTATGGAGGATATGCAGTGGTTCACGGTTTCGGATTAGCTGGTCGGACGAAATCTAGATTCACTGCAGGCTGGTCGATCAGAAGAGCCGAGGCAAATGCTTTTGTTGGATAGAAGTAGTCTCTTGCTCCTTCCCTAGTGCTTTTAGGCAATATCATTTTTATTTCCTTTGCTCGCAATAGATGAATTTGAATGAAAGTGATTATGTCTAATTCGTGGCAGACAGCGCCTATCTGGAGTGCAAAACTGGTCATCTGGCAAGGCGGGTCAGTCGACTTGTTTTATGGCGCGGGAGGCTGTGATTTTGATGCGTAAAATTGATCCACCGCCTGCGCACCAGTTGAGGACGCTCGATCGTTGGCGGCGGGGATCGTCCGCCCGGCCACAAAAGGGCCAATATACAGACCTGCAGCTGAAAAACCGCCTCGCCTCGCCTCACTTGTGGGGACAGGTCCATGATTGATAAGCGCAACGATACGCTCCCCGCTAGAATCTAGGCAGCCATTATCCGATTAGGGCCGATGCACCTAGACCACGGCCCACAGGTAGGTAGGTAGGCAAGTGGGGGACAAAACACATCGTCGGTCGCTGAAAGGCCAGGTCATTTGCAGAAGGGCATTTCTAGCTCTCTACTCTGAAATAAAATATTTTAAAGATAGGAGTAGATTATTTGGGCTCTACTCAATTTATTCTTCACCTTTTACTAGGTAAAGCTAAGAGCTGTCTGGAGCAGTGATGGCTGGATATTGCTGTAGCCAGGGACTGACCGGCGATCTGTTTTGTCCACCGCCGGGTAGGTTTCCTGCCAAGGCTGGTGTTTATTACTCCGCCCACCTCTGGCTACAAGCACACAGCGTGATAGTACTTCGTGTGTGCCTTCTAAAAAAGCAACAGCACGCTAGAAGTGGCCCAGGCTCACTGGCACCCAGCAACGCAGGACACGGGAGGCGGACGGGTCGCCCCGTGCTCTGTGAAATGAAGATTCGCGTGGCTGTGGCGCAGTCTTAATTAATGTCCCAGTGCCAATTGCTTGTTGCCTCTTTCCTCGCATTGGCTTCTTTTCGCCTCGACCGCCTTGACGCCACAGCACCCCCCCTAGCGAGCCACAGGGCTTGTGCTTCGGGCCAGTAGCTCACTTGGTATTTGTTCTACCCCATCGTCCAAGCCATTGTTTCGATTTTCACTGTTTCGTCATTCCCGCGTGTCTCGGCCCGGGTGCTCCCCTCAACAAACCGCTTACCGGGCTATGAAGAAATTGGCCAGGGATGTATGTAGTGGGGGCTCCAAGAGTCTGATCAAAGCCCCGACCTCCGCAATCAACCCGTGGCGCATCTCCTACCAGTACAAGACCATGGAAATAAGGCTGGTCATGCATCTATCAATACCTCGCTGGCAATTCTGTTTCGTTTAATTCAAACTTGAGACCTTCATTTCAGGGTATATTTTTCACCCCTACATAAAACCAGTAGTTTACATACAGTAAGGGTCTAAAAAGTGTATATACGCATGTTCTGAATCTGAGCCCATGTTCCCTTGCCTGTTTCGTACCAAGTACTTACAAGATAGAACTGGGCCCGAGCGAAGAATTTGAACCGTTTTCCTCATCACATGAAACTCAGGCGCCACCACCGTACTTCTTCGCAAGATAGCCTTCATGAGATGGGGGAATGAATACCTCATCGCGAATGGACCGACACTCTCTACCTAGCTGGCCCATGCCCTCTTCGGATCAAATCACCACCGACTTGTTAGCTTCCTAGTGGAGCAGAAATAGGCCGCGAATTTGTAGCCTAATTTTCTAGCACAAGCCACAGCGGCATTTGCTGTGCTGCCATTGGTCATGGCCGATAGAGGACTGAGACATCGGGCAGAAACCGAGTCCAGAATCCTACGAGTAATAAGATAATTTACGCAGTCCCCAGCCAGCTGGTGTTTCCCATGCCGGTCATCCACCGTATGGGACTGACGCCAACGCTGTCACAATTGTCGAAGACCTCAACTTACTCTACTACAAATTGAATACGTACAAAACCGAAGCAGCTGCTGCTATACACTGAGCATTTATTGCAAGTCCAACTTCTTCAGCGTGGTCTAATCAAATCGCTTGCAAGTTCAGTAGAGCAAAAGCCATCAATCCTTACCCTAATGTCAAAATGTCTTCAAATCATGCTGAGACAAAGGCTTGCCACAATCAACAAGGGTGTACCAACACCCTGCTGAGTGTGATGGGTAAGTTGTGTGGCCCTGGCTGGTATCTACCAGGGGGCCTGCGTGATAGCAGAGCTCTTCCATCAAAATCGAGGCACAAACCTCCCCGGCTTCAACAGGGATCAAATTGAGCGGCAAAAAAGTTACCTGACATGGGTACAAAACATTCGCCTCGCACCCAGTACACCGCTCCTCTGCTCTAGGCTGGCAGGTAGACAAGTCGACAAACCATGTAATAAAAGGGGCCGGACTTCCTTTCAATTATTTTGGCATAGCCAGCTAGGCAAAATATTTCAACAAAACATGGCTCAGTATTTCAACTTTCTCTCGACTCATTTTTTTGGGCAACCAACAACGGCACGGCCAGCAAATTCCGAGCAGGTGTTCGTCACGGACAGAGTTTGCAGCACGATCCAAGTTACGAATGGGATCCAAGTTACGAATGGGATCCAAGTTACGAATGGGATCCACGTTACGAATGGGATCCACGTTACGAATGGGATCGAAAAACTTGCGAGACAGAAAACACAAGCTGTTTTATCCATCCGAAGCGGTGACGGCGAAGACAAGATTCCAGCCGGCTTCCGCTGGCTAGATAATCTTTCTGTTCTTGTTTCCCCAGTGCCAAACGACTCCGCCGAAGAAGCATTGATTTTTCTTGGTCTTCGAACTTCTATTACCATCCATGTCGAGGACGGCTGTGACTTGATCTTCAAGAACGAAGCTTGTCAGGCTAAACTCGACGCTAAGGTCACTTCTAAGTGTGGCAACATCGTATCAAGTGGTGGCAAATCTTCCCACAACTTGAACATCGAGTCAATCGCCGGGAACGTCGAAGTGGGACACAAAACTTCATTTGTGTCTGCAGGCCGAGTCGATATCTACGCCAAAGCTGGCAATATATCGGTCTTCCTTGAATGCTTTGACGTTGAGCTGAAATCGGAGGCAGGGGACATTCGAGGCAGCATTATCCTCAGAGCATCGGAAGGTCAATCTCCATCTACCGCAAAGACCAAGTCAGAAACTTCGGCTGGCTCGGTGGATATGCAGGTACTGGCTACCTATCCACTGCAACTCAACAGCCATTACCAGTCAATGGCCGGCAACATTACCTTGAATCATGTACTCTCACATGCTGCTAAGTGGAAACTCGGAACCACCTTGGGGAGCATTCGGGTGAATGGGAAGAAACAGTCTTCTTTTTATCAAGAAGATGGCTCTGGACTGATAGAAGCGAAAACTGCGGTTGGTAATATAGCCTCTACTGTGCAATATAGGCAACAGCACGGGTACGCAGTTGGTGGGAAAATTGAGTGATGTCTTCAGTATTTGAGATGTAGCGAAAATAACAGATGATAGCGCGAATTGTGGACAGCGAGGTGATGGAGTCGATAGAGGGTCAAATGATTGAATTTATTGAGTCTTTCATCCAATTGCAGCACTTTTATCTGTGCCATCACACATGAAGTCTTCGTTCTCAAAATGCGTGGATATTGGTTATTGGTCGCCGTCACAAATCTTTTCCCAACCACTACTTTTCTTGCATCAACTTAAAAGTCAGTGCCGCGCCTGACAAGGCGGTCTTCTTGTCTGGGCATTTCTGCTCCCAGAATCTGAAGAACGTTTGGCAGGCATCGAGTACAACGGCTTCGGACCAGGCTATGTGGCCGTGGCAAATACTCGCTGAGTTGGACTGCATCGAATCCAAAGATTTACGCTTGCACATGCGCAGCATTTGGCTGCGCATTCACATTCTGCCTGCGAAGAAAGAGCACCAAAAAACAGTATCAAACAAGAGCACATATATGTTGAAAGGCAGTATATCATAATGACCCCCCTGCGGCAGGAACAGGCGCCATGCTAAGCAAAGTCAAGATAGTCTGGAAATTGAAAAGTCGTGATACAATGGAAAGTGTAAGCTATATTACCATGTCTATACCGACTGCCTTGAGCTGTATGCTATTCCGGCTTGCTGAGATGATCTCAGCAGTAAGCAGCGGTTGACATTAAAGATCCATTGCAATTGCTGGCCGGTGGAGCGTACTGGTCGAGGTATTACGTCCTATCATCCGGGTGAAAGATGAATAACGCGACGTTCTCTGAGGTATACGGAAAAATAGGTGATATGAGTGAAACTTCTCTGCTGCAACTTGGAAGAGTAGTGCTCAGCATCGGCCTGGGTCTGTTGAGACGCCTGCCTCGGTCAGTTCAACTATGTGGAGCTCGGTCAGGTCATGTGTAACCACGTTTCCACAGAACGCGATAAGTCGCGCTTATACTCTCAACGGAATACCCCTGGGGAATTTCCTCCATATAACTGTCCTCCAGCTGTAGCAGTTTCGCGCCCAATAGCATATCTCTGTCTGAATCGATACCCGTCAGCGGAATCACGATGATGCTGGCGTAATGCGTCCGCGGCTGCAGCCGCGGGCGCGTTGCGCCAACACCTTTTGTCTCGTGGTCTTTGTACGGGGGGTTAACAGCGGCCTGCCGGAAAATCCTACCCTCGTGGGAGACAACGCCGAAAGCCATACTCTAGAGGAAGCCGGCATCCCGCCAGCAGAAGTGCTCCTTGAGCAGCTTGCGATGCGCAATGCGAGCCTCTAGGCACGTCTAGACGTCCACCATCCGCTTGTCCACTGTATCCTGCACCAAGAGCATGAGACCCAGCATGCCACACATCCCGATGCGGCTACGACACGGCGAACGGCGATGAAAGGCGTAAGGCTCTTCCGCAGCACCACCCTGGCACCAGCGGCAGAGCGACCACGTCTGATTCCCAAGCGTCTCGCCAGCGCCATCTGGACAGAAGACAAGAAATGTCGCCCATGGAAGGCCAAGAGGAGTGAATTAGGGCATAGGGCCAGCCTCAGACAAGTATGGTCGTCTGTAGTGATGGCTCCAAAACTGATACCGCAGGCTTTGGATATTCTGTCTACCGGCGACAGCAGCTCACCGCACAAGGATGCGGCCAGATTGGCAAGGGCGAAGTGTTTGGCGCAGAGATTAAAGGCGCGGTTGAAGGCTTCCGCGCTGCTCTCGCACGTCAGCGCCCAATGGGAAAGATCAGAGTTTGCATCGACACCACCACTGTGATCGACTGCATAGGTACGACAGCAACGCCATCGTCACAGTTGGCGTTCCGCGAGTTCCAGAAAACAGGCGATGGCGACCCGGGCATGGTTCGTGTACGGTGGTGCCCAGGTGACCAGCTCGCCAAGGAAGGGGCAAAAACGCCGGTGGAAGACAACCCACCAACAGTCTCCTACTGCATGTATAGCCCCTCCGCTATTGAAGTGTCGCATTATTTTCGAATTGACTGCTTCGTCCCAGAGTTCCTGCGTCTCTGCTTTGATTTCGTCGTTCAAATACTCAGTCCACAATAGCCTACTTTACTTCCAAAACAATAGCTATAGCCTCTCGTAGTTTCTAGAGCGGGCATCGATCCAGACCGGCGGCGCTTTCTTTGTAGTAGGTTGACAAATAGGCAAATGTAGACGAGATAGGCATAGACGTAGTCTCGTTGTGTAATTTGAGATAGAGGGCGTCGAAGCTGCTCTGCATTAATGGAGATAAGTCCCTCCCTCCTAAACCGCCCATGACTTCGTTTCGCGTAGGTTTAAAATTCTAGGGGCGGGTGGGAGGATCGTGAAAATTGCAATGAACTGCCTTCTTGACACCACCCACGTAGCTCTAGTATCTCAGCAAGAGCCAATTGCCGTCGTCCAGCTCGATTATTTATCTGAAATGCCGCCATCGCCGGCTTGCATTCAGAGACGATGCATTCTTCGGCAGCTGCTTAAATGAGCTGTGCGTCCCTGTTCGGGCAACACACCACCGACTTATGTAGAGGGCGTGCACGGCCGCCTTTCCACGGCCCAGCCCATCCAGTTGATCAAACCATTTGATTCAACGGTTGACCGGCGAAATGTGGGATGGGGGACGAGGATTGCGAGCTATACAGGGCTGTCGCGCGGGTGTAGTGCAATGGCGATCAGAATTGTTGATCAAGGGTGTGCAAGCCTTTTGCACGACTAGCCGAAAGAATTATTCCCTTTTAGGTCTGTCGCTCGTTGCAGATTTTGCCCCGCGAGTCAAAGCGCAGAATTATTTCCCTTTTCGATCTGTCTTCCAGGTCCGACGGCATAAGCCATGAGACACGCGTGCCAACCCATATGGGTGCTTCATGCGCGCAGGCCGAGCGTAGGTGGCGGGCGACGAGGTTGATGCGGAAGTGGCCTCTGCTTCAATGAAGCTTGTACTTTTTACTGGCTACTTGATACAGTGTAGGACAAGATGCCGCACGAGGCTCTTATTCAACGAAAGTTTTAGTCTCTGTGCTGTGACTGGTTCCTAGAGACCCTCGGCTCAATGGCAAAGAGTATGGGGCAGCAGAAGCACTGAAGCCTCAATTTCAGTTGATACTAATAAGGAGTGAACGGCCGACTGGCAAGGCCTTGCATAGATCGAGACTTGAGAAGCTTGCAGACACCTGCATATGGCGCGTTTTCACACAGAGGAAGGCATTAAGTTTATTGATGAATATTGGTTCATACTATTGAATGGTAGATTGCCTTCTAGTGATTTCTTGGTACCGTGGGAATCAATTGCAACCCTACCACAACCAAGGCCACAGCGTCCAGTCTCAACCAGATCTCTTTTCCGGGTCCTCCTGCCCGAAACGCTGGCAGGTTAGGTCGAGAGGTGACTGGAAAGCCACAACAATATGCAAGTTTGGAACACGACTCAGCCCTGCGGTGTGCTCGTGAATCATGGCCGGTACAAGTATGAAAACCGTCAACATATACAGTATGGCGAACTGATGGTCAACAGGCTTGTTAAACCATGCAAGCACGCCCAAGAAAAACGAGATTGTTGCCGCAGCAGCCGGAAAAACAAAAGGCCAAAAGAAATCCGTTCTTGAATTCTTCGTCTTGTTGGAGTCCCGCCTCTTTTCCAGGTAGTAATTAGCCATTACAAGGCCAAACACAAGATGAGCAAGGCCGGGTAGCAGCGATAGACTTGGGCTCTGCCAGAGAACAGTTCCACCCACAACCCAAAGCAGGAGTAGGAGGCCAATGACAATCGTCATCCATGTTCGATAAGAGGTTGCAAGAACATAGGTTGCCCGAGTCTGTTATTTGTTAGCGACAATTTTCCTCAACGTTTGCGGTCGTCGGGGAAATACCTGAGCAATAGCGAAGCAGAACCTGATTGTTGCTTGACAGAACAGGTGCCAAGTAAGAGAGCTAGGGTCCATGGCAAGTAAAAGCAGGCCAGTCATGAGCAAGCTTAGGCAGGCTGTTGCCGCGGCACCACGTATGGCTCGCCCACGATGCCAGGAGGGCCTAGCTTCAAGGGCAAGTGCAATGTTGGCAAGTGCAAGAGCTGCAGCGCAGCCCGCACCTACAAATACACCGCGGGGAAAGACGGCGGGGAGCATACTTGGAGCTGGTTTGGAATCGGATCGTGCGTGTTGGATGGAGAGGGAATCGGAGAGGCGGACTTGGGGTATATATACTTACCTGTCACTAATTGACGGGGGCGGCCAAAACTATGGGCGCTCAGAGCTCGCTAACCAGTGGTACTGTCAGTGCAGGTGACGGACGCTGATGGGGCTGGTGCGGACAATCATCAGTTACCCTCACGCACCACCGGGGGGTATAGTTATGCTCAGCCCACAGGTCCGGGGTATGAGTTTCAGCTTCCTCCAGAGAGGCTTCATCTTGATTTTCTCAAGGATTTTGTTTTTGTAAAGTAGAGCCATTTCCTGCTCTGTTGTACTCAGCTTCTATATACGAATTCCAATGAGATATCAGACGAGGTAGCTAGAATAGTTGTATGATTCCGTGCAGAATTAAAGTCAGTAGAAGCACCGCGAGCTACGGCCATGCCTCCTTGTCCCGCCGCCCGCAGAGGCAGCAACTCCCAAGGTACCCGGCGATCGAACGTTGTCTCAGCGCATAATCAATTTGGCCCAGCAATAAAGTCAAAGGAGCAATGCTGCCGGGAGGTGGGCCGCTAGAGACACGCGGGTCCGCAAATATTTGATCCGGGCCCCCCGTCTGATCTGGATGATGTATTGTGGCGCAGTGTACTGCCAACTGCCCCTGGGACTCGGACACAGACGAAAAACCGTTGCTCCAAGAGTGTATAGAAGCAGTCTGGCCGGGAAGTCTCTCTCTTGAAGTATTCCTCAGAATGCCAGAATCAGAAAACGAAACAGAACTTGCAAATGCCATCCGCAAGGTCATTGAAGAGAAGTCTTTGCGATAGGATTACAGTATTCACGGGTTTAGCGGCGCAACACGTCCGACGATTGACATAGTTACTCACCTAGTCTGACCCAGGTGGCGAAGTAGCATCCAAGGCAGAAAGCCTCTCAGCCCTCGTGGGGTTGGCTAATTCTGCCTCGACTCGAGCACAGCGGTTTACAACCTCTGATTGGCCCTTCCCTACCACCTGCACCGTCTTCCGGGCCGCCTGCAGCTTCCCCGTTCTCCACCCCTCCAGCCTCGGTCCACTCTGACAGAGGACAATCGAACATGCTGCGTTTTTTGTTGTGCTGTCTTGACACCGGCTCGAAGCGCAGGCAAAACCTACTGGGTAGCCCCAAGACGGCACTCACCGGGATTGCGGCCTTACACGCGGGCGGGGCAAGAGAAAGCCATTCGTAAGGCAGATGAGACGATGCCCGAGTTGGGCCATCTCCTCGAAGAGCGCATAGTAAAGCAAGGGCAAACGATTTCGGAAATTGAGGCTTGCAAACCCATTAAAAGAAGGAGATGCAAATAATCCGTTGTTGGGCGACGAGCTCTCGGCCCGCTCACAGAAAAATGATCAGGCAGCATCTAGTGTAGAGGTGTGTCGGAGTGTGCTAATCGATATGATTACATTGACTGGTTAGTCGCATTTGAATTAGCACTGGCGCCAATGATGCTCCTATTGACTGTGCCCTATGTATATTCTATTTTTCGTACCATGATTTAAGTTACCACTGACCCATGGAATTGTGTCCGCTGAGTCTCTACTCGTCGCTCTTTTCTGCCTCAGACAGCAAATATATCCTATTCAATGGGAAAACTGCGCTGTGTCGTGCGCTTTGAGGTGGATGCATGCTACATTTCCGAGTCTGCCGCTCATAGGAAGTACTCGATAGTGCCACATACCACCGCTGCAGAAGTCAATCAACTCAAGAACCGAAGTCTCCCAATCAGTATCTCGCGCAGCTTTGGTTCGGCCGAACACCAGGGAATGGATTGGCAGGGTTCCTGACCGAGATGTGGCTGTGCCGCAATAAGGTTAGAATGGACGGTCACAGTCAATCAACCAAGTTATGCAGTACGGTGCCGGATATAAACCCCTTGGAGAATAAGTCAACGCTATCATGCACATTCCTTCTTTCTCACTCCGCCACCTTGGCAGCTCTCTTCCTTCTGACACCAGTTGAACATTATACACGACTGCTCCCTACTCTTTTTGCCACACAACAGTCAAATCCAATCAATGGCTTCTAGATGGTGTCTCACCCGCTCCCAAGGCTGTCTCCCCATTCCGCGACGGTGCCGCTCACTGGCAGCGGCTTGCATATATGTCAAGAATTTATGAGACCCGCTCGGACAAGAAATTTAGAAGCGTATCATAGTGTAATTTACTGTCCTCGAGGTCCCACGACGTAGCCTGAGGTAATCGCTCGCCGACTTTCCTGCCGTTGTATAACCACCGCACCAAAGCGTTCCCGGAGAAGAGCTCCCTCAAGGGGTGCACAGAGTTGATCCCGATTCTACCTGTACTACGATATTTTAAGTTTCATGAGAAAACTGGGATTCTAACTGTTCCGGACTTGGGACAAAAGGCACCTTCCGCGGTGATTACTCGCTCGTTGTTCTCGATTGCATGCATCTGTGCCAGACTGGCGCTTACTGCAACGTTCGAAACGACATTCCAACTCTTTTGAGACAGTCGAAATGATTTGCGCGCCTTCTTCGGGAGTTCACTCTGACGAATTCTTTCACGTTAAAGCGTTGATCGCAACCAGCGCGGGTAGCCATCAACGGGTATCGGCAGCACAGAGTCTGAAGCCGCACCCGACATAACAGTGTACTCCTCGTACGCATCTACCCAGAAAAGCAACATATTTGACATTGGTTCATTCTATATACTTTAAGATTCGTTGCTGCCCGCAAAATTGTATGTTTCGGGCAAGTCAGAGGCAAGAGAGCTCAGGCGAGTAGTACATCAGACGGACTACATTATCGAACGAGGAGCGTAACGATGCAAGCATGATCCTATAGGGGGGCGTGTAACTAACGCGCTTAGCGAACAACGTGAGTCAAGCCCTAGTGCGCAGGACAAAACAGCCACTGGTGGGCATCCAGCACGGTGACGACGCGATCTTTACTTTGGACAATACGCTTGCATCACGGTGTTAGCCTAGCGGCTGTCTGGACTCCTGATTACCTTTGTCTTTCCTTTTCTCTCATACATGAGACAAGAAATGGTCCGGATAGTCGCGCCCTCATACTAGTGACGCTAGCAGGGTAGTGCGCAGTGGCGTCAGAGGGAAACGAGGCGAGTTGGGTAGTCTAACCAGGTACTAGGAATCAAGACTTGCATGATTGGTGCTCGGACGCTGACTATTTACACGAGGAGGCGACTGTTTGCGGATATATTTCAAACGGCACTCATAGCACAGTTCGGCTTCGACACACTAAATCTCGGGCAGTGACTTATCTGATCTCCAACGGCAGCCATCACGATCTGTCAGAGGAGATGGCTGTTTGCAGCGTTGCACACTAGCCTAGCGAACAGGTCTTAGCTGAAAGGGGACCCTTGTCATCTGCTGTCATGGTCTCCCTCATTCTTGCTCCTACTTGGCCGCGGATGTCTGTGCTCTGCAGTAGACAAGATGTCTGATCTCTAGTGGCTGCCACACTAGGGCCTGCTCAACACCACATAGTACGAGGGATCCGTACGTGTATCGTTGGAGTAGAGATCGGCGCGGAGCTCGATGAAAAGCGTACTAATACTTGTCCCAGAAATCACACGACTGTAGGATATCATGGCTTGTGCAGGGGTTTCACTCGAAATTTAGACGTCATACTATGCGAAATGAGTACGAGACGTTCCGTTCAAGTTAGAAAGCACAGAAATGACCGGGAAAATATAGCCCCTGGCTGATTCGAAGCCTACAGACCGTTTCATCTCAGACATTCCAGGCCATCGATCTCACACCGATGAGAAACACACAAGCCGCGTGTCAGCGGGCTTAGAGCACTGACGAGCTCACCATAAAGAGAGATACTGTGGGCGAAGGGAAAATGGGCGCATTCTAGAGCGGCGTTTGCGTAGCACGCAGAAGAACATACAGCATAAGCAGCCACTCCTGGGTCGCCGGTAGGCCGAGCTTCGTAGTCGAGTAAAGTCTACCCCTGTGGGTGTCCTGCCGCAGGTCAGGTACACTTCGCGCCGACCATCATGGTGTTTAGGTGAGGCTCGGCCGACCAGGTAAGTTACTACTTGTGCCTCCAGTGAAGCAGGTACGTTTAACAGTGGCCGCGCCGGCACGAGCCTGGCCGCATCCTCGCACACAGGGGAAAACAGACTGGGGCATGCGGGAAGATGAGCCATCCTATTTTCTGCAAAGGCAACGCCAGTTGGCGTCATCTTTCTGCAGCTCATTGCGGAGTAGCCATAACATAATCCCAATGTCCCAGCGCTGCCATGCAGGTCTCGGAGCCAGCCCGGCAAGGCTGTTTATTTCCCGCGGGGTCAGCTGGTGTGGAGCGCTTCATAGCTTCAATGTCTCTTGTGGTCCGCGCTAACTACGGGTTTGAGACACGTCTGATCTGAAAGCCTCAGGGCGTCTTACCACGCCTCAGCGCTCAGACTCGTTGCCGACTACTGCAAGCCACAGCGCTCAGTCATTCATTATGTGACTACAGTGGGTCTATTATAATAAGGTGATCCGAAGCAAATCACAACCAAGTCCGCTAGTTACTCGAAATAACTTGGAGGCACTGAGCCTGTATAACCTTGAGTACTTTCCCCGGCCTCGCTCACAGACACTCACCCCTAAATATGCCGCCTCGTAATGTTGCGGCTGCGCTTTCATCTGGTCCACTCCTGGCAATACCTCTCAACGGTTTAACGTCCGCCCTTGACATGCTTTACAAAGATGAGCGTGCATACATTGTGTTGGTCCAGAACAAGCAGCAATCTTGAGGGCTTTGCGAGCGAAGCTCTCTCCCGGACAGGGGCGACTCTGCAGTACAGGGTAGGAGCGAAATCAGGCGCGGACGGTGACTTTAACCCGCAACTCTCCTTCTCAGTCACCAATCAAGGGCTCAATATTAGGCCGAACCATAACGGGTGAATGGGACCCAGGTCTCTCCGGGTGGCCAGCGGTGCTCAGGCACACTTTGCCATTGCGAGAGAGGAGCCACCTCTCGTTCGAATGTCCATTCAAGCCTGAAAACCCCCAGACCCTCAATTTTCTATAATTAAGCTTTGCGCCAGCGCTGTAGAGTTATATGCCAATCTGCTTAAATGCGGCAATGAACGGAGCTGTTCCTGTGCCTATGCCGACCATCTTGAAGAGGATCTCTGCGACTAGGACATGAAAAGTGCACCACTCGTGAACACCTCAGGTATCGCATACATATGTTTCTACTTGGCCGTGTTCTGTTTCGTCGTGGGGATTCGCGTAGGTCTTATCACACGATTGATGTCGTCGCCCTCGTGCATACGTATGCTTGTACATGCACGAACTAGTGCTCACGAAGTCCAGATGAATCCTTCCTTATAAATGCTGCTAATTTCTGTAGCGGTGGTCGAATCAGTTAGTAGTAGCCGCGATTTCTGTAGCAGCAATGCGTCAGGAAGTTCTGCTGCATTGATAGCGATTTAGCCGCTTTAACCTGTTTTGTTGTTGTTGCAGCCTGCCCACCCTCTGGTGGCAGTGACTGGCAGAGGGCCTGAACGGAGCCCTCTCATTGGCCAGAACCATGGATTGACCCACTTTTGTACGATGGCCACCACAGAGTTCTGGGTGACTACAAACGAGTATTGTACAATAGACTAACAACACCACGAATTAACCTATTCTATCACTAACTATCGTATTAATACGTACCTATCTGTACCAACAGTTGTTGCAGGGCAGCCTGGCCCATTCCCGATCATGTACTAACATACCAAATCAGCTGTTAGACAGTTGACAGAAAGTACACTGAGTCTGGTAGTCCATTTAATCTAACGACGCACTTTGTTTTTCTTCATTCTCTGCGTCCGACGAGCTAGCAGCGGGTATTTGGTTATGGGAAGTCACAGGGGTAGCACGTCAAAACAATAAAAGTGTAACGTTTATTCACTTAGAGAACCCGGCAGGGCGTGAGGCACAGAGAAGGCGGTCGTATTGATGGAATCTAGTTACTGCTTGCGCATAATAATTTAAGCTTAAATTATTAAGGCCTTCTGAGCCATTTCGTGACCGAACCGTGAGGGGTTCGGTGCTGGCACGAGGCTGAGTCATCAAGGCCCCACAATGACCACGTATGCTGAGTCAGCGGATTGTTGCAAAAAGATCAGATGTCCCGGGTAGCTGCAATCTGATCCGCAAAAGAACAGAAGACTGAAAAGGGTACGGCGCGTGGACCGGCGGGGCACTGTAAACTGCAGTGACAGAGGTCGCATGAAGGCAAAAGAGTGACCTCAGAAGGAAAAAATCAAGGTGTCGATGGTGGGAAGCAACGGCCAGGCGACGGAGCCAGGGTCGGCCACAGTCTGGAACTTCCAGCACTAGACTACGTTCTGATAGTTTTGCCGTTGTGCGCACAGCCTATGGGGGTAGAATGATCATGCTCCACTGCATCTTTGGAATGCTGGACAACGGCAGAGGCATACAGAGGGGGTCGAACACTTCCGCAACAAGGGACATGCAAGCGCAACTGGCGGTCGTACGGGTCATCTCAGCCAGTGAAATGAGCACTTTTTGCTTTCTTGAACAGGGCTTCCATGCCAGAGGCTCGAACAGTCTGGCACGAGATGACATGCCCCGCAAACGAATCCGATCGCCCCGGAGGGCCTCTTTCTGTCGAAGGAATCGATGCCTTGGACGCCAAAAAGGTACGTAGACGCTAAAAAGGTACGTAGACGCTGAAAAGGCACGTGGACGCTAAAACGGCATGTGGACGCTAAAGAGGCACGTATACTAAAAGGCACGCAGACGCTAAAAAGGCACGTAGACGCTGAAAAGGCACGTGAACGCTAAAAAGGCATGTGGACGCTAAAGAGGCACGTAGACGCTAAAAAGACACGCGGACGATGAAAGGCACGCGGACGCTAAAAAGGCACGCGGACGCTAAAAAGGCACGCAGACGCTGAAAAGAAACGCGGACGCTGAAAAGGCACATAGACGCTGAAAAGGCACGCGGATACTAAGCCCATCATGGGTGCGAGTTTTATTATTTGTGAAAATTCTTGTTGAGGAATTAGCGTTATAACTATTGCCACCAGACTGCTTGTTCTTCAGTCATTTACTTGCACCGATGTTGCGGCAATACCTGTGACGATGGCATTCGCAACTATAGCCCAAACCAAAATGGAGTTGCGAATTTTTGATTCTGAAGGAAATGCTCATATTATTTTAAAAACTCCTAAACTTGGATTTTAAATACTGAAAAAAGGGAGAGGTGGATTTGTTGGGTGCAGTGAATGCTAGGCCTGTCAATGACGACCCTGTTCCATCTACTGCGGCCACGTTGACTGAGGACGCCATAGAGCCTCTATCGCACAAGCCTTTGTAGTGTCATTAGTTTGCCTGTTACTCACTTTGCCTTCTAAGACTTCCAAGACACCAACAATGCCGACTTGGCAACCATTGGCAACCTGTCATCCCGCCTCGAGAATGACAAGTCAAACAAATACCGATTCAGGGTACTCTCGAGCCGCCTGCAGCTTGCCTCGTCAATTTTGTAAATGTTCTCGACCGCCGGTATAAAAGGGGGTATTTAAAGGAGGAACCCGTGGCCAACTATGGCTCTAAGTGTCAATCGATGAGCTTGAAAGCGGAGCAGTGTTGAACTTCAATCGCTAGAACCACTCTCTGCCGAGCATCAAAACCTGTATGTGATAGGTTTATAGCATGAGTCTTTGTTTAATAACAGCATGTACTGTGTGGCGCCCTGCGCCGAAGCGGGCCGCCGCAAAACGGCTCGCCGTGGACACCACACCTTTGGGGTACTTCGAGGACGTACTAAAGTTAGCGATGAGCTAACGTACCTACGGGGTGATGAGCTAATGCCGCCTGACGACAGACCGAAAGGGAAATTGTGACACGCTTTTGACCTGCGGGGCTCAGTTACGCATGTAACTACGAAGACAGACCGAAAACGAACAGAACTAGGTGGGGCGCGCAGAAGGCCGCCTTTTGGTGCTTTTTTTTATAGTAACGCCGTCATGTCTCTGTAGCTTTCTTAGTTTCGGTGCTTTCCAACTTCGCTGTATGACCTGCTTCGCTGCAAGTGCATGTTACTGTGGGTCTACTCGCCAGCGTACAAGAAGGCTGCAGGTTAACGCACAAACTGTTGAAAAAAATTGTGCTGCGCAGGTCAGTGCCATCCAACGAGCACCGCAGCTTGAAACGACCTAACTGCCACGTGACAGACCCCGATAGCTTGAAAATATCGAAGTTACTCGGTACTTTCACTCTCCGCCCACCCCCCTTGACCCCCTTGGAACGGTCGCCGCTGGTGACACTGACAATAATGCAAACATTTCCGAGCCACCACGACCCAAAGCAAGAGGTAGCACGCGTTGTAAAGCTAGTGTTATCTTTCAGATATACTGATCAAGCTTCATAAGATATCTTCTGACAGAGTGTTGTTGACTGAAGGTTATTGGAGGCATGGCCGTTTCTACGGGTCATGGAGACGAGACCTGTATCTTTTCCCCATCGATCAAGTATAGACGTCTTGTACCAAGCCGGCATTTGATACTCTGCGCTAACGGTACTCTATTACAATAGGAAGAGATGAGGCGCTTGGATATATTTCACAAGTTTTTTCTCTTAGCACGCAAAGGTTTTCCATTTTCATATCCCATCCACCACAGCCTCCCGGCGAGCATCTTGGACCTCGGCACCGGCACTGGCATCTGGGCCATCTATGTGGCGGAAGAGTACGTACTATTATTGGATGCCGTAGAACAGAGGCTGGTACTGATTCCATTTAAGAATCCTTCCGGCGGCCCATGTCACGGCGGTGGATCTAAATCGAGTCCAGCCCCCCCAGTGAGTTGGCGCCGGTTCGCAGCTCTACGCTGTGACGAAGGACTGACTCGTTCCAGGATCCCACCGAACATGGCCACAGTGCAAATGAATATAGAAGATAGCTCTTGGGCTCCGTTACCGACTGATTTCGATTTTGTACACATGAGACTGCTTCTGGGCAGCATACAAGGCAGCTTGTGGGAGGCTGTTTATCGGAACGCTTTCAAGTCAGTTTATGCGAGGCTCGATCGACTCGTCCTGTGCCCCCCCACATGTAAAAAGACGAGCTATTCTAACCGCTACTAGACATACGGCCCGTAAGAGGGGTATCATAGAACAGGTTGAGATAGATTGGGTGCCGCGATGGGAAAGCAGTGCTAGACCTGACAAATCTGCTCTTCTAGAATGGTCTCAGCTATTCCTTCAAGGGATGGATGGCTTTCAACGCAGTGCGAGAGTGTCAAGCTCCCAAGTGCGGCACATGATGCAAGCCGCAGGCTATATCGAGTTCGACGAAACCATCATTCGATGTTGTGTCAGCCCTTGGTGCGATGATCCGCACGAAAAAATTGTAGCCATGTGGTTCAACGTAGGTCTGACCGAGGCTGTAGAAGCCATGAGCTTGGCTCCCTTGGTAGAGAAGCTTGGCATGGATGTGTCCCAAGTGAAAGACCTCTGCGCGCGATTGCGGAGCGAGATCTGCACACTACGATATCACGCATATTTGAACATGTAGGTTGACAATCAATGCCAGCGTTTGTGCCCTCATCCAAGCTAAAGAGCATACTCAGGCATGTTTGGACGGCAAGAAAGCCATAGAGCATGGTTGTGGGAGGCTTTGTGATTATCACGTCGGCCGTGACAGGTTGAACCGATATTATTAGCTCCACACACCTTGGCCTTAGCATCTGTCTCCGTGCCTTCGTTGTTTTGGCACGGAAGCTCCCTCAAGCTACTAGCTACGTAGTTTGTGTGGTGCAAACTGACACTGACACTGGCTGAAATGACGGTTCTTACTGATGAGAGCAGAAGAGATGGATTCAATACAGTACATGGACACTAAGAATTAGCCACTGGCTATGAAACCTGACTATACGAAAATTTATTAAGTAAAGAAATCTGAGCCCGGATTTTTTCCATACTCAAATTGGTCCATAAGTGCTTTTGGATCACTGATGTGACTCCCGTCCCGAAGCTGCTCCCTGAGGCCGAACCCGGGCACACCTGGGGCGTATGGGGGGTGTCTGCCTAATTCATGAGCTTCCACTGCGCAGTTCCTGAGTTTAGTAAACAGTGGTGTGCAAATAACAGATTTGTTGATGCCTAAAAGGGTGTACTGAAATGTTTACTCGAAATCATGTGGGATGTATAACCGACACTCCGTACTACCGGTATTAGACCGTGCCTACTTAGTAATATACTATTTAACTATCATTCCTACTAAGTTAAATCTAGTATTATATTACGCTATGTATAGTAGGCTTTAAATATAGGGTAGCCTTTATTAAGTTTAAAAGTAAGGTATAGTTCCGCTATGCCTTTATTACACGTTTCTCTTGTTGAAACTTGTGGCACTGCACATCTCTATAGACACCTTATATCCCATAGCAGCCTTAGAATATTGACTCCCAACGAAGAACGGGCGGCTAATTCGAGAAAGCCTTCTCGCGAATGTCTCCAAGCACCACCCACCTTAAAAGTATCTCCGGCCAGACTGCTACCGCTAGGTAAAGCGAGCCTCAGAGCTAGGGATAAAATCACGGTCACTATGGGAAGTGGCCCACTAGAGAGCTACTATTAGAACTAACAAGATGTGATTAAACCGATGGTAAAGCTGATGTATCGATAAATAGGAATTGCTAGAAGCTACTTTTGGCCTGTAGTAGGTGATCTGTCTGCGGCAGGCAGCAGGCGGCAGGACAGGCTGCAGTTTCACTTACGTGGTGACCTCTATCTGCGTTTGGCACCTTCGCAAAGGATTTCTCCTGTACACGTTCCTTGTGCATCTTGTGCACGTTCCTTGTGCATCTTATACACCAAAACCCACGCTTTCCGTACCATAACAAAAATATAACCGCCTAACAGACTTCGCACCCATTTTGGCCCAAGTCGATCCTTCATGGTGTGTGGTTGCAAATTTCGGGGCAAGGCAAACATCACCAAGTAACCAGCAGCCGCAGAGATATATGGCAGCATGAGGGTGGTCAGAACTCCGACAATGTCCGTTTCCGCCTCCATCGTCCCATCCCGCTCGTCCTTCTCCGAGTGGGCAATAGGTAGGAGGCAAACTGAACAGACCTCGGCTGAGCTCTGTTTCCGGAGCTTGCGGTCTAGTTTACTCTCGTAAGGAGGAACCGTTCCGTTGTATGCGAAGCAGCACACAATAACGCCTACAATGTGGCATATTGATAGATCTATGCCACATAAAGCCGAGTATAGTACCTGCCCTTGCGGTTAGTAATAGCTTGTGAGTGCCTAGCATTCCCTTACGCCAGTTGCAAAACCCATAAGCCCAGTGCCCACCATCGGATCAATGAAACCCCATATTAGGGCTGGAACCAGGAAGATGATAAACAAAAGCTTAACCAGCGTGTCACGTATCCCATCATGCCCAGTAGTGGAAAGTATCATAGAGTCCGTCCCAGAAAAAGCCCAGAACGATAGGACACTATACACCAAACCGCCTACAACATCGCCTAGCACACTGCTGTACCCAAGTTTCTGCGTCAGGGACGTTGCCATGTCGCGTTGTTGCTTGGTGCCGTTTCCAACTCGTTGCTTGCGGTTGCGTTTATTTCTCGGCAATCCGACAGATGAGATATTGCAAGCTGTTTTTGCAACTAGAAAGGCGTTTATTGACCTTGTCAATGGGGACGGAAGGCCATGGACCGGCTTGCGGACAGATGGTAAGGCAATAGTGTGTAGAGGAGCTCGCGGGAGGTGGATGTTGAAAGAGTACACAATACGTGCGGAGACACGAAGTGGTACCTGAGGCAGCCATTATGGTACGAGAGGAAAGGGCAGATAAACGTTAATTCAGGCATACGAAGGAAGATGACGTGTCTAGCAAAGGAGTCAGGATTGGCAAAAGCCATTGGGGCAGCCTTGCAAGCCTTGATAGGTTACACGCTGCTGCCTCACCAGGTAAGCCGCCGCCCGTCCTGTCACGCTGAGATTGTCATCGGTAGAGAGCTAGATAAATCAGTTTATTATTAGGAAGAACAAATTTCTACAGCCTGTCCACTCTCAGGGCGATACGTGACCCGCGCATGTGATGGATCATTTATGCGGCCCTGCTTTTCGTTTCAGCGGAGCTCCGCAGTTCCCATCGCCTTGCCTTTCAATTAGCGTCCGCTCTGGCCCCAATTGAATCCGTTTCGCGCCGGCCGTCGTAGGTCGAGCGGGCCCCACCACAACGCCTTCGCAGCCTTCTTCGCATATTTCTCCCAACACGAGTGCAGCAGGGCAAGTTTGATGGCGGTTCTTGGCATACGGGAACACGTTGGCCTTGAAGTCGCAAAGAGAAACAAGAATGAACAGCAGCGATGCTGAAGCTTGCATGCTTGTTGTTAGGTCGTGATGCCTGGTGCGAAAGGAGACAGCCAAAATACAAGAATTAACAAAAGAATATACCACTAACTCTAGTTAACTATAATTCGAATCCTAATCTTAACCCGAATCCAAACCAACGCTTCGCGCAGCGTGCTTCGCACATCCCCTAACTAACCAATTATGTGACGGTACATGCCTGTACATGTCTGTATCGGAAAAATGTTAGCCCAGGCCTAACTCGGTCAGGTCAACTATGTGGAGCTCGGTCAGGTTATCTCTGACCTCGCAAGGGTCCTGTATCGATCCTCGGCCTTGACCACCCCTTCGCGGCCACTAGCAAGTCGCTGCAGCTCTCGTGCTTCTAGAGTGTTTATCCTGGCCTCTTGGCGACGACACACTCCAAAGCGTCATTCCACGGGTAGAACTCGCCCAGATAAGAGCGCTCGAGTTTGCTACACTATGGCCAGCCATTTTGTCGACTGGCTCTGGCGCACTATCGTCGCGCAATGTGATAGAACCGCGTCGTTCTTGAGGCGGCTGTTAGATAGCCTTCGCCCGACGACTGTGGCCAAATCTGTCCGTCTCTCTCTGACAACGCCCGACATCGAAGCTAACACGAAGTATTTGCAATAGGTTCCGCCTCCGCACATTTGCCCACGTACGCTGAAATACCGCCGAACACCAGGACCTTGGCGTCGTAACCTGTTACCAACCCTACCCGATCAAGCTTTTGTTATCCCGGCCACTATACCTTACGGAGAAATATACTTTCGCACCAAGGGAAATTATGTTGGTCAAGGAGCAACTTCGTTCGTGGACAGACTTCCATCTGGCGACATCATAAAATACCCGAAACCAAACCCTTACTGTCCCGAGAAGGAGAACACATGCCGCCAGCAGATGAGGACTGAAGCCGAAGCTTACCAACGCATTGGCGACAATGCGCGTGTTCCAAGACTGATCAGCTGGGATGCCAGCGCGTGCTCCCTGATAATAGAATACCTTGAGAATGGGAATCTTCAATCATATCTGGACGATCACAACGAGACAGTCACGAGCGAACAGAGACGTCTCTGGATGAGACACGCTGCAGAGGCGCTGGTCGCAGTGCACTCGGCGGACATAATACATTGTGACGTTACACCCCGCAATTTTATGCTCAACGAGGCTCTTGAGCTACACATCGCGGACTTCGCGGGATCGTCAGTCTCGGGTTCCCCCCCAACAATCACGACAAGTGCAAGGTTCCAGCGACCAGGATGGGACTGGAAGCCGACGCAAGCTGACGACCTATTTGCGCTGGGCTCTGTACTCTATTACATTCAGACCGGGCATGAACCTTATCCTGATATCACTGAGGAAGAGGTCCACGATCGCTTCTCGGCGGAGAATTTTCCTGAAGTGTCTATGCTCCGCTGCGGCAGTATTATTCGCCGGTGCTGGGCAGGCAGCTGGGATGACGCACAGCAAATTATTGATGCTTTAGCTATCACTGAAGGATCTTAATCTCTAGTTATTTGTAGTTACTTTAAAATGGTTAGCGACGCTCTGTGGTAGTTCTACTGCTGGCCACGTACCTAACGTGTATAGTTGTCGCTATATCCCTCGTCTTTGTGGCTGTCACATTGGCTGCGACTTGTTGACTGGCCTGAGTATTCTACTTTTGACTCGCTCTCTGGGCACTCTTTGCCGCTCGTCATGTACTTCTCGCACCCGTCAGAAATCACCATTTCGCTTTTTTTGTTACAACTGGTTGGACAGCCGGAAAAAGTCATCGTGGTTTTAAGGATACGACACATTATAGCGTAGAAGGGTTGCTGTAAAATCTAAGGCAGCAGCTGAAGCCAGCTTCCTTGACAGCTTTTCTCTCGCTGCAAACCTATTACCCCTCTTTTCAAAGACCTATCACATCTAAACACGCCACGATACACAAAGAGACAGCCATGCGGGAGCCATGCGAGGACGAGGCTGCCACACATTCTCTAGGAGGGTTGACTGGCAAGTCTTGATTGGCTGCCTTGAAGCCGCCAACTCCACACCACCACCAGACAGCGGGCGCGTACTGGGTTCCTTCAAGTGGTCAAGGGAGAACAACAAGAACATCATTGGCGAATTTCTTTAGCACCCAAGTGAAACGCCACCGAAGACCGAGGCGGTAGCAGCAGTGAGCTTTATGGCGGCGATGTAATCCATCTCCTCTTTGAAGTATTTTGCTTCTCTTCTCCAGATGGCTCTGTATAGGTGTGTACACGGAATCCCCACACGATCAAACGACAGCTAATCTCTGCAAAACACAGCTTGGCTTGTTAGCCGACGACAGGCGCAATATACACAGGCTGTAGGGACTTAGTTATAGGGACTTATTAGCTGCAGAAAGGGGTGAGGGGTGCTAACGCAACGACAAGTCTGGCTCGCGCGCGTTGTATCTTGAGCTGGCCGTTGGACGGGGTCTGGAGCATGGAGCATCGACGGACGGCCGTTCCTGGTTCGCGCGCGGATACAACGTCGACAGCAACGTACGCCACTTGCACCAACTTGTTCAACGCAAGAATGCCTGCATTACAGGAGCAGGGCTGGTGAGGCGTCTCGAAGATGGCTTTTCGCGCCAGACGTTATCCGTGGGGACGCATTGCGGAGACGCCACTCCGGCTAGAGGTCAACGCTTTTCGCTAGGGTGTTAAACGAACGAACGAGCTAAGTAGGCGGGTCGACAAACGGCGGGGGGGTGAGGGTCAGGCTCTCGGACAGGGTGGCCCAGTTTCGGCCAGACCAAAGTAGTCCGGTTGTCCGGTTTGTCCGGGCAGTGGTTCTATGGGTCGGTGGCCCCAGCCCCAGCGTTATTACCACTCAGAGCGATGCCCCCATGATACAGAGTAGTCTCTGGCAGATCCGCCGCCGATAGAGCCACAGCAGTGCGGACGGCTCGCGGGGAAGAGATCGTAGATTTCCCCGATCAGCTAGCGACTGTGTAACGGTCCTACCACCGCCGCCATGCATTATTTTCCAGGCTGGCAGCGTCTGTAATGCAAGAATAAGGCTGCAAGAAGGGTAAGCTTGTCTATGTACTGCGCTCAAAGTTTGCGGTTACTCTGTGCTTTGAGAATTGGCGCCCTGCAGCCTGATCAGGTCTCCTTACTGCTATTCGTTGAGCCAGATACTTGGTAACCAGTGAGATGTTGATGAAGTGCACCCCTTCGTTTCCTCATCTGCACGAGAGTGGATGAGGCGGAAATTGCAGCCATGACCCCGACATGGGTCGAATGTCGTGCCACTCGCCCCCTTTCTAGTGTTCTTCCCCACCTTCCGTGGTGCGTGGCACGAGTAGGCGTTTTTGCTTTTCTTTTTTTCTTTCTCGTTGGCTCCGCTGCGGAGCTGATTGATGTGGCCTTGAAAGAACCTGCTATGCCAATCAGTTGCTTTCATCCACGCTGGAAAAATGTCATTGACCTGAGCTGTTCTGAGCTCCCCGCAGCAAGAATGCGAGGAAAACTTCTTGCTCTAGACTAGTCGTGCTGCGGGCTTCCCAGCCGCTCATGATCTCAAGAAGCCTGTCAAACGGCGGTGGCCACGGTGGCCGCGGTGCGCATCCACCGTAACTCGCTTCAGCCTAATCTGTAGCACTGGCTTCCTTGATATCCAACACACTTCGAAGTAACGGGGATTAGGAAATATCTTCCCGGCTACTGATTCCCTACTAGCCTCGCCTAATTTTGGCCAATTTTTTTTTTTTTTTTTGCCCCGAGTATTTATTCAAGACTTCTTTTATATCACCGCGCTGGTAATGTAATGTGGGAAGGCCGGAATTTCAGGGTGAGTAATAAGGGCAAGAATGGAATCGAGTGAATGCGTCTTCTCTTTCCTTCGTGGGGTGGTGGTGCGCGAGACATGTCGCGGGCAATACTAGGTCGCCGAGTTTTCGCTCGTCCCAGGCCTTGAGCATGACCCCGCTCCATGCGCTTGCATTGTGCGAAAATCATTGTCAGAACTTCTCATAATGGGAGCTTCTGCGTGTTTTCGAGGGTTCCCATGGACAAGCCGAGAGGAAGCAGCGTGAATGAGAAGGACCCCAAGAAACCCAAAGAGCCGCACAGGAGATGCAGAGTAGCAAAAGGAAAGAAGATAAAAGACGTGTTCTATTTTCGCACATTCTAAAACGCGATCCCGACAATATCTACACAATTCCTAAAGTCCGTGATCTATCTGCGGCAAGTATCTCAGCCTCATATGCAGACTGGGCATCAGCACCACTGTTCATGCTTGCTGCATTCAAAAGGGCGTTGCGCGCTTGAAGTCCATCCTATTAGCAAGTTGCTTTACGGTTCCTTGTGCTATAAATACCTGGTAGCGCAGTGGTCGTAGCTGCGGCGCCGATGACAAGGTAGTGCCAGAGACGCATGTTGAGTCGTACGTGTTGCTTCTGGAAAATCTTTCTGGGAAATTCGAAATTTTCATGCATGGCACGAGAAACGATGGTGTGTGAGGAGGACAGAAGGACGGCAACAAGTGAACCGGCAAGTGCCTTGCACCACAGTCCCTGAGTCGCGCCGGACGGACTACTTGCCGGTGCTTTTGCCCGCTGTCGCGACGCGGGGACCAGGGTGTGATTAGGCAGGTAGTTGCACTTGCCTGGGTTTATTATCGTTAGTGTCCACTCGGCCCACAACGCGATGCACACTCTTCTGGTAATTAACTAGTAAAAGGGCACTCACAGCCTGGAATTTAGCGTGCTTTCGAGAGTAAGAGTTGTTGGCGATCAACGTTGGCTATTATTATTATGTTGGTTCGCGGAATTTTCCACTGGCTGCTCCAGGGTCTAAACGACGTACGGAAAAACTGTCGATCAGCGCTGACTTGGCCGTCCAGCCCACTCAAGTCCGTGGAACCCGAGGATGGAATCTGGGCTCTTGCCCATGTCTCTGGCACATGTACTGGTAGACGTGGAGGATTGAGATTCGTTAGGAGCTCCTCAATCAGGGGTACAAGATCCGCGCAGCACCGAGGCCCGCAGCAGGCTGCCCGTCCTTGCAAAAGTTCCTGCAAGGTGACAGCCGTCTACGTCTGCGTTGCGGCTATTCCGAAGATGGAAGCTGCTCAAGATGGAAGCTGCAGAGCCGGAATCACCCTCGCACATCATGCTCGTTCCGCTGCTGATGATTTACTACATCAGCCAGCCGAATCCTAGGTTTTTGTGACACAGACACGCTAATGAACGCCACAGCGCATTGCTGTCCCCTGTCGGGCCATTAACGTTGCTTCCTAGTGGGCCACACCCGCCGAGAACCGCCCCAATTTGCCACTTGTGTCGTGGCTGCTGATAAGCTAACTTCAAGATGTTGGGCCGGGAGCGGGCGTCATTTCTCGAGTGGGACACATCTCCGAGGTGCGGTTACTTGTATACGTACTGGTACTGCCAGCCTGATTTATGACTGCCCAGTACAGATTAGTCCTTGCCAATAGGGGATGGCTCCCCAGCCAGCGCTGCCCGGCTTGGCTGGCGACTCGGCCCGCCTCTTGCCAGATGCATTGACAAATGTGAGAATACCCCGCGGTTGCGAGATTGCCCCACGGTTCTGGGCTAGGACGGCTTGCATCCGAGGAAGCCAGGCCCTCAGGATCGCTGAGCCAGCAAATGTCGGGCGCCTGCCGCCTTTCTTTCCTTTTATCGCGTTCAAGTGCGCCTGGTCTACTGTCTGCTGGAGACCTTCGGCCGCGAGGCTGTTTTCACGAGGAGCAGTATGATACTTGTAGAGAGCACCGGTTCACGATTTCTGCTTCTTCATGTATCAATGATCCTTGGCTTCTGACATTACCGAGTATGTAGAGATCAGCAGCAACTAGCAGGGGACGCCGTGCCCAATCGTCTTCATCTCCACACCAGAATGCTACCTGGAGATTTTGTTGGCTCTGTCATTGTTGCTTCTGAGAGGCATTCTGTTTTTTCCGCTTCCACAACTCGATTTCCCCCCGCCCCATCGCCGGGCAACTATAACACCTACACCAAACCGTCTATCACTGCTTCCGTTGCTTTGCTTCTCTTCCCACTCTCCTCTTTTGCCAGTTGCTTTATTCAGCCGTGGTGAGATTGGCCGTGCACAGCGCGCCAACGCAGACATGGACAGCACATTCGGTCCTCGGCTGTTGGGCCATTTCGATTTCACGCTTCTCTTTGAGCATACCATATTTGAAATCGTGCCCTCCTTGATTCTCATATTCACTTTGCCCTTCTACGTGCACAAGATCCTTACTTGCCAGCGCCTTGTGCGACCGGGCTGGCTTCTATGGGCCAAGGCTACAGTTGCAGTTGGCATGGCTGCTGTCCAACTAGCAAGCGTGATATTTTGGTTCAAATCCCCCTTGGACTCGAGGGTCGCAGAAGCAGCCGCCATCCTTTACTTTCTAGGCTCCATTGGAGTTGTCATCATTACCTACGCCTCTCATGCGTATTTCCTTCAACCTGTCATTTTTCTTGCTTCGTACCTGAATGTGACGCTACTACTCGATTTAGCAACCATCTACACGTACTATCACAGGACGGGTTTAGACACAATTGCTTGTCTCACTTGCTTCCTCCCGGCCCTCAAATTTCTTCTGCTCGTCTTGGAGGAAACCCCAAAGCGATCCCTCATTATCGCCGAGAATCGAAACCTGCTCGGTCGCGAAATTACAGCAGGCTTCTGGAACAGAGCTACGTTTTTCTGGATAAATCCACTTCTTCTCTTCGGCTTTCGCCATATCATCCATAATGGTGACTTGTCTGATATTGGAGAGCA
Organism: Akanthomyces muscarius; assembly: GCF_028009165.1. Lineage (NCBI taxonomy): Eukaryota > Fungi > Ascomycota > Sordariomycetes > Hypocreales > Cordycipitaceae > Akanthomyces > Akanthomyces muscarius. Next base: position 228,272 of record NW_026611614.1, on the reverse strand, counting down.
ATTCGACTCAAAGCATTTATACCAGAAGCTGAAAGTATCTTGGGAGAAGCAAAACCAAACTTCGAAGCATGCTCTTCTCCGAGCTCTTATTTTCTCTATGCCGTGGCCTTTCATTTTCGTTATGCTTCCACGTCTCTTTCTTGTCGGCTTCATCTTTGCCCAACCGTTTCTCTTGCAAGATGTAGTCAGCTATTCCTCGAGCGAGATGACGCAGCCTGATCACATATCGAAGGAGCAAGAAGCAACATCGCTTGTTCTGGCGGCCGCACTCATCTTCTGCGGCAAAGCAGTAAGTAACTTCAACGCATTGGCCCTATTCCGGCCTTGTTCTAACTCAGTCAAGATATCAAGAACGTGGTTCAGTCACATCAAAAACCAAATCATGGTCTGCATTCGAGGAGCTCTGGCATCAGCGGTATATGACAAATCTCTTCGGTTGGGCGTAGCAGAATCCGAAGATTCTGCCACGGTCACATTGATAACCACTGATATTCCTGCCATTGAAGCAGTCATCTCACTGTTGTATGATGTCGTGGCCATGATCCTTGAGGTGGCTTTCGGCACCGCAGTACTTACTCTGTTTGTCGGTGCCGCTAGTGCTCTGGCCGTTCTATGCACCCTTAGTACGTCCTCTCGAAGAAATGATGAAACCAACTCTCAACTGACAGTGTATACAGTCGCGACCATACTATCCAGGCGGATAGCCAAGCAAATAAGCCTCACACGGAAGACATGGAATGAACGTATCCACGATCGCGTGGCTGCTACATCCAATATACTGGCGCAGATAAAGGACATCAAAATGACAGGCCTCGCACCATCCATGGGAAAGTATCTGAAAAGCCTGAGAGCGAAAGAAATAGAGGCATCTCTGCACACCAGACAAGCAAACTGTATCTCATTTGGCCTCGGTATGTGAAAGCTACACTCTCGCCCTAAGGCAACATGCTAACTGCTAAAAGGCGCATTTGCGGACGCTATGACGCCAGCTGCTGTTGTAGCTGGGGGTTTGTTTTGGACCAAGACCTTAGAGACTACGTCAACGGCTCGCTTCTATGCCATTCTTGCCGTGGTGACACTGCTCACTGATCCTCTTACGAATTTCATTATATTGCTTCCGGGATGGTCTGCTAGCTTTGCATGCCTTTCTCGTATCCAAAGCTACCTTACGCAAGAAGAGTTGCAAGACCCTCGACGTACCCGTGCATCCGTTCACCAAGGTTCCCGTTGCTCCTCAAATTCGAGATCCGCGCGGCCACGGGAGGATCTCATCCACCTTCAAGGTGTCAATGTCACACTGGACCTCACTGGCACTATTTTGCGCAATGCCTCAGTTGTTATACGATCTGGTGAGATCACCATGATTGACGGCACTGTTGGATGTGGCAAGTCGACACTGTTAAATGTGATGCTTGGCGAAATGCCGTTGAGAAACGGTACTGCAACGCTCTCAACACGCTCGATTGCCTTCGCGGGGCAGAAACACTGGCTACTGAACACGACAATTCGTCTCAACATCATTGGACATAAAGCCTATGATGCGGTTCTTTATACACGGGTTGTACATATTTGCGACCTGGGTATTGATTTCGAGCAACTCCCCGACGGGGACGAAACTGTGGTTGGCAGTGGAGGTTGTCAGCTCAGTGGTGGGCAGAAACAAAGAATTGTTAGTAACTAATTTGATGGTATCTGGTATAGTCATTTAATGCTAACCTCTCTGACAGTCTATTGCCCGTGCCCTGTACGTCGAAGCAATCGTGACGATATTGGACGATCCATTCAGCTCGCTGGATCTGGAGACCGCCTCAGTGATTCGCCTCCGGCTCTTTGTGGACGGGCACGCCACACTCGATGGAAGATCGTTGGTTATGACCACAAGCATGAGTACGTGAACCGTCATTTCCAGTTCAACCTGTTCCTGAAATAATGGAAACGTGTAAGAGCGGCCAAACGCGAGATTCGATGAGGCTAATGTGTGATCAAAAACTGCAGAGCAGCATCTAGTGGACGCCAATACTATCTATCGCGTTCAATCTAATGGCTTTGTCGTGCAACTAACGCAAGAACAGGTAGACGCGGAGCTAGAAGAGCTGGCGAGAAACCATCGAGCTGGAGTGGTCTCTTCCGCTGAAACCGATGCAATTTCTGTGGCGTCTGTTGAACCACCTGAAGTCGTGTCGGCTACTGGCAATGACGCTGACAATCAGCAAGAAGGTACATCCAAGAAATACAGCAGTTTCTCTGTTTATAAGTATTTCCTGCAACCGGCAGGCATTGTCGCTGTTATCATTTGGTTGGTACTCAACGGCTTCGCCTCGGCCTCCGAAACAATGCCGAGTAAGTCGTCCCTTGTCCGTTGGTTAGATACGCAAGGTTTCGCTCACACGTACAGATGTTTATATTCGGATATGGCTTGAGACAAATCCCACTGACTATCGGTACTACATTGGGTATGCGCTGGTTTGTCTTGCACACCCGATACTTAATGTTGCGAATGCTGCGTGAGTACTCGACGTCCGTTTTCCTGAAGTATAGTGGCTTATTGAGGCGCAAGGTTTTTTTTCTGGTTTATCAACACCCCAACGATCACTAAGTTGCACGACAATCTTGTCGATGCTACCTTGGGGGCGACTTTCACGTTCCTCGCAGAGGAAGACATCGGGTCTATCTTGAATAGATTTAGTTCCGACATGAATTTGGCAACACAGAGAATCCCGGGCCTGATTCTGCCTACTGTATGGCGTAAGTTGTGCCGTCTTGATATGAGACAAAAAAGTCGAAATTGACCTGGGACTATCTCTTAGGCGCTTACACAGTTGTGATGGATATTGCCATTATCAGCTCTGGAGCTTCTTATGCAGCACCGATTATCCCATTCTTCAGCTTGCTCATTATTGCCGTTCAGCAATTTTACTTGTCAACATCTCGACAGCTTCGCGCTTTAGAACTCGACACCACGAAAATATTAGTTCGTCACCTTATTGAGAGCGCCGCCGGCATCACGCATATCCGTGCGTTCTGCTGGCAAGGGGAGGTTATGAATGAGTTCTTCGCTTTGTTGGACATTGCACAACGACCGTTCTACCTACTATACTGCGTCCAGCAATGGCTTGAGTGTGTACTCGACCTCTCCACTGCTGGCGCGGCGATTCTTGTAGTCACGTTCGCGGTGAAATTCTCGAACACAGCCTCGGCCAACTCTATGGGCTTAGCATTTCTCAGCCTGATTGGATTCAGCAACACTGTTGGGGAATGGGTGAAATCGTCTGTGGCTATGGAGACAGCCTTCGGGGCTGTTGCACGCATTCGCGCTTACTCCGAAGCAGCTCCCAAGGAGAAATATAAAGATGACAAGGGGCCGGTGTCCGCAAGTTGGCCTCCCCAAGGTGTTTTAGAGCTAAATTGTGTGTCCGCAGTTTATGGGTAAGTGGCGCTGCCAATGTTCAATATTATATATTACTAACTACTATCATTTCCTCTAGAAACCAAGAGCCAACCCAAGCTGCTCAGATCGACAATCTCACTGTCACTATTCAGCCTGGTCTGGGCGGACTTGGTATTACTGGTCGAACTGGAAGGTATATTGATTATTCTCTGCAGCCTATTCTGCTCTTGTGGTGTCCTCTGCTTACCATTTTCTCCAGTGGCAAGACGACAATATTACTGAGCGTTCTCAATCTGATCAACTACAAGGGAACAATTTGCATTGACAACCGCGAAATTCGCACAGTCTGCCCGGACTTCCTACGTTCACAGGTTACCACTATCACGCAGGGTGGTATATACTTGCTCGGTTCGGTGAAATTCAATCTCGACCCATTCGACGCTTCGCTGCGCCCGCCTACGTGCATTGTAACCAATGCTATGTGTGAGGCTATGCTGCACAGGGTTGGGCTCTGGGGTATCATTAGCGCACGTGGAGGCTTGACAGCTCGGATGAAAGATATGAGGCTTTCGGGGGGGCAGCGTCAGCTGTTTCAGTTTGCGCGCGCCATGTTGCACCATCAAACAATGAGAACAAAGATTGTTTTGATGGACGAGCCAACATCGAGCCTGGATGAGGAGACAGAAGCTCGGATCGTCACCATCCTTAGCACCGCATTTGCTGGATGTACTAAAGTGGTCATTTCTCACCGAGCAACAGCTCTGAATAGCACCGATTCTATCATAAAGATGAACGCGGGCCGAGCCCAGCTCGTCAGGTAGACGTTGTGCCACTGAAGGAGAGGAGCTTGGAGGATCACTTGTATGTATATTTTTGTTGATAATTGCATGTATGTTTTTTCCCTGTGCGCGTGATTCTTACGCAGCGTTGCCAGGGCAGCCAAACATGAATTAAATAAACTCTATCTAATATACTATTATATCCGCATAGAGGGCTAAAATATGCTAAGATCGTTGCGCTTCCACAGGCATTCTATTAGGGAACACGTATTCCAACGGGCTCGTTGTATACTCTCTGCGGCTGATGGCTGACAGCGGCATGCTTCTTCGCGAGGCAGTGCGTATAGGCCGTAAAGGGCAATTAACTTGCTACATGCGAGCTTGGCAGACTTCAGACAGCCGGGCTAGTGCGCGTAGGTATTGCGTTTATTATAGAAGATGAGAACTGTGAGGCGGCTAGGGAAGCTAAAACATCTGCTACAGCGTCTGCTAAAACAGCATGGAAGATGGACAATTGTGCCTAAGCGCTTATAGCAGGTCTGCAAAAATAGGCAAAAATAGGCAACGCCATCAGCCAGCTCAATTTTATAAAGCATGGAGCCTTTGAGAGAGACACCAGCTCTGTTTGTTTTCGGCGAGGTAAATTCTTTGATAATTATGCCGAAATATATGGCCACTGTCGTCGGACCGTATCAACAATTATGCGTTACAGGACATATGTTGGCGGCCATTTGGCGTCCAAGTCGGTCGTATACCGATCTGCCATATTCTGCATACGCATGAGCAGTCATACCTTACCTGATGGATTCTCAATTGTCTGTAAGCCTCATATTCGCGAATGTGACATCAAACCGCGCGCTCTCTCACAGCGCAAGAGACAAGCGTGGGCATTAGAGGCGATACGCCCCGCCGAACGCCACCGTTGGCCACTCTTGGCTGGAGTTGCCAGATAGACGTAGATACGTGACAGAACCTCAAATGTGCGCCTCGAACAAGGTCTACTCCAGGAGCAGATAATATGTAATGGGATTCATACACCTTCTTCGATATAGTAAGCCTTACTATATAGACTGTAAAGAACCTCTTACCGTAGTCTGGTACTGTTGCAGGACACTGACGAGAGTACACTACAAGCCGCTGATGATATCGCAGCCACATCCAGCAAAGCAAATCTCCTGCAATTTGATGCGGAGCAGTGGACGGCTAGGCTTATTGAACTTTGTTGGCGAGATTATGTAAGGCAGAGGCGCTTCAAGATATAGAGCAGCGATATTCGGCCTTTTGTGAACGAATTTGCCGTGACTGGGTTAGCTGTGCCGGCATTGGGTTCTATTCCCCATTGAGAAATAAGGAATCGTGCATGATGCAGACGTGTTGGCATCCACTGCATCAGAGTTCCTCAATTGACATGAGAAGCAGTACTCACACGTAACACTTGAAAATATATGCAGATCTTTATTCTGCCACCGTATCTCAGCAAAGTTTTCTCCGCCTGCATTATTTTTCGCCCTATATTGATCCTGCCGCGGTTAGCAGGAACAAGATTTACTGGCGAATTTCCGGTGTCAAGGTTCGAACTCGTGTAGATGTTTTCAAAGCATTCTCTGCCTAAACGATGGAGAGCCTGACAATCAATTTCACAATCAAGCCAGCGATAGGAGTGAAGCTCTTTCGTGTGTTACGGCGATCAAGCGGATGTTATCCTGCCAGCATGTTTAAAGTCCGCATGGAATAGCAGCCAAGTTAAAAACTATCCTGCATTCTAGCTTCGCTCGACACAGCCCACCCATCGCACCACACGCACCGATTTTGCACAAAAACTAAGATTATCACAGCAACCTATGTACGATTCTTCGTTCCGATGCGGTTGTGAGATTCTTGCTCACAGCGGCACCGTGAAAGACGAGCTTACATGAGGCCGCCAGACCAACTGTGGGCCGCCTACTCTGCGTGCAAAAGGCATCAGTCCTCGTCACGTTGACCGCAGCATCTCGACAACAACGAGGCAGAGAGTCCACTGTGAAGGAAAGAATAACTGCTATAAAAAGGGAGCCGTACATTATACCAAGATTCTATCTATCTCCTTTGTGCTATGTGCTTATATGCCCTCACTACTTTCAACAGTGCTGCTTCCCTCCGATATTTCAAGACATTCCTCGCTGTAGTTCCTTGGACCATGCATCACATTTCGACTTGATCCAGTAGTCAACAAATTACAAAATACCCGACGGTGGCCCCGTCTTGTTGACATATATAACCTTGCCCTGCCTTTCGCGCACCGAAATGGCGAGCCGCCGGGCCAATTTCCTCGGGCAACTGAATGCCAGGCTTGTTCCAAGAATAATAAGCATGTCGGCCTTGATCTCATCTTCCGCGATAATATCTTCAATTTCTTCCCCCTGAGGGTGTTCGTCGTCAGAACATATGACGCTCAGATAGAGTTGGCCGATGGCAATTTTGCGTTAGCCGCGATCGGTCCTTTCCCTGCATCTCTCCTAACAGTGGCGGCAGCTGAATTCTGTGCCGGCATCTAAAGATAGCCTGATGTTCTCCTGTTCGTATTCTTTCTAATTGAATGTCGAGCAGCAAAGTTCGCATCTCAAAATTCTAATAGCGCCGTGTAAGAGAATGCACGTCGGGGGGCTAATCGACTGAGCAGTCATGTTAGTGCTCAGTCCTGCCTCAGCCTCAAGACCGTCCACGTTCTGGCTATAAAGGCGTAGCAACTTTCCCATATTCCGTAATTGGAGAAAAGACTTGTGCGTTTTCATCGGCTTACTCTTCAGTACGGCATCACGAAGAGAGACAGCGTGTTCTATGAACTTTTGTCTGTCGTCGTCCGTTCGGAGGGAAGACCGCTGAAAGGGATTTCCATTTACATAGCGGCCACCATCCGAGTAATAGTCCTAGTCTAGTCTGTATCATAGCATCAGTAATAGGATATATAAGGAACCTTAATTCCAGCTTTCGTGCTAATTCCCGCCCCTACTAAGATAACAATATTGCTTGCCTTCGCTACTTATACTATGACATCCGTTAGGTGATCGCGTCCAAGACGCACTTTACTCTCCTCTCCCATGCCGAGACGAGGCTCCAGCATCTTCGGCAGGTCACCGGCCGCACAGGTAGAGCCGGGACGTCTTGGCATCAGTTGGTATACTATCGCAGAGTGTCTGAATATGTAAGGAGGAAAATGCATTCCGTCCAACAAGAGGGGAGGGGGAGGCTCTTATATAGCTGAGCTCACCACGTGAGGGCTGGCTTATGCATTCGACTAACATGGCTCTACTTCCGATATCGCTCTAGCAGGCTTTCATCTGCGTGGAGCGCATCCGAGCGCCTGCTGCGTACGACTACGAACGCCCTCCAATTGTAGCATAGAGCCGGATTGAAGCTGAGACACCGCCTGAGACTCAATCATGCTGAAGCTATTCGCGACGTCTCCTCTTTTTTCTGTTTGTCGAGGGCTATCAATATCATCTTTCTTAGCAGACTTAAGGATAAGCTCGTAAAACGAATATAAATGCTGTCAGCTTCATTTGCAGGCTAGGATAGTACAATGGTGTCCGCCTAATAGATGCAGTGGGTTTCCAAAGGAGAATCTTCCGATCATTACTTTACTTTAACCTGTATTAATCAATTGCTTGAGCTCTTCTATGCTTGTCCTATTCTGAGTATTACACCTTTTATGCCATAGTGTGCCAAAGTGACAGAGATTATCTATGCAGATAGTCGCCCCTTGTACTGTAAAGGAATACCTACCATCTCCGGGGCCGTACACAACTTCAGTTTCTTCGAGTAAGCACTTATTGCTTTGAGGTACAGAATTGGAACTGCGAGTTTTCCATACTTATTCTCCATATATGTGTCGCGCTTCACGGTCTGTACCCACCTGCCGTCGTTGGGCTGCTGCAAAATCAACTGGATCATCGGGTTAAAGAGCGTGGCATATCTGCCATGGTAAAGTTTCTTTTAGTTGATAAGCTTGGAGTCTGCCTCGGAAGCCCGAGACAGGATAACGGACTGATCATCATAGTGGACCCTGCTATCTGCGTTATATAGAGAACGGACTCCAACGCCTGCGAGGAAAGTCATTCTTGTCTAGCTCTGCTAGAGCTAGCAACTTTGAGAAATCTCTATCCTTGCGCACGACAGTTCTCCAGGCGGGTGCGTGTCTATGCTTCGCATCACTGTAGCGTAAGAGGTCAAAAGGGGAGTTCCATCGGACAATATTTGTAAACATGGTTTCATCAAGTTCATCCGCGATCATTAACCCCAGCTCAGTCGGCAATGAATGGAATTCTTGGTGATATCTGTCGATGCTCCTTTCACCCCATAAGATGCTTTCCGAGCTTTAATAGTTTCTATATCGTCCACTTTTCCCTTTTCGAATATAGCCCGCGAATAGGCAGACTCGACGTTTCTGAAGGTTGCTGTTTCTGACGGGGCAACTTTGCCGAGCTTTGTTTCTATCTCTCCTGGAAATTCTGACCAACGGCCAATCGAAATTCGCAAGATCACGAGGCGCTGAGTTTTTGGCCGAGTTAAAGCTACCAATGCGCATAAATCCAGACTCAGCTCGCAACACTGCGAGCCTGGGATCGTGATAGAAGCCGCGAATGGTTCTGGAAAGATTAAAGCTTAGACCCTGCTCTTTAACCAACTCGTAGAGCCGCTGTCGCAACCAGTCGATAGGTTCAATATCGAGATGAAACCTAAGCAGCTCCTTAACTATATGGCAGAGCTGGTAGAGAGTGTCATATGAGCTGATACTCCGCTTTCCCGCGATTTTCATATATTAGCGTGTGGTGAACGGGATTCAAAACCGTGCTGTGGTCAACAGGTATTCTTGGTTGCTAAGCCATGCCACCTAGCACGGGAAGCTGCCTCCACTCCTAATGCCGCATGTCGAATGAGATGACTTAATGCCTACATTCATTCATCCATTCATTCATTCAATTGAAATCAATATTGTTCAAATCTCGAATTTAAGATAAGGTTTTGATGGGATGATACATAGAGTGGGTTGAACATAACTAGATTATTATAACACTTTGGGCTTCCGTTTAGTTAATACGCCTACCGCTTTTTCTACTTACGTAACTTCGTCCTGTCGATACGAACATAAAGAAGTCGAAAGATCGGTTTCAGTCTTAGATTACAGTATAATCGCTGTGACGGTCATCTATAACTACATATATTATGGTCCTCTAATCACTGGAAGGACACGAAAAGTGAGACAATTTACGATGATTGAGCTGTAAAATACGACGTCTATTAAACCATTGACATGCCGTTCTGATATTCAAACACCAAAATACACTAAGTCGTCGTCTGTAGATGATGCGCCGACGTGAGATCCTCCGCAGCTGGAACACGTGCTATGACACTCCGCCTTAGAAACTCCAGGCATAGTCTCAGGTTACGCCCTTGCTCCGCGTTCGATCCGTTCGGTCTCAGGCCATGTGTAATCCTGTGACCATGTAGACCTCTCTGGCTTCATCGATGACGGGAGCGCAAGACCTGCCACGGAAGCACTCCGTAACCTTCAGTGCCGCGATGTCGTCAACAGGGGACTAGGCACAGAAATAATTCTTTCACGGAAGCAGCTACAGCTTCCTTGCGGTTCTTCTTTCGTTCCTCCATAGCTTTCAACACCCGCTTGCCATCGCCGCCTACCCAGCCAAACTCACTACCCTGCCCTATTTGTCCAGTCTACCGCTTTGCTTACTTATCTGTGTTGCCACCGGTCCGCCATCCTTCTTTCTCATCTTTTCCGACCACTGGCGTATAGCGTCGTACAGCCTCGCCAGTAGCTCCTATAGCGAAGCTTCCGTCCCTAGCGTTGGGCCCTTGATTATATACACACTCCCGCGTACAATCTTCTCTATTGAGAACATTATAGCACTAAGTGCCTTGCCTTCTTCGTTTTCGCTGCACATAAAGCCTGACCGCCACGGGAGAGGCGACTATTCTTCGTCAGCAAATACCTGCTTAACTGTCCGTAAGATCTCACCCCACGCTTCGCACGCAAATCGAGCGGCATAGTAATTCCCATTGTCGAGTAAAGGTTCGTCCAGAGTCATCTTGCCAATCGGGCTAGAAAAGAATGCCATATGGTGTCGGGCTAATTCTATGACCACCCACTCTAACCATTGGGAAACGAATTCTACCTCGTTATCGACGCAGGCCTTCTCCGTTCCTCTTCGCCGATGGTACTCTAGGATGGCTGGCCTAAAGTCATCTCGAAGCTACGGTTTGTTGTTCCTCTGCTGATACACGATGATCGTCAGCTCAGGGTTGAGCCAATCCACGACGTGGCTCACAACCCGTGCTAGAGTCTTTCCTTCCGCATTAGACATTTTACGCAATGCACCGACATCGGGAAACTCGAGCGACTGATTGTTTCTCACATGCTCAAAAATCGCCGTATACGCCTGATCATTGACATGAGAGAGGAAACCTGGATGCCTCCGCCGCCCTGCCATACTAGACACTGCGCCCTGTGCATCGGGAGGAAAGAACAACGCCTCCCGCGCCTGTCAAGTCGCTCCAGCCGGCGTCTCTGCCACTAGCAATTCCAGTCTTCTGCACTGACCATCATACCTGCGTTTCCTGGAAATTCCCCGAGAGTCTTCAGCGCACGATCCAGGTATCTCATCAATACTGGTTTCCTTCAGGTCAGCATCGTGCCAACCTTGCCTTTCATCGCGCACAGCGCACACGTACCTCGTCAACTCGTAGGCTCGCCATCCAGTGAAATGTGGTCACATGAAAATTGGCCCGCCTGACTTCCGTCTCGCTCCACCACGTCAGCATCTCCCTCCACCGATTGTTCCTCCACAATGTCACCACGCGATCTACTGGAAACTTAGATTCCCCTTCCAGCAGTAGCATCAGCTCCAGGCGCTACTAGACAGTTTACTTGTTGCCGTCGAACAAAGTCTCGACCCGTTTGTACGCCTACACCATTTATGCCCATATCTCCCCTTCGCTGTCCGGCAGCATGACATCGCGCCGGTTTATACTCACTTTCTCGTCAAGGTTTCCTGGCATGCCATCTACGCCTCGTGTAAGCCTCTCTTCGCGTTCTCGCCGCTACATTGGACAACATACCTTCATCATGAGCCACGCACGGCCTGCCGCTGACGAATCGCTGGGAACGTAGCCATCTTTTCTTTCCAGCCCCATGCTCGTCGCCTATTTTTCCATTCATCGCTTCGATAACAGACAACAGATCATATAGTGCCTCTTTGCCATGCACATTAGGACACGGGCACGGGGAGGCTTTTATTTATGCATATGAACGCACTGTTCACAACAAAGGCCCCTCAACAACCAACGGAGGTGACCTGCGCGAAACCCCGCCTCTGCCGTCAGCGGCAGCTGTGGGTCTCTGGTGACTTGGCTGCTTTCTCTGGTACCGTTGCTGTATCCTCCATTGGTCTCACGATCGTAACATGACCTACAGGGTATTAGCTAGTAAAGCAGGCGCTACACCGGCGGGTACGATACTACTTCCATTCTTCACGATACAGATTCGTATTCTGACAACGTGGATGAGGGTGCCGAGGGGGACGTCGATCTCTTTGTCGGGGGTTCTGTTGCCGGAGAGGTCGCGGCTGATAGCAGTAACCCTGGCATGGACGCTGTCGCCTTGAGCTTGGCCTGTCCTTTGCAAGAGGGAGGGCAATGCTATGGCCGTGACGCTAGAGGCAAGCGTGGCAGTGATGGTGACGATGGCAAACCTCATGGTGAGGATGATGAGCAGTTCGATTTGAGGTGGAAGCGCGGAATTCAATTGAATGAAGTTGGCCCTGCTGCTGTACAGTGAAGGGCGCTGTCAGTGCCGCCCCCTAGGTACGTTAACTAACGTTAATTAATTAGCGAGTGTGGTGGGGGTCGGTCGCCTGTGGGTTGCTGCACCCAAACTGGATCTTTTCCGTTCGCTTTCATCACGTCTTCATCATGTCCGAAATATATAGCATTTTCTATTTCAGATCTAGCTATGGCGCCTCCATTTTTTTCAAGCGCGGCATGTTTTCGCTATGTACTGTTGTGAGCAGTATCGGTGTCCTCATAAACACACTGTTTATTAGCGCATTTTAGCGGCACTATCAGCTCTTGGAGTTTCTTGATTGGCCAAAAATTACATAAAGTGGGTCTCAGTCAGTGTGCAGGAGGACACCGATAGTGCTCTGCACAGTAAACTTCTAATTACAAAGATTTTCCAACTTTACCACCGGACGTCTCAATCATCTAGCGGTAAAGGAGGGTGGGGCAGTGCTGCAAGAAGCGTAGAAAACCGCTGCGCCTAAAATAAATAACTTAAAAAACTTAGGGCGCTACAGTACATAATTTCGCCCTTCACTGTATAACTAGAGAAATGCGAAATAAATGTCACACTTTTAGGTAAACAAGAATAATAGTGGCAGCCATTTTGGTCTCCAGAGCAGCGCCCGCCCGACTAATTTTGCGTCGGGCACCCAAAACTTCTTGGTGGGATAATGGGCGGTTGAATTCGGCCGTCTTTTTAACACAAGTGCACCCATTAGTATGTACTAGATGTATCGGCGGTTGGCGTCTCATCGCGTGGGTGGACGGCCAAAACCAACCGCACGGCACACCAGCCCCTCAGCGCTGGAGCACACTGCGCCAGTTGTAACCTACGCGGCGGCTTTCGCTCAAACGGGGAAAACAAGCCCAAACAAAAAAAAACACATCAAATTCATTGGCCCAAAGATGAGCATCCGAAGAAAAGAGACGGCGAAGTGGCCTGAGCATGATCAGTATCGAGAGTCCGCAACGGGCCGCAGCACTCACCAAACAGGATGGTCCGAGGGGTGATGGTCGCCCAGATCTCGCGCGACGTGAGCACGGTGGGCACGCCGTCCCACTGCCAGCGACCGCGTAGCCTGAATTGGTGTTGAAGTTTGCTTTGTGACCCCACACGAGAAGTAGTCTCAGCGACCGAAAGCCAATCACGTCCGTGAGGCCAGGCGCAGATTTCATGCATGGGCGTCTGCACCAGGGCGGACCGAGGAGCGTAGAGCCACAAGCGGCGACCTGGCACCTGTGGCCGATACGGCAAGCTGATGTAGGGCCAGACCTTCAACGACTTGTTGAAAAATACTGGGAGCAATTAGTGCACTGCTTTGGTGTGTCGGCACCGCTGCACACGGGGGCATTATTACTCCTGGAAGGATGATGCCGCGCCGGGCTGATCTCTCCGGCCCATTGCCATCACCGCCGTCGTCCCCGAGCTCAACCACAGCAGGGCTGCGATGTAGAGCCGGTAGTACTCCCAGAGCCATCTCTCTTTTGGGCGTAGATGCTTATGATATTCTGAAGAGTCTGATGGGTGTCAAAGAACATGGACTGTCGTATATGATGATGTACCCGCGTTATGATGGCCAGCAAGGAAGCAAGAAAGTGCTTGATTTGATGAACTTATATGGCAAATCACTTCGGAGGCTTGACTTGTCTCAGCATACGGAGGAGGTCGGAGCGGAGAAATCGTTTGAAAGGTTTGCGGAGGTTCACGAGGAGTTGCTTCAGTTATGTCTCGGAGATGCGGACGCAGTATCAGGTTGTAACATTCTCTGATTCTTTTTTTGTACATCTTCGAGCAGACTTAGCATACTGTTTGACATTACACTGTTTCAAAAAAAAAAAAAATCGAGCTGCCCACACAGTATCAACATAGTCATACGCGCTGTAGACTTCAGCTGACCTCGACCGTCGGCTCATGTAGAGTTGCGTTCATGTTAAAGAAACCGCTTCTACTCCTAGCAGTGTTGTCCAGGTTGGGAGTGCTCGATTCCGCGTTATCTTCTTTCTTTAGGTAATAATCAAGCCACCAAGGGTTCTCGGACCACGGAGCGTAGGTGGCTTTAGGGGCGGGGCCAACATCCTCACCAAGAATACAGCTGACTTCGGCCCAACCATTTGAACGGTTTGCCGACCGCTCATCAGGTGTTAAAGCCCACTGTGAATGACGGTTCAGTGCTTGAATGAGCCTTTCCACTTCCCACATGCCAGCGTACTCCGAACCGTGCTCGTTCGCCAAGCGCTCCTCCAGAAGGTGGAACCAGGACCCTTCCGGCAGACCTTGTGCCATCCTCCTGACAGAAAACCACTCCCAGTAGGGAGGGAAGAAGCCGCTGCTCTCCATATCAATAATACCACAAACTTGCCTATCCGAAACCATTATGTTGCTCCAATCCAAGTCACCGTGGGTGAATACGTTCGGCATGTCGTGCAATGCCTCACACCTGAGCCGAACGTAGTCTACGGCACTGTCACAACAAGTATATTCCTTTATTCGCTCCATAGTGAAGTCGAAGCTGTTCCGCAAGCCTGGTCGAAGAGCCTGTCTGTTTAAAAGGGCGGCGTTGATGGAGGGGGATTGCAAACGGCGAAACTGGCCGACAAGTCTAACGACCTGGTCTGCTAAGTCTTCCCTCTCCTGAGAGGACAGGTCAGGCCAGGCATATTCGAGTGTTACTCCGGGCATCTTCTCCATAACGAGGTGCTCGAATCCACTCGTCGTATAGAAGTCGTAGACACGGGGTACCGGTACGTCCGTATGTTCAGCGACGAGCTCGAGATTCCGCCGTTCTGCAAGGAGATCAGATCGGCCAAGGCGCACGGATTTTCGAATCGTATGATCTTCTTGGACGGAGGTCTCTCGATTAATAATGCTGCCGTCCGAGAATGGGTGTGCTATTTGATGTAGCACTTTAACCACTCTATCAGTGCATGGATGTGGTTCCGGGAACTTTGCCTTGGCTAGGTAGTCGGCTGTTGCCTGGCGACGAGTTCGAGCATTTGGTGCATTGACGAAGTAAAGCCCGTCCAGCACTGGTTCATCGAGGAAATCGATCATAGCCTTCACTGTTGCTCTGTTGAGAGCAGCATGAGTTAAGAGGAGAGTTGGGAAGGCATTCAGGGAGCGGTCCATTTAACATGCAAGATGGTTGCCTGGGCGAACTAAGTACCCATACATTCTAGCCAGTCACTCCTCAGCACTCTTTCCCACATGACCCACTCTTAAACGCTGGCTTTGGCACTGTGACAAACTCCGAAAATTGTTTCGTCTAACCACGAAAAAGTACTTGAACATTAGTCTTGCTCTGCACGCACGAGTTGCCCGACACTTACCAGTAGTCATTTGCTCGAAGTCCATCGCTTCAAATTGTCTTTTCACGACCACGGGAATGCCTTCACCACATCTCTCGCATGTTGTTCGGCCAGTCATATTATTAAAGTCACACTTGGGGCAGTTTACCATGGCGGCGGTTGTGTGTCAATGGTGCTGGCAAAGGGACTTGCGATTACTGCATGTATATTCGTAAATGATAAATACTGTAGCTGAAGGAACCAAATGAGCGATAGGGGCTTCTTTTATCGTCACAAGACGAAGAGCAATCACCAGAACTTGCATTTGAAAGTGTGCATATTCCCCGTTTGCCCAGCTACCTGATTGGCTACGTCCCCAGTATTACATATGAGTGCATCCGCTGCTGCCTAACAGTGCCCTGCAGCCTTGTCGACACGACGGTTCAGCTCCAGGCAGCCAGCTCTAGGCAGCTCCAGCAGCACTTATATGTAATACTGGGGACGTAGCCAATCAGGTAGCTGGGTTAAACGCCTCATGCACCATACCTGTGGAGCCTGCAAAGAGGTGCATCCCTCATAAGAAATACGCAGAACGCACCTTGTCCTTTGTGATTGTTTAAACTCGCGTATCGCCGAGTGCTACCAAAAGGCCGACCTTGCATAGTCTGAACACGCTTAGCATTGCAGAACTCCTTGGCCAAACCGAAATCAATCGTGTATAATGTGTTTCCATTGGTACCAGTTCCCATCAAGGGTTTATCTGGCTTGATATCACGATGCAGAAGTCCCTTGTCGTGAATGTATTGGATTCGAGAAATATCCTGGTCGGCAATGAGGAGCACCGTCTTGATGGTGAATCGCCCGTCGCAATAGTTAAAGACATCCTCGAGAGATGGCCCGAAAAGTGGGCATGTATCATCAGGTGATGCGCGCCATTAGACTGCTTATTCTAAGGTTGTCTTCGTAATTTTGTCACCTTCGTCGTAGGAGGTTGCATGAGGTCGCCAGACTACTTCCCACCCTTTCAGGCAGCACAGAACGCTCCATTCTGTCACATTGCATGCAGCTTCTCAATAGTAACGGCGTGTTAAATTCATTATGGAGGACGGAAAGACTGTTTTGACAAGAGAGTCGTCCGCAGTATCATCCCATGATGCTGTTTATCTCCTTTGTATCATGCGCCTGCATGTCCTCGCACTACCCTCATCGGTGGCATGCTGCTTTCCTTCGATGCCAAAGGCGATATCGCCCTGAACTGCCCCGCCGCTAGTCCTCGGTGCATCACACATCCAAATGATCCAGTAGTCAACAGGTTGCGCAATGTTCCATCGTGGCTTTGTTTTCTGGATCTATACAACCTTACCGCCCCTGCGGTGCCTCTCGGTAGCGAGACGTCGGGCGAAAGTCCCAGGGCCATAAATTCCAGACTTATTCCAAGGAATATGAGCATCTTTGCCTTGCGCTCCCCTTTTACAATGAAACACGTGATTTCAACCCTTTGGGAGTGTTATTTGTCGGAGCATGTAATGCCTGGATAGAGCTGGTCGACGGTGATTTTGCGCTTACATCTATTAACCCTAGCCTCACCTCTCGCATGACAGTGTGGACATCTAAATCGTGTACCGAAGTCTTTAGATGGCTCAATGTTCTCCGGCTCATAGTCCTCCAGTCGAACTTCGAGCAGCCAAGCTAGAGACCTTGACTAATAGGCGTGCGTACTCTTAAGCACCAGTATAACAACAATCTTTTCTAATTCACCGTTTCCATATCTTTCATCTGACAAAACTGTAGATCTTATATCTACTTCTAGCTAGCCACCATCTTAGCGATTCTGACCAACTGCTAATCGAATTTCGCAGCATCAGGACGGGTTGAGTTGGCCGAGCTGGAATGTTCAGACAGTTTTCTGTTCGACAGCTCTTCCCAATTCGTGTGCCATTCCCTATGTGGCAATAAATCCCTTGTCCAACGACTTTGTAGAGAACTGACGTTGTTTTTCTCCTTGTCGTCCCTTTCATTTGTGTTAGTCGCGGCACCGGGCGGCTGAACGACAGCGCTAGACACAACTACCAGTGTGGTGTCCAAATGTGAGGCTTTCCGCTTCAGGGCGCGGCGCGATTTTCCATTTCCGCGACGTTGGCCTGGAGGCCGACCGATACGCATAAATCCAGACTCAGTTCGTAACACTACGAGTCTAGGACCGTAATAGAATCCGCGAATAGTTCTGGAAAGATTGAAGCTCGGACCCTGCTCTTCAATCAACTCGTGGAGCCGCTGTCGCAACCAGTCGATAGGTTCAATATCGAGTTTAAACCTAAGAAGTTCCTCAATTATATGGCACAGCTGGTAGAGGGTGTCATATGAGCTGATACTCCCTTTACCAACGATTTTCATATATTTGTTACTCAATAATTAGAACGGACTGACCTTGCCGTGTTCTAAGAATGTCAAAATCGCGGCTCCACGGTTGACCTGGCGCTCTTCGAGGAGCTGGTCGACAACGGCAACGACGCCCTTTCCTATCGCCGTTTCGAGCATAGGTATGCCATTCGTTTCATCAGTCAAGTCTATGCCTTCCTGCTCCAAGAGAAGCTTTGCAACGCTCACGAGATCGTCATCCTGTTGCCGGAGGATGCCTACGTTGCGAGGCCTGTGCTTTTGAATGACGAGCGCTAATGCCGTCCGCCGAGAACCGATAGGGCCATCGCTCGAGCTGGTCCGCTGGTTCACGTCCGCTCCCCGTTGAATGAGCAAGTCGACAACATCTTTGTGGCCATTACACGCAGCAGTCATGAGCGGTGTCTGGCCATTGTCCAAGATGTGATTGATCTTGCCCCGGCCCTCTTTGAGGAGCCGGTCAACGACGGGATGAGCACCGTTTTCAAGCGCCGATTCGAGCATGGGTATGCCATTCGTTGTATCAGTCAAATCTATGCAGTCCTGCTCCAGGAGGAGCTTTGTGATGCTAGCGAAGTCGCCATAATAACACTTGTGCTTTGCGATGGCTTGTGCCAACGCCGTCTGATCAAATTGGATGAAATTGACGTCGATGTTTTGCTTATATAGAATAGCTCTTTGAGCTGGAACTCGCCTGCCGGCAGAGGCTGCCCAACGTAGCAGGCGTTCGCCTTGTTGCTGGTAGAGGTACTCGCGAAGGGCAACCTCGATGCGTTTGCATGTCTGTGCAAAGTTGTAAAGGTCCTGAATTGGCAATAACTCTGCAAGATCCAGCAATAGCTCCTGAGGTAGATCGCATAAAGCTTTTTTGTTGTCCGCACCACTGCTACCTCGAGAAACTGAGGCCGCTTTCCTAGGCGGCTCTAGATTTGAATGGAGCATAAGTTCAAACGCAGATAGGCTATTAAATTTTGCGGTAGTTTTGCCATTACGCGGCAACAACCGCCTTCCTGCTATGTCATATCTGCGGCGTGCCTTTGACGGATTCCGTTCGGCAGGTCTAGCCAAGTTTTTCTTGAACATGATGTGCGTGAGTGATGCTGTTAGTTTATTTGTCGAGTAGGGGCTCGCGCGAGCTGCTTTTCCTTTTTTTCTTGGATGATACCAATGGCACAGGAGACAAATCGGCTGTGTTGCGAGGCTTCGCAAAGCAATCAGCAAGGCGCTGCCATCAGAAGGTGGTTACACATGACCTGACCTCCATCAGAAGTCCCCGTCCTAGTTATCAATGTGACACAGGGCCAGTAGCCGGCAACGGCGCCGCAGCTCTTCGGCGCGTCAGCGCTCTTGCCAGGGACGAGAACGCCAATCGGGCAAACTCTGAAGGCCGAAGGCGCTAGACTTCGTGGACCATTGACACATAGCTTAAACTGAGCAAGTTTCTCCATCCGCTCAGCACTTCTGCGGACTTTCCTCGCTGCCGTTGGCCGCAGTCGCGACACATAGCAACTGTGGACCACTGGCCTTTGACTCCAGCCAGCCGACCATCGCCACGGTTGGTCCGCTCCTCTGCTGAACCGAGCATTGGGCGCCGCAGCTTTCTTCATCACGTACTTAAGCAGTTGGCGGCTCACAAACCTCATCTACCGTGCAACTCCCAAATCCCAAGCTTCACCGCCAGCACTTCGCTAATTCTTGTTCTACCTAGTTCTTGCCTCCTCGCCGTCTTTGTCGGGGATCCATCCATGGCGTCAAACCGCAAGCGATCGATCAACGAAACAGCAGGAGCCTGGGGCGAGGTTGCAACCGACGAGCGTCAGCCGCGCACTCCTCTGGACGATGCGAGTCTGAGCCCTTCTGACGAGGGTCTCATCCCTGAGGAGCTCGTCGCAGAGTTTCCCGTGGACGAATGCGCGAGTGACCAGTACGCTGACTAGCCCGCTAGAGCTAGCGGAGGGCCGACAAATGCTTACATTGAGAAACAATATGTGGCTAACCTGCCGCCACACAAGAAGCAACGCTGACACAATCGAGAGCCGGTTTGGGCTTACACAGGAAAATTTATAAGGTCTACGTCCGAATCTCATATACTGAACGGTTTCCAGAAAATGGACAACGTCTACCTGCACAACTCGCGAGATGCACATGCCTGCCACCGCTATTGGAACTGTTGCCCTGGCTGCCGCGGCATCTGCCCAGGAGGTGGTCCTTCATGGGAAAGGCTTCGGTACCTACTACTATGATGTCCAGCAGCCACAGACTTGTGGTACCGATCTCAGTACCCAAAATCTAGGAAGCGTTATGTGCAACTTCAATTCGGCCCTGTCGCTCAACGACATCCATACCAACAACCTCGTAGCCATGAGCAACCTGCCGCTGAAGACACAGGCGGGTCGCGCTCAATTTTGTGGCAAGAGGGTTGTTGTTACGGTCAATGGCGTGGTCTCCGGTGCACCCTTCTTCATTGGCGATGGTTGCGAGCGGTGTGCCCATGGCTCCAATTCTGTATGGGACCCAAACGGTGCCGCCGGTCTGGACTTTTCCTACACGGCGCTGAACGCCTTGTCCCCTTTGGCTTGTCAAGATGGGCATATTGAAATTGAATTCGACATAGTAGATGAGACCCTGTATCATTTTGATGTTTAAGTGTTAGTCTGTATGGACGTCCTTTAGCGTCCTGAGCTGCCGGTCGAGCCACCGAGAGACAAGACGCTTCACAGTGGATGGGTATTATAAACAGAGTATTGTAGATTGTTGTTTCATTTGATCGTCAGTATAATAGAGAACCGTATTAAATTATCTAGCCATATTGCGCAGCGCTGTCAGACCCCTGGATGTCGACACGGTAATGGTTATATTCCCCGCCGTGAATGAGTAGCCCAGCTCCTCTAGTCACGTTATGTGAGGCGGTTAGCTGTCATTAACTCTGCTATTCTGATGATTCTCCAGGCGACCCTGCAAAAGAGCTCCTGAACTACTTCGAGTTTCTCAAGGAGGAACTGCATAAAAATGCCTCCTCTTCTCCCTTGCATTGCAGATGCGCTCTCGTCTATAGGCAAAATAAGAGTAAAAGCCGTTCCACAGCTCTCTTTTAACGCAAAGCTCTACGCCATCCACTTAGTGACAATTCGGCTGTTTCTCTGCTTTGACCCCTTCGGACATCTGTATCTAAGGTTTTGGTACGGGCCAATCCGAAAAATGTAGGAATTTTGCCTCGTTCAGCGCCGCCACAGGATCCCAAGACTCTTTCTCCGAGCTAAGATACTGTGTATAATTCTGTCTGCGGAATGCCGCCGTTAACATGTCGTAAGGCCGATGCGGGAGGGCAAGCGCCTGATCTTTATAGAGGGTATTGACGATTTCCATGTCGTAGTCATCGCTTTTCGCAACATGGACCGCCGCCATAACGCGTTCAAACTCTTATACGCTTGGCTGTACTAGCATGAGTTGCGAAGATAGTATCGGCGTGTCGGGATATAACTAGTAAGCTCGCGGCATTGCTACCGGGCAAGGAGGTAATAAAAATAGCTCTGAGGAGACCACTGCCCTGACATGTTGTTCGACAACTGCAACGAATAGACTCCGCTCGCAGTAGGCGTTGCCCCTCATCTACACAGCAACAGTTTCTGTGGCGCAAAGCTCTTTTGCAGTAACAATACCACCAGTTTTGGACGACTTTGTCACTGCGCCCGTGTAGCTTGCGGGCAATCTCGGCCTATCAGTGTCCGATTCTCCCGACAAGGGCTATAATTTGTGCCCCTTCCTCTGGAGTAATAGGCCTATGATTCAACGTGGGCTTTAGTTTAAGATGGTACCGATCACGGCACTGCTTTGAATTTCGTGATCCGAGCCTCTCAGCCTTGCTTCGCCAGTTGCTTGGCCCCTCTGTCGCGAATAGTTGGTCAAGTTTGTCGTCCTCCAGTCTAGACCACCGGTCGTATCGACGCTGCGAGCGCATTCTCGTAGTGTTGTTATCGCGAGAATGTTAGATCGTTCGTGCTTTGATGGATTAGCGTATGCTCACAGATCATGCATGCATCGAGTGTCACACGAGACGCCCATTCTGCTGACGCTGATTTGTGCTTGAATTTTCCAGATCGTAGCGTTAAATTGCTCTACAAAGGGGAGTGAGTATGCCAACACTTACCTCTGTCCAGCGGCTGCCTACCACACTACCCTATACTAACAGTAGCATCTGCAGCGGAAATTTCCCTCCTTATATAGGGCACGATCATTTTTGGATACATCTTCTTAATCACTCAATTGTTCTGCTCTCGCGAAACTCGCCAGATTATGATTTGAGCACTTCATAGTATATTATTATGCTCAAAACCAGCTTGAGGTCGTGCCTAGCACATTTCGCTTTCCCTTGCGGTTTCTTAGCTCGCCTCTTCTTTGTTTCCTGCCCCCCGCGGAAAGTATAGACACGAGCCTATATTAAGGTGGTCGGAGTAGGGTCGTATAGTCGAAATTGATCACTATTGCGCGACCTTGCTTAACGTTCTAAAGCAGATTAGGTCCGCGTTCGTCTTAATAGTCCACGCTATTCTTATAGAGCGTCTATATAGAGCGATACACCTCCAATTATAGATTTGGCGTTACTACCCATAATGTTAGCATTATGTGGACCAGGAGCGCGCCGCCAGGCAAGAGGTAACCAGGATTAAACGAGACTATGCCTAGGTGCAGCGGCACCACCTTGCCTTAAAGCTTGTCAAGTCGTTGATAGACCCTACACTCGTTCTCTAAGCGCTTAGACACGCTACCCTTGCTAACAAAAGTGTAGCCGAACTATGCTAGGTCCAGCCTGAACAGCACCGCTTGACCCGAATTGGCTCTGACCTATGAGCGCATCACAGCTCTGGTACAGGTCTTGACGCAGCTGCTCGCCCACTAGCTCGGTAAACTCCGTGGCGTTGATCGGGTGCTGTGCACCGCCGCGGACACAATAGGATAGCACGTTAGGGCACCTGCTATCCAGCGTACGGTCTAACTTGAGGTAAAAAAGGCAGGTTTGTGTGCAGTATTGTCTTGTGGGCGCCGTCGTTGCTGCTCTTCCTGCCGGAACCTCTATCTCGCTTGTCTCGTGTGACTCCTGCCTCGCTTTGGCGTTGCTTGGCTTCTGCTCCGTCATGGTCGTTATCATCATGCCGCTCGAGAAGCGTCACAGAATTGTTGCACGATGACTTCGACCGCAACGGATATTTTCGTGTCGCCGGGGACACATCGCAATCTGAATGCTGAAGTCTTCACAACCAGTCCCTATCCTGTCCTTGTTCAGGCCTCATTTCTGATTCTCCAGACGCATGTAACGTCAATCAATCACAATGGGGAAATGGTTCATGCGAGATAGAGTGTGCAAACTATCGGTCTAAGCACCAGTATATTATGAAAACCAATGCATCCGTCTATCTGATCGGCTACTGCAGCACACAAGACACCCACCTTGAAAGCAAACAGAAAGCCGAAATGGCTTCTGATCTGGGCGCTGGCGTAGCATCCCATGACAGCATGTTTCTTTTCACCAGCGAACCGTTATTTATACTGCTTTGGCCGTCGGAGTCGAGCCAATGAACTTCCGCTTAGTTTTGATCAGATACCTACGTAGCATGGCGGTTTGCTTGTGTCTAAATTGAGCGGCTGGATGAACTGAGTGTCGTTCAACTGACTTTGCGGGGCATGTATCCTTACTCCGAGCGAATTCTTCTGTCCTTTTCTTTTAATGCAGCGCGACGTCACGATGACGCCGCCTTGCGCCTCCTCGGCGGGCCCTGCGATGTCGTGGTCGAGTACAATGGCTGGAGAGAAAAAAGCTAAAAAGTAATGTGGTTTCTTTATATCTATATGTGTGTGTGTCTTTATTATACCTATATGGCACCATACTTATACTACATCTGGTACCATCCATGGTTGGCTGCGTCTTCAGCAGATATTCGTTCTCCTGGCACATAGCGCAGCAGCTGCTTTAACAAATCCGCCATAGCACTGACCTCCATCGCCGTCATGTGCTGGGCTTTGCAGAGCTCCTTGCCTTCAAAATCGGCGCTGTAGCAGCTGACCTCTATCTTTTCCCGAATTGACCGTGGTTCCTTCAACCCGCATGGCATAAAACTCTCCAACTTTCCCGGTTGCGTCTTCAGACGGTCGTGCGTGCCTTTTCGCTGCTCGTCATAGTTGGCGGCGGCGTCTTTATCTTCATCCTTATATTCACCATCATCGTCAGGCCTAAAGTATTCATGCCGTGGCTGCCAGCGGGCCCACCAGGACTCGGGCAGTCGCCCCAGAATCAGCGCAAGACTGAGGATGTACTCGTCGTCATTGCGGCAGAGCAAGTCAGCCGGCTCGATGATCTTACAGCCGAGGCGCGTCTCGAAGAAGAGGCAGCCGAGGGACCAGAGATCTGACGCAGGCCCCGAGATGTTGTCAAACACCGCTTCGGGGGCGCAGTACGCGCGCGGTATGCCCGTCACGCGCGGCGACTCCTCTTCGTAGAAGAAGGACTCGCCGAAGTCAGCGATGTAGACTTGGGGCAGGAGATAGCTGAGCGAAATATCGGGCGCATGCACAGGGTAGACGAGGTAACGGGGGACAGACTCTGCTGTATGGTCACTTCGAATCAGAGTAACTTCGTGTGTATCAGGCTCCCCGAGTATGCGGTACACCGCGGGCACGTCAAGGCCATCTAGAGATTTGAGCCCAATGAATACATTTTCAGGACGAAGATCTGGAGTGATGTATTATTAGCTCTGCGGGCAACAATACAGGTGTGTTTGTGTGTCATGGGAAGTCAAACAAACCTCCGTGGCATACTCCATTTTTATGCAATATATCCAACGTTGTTGCGACCTGTCCAAGTAGTCGCCGAACAGTCCCTGCACAGTCCTGCCTCTCGGCAAAGACATCCATGGCAGACCCCAGCGTCGGGCCCCTGACGGGGTACACGATGCAGATATGCGTTCCGTTAGGACCCTCGAGGCGAAATTCCCTGAGCGGCAGACAGAAGGGCTGGTCCCCCGTGAGTCGCTCACGCAGGTGCAGGCCGATGCGTAGTTCGCGGCAGTCAACCTCCCTGTCGTCCTCTGCGGCAAGAACTTTGACGGCGACATACGTGGGCCGCCGAGCATCTTCTGTGTTGAGGCAAAGCCAGACGGTCGAGAAGCCGCCATGGCCGAGCTTGTGGATGACGCGGTACCGGCCTTGGTCGAGTGTGTCGGCGAGATGGACAGGGTGGTAGCCGCCGCGGCCGTAGCGGTAGCGGCAGATCTTTTCGACGTACTCTGCTTCTCCGAAGAACCTGGCTCTAGGCCGTGGGTTTAATTTTAGGTTCAAGTTTTCGTCGGCAGCGGTCGTGGCCGCATTGACAGCAACAAGAGTGGGCATGCTTCTGCTTTCGCTTTTGATTTCCTTTGCTGTGTCTTTAAGGCTGTTGCATGTGCAGTATGTGTAGCTTGGAAAGATGGAAGGGTGAAGAAGATTATAACGTTATGCATGCAATTTGCGTGATACAGCCAGTGATTAGTAAGAGTTTGCGCCAGTCCATGGGTGACTGGGCCGCTAGCCTGGATGCTGGTTAGTACTGTAGCTGTCTTACAGAGCGACCTACACGTGCCTAGGGGTGGCATGTGTAATAAATAACAATGAGCCAATAAAGAGAGAAGAGAAAAGAGAATGAATTTTTCTTACCTTGAAAAAAAAAAAAAACCTGGCTTGACTAAATCGACAACTACTGACCAGTGCCTAGCGGCTGTTGGTGTGTGCGACAAACGACAGAAGTGGGGCCATTGGGTTCACCCGCTCGACCTGGCCCAGGACGCTGTAAGCCCGAACAGCAGCATCATCTCGCGTTATTGCCAAGTATCCTCCGTGAATTTGATTCCGTCTATTTATGAGACGAGACCCACTTCAAGCCTGAAGCTTTCAGGCTTGAAGGGCTGCCCAAGCAGGAAAAGTCCGAGCACAATGAACATGTTTGTTTATAAATAATAGGCCATTGTTGGGCCCCGCCTCTGGACTCTACCTGTGATCAAGGAATGTTCATCGCGTAACCAACTACCCCGTGGCCAAGCAACATGTCCTCTTCCAGGAGCAGCAAAAGGTCCAAGGGAAGAAAGGGGAAGAAAAGGGGCGACTATACGGCGCAGGGTGGCATTGTAGGTCAGGGCACAATCGAGGATCCAATGGTGCGTTTAACTGTTCTATTTGGTCGACTCTCAGTATACAGAGCCTTTTATGCTCATTGCCTTTGACTATTAGATTCATTGGTACTACAACCCACCCCGAGAGGAGCGCCGCGAGGCATTTCACGCCATCATCCGTGCAGCGGCAGTCGAGACTGGCTTGACAGTCTGGTGCATCAGGTACGTGGAACCGAACCACTCTATATTGCCCGTTCTCTCACTCCTATGCCCCCCAAAACCAACCTGCTAACCTTGTGTGTGTGTGTGTGCGACTTTTAGGAGCCTGATTCATGAATCGACTACGGGGGGTGGTGAAAAGACCGACGACGATCCGCACATCACAGTTTTTGCCGACGAGCGTCCCGGAAAACCCCAGGACGAGAGATTCGATTACGAGGGCCATGTCTACACTGCCGTCGACGACGAGGGGCTTCCAAAACGGCTCCTGCATCCTCGAGAGTTTACCGAGGGCTTCAACGAGATCTCGGCCCCTATCCTGCTGTAGAGCTGTGGGAAGCAGAACGAGCAGCTGACTTGGACGCCGCCGGCCAGCTATTACTTAGCCTACTCGCAGACAGACGAGGGGCGAGGGGCTATAGAAGATGGCGCTGATGATGATGATAATGATGATGATTATGAGCAAGACATGGCGGAGGGCTCTGAATTGGCGACAGTCAAGGGTAAGCGCAAGAGAAGGCGGCCGCGGAAGAAGTCCAAGGATAAATAAATAGGTGTTCATACACTTCCGCCCTCCCCAGTATAGCTTAGCATTTAGAAAGTCGGAATCTTGGGGATCATGAGTTATAAACCTGACTTTACTATAACATGCCTTCCTCATCGTTAAGTTACCTGTTGTATGTTAGGTTTCCCATGCATGTTCAATGTATTCACGTGGCCAGGTTGGTCATCAATTCAACTTCCACCTCAACGTCTTCAATTTTGTAGATACTGACGTCACGGCCGTCAATTCAATCCTTTCAGCTTGCCTTTGAAGTTAATTTATTCAAGTAATGTAGCTTCCACGCTGGCCACTAGTCACGAAGATGATGATGAAGATGAATTATTTAACGTCCTTTCTATCCAATCAAGGCATTGGACGTATCTATAGAAGTCTAGCTATGGTACTATAGCTCAAGAGGAACTGGGTCATGAATAAAAAGAGAGGTCCGCGGGGCTCCTGACACGGGGACGAATACCACCGTCCGTCCGACTGTACGTCCGGTGTCCTTCACGTCCTCCATCAGTCCAATCTGAGAAGTCGCTTGGCTGGCTGGCTGGTCCTGAGATAGATACTTGTAGAGGCCTCCCCGTAGGCAACTTAAAATTCTAGGTATTACAGAAACTGTGTTAGGTAGTGTACTTTTATTAGTGGTCTCGTGTGGCCGGAAAAGGGCCTACCTGGCCGTGTTGCGTGGAGGCAGTCAGATGCAGAGCTCTCATTGATCATCCAAATCAACAATAGATCCAGACCAATCTTTCGTGATTCCAACATGTTGAGATTTACATGGTCTTCGTTTTCAAACTCCAGCCAGCCCTCTACGTCCCACGCCGACCGGGGGACGGTCGGCTTGGTACTGGACGATGCGGCAATACTCCTTGATCGCGAGCCAGGTGTATGTTCCCACGTGGGACTTCGAATCGACTTCCTCGAAGCAAATTCAGATCGCACTGGCGCCGAAAGGCAAGCTGTCGTTGATATAGCGGCTATCGCGCGTCTCACGCACCACCTTTATGCTAAACTTGCCGTTCTAGCGAAGATGCCGTAGTCGAGCAGATGCTACGGCGCGATGACTACAAATGACCAACTGATTTGCAGTTTCTTGGGGGGGGGGTGGCACATGTTTTGATGGAGTTTTCATGTCCCCGTTTGCTTCTCACTTTGACGTGATTTTCACGTGAACCATCCACCCCAGTGAATTGGACCTGATTTCTTCACACAAAAAGCAGTAGTAGCTCCAGGTTTCTCTTCCTTCACCGTCTTTTAAACACTCGCAAAAATGCCGCCACGTACGTGTTCTCAAGTTTGCACGCGGCATTTCCACTAATTCAAGCTTCTTCTTGACCTTTTCAAATATAGCGCTCTCTTCGACCCCGATGCAAAGCCTAGCGTCGGTAGCCGCAGCAAGTATGCCCAGTCCAGACTCTACTACCCTAGCTGTAGAGGGCTGTGGTGTCAGTGTTTACAACTTCATCCCCAACATCCAACCCCTAGTCGATGCCCTTCCCGCCAATAGCCCACAGAAACACACTCTCCAGCTCCAGATAGCGGAAGTTGGGCGAAGATTCAAGTCTGCGTCACAACGATACGAAGAAGTACGCAGTATGGTACTAGATTGGATCTTCGACCCGGCGTGCAGCGTTACAGCCCACCACGCGGCGAAGTTTGCCCGTTTACTAGAGGTAAGTGTCACTTGGCCACTCTCAAATTTGCCCTAATCTAATTCAGTTAGCGGCGGCTAGCTTATCACACAATGGCACAGCCTGACGGTGACGGTAACGGCGTCTCTCCCGCACTTATCCTTCACTTAGCGACAGTGGTACGAAGCGAGCCGCTCCAAGATCCCGTTTCAGATCCTATCAGCCAGTCCTGGCTGTTTTCGCAGTGGTGCACACTCTATAGTAGCCTCGAACCCCTTGACGCCATAATCATGCTGGAGACGGGCATGTTGCACCGCCTATATGGTATTGACGTACTACGTATGATAGAACACAAGCGCCAGTTGCTCGACCGGCCGGATATCCTGGATATCACTACCCAGACGCACAATGCGCTCAGCAACATGCCGCGCCTGCTGTGCTTGTGCGACATCCTTCAGCCGGCAGAGCGCAACGCCTCGGCTATGACCAAGGTGCTAGACTTGCTGGACGCAGTAGCCGGTCCGCTCAGCAGGGCATTAGCAAAATTCTCCGGGGAGCCCATCGTCGCTGTAGGCTCCGGGGCGGAGGAGCAGGCTAAGCCCGACAGCAATTCCGTCAGCATCAACACCGCGTTTGAGCTCGCAAAGGAGACTAGGAACTTCCTGCCATTTTGCAACTCTATGGAGGCCTGCCTCATGAAGGCCAGCGGGGAGAACGATTTTGATGCTATTGTTGCGGTTGGAATTCAGGTCAACATGATGCTCCAGTACATAAGGGTCCGGGAGCTTGCACGCATCTAGACTCTACAACACCACCAGCATAATGATCTTATTCTATCGAGATACTATCATAGTGTCGATTCATCAAACAGGGAGCCACTCGGGCACCGATCTTAGCTTATACACACACACATCCACGCAGGCATTAAATCAATCATCATCTGTTCTTGCGCGCTCTGCACTCTTCCAATGACCAACAAGGTCCAGCTAACCCTCATCCTAAGACATCGCGTATTTTCTTCTTCAGCAGCAGTTACACATACCACGGCCCAATTTCTTCGCCGTTCCGTTCGCGGCCAGATAACTTGCTTGCTTGTGAGTGCAACTCTGACTTTGCTAATAATCTTGCTTTTTCGCTAACCTTTGTTCCCCCAGCTTGGGGTCGGTATGCAGATCGGTAGGGAATATTTGGACCATAATATCTCTGAGGCCGCGAAGCTGATCATTGGCCTCGAATTGAAAGATTGTGGCCCCAGCAATTCCCTGGCTAGAACAGAAGAGCATATTCCGCGCTGTAACAGTCTGCCTAGGACCACGCGACCGAATTGTTCTCCCATCGCATTCATATTAAAGCACTTATGCAAAATCTTGACAGGTGACATCATTGGAAAAACCGCCTACTAGAAGCAGCGCTTCGAGGGTTCCGCCACTCCAGGCTCTGCTCTCATTTAGAAACCTGCGTAAGCCTTGCCGCTTCGCGCGTCATGATGACGACTAAAGCTTGATGGAGCATAGTTTTAATTTTCTACTTACTATTCAGTGTTGACGGTCATAGCACTGTCGCCATTACCGATGTCGCGAGCTCTCGCTCAACTCTTGCCGTGTTCGCTGTTCCGCAGACGACCCGATGTTTGCATTGGCATATGTGACTAAGGAAAGGCTCCGCTGCTAGTAATAGCGCAAACGGGAGCTACCTAATTGCAATTGCCAGTATTATCTGGCACTATGATTCGCTGTACAACTCTGAGCCTCCGGCAGAAGCGACGTGAAGATAGCTCTCCCCCCCCTGTCTCTGTGGTTAGGCGAATCATCGCGCCCACACGGCCTAGCCTAGCTGGAGCGTGGGATGAGGCGGGAAAGGTGCATGTACAATAGGTAGGTACCTTTTGTTTTGTCCCTAGCCACCTTCACTACTTTGCTCTTGGCGCTCCCGAACAGCGTTCATCAACGCACAACAAATATCGGGTCAGGAATAGAGGCATCCGTATGAATGCGCAACTAATTATCGTCTTTCTTTAAGGGAACTTACGTTGCTCACCCCTGGTGCAGTATTTGGTAGAAGGTTCACTGCTGCAACCTGAGACCCGCTAGCAAACGGGAGAGAACGACAGTCACTCTGCCGCACTGCCGTGTCAGCCAGCAAACACTGTTCCTACATCTTCACACATCCTCCATTTGAAGCGCTTTCTTCCTTCCCTGTGCACTTCGATCCTTTCCAATAAGGCCCTCAACAGCAGTACCGGTGTTTTGGGTTCGCCGGCTGTCGCCATGGGACCTTTCGTTGACCTGACTAGCGATGCGGACGGCAACGAGAAGAGGTCCGCTCTGGTTCCCACGATCCCCTCGAAATATCTCACCCACAGTGTTGCACCCTTTGACCAGCGCAAGGATGAATGGCTCGAGGGTCTTCGGTTGCAAAGCGTTGACCTCGCAATGGATATGGGGCCATACCATGTAGCCTTTCAGTCTAAGTGTGAGCCTGCCGCAACTGCTAACGTGTAATACGAAGCTAACTGTGCCTAGTTGCCGACTTCAAGAGCCCCTGGACCCCTCGGTCATACCTTGTCAAACTGGGTGGTAAAAGAATATGGATTCATGGCCAGAAGTTGCGCAATGTCTCCCAATTAGAAGACGGGGCAGTTCGCCTCCACAGCCGCGGCTACCTCTGGGGCCAGAAGAAGTTAAATGCCATCAGTCGGATTCTATTTCCAGATCGCGGCAGGCTTGACGAAACGAACATCATCACAAACAGGGTGGTGTCAACAGGCGTATATGTCTGGCTCGGCGCGTCAGTGGTGAGTCGTCGATTTCCCCAACAATCTCGCGGCATTCTCTAATTAGCCCAGAACCGATTGGATTACCAGTATGCTTACGCATTCACAACCGAAATACCAGCGACACCCGACACTCTACGACAGCCGCCGCACGAGTATCCAAGCATCAAGGCCTGTATTACACCAATGGACAGTTTCCAGGAGTACCACGGAGTGCCGCCCCCGAAGGATGGGCACTTTGAGAGTCCTGAGGGTACGAGCTATCCGCTCTATACTACTGGTATTCCTTGGGCTAATCCACAACTTGCAGCTAGGAAAAACTACGAAGCAGAAGCTTGCCAATTTCGTAACTGCCTTCTTGCGAGAAATGGAAATTGTAATTGCCTGGACAAGAAAATATATTCCTAGCGTGGCTACGTTGTCATAAGTCTCTACAGCTTCGGAGTGGATTTGGTTTAGAGTCGTCTCCATACATTGCTTTTTTGCTTTAGTCTTGCCTTCTTTAAAATGCGCTAGACGAAATATTACGTTTCATTCAAGCATTTCAACTTCGACATAGTATTCCACACGAGCGAATCCTTACCAACGCACTAGTTTTAACTTGTTATAGACCTCAGATCACTATACAGGACTTTGATCTTCCAACCTCGAAGCATGCACAATGGTCCATCTCATCAACTATCAACCTCTCAAATTGGACAGATCTTACGTGGTCAAATAGCTTTAACTGTTTGTCAAGATATATCTATATAGTCCATGGACACCTCGGTTGAGAACCCTAGACGAAAGTTGACATTGACCAAATACTACTAGAGGTGCCAGGCAAAGGCTGCCCCCCGCGGACATTATTGGCTGGTTAACAAGTTGGCAGGCTCCCCGTCAACAGTCTGCTTCGCAGCAATGTTGCAGTCTTGTAGGCACTGGTTCTAGGCACATACGAAGTTTTCCACATCTTTCACGACGAATTAGCGCAAGCCTCCGACCGTGGCCTTGGTGTCTGCCAGCCAATATGCAGTTCTGACACTCGACCGTCAATCGACCAAACCAGGTATTTTATACTTACGACTCATTATTCAAACCGCTGCCAAATCCACTGCGGCAAGCCGCCAGCCCAGCAAGCGTTGCGGCAACGTATCGAGTGGCCAGCGATCCCGATGCTGGTGCCCCGCTGAGCTACCTACCTTGCTACCTAGGTACCCTGCTGTGGCTGCTGAGCTTCGCCAGTGCCCCGCTAAGCCTCGCTAGTACCCCGCTAGGCTTTGCCAGTACCCCGCTAAGCCTCGCCGCTGAGGTTCGCCAGTACCCCGCTGAGTTTCGCCAGTACCCCGCTAAGTTTCGCCAGTACCCCGCCTGCCCGTGACTCCCAATATTCCTCGTAATACCTAACGTTACCTAACCTCTGTCTCCGTGTCAACGAGGACCCGGCCAGCGACACTATGGGCACCGTGTCCTCTACGCCAGCTTCTATGGCTAATTCATCGTCTCCTACCCACATCGCCATAAAAATGCAATGGTTTGATCCAAGACCTAGGAGATCAGAACAGAAAGCGTTTGAGATTCAATTTAAGTAGTTAGATCTCAACGATCCAGGCGGTCAGACGATCTACCCAGAGATCTACTGGTAGGAACGCCTGCTAGATTGCCACAATTTCCGGGGTAATATGGGTACCCTAACCGTAATCTCCGTTATCGTAGTGTGCGACCCAACGTGAGTCACCCGAAGCCTGTAATCTTGTCTGTTTGTCGTCTTGTTGTTCAGGAGAGAGAGGGTTGTTGGGAATGTACCGGTAGTAAGAAAGTAGACATAAGGACTTTACGCTCACTAGCACTCCTAGACTTACGCGTTAGATATAATTTCAGCATTATAAAGTATCTAAACGCAAGTAAGCTCTACGTCTTAGTAGTAGCCGCTAGCAATAGTCTAGGTTATAGAGGCATAATTCAATTTAAAGGGCAGACATGCCACACCGTGTGCTCGGGTTTAAACGGGCTAGTACCTCTACACGAGCTCTAAGATTATAGAGTCGTTATTATATAGAACGTTAAGCATGGTACAATATATAACATTACCTCTACTACTATATTCTTTACTATAGTTTCTAAGACGGGAGGTGATAAGGGAGTGAACTATAAGTGCGCCGTGGAGATAGTCGACCCTCCTGCGAAATCGTCGGCCAGAGACCGAGTCTTCTTCCAGAACTGGGAAGGCTCGTCCAAGGAGGAAATCAGCACGTAGAAGAAGGTCTAGAAGTCTACGCAGCCTGGTTTCAGGACGACAGAGTATCTCGGGATCGAGTTTTTGCCTCGCAGCGCAGGCCTCGTTAGCCAACCTGGCAGGTTGGTCACGGACAATGGAGTGCCATACACTGTCCGTAGCCTAAAATTCTCGTTACATGCCGCCGCAACGGCAATGTTTAGGTTGGGTAGAATCTGGTTGCGAGTAATAAGAGAGTGGCAGATAGGAAAAAGTAGCATTTAGTTTACACACTTCGTATTATACTAGAGTCAGCCACAGCATCCTAGTTCCTGCGTAAGTTGCAAACCCAGCTACATGTAAGGTTTATTCACACGTCCTCGGTCCGCAATTGCTCCTGCGCTTTCCTGAATCGATCGGAAATAGTCACCCAGCTAGCAGTATAGACTACGGTCCTAAAGTAAGCCCCGTCAGCCGCCTCACCAAACCCGCGCTCTAAGGCGTCCTACAAAAACGACCAACAGACAAGCCCTAGTTCTCAGACCGACTCCTCCGTCAGAGTCCGCCAGAACAGAAGATAAATCGGGCCACCCTTGGCCTATCAAATGGGCGCGAGAAATATGACCTTCTTGCGTCTATGCATGTCCTCTGACACAAAGGGCCGCACCGCCTCCCGCAGTATCCATTTTTCGGTGACGGATCGCAGACCAGACCCCGGGCCCTTCCACCAGTAGTCGTCCGCGCTGCCCTGCGCACGGCCCTGGCTCTCATCCGGCGAGTACCGCATCTTGACGCTGGGCGGCAACGCATTGACGTGCTCTGCGAGGTGGTGGTCGAGAAAAGGCGGCCAGCCCTCTATGCTGTTCCGCATCTCGAACCGATCCCCGACACCAGTCAGGATAGTGTTCGGCAGCAGTGTCTTCGTGACTTATGGAGCGGGTGCCAGTGCTCCATCTTGTCGTTGGCGGCGAAGAAGGAACGAAGTCTCGAGCCCGGCACCGGTCTCCGCGCGGCGAGCACCTAGTTGGCAAAGATCCTGCCCTGCAGGAACAAGGAGAGCACCACGGGCAGTGTCATGCCACTCTTTAGGTCCGATCCTGTATCCTATGCGCTCATCGCCAGACCTTACGGCTTGACTATATCTGTCATTTCAGAAATCACGCGCGACTACAGCGCCATTCATCCCTTATCGTCGACCAGGACGGATTTAGCCATGCTGTGGTCATCTTCTTACATGAAATCTGCGGTAAAGTAGTAGTACCCCGCAAAATGCTCACCCGATCCTTCTCCGGACAGCACGGACCGGATCCCGTGCTCCCGCGGCAGACTCGACAGCATAGACTTGGCCGTGGTGTTCAGGTCAAAGATGTGATACTTGGTGTGGTATATAGAGTCCTCGAGGTTGTCGGCGAGCTTCTGCTTATCCATCTCGAGCCTGTGGCACTCGACCTAGAGCCTGTATCTTTCACTAAGCCATTTTACTATGCTCGCGGCAATATCTACCAGGGCCGCGTGTTAGCATATTAGCGTCTATGAAGTGTGCGCCGCTGGAGCTCACCTGATTCATCATACGTGGCATCGATATAGCCAACAGTGAAGCACTTGATCCGGGGCGGACGACCGGCAGCATCAGCGCGGCAGCTGCCCAACGTGCTGCCCTCCCGACTCACAAGATGCGCCACGATGCCGGCGACGGCGGAGGAATCGATGCCACCAGAGAGGTAGAGGCCCATCGGGACGTCTGCTCGAAGGCGCACGCGCACGGCGTCCACCAGCTTTTCGCGGACCGACTGGACCATCCTGGCGACAGAGTCCTCGTCGTGCTTCTCGCCATCGTCTCTCGCAGCGTTCGTGGCATACTGCTGATCCGAGTACGGCCGAGTGCCTAACTCGGACAGTGCCGATTCTGGCCCGATCTCCATCCAGTAGCCTGGTGCGACCTTCCTGACGCCCTGAAACATGGTCCTGTCGTCGGCGAGCCATCGCGACGAGGCGATGCTCTCCGCGTCCTACGCCGGGGTCCAGCCCAGGCCGAGGAACGCCTTCGCCTCGGCTGCGAACAAGACTCTGCCCTGATCCACCGTCCAGAACAGCGGTTTGATGCCGAACCTGTCTCTTGCGGCTATGACCTTCCTGGCGTCCGCTCTCTCGTCTACGATCACGAAGGAGAACTCACCGCGGAGATGCCGAAAGAGGCCGGGCGCGCCGTGCATGATGTAGAGGGCCAGGACAAGCTCGCTGTCGCTGTGCCCGCGAAATGTGTACCCGCCGCCCTCGTAGTACCGTCGCAGCTCCTCGTACTCGTAGATCTCTCCGATGACGACCGCGTGGATCTGGTCATCTGCGCTGTGCAGCGGCTGGGATCCCGGCAGGGACGTGTCGTTGATGGCGAGTCGGCAATGTCCGAGACCAACCGTGGCCTCATCGTCCACCCACACATCACAGCCGTCCGGTCCTCGATGCTTGATCAGCTCGAGAGACCTTTCAAGCTGCCTGCGAAGAGCAGACCCGGTGTTGCTCTCCCCGGCTGCTGGCGACTCGGGCCCTCCCGAAGACGAATCGGCAGCCGCGGTGTGAGTGTACACAGCAATGAAACCACACATCGCTGCAGGATGGGATGTTTGGATGACAGCTGCTGGATATTCTGCGGAGCGTGGTGTGTAGAGCCTGCGTGAGATTGGCAGGTGTGTTGGCCGAGGGGGAGACGCGGGGGAGACGCGGGGGAGACGCGAGCATTATAAAATGGTGTTCTCGCACATAGCGTCCGGGGCAACTGCCTTGTTCTTTCTCTCCGTGTCATGCCTTCGCCATAATACCGTAGCCAAATCTGGCTATGCACGATGGTGGGGGTGGCTGTCGAGCCATGGAGCGAGTGGCTGTCCAGGTATGGAAGTGGCGGTTCTTGAAGGGCCTGAAACAGCTCCTTCCTTTGAGTCTTCGACAGCAGACAAAACCTGGCCGTATAATATGCAATGCGGTTGCGCACTGAGCAATCTGAAGACTACCGTCAGCAGCCTGCATTGCGCATGGACGACTCGTGCGTGCCGCCCCGCCAGCTTTCCCGTCACACGATGCCATTGCAGGATTTCAACGCGGCCAACATGACCAGCAAAGCCAACATAACCGCCAACATGACCAGCACAGCCAACACAGCCAGCGCGGCAACGCCGCACCACGCTGCGCCGGAGACCCCCTCGTCGTTTGGTGACCACGACCTGAAGAAAGGCTTTAACGCTCAAGAGGAGTTACAAAAACCACTTATGTTCTATCTTACTTTTTGTCCATCCTGCTGATGGTCTTCATTGTCTCTATCGACGCCACGGCGTTGGCGGTTGTCATACCTGTAAGTCCGCCACCCGCGGCGCAGCCTGAGCTCGCAACAACTAGCTGACGCAGGATCTAGACCATAACGGAAGAGTTTGACGGAACGTACCTGTAGGCGTTCTGGGCGAACGCCTCGTTTCTGCTGGTCGTCACGGTTATGCTGCCCGTGTACATGGGCCTCTCGGAGGTGATCGGGTGTCCGTCCTCATCCTCGCCTGTGCGCTATAAGGGTCCAGGGGCGGATATATCAATGTCCTGAACGAGATCCTCGTCGCCAACATCACCACCCTACGGGAACACGCTTTCTATATCGGCCTAGTCTCTATCCCGTTCGTGTTAGGGAGCGTCCTCAGCCCCGTCGTGGGCGCGCTGCTTGGCGAGTATGCGTCCTAGCGATAGATCGGCTAGATGAACCTGCCACTCGTCGCTCTCTGTCTTCCGTTGTCTATCTTCTACCTTACGTTAAAGCCACTTAAGGGCGGCCTAGTGTAG
This sequence comes from Akanthomyces muscarius, assembly GCF_028009165.1. Lineage (NCBI taxonomy): Eukaryota > Fungi > Ascomycota > Sordariomycetes > Hypocreales > Cordycipitaceae > Akanthomyces > Akanthomyces muscarius. The sequence continues at coordinate 191,269 of NW_026611614.1, read as the reverse complement.
CAGCTCGCAGGCTTCGACTAGTGCGGCCTCGCTCTGCTCGTGGTCGGTGCTATCGCCCTAACACTGCCCCTTAAGCTAAGCGGGCGCCATATACCCCGGTGATTCGTAGAGGACGCTACTTCCGCTTTTCGTCAGCGTCGCGGTTCTTGGCGCTTTTGCTTGGTATAAGTCAAGGGCCGCCCAGCCTATTCTCCCCTACCGCATCTTCCGCACCCGCACCACCGCTAGCGCGCTAGCCCTCAGCTTCGTACACGGGATGATCTTCTACACCCTCATCTTCCACCTTCCGTTATTCTTCCAGTCTGTCCGCCTAGAGGCTCCCCTTCGTCGTCCGTGTCTCTGCTTCCTTTCTATGTCATCCTAAGCATTTTTCTGATTAGAAACATGGCGTCTAATCAGTTACTGCCTATGCAGTCTTTTTTTTTTGCCCAAGGGAAAAACATGATACAGGGTACCAAATGACGGCCAGATCGAGATCCACCATTTTTGTAATAAGTTAACTAGCAAAAGAGTGAAACTTGAAACGCCTTTCTCTGTATTTACATATAATAGAGCTGTTTCGAAAAAAAAAGATTATTTTGAGGAGGAGTTGAGAATGTAAGGCGATGATTTAAAACTTTGTCGGGCTAAAATGGATCTCATGAGCCTGAACCCTAGGCACTCACTTTGCGTGCCCATTTTCGGCTTTTCAGCGTAAGGCTAAATTTCAAGGAAAAGCAGTGGACCCTCTGTAGGGGGGTAAATTTGGTCAATGGGAATAGGCGATCGGCGGCGGAACACGGCCCGGCGACATTTAGCGGCCCAAAGGAGGCCTAAATTGGCGTAGATGCGGAGGAACGGTGTGCACTTCCAAGAGGGAAATCAGACCGCCCGTGGCCTCGACTGTATCCAGACAAAAAGCTCATTGTAGCCATGAGTGGCCAGAAGCCACGCAGCTTCAAGCTGCCAAGGCAGAATAGGGCCCCTCGTCTGAACCTACGATGCGCATGGTAATCTGGCTCCTCCGCCAACCTACCTGGGAAAGGTGCGAAAGACGCCGCTAGTGGACGCGGCGGGGGAATGCAGCTCCTGATGCCTTTTTGTACCCTAGACAGCATGCAGTAATGGACGTTGGTGTGGGATAAAGACATCCCTATCGCTGTAGATTCCGGCCAGACAGAAGCAAAAGGATGCCACGCATCGAAATGAGCAAGAAGAACAATGGCAGCCCTTCTAGGCTCCGAAGCGTGCAAGCCACCTACCCGGGACCATCTCGGTGAAGCACAGCGGGAACCCGCGCAGCACGCCAAAAAGAGCCTCACTCGGCGCGTCGCCCACTTCGCGGGGCTTGCAACGGTCGCAGTGCGCCGGCTTCAACTGCCACTCTTTTCTACACTCTACACTTGACATCGTAGTCACCGATCATGCACCAAGACGGATGTTGAAAATCCAAAAGTAACTACTCTATTGACGTTCACGGTCTATTTTGGCTGCAGCTTCTCGTACAACAACGCTCTTCTTGTAACTTGCTACCCCACCCGACCCCTTCCAGCGCTGCTGAACCTACGATGCGTAACCCATTATGCCATGGTCGTCATACGTGCTCGGGACACCATCCACTCAGTCCTTTTCCGTACGCAATTTGTCTCCCTGCAGGGTCGGCGATTTCGATCGCGGCAGATTAAGTCGGGTTCTCCACCAGTTGCGCACAAGAAGTCAAATATCAGCTGCACAGGCGTTCCCAGTTGCGCTTCTGCCGGTAACTAGGGCATTGATGAACCTTGATGTCCAGCGCATTAAAATACTTGGTATGTCTCCGTTTTGCGTTTCTCCAGCTTCTGAACGCGGGATAACGGCTTGGACCCTGTTGTCCTGGCATCCACAGTATAAATGACATGTTTTTCGGCAAAACCATTATTACTCAAATATCCAAATTGCTGCACAGCTAGCCTGTGATATAGTCTGTAGGGCAAAGTAATTCTGGTACAGTAATATGGCCATCTTAGCCACCTCTGAGTCGATTTTAGACATCATAAACGGCAAACGCGATTTAAATCACGACAGAAAGACGGAGCAATTTGTCGTCAATCATGAGGACCTGACAATACCTGCTGATAGCTCCACGTCGGTGTCGCAGCCAGATAAAGACTAGAGTGCTGTTGAAGAGGTAACAGTTCGCAGAAAGTAGGCACTCGTGCGGCCTGAAAACTGAAGTGAGTATATTGACTTGACCTAAGAATTGACCTTGCCGTCCTGCCCCTACTGTTTCTTAGTCTGCTTGCTCTCTAGCTTGATCGTATAAGCCTTGCCAGCGCCCTCACCGGAGGCTTCGATAAGGATATTCGTGTGAGTCGGGATACAATCAATTTGGGAAACTAGCTTATGTTCATAGCAACCGTAATCTTTGAGATTCCTTGTAATATAGTTTTATAGAGGGTTAGTTTTACCCCCAAATATCTCCAAATCTGTTAGTACTAACATTGTGCTACGCTATAGATAGGGCCGTGTAAGTGGATTGCTGGTTAAGTCCTGGTTTTTGGCTTTGTTGCCACTATATAGGTCTTTATGAAGAATAGGGCTGGGTTTTTAGCCACTTAGCTGATGTTAGGGTTTGCTGAGGCTGGGTATATTCCTGGTGTAGTGTATACCTTGTCAATATGGTATACGAAGTGCGAATTATCTAAGTGAACCTCGGTTTTTTTCTTCGGAATGTTTGGTGGAAATGCTATCGGTCCCATTCTAGCTTCCAGCATTCTCAAGCTTAACAAGTTCTATGGCATTAAAGGCTAGCAGTGGCTGTTCTTATATACGTTATTCTGCTTCCTCGGTTTGAGACTAGCTTTGCTAACTTGTAGACATAGTTAAAGGGCTTTTCATATTTGTTGTTTCTTTTGTGCTGCTTACCTTTTTGTTAGGCAGCCCGGATATTCCTCGACCGCTTATAGGGCTAAGCCTTGTCCGCTTTTCCACTGCAGAACAGGAAATTCTATAACGACGACTAGAGAGAGATAACGTAGAAGGCAAACAGCCTGGCGTCCATAGTCTGATAATTGACTGGGCGCTTGTCAAGCGAACCGCTCTACACTATCAACGGTGGCTAACATATGTTATAGCCTTTGCTGTTTTCTTAACGTGGTCGCCTCTAACGACTTATACGCCTTCTATTATTATGTACTTATTTTCTTAAGAATTCCATTCCTAATAGGTCTAACAGATCATAGGTCGCTGGGCTTTAATCGTATCGCTGCGAATGCTCTTACTGCTATTAGAGCCTCACTGGCGCTTCTAGTTGTATTTTTATTTGGCTTTATAAGTGATAGAAGCAATTTACGTGGTGGCACTGTTATTGCCGCCTAATCCTATTACTTGATCATATTAATTGTTGCTCGATATCTCCACCCTCACGTTGGCAAGTGGTCAAGGTGGGCACTGTGGACAGCGGTCAACAGCTTCGCGGTTGGCTATCATCCTGTTTTAAATGTATAGCTTTAGCTTAATTGCTGAGAAGCTAGAGAGAGAAGTATAGTAATTACGTGAGTCTTCCCTGCTAAAATCGAAGAATCTAGTCTGACAAGACATATAGTATGTGGGTAATGTCCGCCATCAGTGGACTGATAGTCGGCACTTAGTATTTTCGACTAAAAGACGCGCTGTTGTATGTACTTTTTATTGATTCCTGAAAATTGATAAAGCTGATAAATATGCACAGTTATCAGACAGGTCTGTGAATGATGATAATGATGGTATCTGTGGGTATCGTTTTTGCGTCCTTCCAGGTTGTTATCTATGTTATATAAAATAAGAGAGTTACGTAAGGTTAAAGCAGAATAAGAGTTGTAGAAGGTCCGATAATCTATAGACTATAATTCGGGTTTTTATTAGACTAGAATGCTATCTAAACTTCCTCTTAATTGCTTTCTAAAAGCGGCCTTCTGAGAGTCACATAAGTCTGAACTAGCTAGTTCTGCCGAAGCAGTTTGGACAAATATTCGTCTATCTAAGCCTGAATACATTTCTCGTGACGCCCTATTATTATGTGGGCGGTTAGGGTAATAATGGGTGTGTGATGTGATCCCATGCTGTGCTCGTATTCGCGAATCTTGCTAGTGGCCTCGAAACTATCTATAATAGGCGTCTGAACATCCATTAGAATAAAGTCTAACTTCTTCTCCTTAACAGCCTCGACGGCCTCCCAACTGTTGCCCGCTACGTCATAACGCGGTAGTACTTCTCCAAGATCTTGACAGCTAATTTTTGGTTCATAGTGTTGTCTTTGGCGAGTAGAATGTTAAATGACTTAGTGTTGTCGGCTAGAGTTGGCGTGGCGCGGTTCTCTAGTGCGGGCATCATGCTATTGCCCAAGTTAATCAGCTTGCACGGTGTAGTCATACATGAGGAGATGCCCAAGTCTACGCACGATTTGAGGCTGATATGCACGACTGGCGCAAGTAGAACGATTGGTAGATATTTAAAGTAGTTGACGGTTTGAAGTCTCCGCGCCATTTCGATGGAATCGATGGGTATAACGTTGTGTGGTAAGGCGCCGCCAGACTTGAGTCTTGTAAGGGCAAAGCTCTTCTCCGAGCCGTCGTTTCGTGCTGTTTTTTGTCCTGACCGGCTTAAGCTGCGTCGGATTTCTCTTGACCGTAGTCGCTGGCGATACGTCCATTGAGTTGGATGAAGTAGGTAAATAAGAATTTGTGGTGTAGACATCGAGCCGGGTGGTATACACAGCTCGCGTAGGCGTGGGTGCAGCCCTGCCCGTGTATTCGCAATGAGACTGATATATATGGCGGCGACAGGGAAGATAATTATATAAAACAATATACTACTTAGAGACTGAAGTGATATGAATTCTCTCAGCTTTGCCTCACATTTACCGCATCGTGGAACGTGATTATAGCATAGACCAGCTCGCCATTTAAATGCGGTCAGTGGCTAAGTGGATTTCAACGTGGTTGGCATGGTGGCGTAGCATGGGTATCTACGATCACACGCTGCAAATTGCATTCTACTACGCCCAACGCTCCCGGTTTTAGGGTCGACGATAGCCAGGAGCGATAGTGCATCATAGAATCAGCCTGCTCTCGTGTCGCAGGTGCTGCGGGCGTTCTGCACACTCGGCGCAAACCGTTAGGTGCCCTCCCGTACAACTTGTCAACACCAGCTCAGGCTCAGCCTTGGCGAGCGCTGAGGCCGACTCATCAAAGCCGTTCGGCAAGAAAGTATTGGTATCGGAAAAGGTTGTATGAGTCACAGGGTGCTCCTTCGTTCTCATGCAGGATGAATTACGTACTCCATGCTCGTCCAGTCGCGTTGAGGGACCGACAGATGGCAGGCGGACGGCAGGCGGCGAAAATACATCAGCTGAATAGCGTGATTCCATCTTCCCGCAGGCGGACGAATCGGCTCGAGGAGTGGCAAATGTGTGGTGGTTGTCAAAGGCCGAAGCAGCGAGTCGATATCTTCGAACATGTAGGCGGCGACCACCAAGGGCTCAAGACGCGTTAACCACACGCGACGGTCAGTAGTAGGCGACAAGGTCCAACCCGAGACACGTACATTTGTCCTGTAGATAGGTCAGAACTGTGAAGCCGTGGTATGAGAGCAAAGTGACGATTCTCTCGCAGCCATGCGCACGTTGCGGGCCACAAATCCGTTTCTTCAGAGTTGCCAGGTCCAGGCTTCCCCGTCTTGCCCACACGGGATTATCTTAAGGCGTGGCGCGAAGCTGACTAGTCGAAGAAACTGTGGCGCCGGCATTCCTAGGGAAATCGAAGTCAGTTATTATCGCGCCGAGGTGGCGCGCGACAGCTAAGGCAATCGGGTCTAGTAGCCTTTGATGCGCCCTTAAAAGGCACCCATATTCCTACACAGCGGACATCGCAGAACGTAAGGGGCGTTGCTACGCTGAGCTTGGCATCGGTGATGCATCGGTAATGGAGCGTCAACAGCGCGTCGTTGTGGCGAGCTATCTGGGGATGGGAAGAGGCAGTAGAAGCTGGGAAAAGATGAGTGTTGCCAGCTTGCCGGTAAGACGACGGACTAGCCACATGATCCTTCTCACCTTAACAGTAAGGCAGATAAGGCCGATAAGGCAGATCAGGTAGATTAGGTAGATAAGGTAGATAAGATAACACTCTTTCGCCTAGAAGAGCTTGAGATCTGATGCATAGGCACGCACGTTCGGCACTCAGCCATTTCAAAATGGACTTGTTTTGAGAAGGAGCCGAGAATAGAATGCGGCGGTTCAAATTTTGTCAGCGTAAAATGGATTTATCTGTCTAGATCTAAGGCTTCCGGGTTGCACTCACTTCGCTGCACATTTTGACTTTTTCGCGTGAGGCTGATAGGCAGTGAATTAGAGGAGGGCAATTATTGGTCAATGGGAATGGGTGATCGGTGGCGGAACACGGCCCGGCTGTTGTCCGCGGCCCAAATGGTACGCTAGAACTGGCGCATCCGCAGATACAGAAATGGTGTGCGCTTCCAAATGGGACAAAGTAGACGCCCAACTGCATCTAGACAAGAAGCCTGTTTTAACCACAAGAGCTCCACTATGCAGCTGCAATATACCTGGGTAGAATATGGTCCCTCGGCTAGATCTGCGACACGTATGGTGCTCTCTGGCCAAGCTACCCGGGAGGTTTCCAGGAGATGCCGCCAGTGCCCGCGGCGGATGAAACAGTTCGTATTACATGACCTTCACTATATATTTTTTCGCCAACGGACGTAATAGTCAAATCAAATCAAATCAAATCAGCGCCCGCAGCGGAATATAGCTCCTAATACCTGCGCCTGCCCTGGACAGCTTGCAATAGTGGATGCTATCTATGGATTAATATATCCCTGTTGCAGCAGATTTGGGCCAGAAAGAAGCAAGATGAATGTCGTGCATTGCAAGGAGCAAGAAAAGCAGTGGCAGCCATTCTATGCTCCGACGCGTGCAAACCACCCACCCGAAATCAGCTAGGTGAAGCATGGCAGACAACCCGAGCAGCACACCAAAAAGGGCCTCACTTGACGTGTTATCCACTCCCGGGGCTTGCAACGGTCGCAGTGCGCTGGCTTCAACTGCCACTCTTTTCTACACATGTTCTACACTTGACATCGTAGTCACCGATCATACACTAAGACGGATGTTGAAAATCCAAAAGTAACTACTCTATTGACGTTTACGGTCTATCTTGGCCACTACGGCGATTCGTCTCGCGGTGCTCCTCTTGTAACCCCTACCCTACCCGGCCACTTTCAGGTCTGCTAAGCCGACGATACGTAGCAGCCGCGGCAGATAGCAGCGCTGTTAGTGCCTGGTGTGACGACCGTCCTGCATGCTTGGAACACTAGCTACGTAGCGCTCATCTGCGAATCGGGCTTTGTCTTCCTGCGGGGTAGGTAACCTACGATTGCGGTACGAGAAATACGCGTCCACGGCCAGTCCAAGGATAGAAAACACGAGGGTGACGAGTGCCCCGACCCATACAACCCCGGTCTTCGACTGGCCACCGAGGGCTCGCTGCAGCTGTGCACCGATTTCATGCGTGCCCATCGCGAACGCGAAGCCCACCACAATAAACGCCAGTCCGATCCTCCGGAAAAAGACGTCGGCCCCGCTCACAAAGCGGGGTGGCCTGGCCATGAACGTCGCAGCAATGCAAAACGCCAGCGAGACGAGCAAGAAAGAGATGATGAAGAAGGCGATACAGGCAAAGGCGCGGAATGCGATGCAGATCTCGTCACGGCCGGCCATACTGCCGCAGATGTGAGATGTGCCGATGCGCGCCGATGTGAACAGCGACTTGGCCACGTCCGACCCCGCCGACTAGAGGAGATCTCCCAAGCCTCGTCTAGTGTCGTGCGATGCCCGTGCCGTCCAGTGGACGAAGCCTTCCTTGTTAGCATTTTTGCTCATTACTATGACGAAGGTCGTCATAATAACGACGAGGCAGGGCAGCTGCTTCGCGAAGTGAAGTAGATATGTAGTTATGTTTGTCTTTTCCTCCCGTGTGGCCGTTCTGGAGCACCGCTCTAGCGCCGCGTGCGGTGATCGGGCTATAAATAATACTCGCGCCGAGCCGTTTATCGCTAACCGACCGCTCGTCGCGAGCGAGCCCCTGCTTCAAGAAGTATACTGCACATATAGGCTGCTGGTATGTGCCGAGGATGGTGCAAGTGCGTCTGCCGTTGCTGATACTGCGCAAACCCGGCGCTGTCTGCCGGCGAACCGGGACGTCCCCGACGGCGAGACGGACGAAGAGCTTGGCGATGCTGCGCGCGATGAAACGGTCAGCCCCAGCAACACGAAACAACGGGCGATGTGGACGGTGGCCAGAGCGGATGCCATGTCTGCCATTCGTGTCGACTGCCTTAGGTGTCAGATTACGGCTCCTCGCTCGAAACGGCCACGCCTAGAAAAGCATTTTAGTCAACCGATCCTCGCTACTACTGCAGCGAGGATCTGTGCTATACACGACGTGCGACAGCATCGCAGATAGACTACATTAAGACAATTGTCGACTTGACCGGGGGCGAGCAGCTCTGCTTCAACTGCCGAGCGCTTCTCGACGACGGGCCGAAGCACCGTATACACGGACATATACGTACGAAAGACGAAGCAGGCCGGCATTCTGACAGAGACAGCTCCTCTGCAACGCATGCGCCGACATCGTGTCGCTGCTCCGAGTGCACAACTAGCGCGTGTGCCTCGTCTGCGCCTTGGCGGGCGAGGCCGACGACATCGACTGCGCGGACATCCAGAATTTCCTGGACAGACCGGTAAGGCGCACCCCTTAGCAGGCAAGTAAGCGCCTAACTCTGACGGCGGCAGAACACGTTTGCGAAGCAGTATGACTGGCAACACTGCCCTGTGTGCGACGATTCGGACAATCTTCTGTATACGCCATATAGTAGGCAGCCCTGAACGCGCAACCGGTTCCAGGCCGCTGACGATACAGGCCACGTCGTTTGCAGCGTTTGCTGGGGCAGGTGGAAAGCAGAAAAGCACAGGTGCCCAACGTGTCGATGCCCTATCACCATGGCGTTGGTCACGGCGCAGTCGACATTTCTCGTGCGGGAGTATGTGGAGGTCGGCTCTAGGAGGGGCCGTGGATAGCTTGAGCTGTATATACTGCGCGGCGAAGCACTTATGCCAGCCAGCCAACGATTTTTCTTGCCAAACCCCGCTCATCCATGTCATTAATGTTGTAGAGATGGTCAGACAGGCCGAGGAGCCAGACTTGCAGCTTGCGGGCATAAGCGGCCAGAATGGTCCAAACGCCTGCGTGGTCAGAACTGGCTGCTGCCGACCATGCCGCCGCCGCGCTTCCACTGACCTGTCGCCAGAACATGCTTCGTCCTGCGGTAGACGAGAACTAGAAAATGAAGTGAAAGCTCGATTTCATCGTCTAAGACCCCCAAGGCGTTTGTGCAGGCCTCGTATCCAGAATGTCGCCCGACCGTGCTGCTATACGCACCAACAGCGCTAGGCGATGCGCCTCGCGCTACACAATCTACTCCAGGTACGTTTCTTTCCTGGAAAGCAGTCGGGAAGCAGTAAGGGCGAGCAGTATACGTCGCGAAGCCATCGAGGAGTTTGACGAGGCAGACCGGACGGACCACAGCCTCTTCCTGCGGCTTGTGCATGACCAGCTGGCCATCTATCACGGGCAGCGCAACGATGCGGCCATCGACGAGGTTCATTGCACCGTCGTCGGCAAGTTTCGCCGCATCTTCGGGTATGCGCACTGGAGGACAGTCACGGCGATACACAAGTACGGGCAGATGCTGTGCGGCGAGAAGCGCTACGAGGAGGCCGAGGCGCTGTACAGGACTCTTGTCGACGAGGTGGACCGGGATCGCGGGCCTGAACCGGTGCCGGTGCTCTGCATATTCAACGCGCTCAGCGTCGTCTACGCGAAGCGCCAGAAGCTAAAGGAGGCCGAGGCCATTTTGGTCCGTGCCGTCGTCGGCTTCCAAGAACGAAGCGGAGAGCGGGACCTGAGGACGCTGACCGCGGCCTTCAACCTCGGCGGCGTGTACCAGGATCGCGGAAAGCTCTCCCACGCGATACGTGCGTACCATGGGGCGGCCCATGGCTTCCACAATCTCATGGGCATTTCTTACAAGACGACGATCACGGCCTTCACGCAGCTCGCGGCGCTGTGCTCTGCGCGCCGCGCCTTTCCGGAGGCGGAGGAGGCGTACACCCTCGCGCTGCAAGGCTTGAAGGCGGCAGCAAGACAGGATTCCATCGACGGCCTCATCCTGAAACTCGACCTCGGAATCTTATATCGAGACGTGCAAAGATTGAGGCCGCCGAGAAGCTGATACAGGAGGTCTGCCAAGGTCTCAAGGACGCTCGCTCCGGCTACGCGCCCGGCGCGCTCACGTGCTTGGGCACGGTGTACGCGCGCCAGGGCCGGGTCGAAGAAGCAGAGGCGAGCTTCGCCGATACGGTGAAGGAGTTTGCCGTGTGCGACAAGGACTACTCGGCCATGTCGTACGCAGCCTCTTTCGGCCACGGCAATCTTCTACGCAGCCAGAGGCGGCTGGCCGAGGCGGAAGCTATATACCGGCAGGCGTGGGACGGTGCGCGGTCGGTCGGAGGCCCGCGACACGCCACGTCCTGCACGATTGCCGACGCGCTGGGCGCTGTGTGCGAGGAACAAGGCAAGCACGAGGAAGCGGAAGAGATCTACAAGCAGAGCCTCGCGCCAGGCGATTTTCGCCTTGATCGGTGGACAAGTTTCGTCCTCTCTGTCAACTTCCACAAGATGACAGGCTACGTATGAAGCAAATAGACTCATTCTCGAGGACATGGAATATAACACGCTAGCTATCGGCTATTTGTATTCTGACTGGGCTGGCCAATTTCATGTATCTTCTGTCTATCTCTCGATATTGCAATGATCATATCAAATAATCAGTGGGAGTCGCTTCATTGCATCTGCTGTCCTCGAATCTCCTGCCACTCTGCTCGCGTCAAAGCTTTTACACGCCACGCACGAGCATCCTGCAAAGCGGATACAGGATTTCCAATGGCCAGAAACTCACCAACCTCTTTCTTGGCCGCATGAAACATGCATATATTCATCATGTCCACAGTATCTTGATCTGCGTTCATAGCACGCCAAAGATGGTCGTCCAATTCATCTCGTGACATGATATTCGGTTGCCCTCGGCGAAAGAATAGGTGCTTGCCACCACGAACAAACGTAGCAATGAAGTGATTGTGACCCAGTGGGTGCTTTTTCCAGTACTCAGGAATATTCCTCACACGTTGTAACTGGATAGATGCTGGCGTTTTCGGGAACATGCCGACCCATAGACGTCCGGGATCGCTCTGCAGCAACACGACATCACGTCCTTTTCTTGCTCGGTTGTATTCTTCAGCCCCTTGCAGACAGAGGCAAGACCATTCGAACAATAACCAGGTGAACATAACACAATCCATACACACAGGGCCTTGAATTAAGTCGCGTAGTCCTTGTGCTGGATTTTCTCCCTCGTAGACCAACTCCAAAAAAGACCAGACGCGCCCCCTGTACGAACATGGAAAACCGTATACATCACAAGGCCTGAACCAGCCTTGTGGTGGTAAGGGTAAAGCGTTGTGGAAACGGTCGAATGTGCTAAAAGGCTTTTTTGGGAACTTTTCGTTCCATATAAGGTAGAAACTGTCCTGATAAAAAGGCCCTGTCATGTCGTGGAAATAGTCGTGACTCTCAGGTCCTAAGATGGTTGCCATCTCGGTAAGTAGTCTCCAACACAAATCCTCCCCCCAAAGATTTTGATCGATTCCTTGTTCGTACTTCTCAAAGTGCATTGAAAGTTTCTTAGTCGGAGGTAGACTGAATAGTTCGTATAGCTCTTCATCTCGTGCCTTTCGAACCACGTTCGTTCCCTTCCATCGGAACGCTTTGGGCAAACTCAGCCATTCAGGTTGGTTTCTGAGTCCTAAAAAATAAATCTCACAGTTTGAAAGCCACGCATCTTCTGGGCTGACTTACTCCTTGTCAATGTTCGACCAGACGGTGGCCACATGGCTGTGACCGATAGCTGAGATTGCAGACGTATTGGCAAGGTTGGCAACGTTCTGAAAATTGTCGAGCAGCGCAGTTCTGTATTCGTGAAATGGTTGTGTGGCAAGGGCTTAACCTAACGTCTGAAGCCTCCACCGCTTTCCCGGTTGTAGCGTGAACAAAACTCGCTGACGAGAGCCGGCCAGAGTCAATCTACGAGCCGAGCTGTAGCCACTGAAGATAAGTTGCATGTGGAAGACCTCAGCTAGGAGCGACACGTCGGAGGAAGCAAGAAGGTAAAACGTGACCAAAAAAAGGATTTGATGGAAGACGTGAAAGCACACTCGAGGAGAAGTACACCCGAGGAGAAGCACACCTGAGGAGAAAAGGCTACATTACAGGGCCCTGCCCTGCCTACGCCCCCCTGGCCTCGTCTTGAGACAGGCGCCTGCTTGCTCGGGCCTTACTTGGGCCGCCGGACATTAGGCTGAAAAAGCATGTGAAGGGCGGTGGCCGGGTAGCAGTTGCAGTTTTTGACACGAAGGCCATAAACCCAGAGTTCGATTACATCGAGACATCGGATAAAATATTGACAAGTCTTTGCGACCGCAGAACTGGATATGGAAGTTTATTTTTGAAGACAGAAAGACTATCGGTACACATCGAACTGAGTCCAACAGATGATTAAAATTAAACTAAAAAATACTGTTGTTGCTACAGCTTGTGTCGAACTAGAATGGTTGGTGCGGCGATATGGGAAGCGCAAAACTACCGTCTTCCCGTCTCCAGGCTGTTGGCTTGTCCTCCAAAGTCGGTTTGAATCAAGCACCTTCCCTCGTGTCTAGAGGGCGGCGACCACTCAAAGTGCCACTATTTGCATCTCAGTAAGGAATTATTAGTCGGACAGAGGGCGGGAACGGCGAACTAAACTCACACTTGAATAGGAAGCTCTTGCCTCAGGGCCTTCATCTCGCTCCTCGCGACAGCAATCATGATTTGGACGTCGTTAGAAGACATGCCCATGCACTGAGTGAAAAGAAACAAGCTGAGCGACTCCAAATGATCAACAATAGCTTGCTTGAACAACTCACTAGAGCAAGGAAAGCTTTCCAGAACGATGTTGGTAAAGCCATTGTTCAACATCTCCTCCTTGCTCCTCGAGATTGCAGCCCAGTCGCCAAACTTTTCTAAAGCTTGAAACATCGTGTCGGCGAATTTCTCAATCATTGACCCTTTCCTGAGCTTGCCGAGTGATTGCCAGCTGATTTGATGGATCTAAAAAAAGCCTCCAGGTTTGTAGCGGCAGCGGAAAGGCCTGGCGTATTCCTCAATTTCGGTTTTGCGGAAGCTCTTGGCATCGATTGATCCGCGTAGAAGACGGCTCGTTGCCCTTTCCGGCCAGTAACAAACTCAGCCGATCGATCATTGTAGCTTCGTCAACAACGCTACAGTCATGCTTAACAGTGTCGGAAAGACATCTTGGCCGCCATTACAATGCTTACCGCCAATGCTGTGTCAGTATCAGCCTCCTGTAGCGCGCTAGCGCAAGGTGCTGCTCACATTGCGCGCTGATCGACGTCACATTCGCGACCCGGGGTAGTCGTTTGGTAACAACTCCTGCCAGAGTTTTGTTAATTAGCTTGTTTCAATTTTCTAGTTCAGAGAATGTCTACCAACCATGGACGGCCAGGCGGACGTAACACTTCGGTATTCACAGGGGAGGTTGTCAACTTAGGCTCTAGGGAATGCGCACCCCTAATCATTGCCGGTCGAGAAGGGGACGCGAGAGCTTCGGCAATCGGGATCCTTCTCGTCATCCCTGTACCTAGACAACACCATTCTAAGTGCTTGAGAGTAGGATGTTCAAGTGTTGCACCGATCTGAGAAAAGTCTTCTGCTGATTTGACACAGAAGTGACGAAGCTGAGGAAAACAACCGAGTAATATGTTACAGCTCTCCATGCACGTCTTATGGAACTCCTTGCGCGCTACAACACATTGTACTGCTATTTCAAGTCGTGATACATGCTCGAACAGTGGCTGCGCACTATTCTTGCTGTCTTGAATGAGAGAGTCCCAGCCCGCGGCATGTTCAATTCGGATGTGAAGGCTTGTTATGCGCGACACGGGGGTAGAGACATTACTGACCGCTAGCAGAACATACTGCATGATATAACGAGTAATCCGTGCTGTGGGGATTTCCTCGTTTTCGCTGATCTCCTCGCTGTCACCAGGATGGTTGCCACTCTTCGTGACAATAATCAAAGTCCGCAAGTCGCGACAGGATGTCAGAATATGAGTTAGGATTTGGCAAAGGTTTGGCAGTCTGAGATGAAATTCAGCGCACCAATCGTAATCATGTGGGCGCGGCTTGATTTGTAGTTCGATAGTTCGCGGTTTGTTGTAAAAACCTTGAGAGTGGTCCCTCGACTGGAGTGCAGTTTTCAGTGCGAGGCTACGTAGACTCTCCAAGCTGAGTTCGGCACTGAAGCGAGCTTCGTCGTCGTCGTCGTCGTCCACATTTTTGTCGTTGTGGTGGTTGCCGCAACCGATCATGTCACCCTCGTAGTCGCCGCCGTCAACAAGCTCGCCTGAGGGATCTGCGCTGCTGGGCAGATGTATTGGCGGTCGGAAAGACTGAAAGTCTTTACTGAGGTCACTTATGTGGCGGGAGACGTCCGGGTTGAACTGGTAAGTGTTGGCAAAGGGTGGCTAACAGTACTGGCGCTGGCTGCGCAATCAAACATACCTGAGGATACACCGCGAAGCCGACGTCGGATTCTGACTCGGTACTTGGGCTTCTCTTGGCTCGAAAATCTCTCGGGGATGAGGACTTGGAGATCACTCCAGAATTTTTGCTTGAGCTGCGTCTCTGCGTTGGTTTGTCGTTGGCAATGGTATTGAGGAAGCGATTGTATCTCATTCTGGCAGCCCGGCCAGACACAATGGGCTTCAGCAGAAAGGGGTCGTTCGCGACTTGGTTCCAGTTAACCTAGCAGAAGAAAAGTTAGAGAGGAGCGAAGGAGAAATGCTGCAACAAGTGACATGTACTCACATTCTTGGTACCCGTCTGCCTGAGAATGGCCAAAAGAAACCGGGCCAAGAAATTATTTGCGTTGGGAGGCATGATGACAGCAGAAATGGGACAGCATAGCGCAGACTATGTAACAGTGCGCGGAGCAGTTGCTCAGTTCCTCGTTAGCATGCGAACCGTGCTGGAGACAGCGTGAATGACGAAGATGGAGTAGATGAGGAGAAAAAATAGGTGCAGTGAGTTCTCGAGAAGGGGCTGGGAGGGAGGATGGGAAGAACACGTTCTGAGCAGTGACAGCCCCTGCATGGTTTAGGCTTTGTGGAGATTAGGCCACATACCATTAGTTACACTGCGAAACAGAGTCAAGCAAATGGATGCCGAGGTGTAAACTCTCATTGAAACCCAGATGGTCTTGGCCTATCACAGAACCGCTTGAATTGGCTACGAATACGATGAACGTATGCTAAAAGTTGCCGGGCTCGACCGTAGGTGGCACCTGTACACATAACTACTCTTCGCATGAAAGTCTGAAGCCTGGCTCGTTACCACTAGATGGACAAGATCGCTAGACAACATTGAAATATTATGGATAGTGCAATAAGGTAAGCAATAAGTGCCCTCTACTTGGCGCCATCGGCCAGGCCGGTCCCATGGTCTACATCAGCGCTGACGCCATCTACGGCCTCTGCGCATGATAGAAGTAGTAAACCAAGTATCTATGGACAGTTTTATCAGCAAGAGCTTGACGAGCTGACAATAGCTTCAACTCGGCCTCCTCCACCGAAAAGCCCAGTGCTCGAAACGGGCGTGCCGCTAGCGTTCCGATGAAATCTAGCATTGCCTCCTTTTGTTGAAGTCCTAGGCGTTCGCTAGACTTTTCAGCTTTCCATGGGCCTATGGGGACTTTGAACTCTTTGCAATGCACGTTTTTAAATCCCGCAGTATCAAGCAACGACCGGAGATCCTTCGTCGACGTGGTGTTGAACCCGAGTTCACTGTATGCTTCGCGGGCGAGATTACAGACGGTCTTGAAGGCATCGTTTTCTTGCATTGTTCCGTCGTCACATTTCGGCTCGATCGCAAAATCTTGAAACTCTATCCAGCCTCCCGGTCGAAGGCTTCTGATCGCTGGGTCAGCTTCGGTAGAGGTACAGTGATCGCAGGACTTACCTGAATGCACTCTTTATAACCCCCGGCACGTTTTTTAGTATCGAAACCATGCATCGAAGATGCACAAAGTCATAGTCAACATCTCCGTCCGACCATGACTTCTCACAGTCGTCAACCAAAAATTGGACGTTTGGAGGAACAAGAGAGGGCTGAACCGGCGTTCTGTCAATCCCCAGGACCGCCGCGCTTGGGTATTTATCGCCAACTACACGAGATAGATTAGCTGCGAATACAACGGCAGGGGGTAGCAGAAGCTCGCTACCGTCCAGTGCCCAGGATCCTATACCTTGTCAGCTTTCTGGAAAATCGGTCCGTACACAACGCGAGCCATTACCTCCTCCAGTCCCGATGTCGAGAATGTTCTGGGGGCTTTTTCCTATAGACGAGAAAAACAAATTGTTCTCGGTGATTTCCAAAAACATCTTATGCTGCTGGAGCTCTCTTTCCAGCTCTTGGTCGTCATTAGGTAGAGGGTAACCCGGGATGTTGGCCGTATACTGCCGTCCGCCTTCAGACTCAAAATCAAAAACAGAAGAGGTAAGGCTCTCAGTTTCGATCTTGCGACCGAGGTTATTGTCGTCTGTCGAATCCTCGCTGGGCGGCGACGAGGATGGAACCGATTGCCACCGCGGAGTTGAGACTAGTTCAGCTTGAGCATGAATATCGCTCTGCTCCTCCGCAATAGGTCGCTCGAGATGGGAGCACGGATCAACCTTGACGAGAGATGTGCTTGGCTGTTGGCAAACACCGGAAGAAGCCATAACGAAAGAGAGCCATATGCGAGGCTTCACAATTAGCTTCTCCAGCTCGAGTACGAAGAGAGACGTGCTGGGCGGTGGACAAAGACGGGAAGAAAACACAGCGAAAAGAAATGATGCACGAGTAGACTAGCGTCCAATGCAGCGCGGCAGTACGATTGCCCAAGTACTAAGAGGACTCACAGCGGAATTGTATTATTAGCAACGCCAGCCGACCCCGTACGTCTGCACAGCTAATTCGATGCAAGCTCTGGGAAAGGGGGGGGTGTCGTTAGCTTCGTGTGCCCGTTTTGTCACATTGGCCACCTTCGCCACCTTCGTCCCTTCGTCCCCATCGTTCTCCTGCCCCCGTCAGCCCTCTCGTCTTTTTTTTCCCGGCGCCAGTGTGGGTGCAGTACACCGCAGATGGCTTTGAGTCATTAGGGAGGCTAACGGCTGAGCAGAGCCGGGAGAGAAGGGGCGTTCTCTTGCAGCAGAGAAAGAGTTGCCAAGGATTCAATGCAGCCTGTTGCCTCTGACAAGCCCCATCCTGCCGAACTAGCTCCTAACTGACTGGGCTACAGTTATGCACTCTAATGTTTGGCATTTTACCTCGCGTTCGTATTGCCTTTTCCCAGCCGACTGTTTCTATGCCCATGCATTTTAGCTTCATGGTCTTCTCTCTTCCATACCCCTTCATGTCTTGCTTTTAGTCTCCATCCTTTCACGACTCCCGTCTTCCCGCCCTGCCCGCCGCAGCAAATATCCTTATGCGTTACCCTGCAGCTGAGCACAGCTCATTTGCTCTTGCTGGCCATCGCTAGCTAACTATTCGAGCCACCTGGTGCCGGTCGCGTGCCGCGACGCCCCTCCAGCGCATGGAACCTGCCAACAAGAGGCCCAGGCTTGCCCCAAAGCTCAATGCCTCTGTGTCCTCTCTCCCCGACGCTCACTCTGCGCCTCATCATCACAAGCTTGTACGTAGTCGCGCCCAGACCACTCTTAGCCAACCTCGTCGTCTCTTTGTCATTCGCTTGCCAAGCTTGGCTAACATTACCTAGACCCATCCATTTCACACAGTTCTTGATGCGCCGCACCACAGCCAACGACAAGAGTTTGAAGCTTACGCCCGTCATTTGCACGATGCTGCCATTCTCATCGGTCGTCAAGCATCGCAGCCCACTACCTCTTACACAGACATTTCGGTACTGCTCTTGGGATGGCAAGATGACTCGGCCGCCACCGAAAACATTGGCGCCCTGCAACAAGTCTTAGTCACTGACTACCGCTATCATGTGCAAATATGGCAGATTCCAACCGTCGCAAACCCAATCGCAAAGCTCGGCATGCACATGGCCGCGTTCTTAGAGCGTGCCCGACCAAACCAGCTCCTCATCATATATTATTCCGGCCATGGCTATGTTGGCCCAGATGGTCAGCCTTACTGGGCTTGGTACGTCATCCTGACTACAGCACGCAACCACACTTTTACTCAACCCACAGCTCTTACCATGCGATAGCTCTCCTCATGACCATTCCGCCAAGTTACGATGGGAAGGCGTTCGCTGCCTCTTCCAAGACACACAATGCGACATCCTTCTGTTATTAGACACCTGCGCTGTTCCTGACTCTATCACTTCTAGCCACAGCCTCAAGCAGGTCATCGCCGCATGCTCTCCAGAAACAGACCGACATCCATCAGCAGCCTCCCGCGCCTATTTTTCGCCATGCCTCGTCGCAGCTTTACGCCAGCTAAGTCGCAGTTCGTCGTTTTCCGCCCAGCAGCTCTGCAACGAAATCAAAATTGCTTCCCAAGCGCACTCCGACTCTTGGTCCCGATTTCCGTCGCCTGCTCCCGAGCCCAAGATCTTCACCATGACGCCTAACGAGGGCCGGAGCATAGAACTTGCACCATTAACACACTCCTCGTCCGATACCGCCACACCAGAGACGGCACATCCTCGAGATAGTCCGCCAAAGCCAGATTCGGGTCCGAAGCTAACCTTTGACGAACCGCGTATTCTGGTTTGCACTACGTTCGTCGGTGATGCAAGCCCAGATATGTCGGCTTTCCACAGTTGGTTACGGAATACACCGCCCTTAGCCGCTCAAATCACCGTCGAGGGAATGTTTCTGGGTCCGCCAACTGTGCTGCTCATATCGATGCCCACGTCTCTTTGGACTAATGTGCAGCATGACAAGATTTGGTACTACTTGGGCACTGTAACTTCGCGCAACATAATCTCTCAGTACCACAATATGGTAGAGGCATCCGCCATCTCCCCCTCACCAACCGAAACGACCACAGCAAGGCCGGCTCCGGAGTCTACCCCAACAAGTGCGCATTCTCGTCGACCGTCGGCTGCCCAATGGCCTTTACCAGGATATGCTGTCAAATCCGAACAGTCCGATGGGCAAACGAGCCCGACTGCCAGATTGTATCAGTCTCTAGCTGCCGGCGGACTAGGAATCAAACCAAAGGCTCACGGTGCAGACTCTGTGGAGATGCAGGAGGCTGCAGAGCAGCTTAAGGCCCTCAGTCACGTCCGTCACCGAAGCGGCGACGCTGCCGACACTTCTCCGCAGCGCGCCGCCCTCCCAGCTGCTATGCCAACGCTGCATCCTGGATTCCGTAATCTGACCCGCTCAGAATCGATGCCTGTCCTCGATGGTGGCACAGGGTCTGCCGGGGCCAGGATGAGGCGGATCATGGGGAAACCAGATATTCGATGCGCCCATTGCAGCCATGCGCCGTTCAGGGACTCGTCTTCGCTGAGGAAGCACATTGCCGCAGCGCACACGCGCCCATTTCCTTGTGCCTTTTACTTTGCTGGATGCACGAGCACCTTCGGGTCCAAGAACGAGTGGAAGCGCCACATTGCCTCACAGCACCTCTGCCTGCAATACTATCGCTGCTCCATCTGCTCACAATCGACTGTAGATGGAAAAGGCAACGAGTTCAACCGAAAGGATCTATTTACGCAACACCTCCGTCGCATGCACGCCCCTGTCCAGGTGAAGAGGGCCCTCGCCAAGGGCGACAACGGTCAACAGGGGTCAGAATGCGAAACCTACGTCCGAGAGATGCAGCAGAGGTGCCTCATACAGCGGAGGCACCCGCCACGGCGATCAAGCTGCCCCAAACCAAACTGCGTCAATACCTTTGAAGGCCCCACTGCCTGGGACGAATGGACAGAGCACGTCGGTCGGCACATGGAGAAGGGCGAGGGCGACGACCTCGGCGTAGACGACTTGCTCTTGCAATATGCCCTCGAGGAAGGCATCGTTGAAGGCGTCGGCGAGAAGGAGTATCGGCTCGTTCAGGTTTAGGCAGTGGGGGCGGGCCCAGGCAGCCAGGCAGCCAGGCCATGTCAGACGCACGATTCCCAAGCCATGTCGACGCAGATTTATGCACCGCCACGACCAGACAAGCCCAAGCTATAGCTGCGGCGTGCCCGGTCGCCTTCCACCTTTGCCGGCCTGTTCGCACCTTCCACCACCGCAGGACTAACTAAAAATCCGAATCCGCCGCCAAAGTAACTGAATACTGATGACATCCTCATCGACCGTCCGCTTCTGGAGTTTATAGCTCACTTCTTGTACCCTTTCTGTCGTGTATCTAGTCGAATTAAGGCTACCACTTCGATTCTTATATTCAACAGTGCCCTGCCTTTGGCGGCGAGGACTTCACCTTCGTCCTTGAACCTTTACACCGATGTCGCTCCAGCTTTCCCTATAGCATATTTTGACAGGATGATGTGCTCTGCTGGAAAAGCTTCCACCACTGAGGCATGAAACACTGGAAATTGTCATTTCTCCTTCCTTACTGCTCAAAAACCTGTCTAAATTTCCGTCATGCACAGAATACAGCCAGAACTCGATTTTGCATATTTCCTCCACGGGGGAGCTTAAGCAAGTCAAGCTGAAGGCCATAGACTCTCGGCTTAATGGCGAAGGTTACGAGGCACTTTGAGCAACGAGGCATGATCGATCATGCTGGTTCTGTGAGCAGAACGGATGTAATCTTAATTGATACGAAGAAGTAGATATCGGACTGTTAGAAACTTCCACAGAGCGAGGCTGGCAGTGTCTGCCAATGCTGGCATCTGGCAGGCTTTCACAGAAAAAGGCCTCAAATTCCTAAACAAATCTCTCGAGCAGCTGCTGCCGCCGCCTTTCAATCCCTTTGATAATGGGCTCTAAGAGCTGTCCGCGCCCGGTTAAATCGTATGAGAAGCGGCTGACGTCCTGGCCCCGAGCAGATTTGCAGCTTTCAGAGGGAATCGGCTCTTTGGCTCCGTCTTCGCTGATATTATCAAGGAGTATCGGCGGGTTGACCGAGCGATGGCTCTGGTCTTGAGGAGACGAGGGGCTTTCAGATGGAATCGACTCTCTAGTGCGGTCTTTGATGTGGTCCAGGATCATGATCGGTACAAGTTTGAGTATCGTCAGCACGTATAGAGTGACAACGGGATGGTCGATAGCCTTGTGGCGCAGTGCAAGAACGAACATGACGAACGCCCATATTGCCGCGATGGCCGATAAACAAATCGAAGCCCCGTATAAAAACTTGATTAATTTGGTCGTCTCGCGCGAGTGCCGCAAATTTTTGAAGTCCTGAGCCACTGCAAAGCAGAACAGAGAATGACCAAAGACGAGCAGCACCATTGGCCATTGTGTCTGCAAGAGCACAGTTCCAGCCACAACCCAGGCCAGCTCCAGGCAACCAGCGAGCGCCGCACAGCATTTCTGCCAAAAGGTTGCAAATACATAGGCGGCTAAAATCTGTCATCGGTTAGCGACCGTATCCTGAGCGGCTGCGGCTGCTGGGGAGTACCTGTAGGATGGCGAGCAAGAGCATGATTACTACTCGACAGAACCGATACCAAAGGGTAGAGCCCGGGTGAATGGCAAGTACAACGATAAAAGGTATAAGTGAGACTAGCAAAAGTGATGCCGTGGCAGCTCGCCTCGTTTGCCGAGCTTTAACAGCAAGCACGATGTAGGCAATCAGAAGAGCTGAAGCGCAGCCCCAAATTGCCAACACATCAGTGGTATAGGTGGAAGAGAGCATCTTCGGGCCGGTTTGCGATCGTACGTGTTGGAGAGATGGAATCGGACGGTTTGACTGGAGGTATTTATACTTGTCTGGCCCCGTTTACAGCGGCGGTCGAACTATGGGGGCTCCGCACGCACAGCACTCGCTGGTGCGAGTGAAGGCAGATGGGACTGCTGCGTAAATGGTCTTTGCGCCGCCGAGGTGATTGGCTGTGACTGCGGAGAACGAGGAGCTAACACACCACCGGAGAGAAGGCCTCTGCCTCGCATCACTGATTGGTACGAAGCTAGTAAGTCTCGTGGGCCAAATCAGTAGCTCCTGTACTTTCGCCGCAGAAGTTTTGATTCTCTTAGTGATACATCAGAGGCACTGCCGAGAGATTGAGCGAACACACAAAAACCCCAACGCTGTTTACCCTCCCGCTTCTTCTTCTAGTCTGCTCTGCCTTTTCTTCAAAATACGGCTCTATTAGAATCATCCATCCTTTATCTTGATCTTATAAACAAGACAAAAGCTCTAAGAAAGTAAGTACTGGAACATGCCTTCTTGACGCGCGACCAGCGAAACATCCGTCATTACAGAACACAATCAATTAGTCACCTCCTGCGATATTTTGTGTAGAAACCTCATATGCTTGTCAAGATTTGTTTTGGTCTTAAAACTTTTGCGACACTGCGCGCATTTGATGCTGTGCTTCAACGTCGTGTGCTTTAATAGACCGCTTTCTGTAGGAAATTCTTCCCAACATTTTGAGCATATTATGCTACTGTGTATAGGGTGGTATTTGAGACGGTGCTTTTGGAGTACATTTAAAGTTTCAAATTCCTGCGAGCAGTCAGCTTAAGGCGATGCGAAGCAGGCAGGTCAGGCTAACCTTGCTGCAATCCTCACATAGAATCACCATCGCAGCGGATACTTTAACGTCGAGGATGACGAGCCTGAACGAGCAATAAAAAAAATGTTAGGTTCATGAACAAGGATAAAAAATGTGCAAAGTCTACATGATAGAACTGAGACCGAGGATTATATACTTCCAAATAAAGGGCGGTGTAACGCGTGTATTTGTGACCAATATGTAACCTCGTAACTGAGCGGCCTTTCAGGGACCCCCGAGAAGCATGTCTCAGTACGCGGCCGCCTGTATCGAGGCCATTGCCCCATCCCTATGCGTACATGCATGGGTGCTCGAAAGTTGCAATGCAGGTGGGAAGCGGCAAAGGCTTTGCCAGCCGCTACGTGCCTTGGGCAGTGACAGCCATGCCAAGTCACGTCAGGTACACTTGCGAATATAATGAGGATCAGCAATGATTCATTGTGCATTAGCGCCATGGCATAGACCTTGGTCAGACTTGCTCATGCAAATGATTGTGTTGGCCAAGGCCAACGGGTGCTTGTGCAGATTGCGGACCCTAGGCACTCTTGCATGGCCCGGGATACAACCCAACTCTCTGTAAACGATCGCGGAAGTTTTTCTCAGGCCGAAAGGACGGTATACAATACCGTAACAAATTTGTGCTTATTTTCTTGATACAAGCGTTATTCAGAGCGGCAAGAGCGCGATGTGTAAGCGGTACACTGTGCCATTTAGACAATCACATCTGGCGCTGGGCACGAGCTAACCTCAACACGCACGCAAACCTGTAGCATTAATACACCCTAGTCGCAGCCGACCTAGCCAGCCTCTTTCATAGCCTCGGTGACCATTCGGCCTCATACAACTGTGCAATGTACCTGCGGCTAGTGTGGAAATAAAATATTGATTGACGGCGACCGCCTGCTTCCTCCAGGGATGCCTGACCTGATCTATTTACAATGTAGAAAGGCAGACGCTTCCGAGGCGGCCCTTGTAGTTACTTTAAGTCTACAGTCACTTTATTCACCAGCCTTTGGAGTGGTAGCCATTAAAGGCATCCTTGTTGAAGTATTGGTTCCAGCTACTAGCGTTGGCATCTTCGCTCTTCTTCAAGCAAGGCTTCTCAGGAAACTGCTTGAGTTCGGCGACATCGTGAGAAGTATGGCGGCGCTTGAGGACAGCGTTGGCAGTCGAATACTTTTGCTGGCGTTCCCAGAGAAGGTGGCGGCGCAAAGACTCGGTGAGCTCCGTAGCAAGCATATTGCGGCGAGTGGCTCGGGGCGAAAAGGCTGCCTGGATGCCCACGTGCCTGGTTTCAATAGGCTGGGCACTAGACCGAGGCACCTCAATGATCGGCTTCAGATTTGAGGGACGCATGCCCTTCCTCGTTAGCTGACCCTCATCGGAATCGTTGGGAGAGGCGCCCAAGGCCGGGCCTTTAGGTCCAACGCGCGAGCGCTCGATGGCAGAGGCAGGAGGGGATGCCTGGTTGCTCGGGTCCTGCTGGCGTTCATTCTGCGCCACCGCAAGGGTGATGAGCGAAGGGCGGGAGACCAGGTTTGCCTTGGGCTGGACGC
This sequence comes from Akanthomyces muscarius, assembly GCF_028009165.1. Classification (NCBI taxonomy): domain Eukaryota; kingdom Fungi; phylum Ascomycota; class Sordariomycetes; order Hypocreales; family Cordycipitaceae; genus Akanthomyces; species Akanthomyces muscarius. The sequence goes on along the minus strand of NW_026611614.1, from coordinate 166,841 downwards.
GCTGGAAGAACTTGTCGTCAACACTTGAATTGCCACTCTCTTCCGCGGCATCTTCCCAGTCGGAAGAATCATCATCATCAATGGCGCTTTTATCAACGTCGCCGTCGTCGGTGTCCGAGTCGATAGCACTCTCGGCTTTGAGCTGAGAGTCGCGGCTAGAGGATGCGACCTGCTTTATCTTCTCCGAGATGGTTGCCTTGGCGGGCTGAAAGTCGCTCTTGGTAAAGGCAGACCCGGAGGAGCTACCGATCTGGAGCATGCCCCTCTTCGGAGGAGGCAACAGGCTGGACTTGGACATCTCGACGGTCATGCCCTTCTCACAAGAAGAACATGAGCCACCAAGAGCAAATTTGGCTGGTGCCTTGTTCCAGGCGACGGGCTGATGGGCGGAATCGGCCTTCGACCCCACCCCGGCCGAGGTGACGGGCATCATCTCCTCCTTGAATGCCGCGAGAGAGAAGGTAGCATTTGGCACGGAAATTGAAGCAGTTCCCTTGGCGGCGGTCTTTCCAAAGGCGTCGGAGCTGTCGTATCTGCTGCGACTAGTAGAGTTGAGGCGCTGGATTCTGGGCCAAATTTCTAGAGGGGCAGACTCAGATATGGACTTGGTGGTACTCGTCAGAATAGGAGTCGACGCTCCCAGATAGCGGTGGAAGATTCTGGGAGCGTGGAGGGGTGGTCCAAGGCGCACTGCTGATGTCGGGATCGTTCGGTCGCTCGTCGTCGAATCGCTCGAGTGAGTTTGTACGGCGAAATAAGACTAGGTCTTGGGTTAGCCCATTGCATCGTGTCTAGATAAACGGCGCGGGAAGCGCAGCCAAGGCAAAGAGGAACTACCATTCATCATGCTATGCAGGCTGACAAGGCTGGCGCTGTTTACCTTGCTGGATAAGTTTGACCAAAAGTGAGCCGCTTGGATGCTGCGACCGCTTTCTGGGACTGTGTGCAGGATGTGGGACAGTGCTGGCAATGTTTGACGTCGTGGGGTACGGACGCGCAACGATGCATATTGATTCGGACAAGAGCCGGTCCTGCAACGCAGGTCGTATTGATAGTGGAAGGAGAATGACAAGTGGTCCATACTCCAGGACCGACTCGAGGGCTTGCATCAGTCTCGCTTGATAAGCAAACTTGGACAGGCTACAGTAAACAGTTCGAAGCAAGGGGTCGAATCACACCGGATGTCAGCCATGCAGGGACGGAGTTGATAGTCTGCGGGGAGCAGGGTAATCACGGCAAGTGACTTGCTTCCTTGGCAGAAGTGTTGTTGTCACTGAGGACCACAACAAGACCAGCCTACCATGCCGAGCATTCTTTGCTTTGTACAGCCGAACAGTGGTGGATCCATGCACTGCGACACCATTAACTGGAGGGTCAAGGGGGGTGGGGTGAAGCTGTCACAGGGCCTGCAGCAGTAGTAGCATGGCTAGCTCGCTCGGCAAGTCGTTCTGGGCAATGAGCTGGCCTGGCTGACGCCGCAATTGACGGCAGCCATTCCGCAGTAGCTGAGCCGTGGGACTAGGACGTCACAAATCATCAAGAAGCTGCGGGGTCTCTGAGAAATGTCTTTGTATTGGCTACGGGAGCTTTGCGACACATGCCGTCTGGAGAACGGGCAGCCTACTCGCCACGGACTGCCAGAGCGCTAACCCAAGCACAACGGGGAAAATAGGCACTGTTCCGGGTCTTGCTAGTCGCATGATACTACCAATTGAGTGGTAAGAACGAAGAAGATCAGCATGTTCGTAACCCTCACAGCCCTAAGGGTGCCTCTTCTGCGTGCTCCAACCAGACTAGAGCGTTGGTGACTACTTGCGCTACTGATCCGCACGGGAGCTTGGTGGTCTCGGGGCTCAGCCTTCCTGCCGGTTCCCCATAGGTTTGTCCAATAGGCAGAAATGGCCGCTTGGAGGCGTTCTTCTTTCTGAGGTTGATGCTTGATCGTCTTCCGTAGGGCTTCAGCGAAACGATTGTACAACATAAATGTTGCTTTCGAAAAGGTCCGATGTTTTTTGTCTAATAACCATGTGAAATGTGATTCAGCTTGGTCCTTTATCATATCGTGGATTTCTTTTGACACATGTCCTTCGAAATCTCGAATAAGCTCGATAGTGCATAGCAAGGCGTGTTCCTTTTCTCTGTCTAGCGGATAGACCTCTCGGTTTTCGCGGAAAGGCGGCATTTTTAAAGAGTAGCGTAAGGGAAAAGGATCAGAAGTACTTTTCTTGTGGTTGCAGGACAAACAGAAAACAAAACTTGGATTTACTGCCAAGCTTCTCGCTTTAAATGATCCAGCGCAGAATCAGCGGCGAGCAACTTGCCAGGCCAAATCCTCCAGCCTAGATGATCGCGCTGTTTTCTCCAGTTGTTCATCCACCTAGTGTAAAGTTGAGCGCCACCGTGATACTACACGTCCGACGATGTCAAAAACCCCTTCGTGGTTCGACAGAACGAACACTCATAAACGAAGAGATGGTGTGTTGCAGCTGACCGGCGCAGCATTGCCTCTAGCAAAGCTCAGCGGAGGCCCTCCCGGGAGATCGATCCACCGCCGTCAGGTACTCCCCGGGGAGCATGCACAGCCCATAACTTCGCAGACCATACTCTCTAGCACAAGCCACAGCGGTACTGGGCGCCATGTTATTGGTCACAAGTACGTTTAGGTTTGGGATGAGGGCGAAGCTGTGATCAAGCTGCCCTGTATAGTAATGTCGTCCGGCAGATCTGCCATTGCTTGCCATTTCCGTCGTCTGGACTGACAACAAAAAGTAACGCAAATAACTTAAAAATCGTACTAGACAAGCCTAGGCATCAATGGCTACGAGCAAGAGCTAAATTTAGAAGTACGCGGCGTTGCCTTGAGTCGGGATCACGGCAAGGAATGGGCTACTCGCAGCGCAGGCGGACATGTTTCCCTTTTCCGGCGACGCACGTTGTATCGATCATCCCATATCCTGGTGGATGCCAACGGAGGGCCCGAGGTTGTCTCATTAATCTAGGTCACACAAGCTACGATGCTCAGAACCGAGACGAGAGCGCGGCGGCACCCGGGGCGTTCGTCTGGGCACGCAATCATTTTCCAATTCGAACTGCCGAAACAGTGCACCGTAGCTACGATCTATTTCCGAGAGTCTGCGAACGTTGATCTGTGGCGACTGATTGGCTTTGACTAAAAATAGCTGGCGGTACAAGCCCCAATGCCATTGGTATAGCGAATGTCAATTCTCAGCAGGCAATTCAGCGGGGAGGTAGAACTGCGCGATTAATTTGCCATGTCAGATCTCTTTAATAAGTGATATTCCTGGGCATTAGGACCAGCTAGCAGATGCTTTTCTACATTTTAGCCTTAAAATACAAAATGTCTGTAAACGAAGAATCACACGCGCCAAACTCCAGCGGCAGCAAAACAGAAAGGCCACCGATCGGCCTACGAGCATCGACACCAATTGAGAAGAGAGACGATGCCACGACTTCGAGGTCTTGCCAGAAGATGAAATAGGGTATGTGCAGCCATCAATGAAGAAAATCGAGTGTGGAAAACCCCTGCACGGCTGGGAAGTCTTTGTCGAGCGGGAGGCGCTACTTGGACGGGACAGTGACGTTGACACGCCGACAGGCGGGACCCCACAAATTCAGTCTGTACGGCTCATGGACCAGAGTTGGGCACGTGGGGCTCTGAATTTTTAGCCTGCTCTTCAGTGGCGTAGGCCATCTGTTACCTCCTCCTCCTCACCTCCTCCTCCTCACCTCCTCCTCCTCACCTCCTTCTCCTTACCTCATATCCTTACCTCATATCCTTACCTCATATCCTTACCTCATATCCTTACCTCTTATCCTTACCTCTTATCCTTACCTCTTCCCGTTACCTCTTCCTTGTTACCTCCTCATTTTTACCTCGTTCCCTCCTGTTAGCTCCTCTACCTCTCCTCCTCCCCCCTCCTTGTCTATCCCTCCTCCTTCCAAATGGGCACACGAACGGCTACATCTGAACACTGTGAGCCTCACAAGCTTTTATGGATGCTTGATGAGGTGAAAAAGCGCCAGAGAATGCCAAGAGATTTGAAGAAGAGATATGAAGATGCTGTAAAGGGGAACGAGACGAAGAGTGGCAGTGCATTTCTTCGAGAAAGCATTATAGCATGGGTTGTGTACGATGTGAACCGAATCAGCGCCGAGGGTCGCCATTTCTACGAGGGGCAATCGAAGCTGCACCGGCGAATGGTAGCCCTTAACGAAGAGGCAGCAAAGGACCCTGCGGCGTTGGGACGGGAAGTCACCACCTTTCTCCAAGAGATGCAAGGTGCGGGAGTCATGGAGAATGTCGAGAAATTCGCGCAAACCATCGAAGCAAGCTATGTGCCTCGTTCCAAGCCTGGAAAGAGGAAATTGATAGAAACGGCAATGTGGCACAACGACGAGCGCCGAACTACGATGCCGCTGGCGGGAGAGGCGACGGCGCACGACGGCATGAGCAGTGCTACTCTGCCGGCGGTAAATACGATGACGATGCCTGCGATTGGACGCCAAACAAAAGCGTCGGGTCCCTTCGGGGCGTTTCTTGGCCTCTCACCCTCGAAAGCGTCCTTGCTTTTCCCAGCTGAGATGCTGGCTAAGATTGAGGTGCTTGAGCAACGAACCGGCGCGGATGATCCACTCCTTGATATAGGTATGGCATATGTTGAAGGAAAGATACGTTGGGGATGCATTGTTCACGTGAAAGTGCAGCCACGATATGTCAGCGACCTTGCGCTGAGTTTGACAGGTCTCGAATTCCAAGACGCGGGTGGTGTTCGATTTATGAGTTCCCAGAATTGTCGCATTCTACCAAACCCAAACCTGACTCTCTGCGGTTTAAACCCAGAAGCCCTGAAAGAGCACTGCTGTGACGACATCTTCCAGGCTTGCCTGCCGCAAGAATTCGAAGGGTCTGATGCACTCTGGCCAAGTGCCAGTGCCTCTTTCTCCATACCCGCAAGCTCACACGAGGCAGGTGAGCTGGTCTTCAGAATTGACTCTGCCTCAGGATTAAAATTGAAGGGCAGATTATTTCCTAGGAAATCACTCGAAAGCCTCCGTCATCGCCGACGACTATTACAATGAAGACGCCCTTCGGCACGACACATTCCCCCGTAGTTATCTGAATCATCTGATCATGTTTCTCTTTTCCTCCCTCCTTCTTGTAAACGTCCAAGCCACAGTTCTTGAACCGTAGTTTTTGACCGGTGCCGTCCACGCGAGTGCCGCTGCTGCCGTCGAGGTTTTTCCAGAGTTCTGGATCGTCCGTGTCGAGCTTTTTATACTCAAACTGTTCCGCGTCAGAGATAGTAAAACGACACAATGTTTACAACCTACCATTTCTTGGAGCTGTGGCAGAGGATGTGTGCAAAACGCAGGCATATGCCAGCAAAAGGCTGAAACAATAGAGCATAGCACGTCTGTGTACAGCGTGGAAAATGACTCAAAAAAATCGTGGCGGGGTTGGTGGATACTGGTAATTTGAACAAATTTTGTGAACCCTGACGTCATAAATAAAATAGCGGAAAACTGTGCTTGAGATGGTTTAGACGACAGATGAAGAAGGTATGCTGCATTTGGGAGCGCGACCTCTGTAGAAGCCATCCAGGCGGAACTTTGGCTCTGAAACTCTCAGAGTGCATTGCCTTCGAAAAGAAGAGTGTGATCATGATGAGGCCTGATGAGCGCGCCCAATCTGAGCCCGTCGCGAGCACATTACATGCGATTGGCTGCCGAGAACAAGTACAGCGGGTCTTCAAGCTACCCAGGGAGCTCCCAAGTGCGCCAAGGCGCAGCGCTCTTGGCAGCGCTGTCCCGGAACGGGGACATGTTTTGCCGTGTGGCCCCCGCAAGATGAATGGTGGAGGGCTACTGTGCCGGAGTAGGTGCCGGAGTACGGGAGCACACTTTTTCCGCGAACCGCTACCCAGTGGAGTGGGATCTGAGACGCCCAAGCCCGCCTGGACTGAGGAGCCCCAGCAACACACAGAAGCCTGGCGCTATTGCTACCTCATATTGCTACCTCATATTACTAGCTTATAATGCTACCTGATATTGCTAGCTCATATTGCTAGCTCATACTGCTAGCTCATACTGCTAGCTCATACTGCTAGCTCATACTGCTAGCTCATACTGCTAGCTCATACTGCTACCTCATATTGCTACCTCATATTGCTACCTCATATTACTAGCTTATAATGCTACCTGATATTGCTAGCTCATATTACTAGCTTATAATGCTACCTGATATTGCTAGCTCATATTGCTACCTCATATTGCTATCTCATCTTGCTGCGCCCTGTTGCTCCCTACTGTTGCTAACCCACTTCGGCTACGTCCTCCTGCTACGTCCTATTGCTACCTCATCTTGCTACTTCGTCTTATTACCTCCTGTTGCTATGTCCTGTGGCTGAACCCCTGTTGCTATACCCATGTTGCGAACCTACTCTTACTACGTCCCCTTCCTACCTCCGGTTGCTAGCTCCTGTTACTAACTCTTGCGGCCGGCCTTCCAGTCTCCTCCTCGGTGCACCCCCCCCCCCCCCCCCCCCCCTTCCCAATGCAGAGACACTAGTCTACTCCAAATACCTCGTCGTAACGAGCTACTAGCTTCTCAGCTCTCGGCACAGCCTCCACCAGCACTAGAAGCGTTGGATCCGTATGGCGGGCGTGCATAAAGCTCACACCCATCAATGCCGTCTTAGCTCTAGGTTGGAAGATGCAGCGGAGTATGCTCGTTCGCTGTTGGATCGCGTCGATGGCTCGCACCGCCGTTGGCAAGCTCATTCGGTAACGTCTTACTGGTTATCATGGAGTGTGTCGCGGCTTCCCAGTTTGCACTACCGAAACGAAGTACAATACAAGTACGACCACAGCGGCAGAGGACTCACCTGCAGGTAGGGGACATAATCGAAAGCCACTGCGAGATCATCCATCTCGCCGCAGGCACTGGCCCAATCGGCCGTGCTTACGTGCCCCGTAGGAGCGGCTCCCGAAGCTGTGCCACTGATGGTCTTGGCGAGGCTCGACACGACGAGTCGTTCCAAGTTGGCCGGTACTATTGTGCTTCGGGTGGCTCCGCGGAGTGTGCTTTCTCATTAAACACCACAGCACAAATTCCGAAGGTTTCACCAGGTGACCATGTTGCCCCGCCGCCAATTATGAGCCAAAGCGACGGTCACTGGTCAGTCGCAAGCCACGCACCAACCGGCCGAGGTTGCCGCGATCGGCATAGAGAGCAGGTGCGGTCTCAAAGTTCGTTTGCGATGGTCTTCCAAATGCGGACGCAGTGTGGGGATAATAGAGTGCCTGGAGATTGTCACGTTCGCAGCTTTGTAATGGCCGAACCACAATGTCAAGGCAGCCGCTGGACTGGGAAGAATTCTGCCGTCAACAACGATCCGGTCTTGCAACCATTTAGTCGCCCTGCCTGTTGCGGCTTGAAATGATGTCCGAAAGAGGCTGCTTTTCATTTGCTCCATTGCCTTGGTCCTTCTTTACTACCAATGTCACCAGCATAATCGAAAAATTACGCCCGCCTTTTTTTTATCGTATCGGTGTTGTTGGACGTATCGGAAGTGGGAAAACCACAGTCTCGCGAGCGATACAACGGAAACCTATCGACAACAGCGTAGGTATACAAGAAAACCAGCTCGAATTCAGGCTAATGAAAAAAAAAGTATAACCCGACCCTTTTTTGTGAGATCGGATATACTGCCAATCGAAAATGCGAAGTTACCGAGATTCCTAGTTGGAGCCTGCTACTACCCGAGCCCGAATCACTTCAAGATTACCACATGGTAGTCTTCGTTTACCCAGCGAATATGCCTCGATCGGAAGAAGATGCGGAATGGATCCAGTGGTTCATGCGCGACTGGCCACAGAAGCCATTCATTGTCGTCGGCTGTGGTGGGCAATCCGACCCGGATTACTTTCGCGCTGAGGGCTGTGCTACCATCGCTTTCAATCGAAATTCTGATTCAACACCGTTACTGTTTGCTATAGCAGGTACTATGAATGAGGAATTCCCTGAAGCAGCAGAAGATGTGCGTCCCAAAACGTAATTACGTTCGAGCCTCTATCTGTCTGTCTTTCGTCTGCCATAGGATTATGTGTGAATTTGAGGATTGCTAGTTGGTCGAAGTTGGATACAGCGACATCAATCAGCGATAGATACTGCCATGCAAAATACACATCCGTCGATTTTTTTTAATTGTAATCTATGTCTGTTTATGCTCTTTCTGGGCTACTCCAAGACTGGTCTCCGACTTTGGCAGCCCGAGCTTGCTCTTCAGTCCCCGGGCCAACCATTGGTGGTACTTACACCCGCGCAAACTGTGGCGCCACTGCTAGTCTCACATGGCTGGAACACTGGCTTTTATCGTCTTCAGTCATCCAAGCTATCCCACTCAACCAAACGGTAACATATTGCGCTGGCCGCTGAGAGTGGCTTGCAGGCACCAGGGCAGCGCTCCGCGGGCCGTCCCCCCGGCACGGCGCTGTGGGTGAGCGTCGCACAGCCAGCCAACACTAGAAGATTCAAGTCTCTTCAGGCACGTCAGCGTCTTGTTCAAATTGCGAATTGACAGTAAAACGGCTCGCGCCTTCGTCCCACGCGATCCAGTTCCCTAGACTACATATTCGGCGTCCGAGCCAGAGTAGGCGCTGACGTCGCTCATCTCCAAGTGAGGGCGGCTCAAACATCTTCTCATCATCTTCAATCTTTTTGCTAGAAAACCAATCTTGAGGGAAGTAGTTCTTCGCAAGTTCGAGCCCTCGCATACCATAATCTTCTGCTAGTGGACGCAGAGGCTCGTTGCGTGGCGGCCGTGGAAACTCTGCATTCGCCATTCTCGGCTTCGACATTAGGGCAGGATAAGCCTCGTTAAGTACGTCGGCGACGCGTTTCCATGGAACATGGTCCGCAACGAGTGACATGGCTTTAGGGTGCTGAGCCAAATAATATAAAAAGACCATAATTGTGTGAAAAAAGGGAAGACAGTTGATATCTGCTTTGCGCCAGAAAACAATGTCGCATGTTTGCATGACAAACGATCTTGCAGTTTCAAATGTTTTGGCGGCAGTGGCCTCGTCGATAACATTCTTCGTAGCTGCAGGATCGAGGGCTGGTGCAGCAGGCGCATCAGCTTTTTCACCGGCTAAGAGAGCTACCTTGAGGGGGTTGGTAGTTGCGCCGTAACCGAGAAGAGAGCAGATGAGAGAGATAGCTATATAGTAGCTAGATAATACCATGTTAGTTAACTTGAGCAGGCATAAAAAAGAGGTTAACACTTACCCTGAATGGAGCCAGTCCTTGTTCCTTTCCGCGATGTTCCTATCCAGAGTACCAAGAAATTCGGCCATAGAGTCCTCTAGTTCCTCGCGCTTAAGTCCAGAAAACAGGATGGCATGAATTCTGACAAACTCCCCGTCGGATGAATCTAGCGAGGTTGTCCTTCCCAAAATTGGCTTGAAAAGCGACATAATGCTGTCCCAGGCGCTCGGGAAGGGAGCCGGGACGCATAGTGACTTGTTATAGTAATATAACTGCTGTAGGGCATCGGGCCTGGCAAGAATAGCCAGATGATGATAAAGCCGCCCAACCTCTGGTGAACGATCTGAAGCCTTTGAATACCAAGCTCGGGAGACGGAAGTCCAAGTCTCACGATCCCGAATATCATCGTCCTCAATAGCCATACGGTATCTGCTTAGATCCCCAAGACATTCGATCCAAGTTCCCACAAAACCAGGCACAGTCTCATATAAAAGTGTCATAGTGCTATATGCAATACATATAAACGTGAGCATATGTTCCCGCGAGTCGGGCAATCTTTTGCGAAGGAGTTCCAAAAATGATTGGATGCCGTAGCGCCACATGCGCGCAGGCATGTTATACCTGGCGGGAAGGCGGCGAAGCGCTGCATTAGCTGACGGATGTTGGCAAGCGAGAAAGAAATCATGGTGTTCGTGTAGCAGTGTTCGATGTAAGCCGATAAGTTTCTGATATTGCTCTACGCTGAGCTTTTGAGATTGCGGGATCCTCTTCTCTGGAGAAACACTTAGTTCCATGCACTTAGCCTCGACCAGCCTCAGACCTTCCTCAATGCCTGTGACTTCCTGAGCTAACTGCTCTTTGGAGATGGGCCGTGTCTCGGGTTGCCGGAGAAATGAGAAGTCAGGGATAGTGGTCATATCGGCTGGGTGCACTTCAGGGACAACAGGCTGGTCCATCGAAGAAGGGCGGTTGATGTGCCTTGCTCGCCTCGGTGTCGAAGCCTTGGCGCGGGAACCTCGACTCTTAGGTTCATCCGGTGGGTTCCAAAGCTGTCGGCCAGTTACATTCTTGGCTGCATCGCCACGATCAAAATCACTAGCAACACCGCTGCGGCGATAAGAGCGACCGGGCGTGGTGGGAGGTGACGAAGCCGGGGCGAGAGACGAGGATGGCGATCGCGCTTTCTTGTGCTTTGAAGAGACAGAAGCTTCCCGCTGGGCAAATTTCATCTGGTGGTCACCTTTCCCACTGGTAGTGAGATCCTTGTCCTCTACCTGTTTTGTGGCATTTGCGGACTGGGACGAAGTGCTTCCCGATCTAAAGGTTTAAGCGACATATTCTGAGAGTCGAAGGAGATAAAGTTGACTGACCTTTGGCTGGGTGGACTGATGGCCATTTTTCTAAATGCCTCGATGATGTCGGCGTCTCCAGTGAGTGTCGGGTGCTTGGATTCATCGGCGCGAACATGGACGCGAAAAGCTTCGATGTCGGGCAAAATGTCCTCGGCGCAGGAGGGACAGCTGAGATTAGGCTCAGAAGGCTCCTGACGAGAGCTATTGCGGAGGTGAGTGACCCAGCGCTTTTGAAATTCAGCCATGACGAGTTTCACGACAACTGCTGTGCAAGTAGACAGGCTGAGAGACTGAAGACAAGGGCGCGAGTCCACTCTGCGGAGACGGGAATGGCGACACGTGTTTGATCGGAGAATAAGGTGGCGGCCCGTGGCTGCGCACGCGATAGCCGTCGTTGATCACAAAAGGCAAGGCTGCAAGCCAGTGACAATGAACCAGGTTACCGGGCCTTGTCGCCGCACAGCACTGAAAGATCTGTACCTGGAGATGGGTTAGAATTGCCTAAAAGTCGGCGTGCTTGAGAAAAAACAGGAGTGTCTTACTTCTGCGCAAACAGTGGGTGCACGGTTTGATGATGAAGCTGAAAAAGTTAAGCTTGTGTCATGGGATGGGTTGATATAAATGGCTCGAGCAATATAGGCACGAAGCTAGCTCACCTGGCAGTTGCCTGTGCGAACCATAACCAGACCAGCCACCAGGGTGCAAGCAGTAAAAGGGCGCAGCACGGCTGCCTTTTGGCCACTGCAGCCGAGCTAGCCACGGCTACATGCATGATTTGCGCGAGACAAGAGAAAACAGCAGCCTGGCACCACACCTGCACTGGCGGTACAGCTTCTTTAGCCAGAGCAGACGTGCCACCGTTCTCAGGATTGCGCGTGCAGACCCAATGTCCTCGGCCATGCACTCGCTACTAGAAAGGTAAACCAGGCACCAGCGAATTGATGTCTGCAGTGTGCATCCCGGCCGCGTTCTCACGAAGGCGCGCAGATGCAGTTGGCAGATCCCAGAACTTCTCACAGTCTGCCGCAAGACGTGTTGCGTAAGGGACGACGTGATACCAGTGGTTACAGCAAAGAGTATATTCAGGTAATCATAAATAGCGCAAAACTTCATTTCTCACTCGTATTAATGCCAATATTCGTTGCTGCGTCTCGCTCGCCCCGGCCAGTTTGATTGTGCTCTGAAGTCGTTTTCGTATTGAAGCCCTGCTTGAAACCCCGAGAATGTCAAGGTGGCTAGTTTCTATCTATTCCAGGAAGCCGTAATAATACAATAGAGCGAAATAAAAACAGATTGCAACAGAACACAGAAGAATACGGAATGGCACAGTCAACGCCATAACGCTCCTCTCCTCTCCGGCCACGTGCGTGGACGTGGATGTCGTTGGAAGTGCATAATTGATGTCACCCAAATTCCGCCGGTTCCTTGTGAAATCTTGGGAATAGCTGCGCGCGAGCTCGGTCGAAGTAGCTTCGGCGAAGCCTCGATCAATTCGCTGTGTTGTGTAGCATGGGATGACAGCCGTTCTCGTCACGCCTCGCCTACATTCCACATAGAGACTGACAGGAACATTTGATGACCCATAAACTTTTTGCCCATACCCATCCTCGAGAACCGCTCTATACTGAAAAGTTTGGTTAACTGCTGAAATATGGTAGAACGCTTGAAGCTTGAACTGAACATACTGATAGTTGGCCAGCGGCCACACGGCGTGAAGACATGGGATATGTGAAGATGAAGAAACGAGGCTGCTCTCAGCAAGGTCTGTACTTCAATGAGGAGACTTTGGAGTTGAGCGAGTTAACGGTTTCACCTTATATAACAGCTCAACCTTTGTAGCCACAGGCTTTTGTTGTTCGATGTGGACACATGGCCAATTACACTCATTTGTAAATCAATTAGTTGCAGATGGTCGGTGCACGCAAGCCACGTCGACTCAAGGCAGACTGGTCTGGCCTTGGCCATCTGGTACAACTACATTCACGCCAATGTATGCGCCGTATAGGATGGAGTGGTGTGGCTGCCTGTACACAAAACTACAAGGTCATCTCCTTTACGCCAGCACGGGCCTGGTACATCATGCACCCCCCACACACCCAGAATGTGGTGGAGACAAGAAATGCGTTAATGTGTTTGCCACATCCTGCTAGCAGCGCGAGACCGAAACCTGGCTGGCTGCTCGCAATACGCCGATTCCGTTCACAAGTTTCTTGATGGGCTGGTTTTTTGACAGTGCAATTTTGGGGCCGCCGGATGCAGCAGCAACGATCATTTAGTGGCAAACCCACGTCCGAAGTTTCAAATCTCTTCAGGCGCGTCAACATCTTGATCAAATCCCGGATTGATAGCAAAGCGGCGACCGCCTTCGTCCCAGGGTGCAAGCATTGAAAAGGCGCAGCAAGGTTGCCTTTTGGCCATTCGACCTGAGCTAGCCACGGCTGCGTGCGTAATTTGCTCGAGAGAAGGGAATAGGCAGCCTGGCCACCATCCCTGCACACGGCAGTGCAGCTCCTTCGCTCAGGGCAAAAGTACCACCGTTTTCAGCATTGCGCGTGCAGGCACAATGTCCTCGGCCATGCACTCGCTAGTAAAAAGGTGAATCAGGCTCCATTTCCGAATACAAGGCTCGTGTTCAGAAAAGGGGGTACTCGTCCAAGGCAATTGAGCGACCACACTGCGATGAGACCAGCGATGACATGCTCCGTGCTCAGCCAAACAGCGTTACACGGTCAAGAAGGCGAGGACACGAAGTGAACCAGCAGGAACTGATTAGTTAGAAAGTGAAGCGGCCGGAAGATAATCAGGGCAGGCACAGTCTTCCAGAGTCTGAATGCCAGCTAACGAGTCTCTTCCATGTGAACGTAGCAATTATCGATTGGCGGATTACTTCCTAGTCAGAGGATATATACAATTCAAATGAAACTGCAGTAAATGTAACAAGTTCATTAGAGCTGCGAAACTAGGTACACAAACACTTCATTTCCCACCCTCAATCATATCTGCCGTACTAGTTTCGCGCACTCTGCTTAACGGGCTACTTGTCGATTGCAGCGCAAGCCCCGAAATAATTCAACCAACTAGTAGAGAAGGCACGGTTTACTGGTGGTCAGATGCTAACTTTTGAAGGTTGACTCCAACTCGCAGCTTGTAGCGACGTTGTGCGGAGCTTTGGACGAGATCAGAGCCTTTCCCGAGTCGTCCAATCTCTCCCATGACTCCGGCCTTCTCGTTACTTTCGACGCCGGGTAACGGACCCGTGGCTCCCACAGCCCCCGTGTTGCGCATGTCATTCGAGCCGTTTACATCGCACAATTCCTCGTTGCTCACAGTGACCATGTCTGAGCGGCGTATTTCTACGCACTCGCCCGAGTTGCTGAGGTCGTTCCCGTCGTTGTCATCTATGCCGTCCGTGCTGCCTGTGCTGCGCATGTTGTCCTCCGTTGCTTCGCGACGATTTGCTAAGTCTGACGCTGGGAGCAATGGGTTTGTCGCAGCGTTGCAGCTGGCCGTATCGAATTTGGGTAGATTCTCCCTACTCTCGGATAGTTGTAGGGTGGGGATTTGAATAAAACCAACGCTTGTATGCATTTCAACTTTGACTTTTGTCGGGTTCCATGAAATGTCGGCGTGAAACTTGCCGTCTTTGTATTGAAAAGAATGGACATGGGAATCTGGTTCCATTGTGCTGAGCGCTGTCAGGCGTGTGACTTGTTGACAGCAAGAAAGAGTAGATTATGCTACAGTGAAGAATGAAGCGGATTCATGGCAATGTAGAGTGAGATCGGCAGTTTCGCCGCTTTTGACACCCACCGCCTATTTGACTTCACTGGCACAATAAGCGGCAGAATGTCACAATGAGACAGCTCCTTAGGGCAGAGAAAGGTCCAGCCCTCACACACGTGGCCAGCTACAGCAGGAAGGTCAAAACAACCGCCTGTGCACACAGGTCTGTCCACGGCACCGCTAGCTCGACGGCTGCAGCTTGCGGCAACCCGGTCCGGCCAGGGGAGGCTGCGAATCGCCACGTACTCGCACTTTTGTGAAGCCCGGTTCTAGACCCAAGCCTCGGCGGCATCACCATGAGGGACACTAGCTCGCCAAGATGTGTCTGCTAGCACAGCAAAGTGTACTTATAAGCATTGAGACAGACATTGTAGCAGGTAAAAGGTAAATTAATCTAATGTAACTACCAACAGCCCTGGGTGTTCTCCAAACCACTGCTGACCCTCAAATGACATCGCCGGCGTTCAATCTGAGGTGAATGATGAGCAGCCATGGTGATTCAAGTAGTAGATGAGAGAGAACGCACGGTCTCGTGTTGCCGCCGAACCTGGATGCTCAGTATTTCCAGGATGGAGGTTCGGCATAGGCTTTAAGCATGATGTGGCGTATGATTTGTCCACAGTCTGAAACCGGCCGTCGGTATATATACCCAGAATTTGATCCATCGCTCAGGTAGTGCGCCACTGAGTCCGAATCCGAGTTCGAGTATCTGCTTCTTCCACCTGAAGGAAGGGTTTGAGGCGGCGAGACCCAATCAGCATCTTTGGCGGCCGTATTGGACATTTGTCACCGCAGCGAACGCGCCGGGAAGGGGAGCAGGGCTATGCTGCGGGCTCGGCGGCTCGTTCTGTTGCCGGTATCGGGGGGACCCAAGAGCGATGAACTTCCTGGACAGCACAGCTGCGGTCTGTGTGCCCCTGTTCGTATAGTCCGTAGCAGATTTTCGGTTGGTGATGTCGAGGTACCCAGGGCAGTCGTCCGATTCAGGTAAAGGAGGCACATCGCGTGGGGCTAACGTATGTCAGTCGTGATGGTGAAATTTGTTCCGAATGAGCTGTAGAGGGAGGGCGTACCACAGACAGCTCCTTGTAGTCAGAGACACGTGTGGGATATCAAGCAGGGCGGCTGTGCGAGCGACGATGATACTTTACGAGCTTATAACTCGAAGAGCTGCTCTCAATTGTGCCATTTTTCAAGAAAAAATTGATAACAGAGGAATTCGGCGCGGATTCGATCCGAGAGTGCTCTTCCCAGGCGTGCATAGTGTACTTCTCCCAAGCGTCATATCCCTCATATTTGATATCGCAGCAGTATAACGATCCTGGTGGGCTCCTTCCGACGTTGTGATGCGACACCCGTATCGCATCATGTGATTTTGGGAGCTTGTGGCTGTCACGAAGGTGTTTTTTAAAACTCCTTATATTAAAAAAAAAGTATTTGCTTCCGCGTTTGTCTTTACAGATTTCGCATATGAAGCAGTGAAATCGGGTGTGGGTTTCCATGTGCCGGCGCCAGCAGTCTATTAATGTTTTCTTGGCCGGGCAGCCTGCAAAATGGAATAAACAACGTACCGGGTCATCGGAGGGCTTCTTGGGGTCGAAAGCACGCATGGGAGCTAAGGTAGAATCGTCGGGTGAGTGCTGATGTAGCTCACGGAGCTGATAAGTAGAATCTCGGCCTTTACAGATGATGGCAGATGTCCACAGATAGTGGATAAGTGACTCGCTTGGCTTGAGAATGGCCACTTGATCATTGCGTTTTGTCGACCTGATGTGTTCAGTCCAGACGTGCTCAGCATAGTGCTCCCAAGCAAGAGGTTTCACAAAGCTTTCAGTGCAACAATCCAAACGGTCCGGTGGATCTCTTCCCAAATTTCGCGCCTGATCGATGAGCGTTCCATAGTCTGCTAGTGGTGGTTTGTCCTGACGACGAAGGTGGTCTTTGAAACTGGTTTCGTTCCAGAATTGATTTGTGGGACAATTCTGGCAGCGGAAGACAACAAATTTCAGGTGGTTTTGCATATGCTGCATCCAGCGACTTTTCGTGTTCACCACACTCTGGCAACCGGCAAAGTAAAGTAAACAGAAATACGGTCTATGGGCGGATTCTTGGCCTGGCGATGAGCGTAGAAAAACCCCGTCGCTTGAAGGCTGAGGTAGGTTAGTCATGAATCGAGCAAATTCCGAAATGGGCTATAATGGGAGAAATGTACCGGGCTGGAGTGCTCCATGGAGTCGGAGGCAGGTATGGAAGCTGAACCAAACACGCCAGAGGAGGCAAAGAGCTGAGGTGCAGACGTTGGCTTCTTCGCGGCAATGCTAGAATTGAAATCATATTGCGTCGACGAATTGCTTGGCCGGCTGTCAGCCCACTCATCGTCAGGAAACGAAAGGCTATTGCGAGACTCCCCGCCATCGGAGTAGGGGTCCCGAGAGTAGTCGTTCGATCCACGAGGAGGGGGCGCGTCGCAAGCATGCTACGCTATCTTAGTCACAATCTTATGATCGTTTCGAAATGAACTGAATGGGAGAATCGTACCTGGACGCCGGACTGCTTCTCGGAGTGAGGGAGTGGTACAGGAGCTATGTTCTCCTCCGCGCAGAGCAAAGATGAAATTGTAATTGACATGACACTGGCTTGCGAGCGCCACCCAAATGAGAGACGCGAATGACATGAGAATATCTCGCGATAGAGTCGCGGCGAGGCGGTCGTGATGGTAGCTTTATATATAAACAGGCAACGGCTCAGCCTCGGCGAAGTGCGCCAACGACTTGCTGCACAAAGGGGGCCTGCCCTTTCACCCCTGCCTGGCAGCCTTACGCTCGACGCGACGAAGGAAGGCGAGGCAGGGTGGGTGGTCACTAGCTGAGCTTCACTCGACCACGCGGCTGCATGGGAGGGTGGCCAAGCAGGGCAGGGTGTGGCTCTGCGCTGCAGGGTCGGGCAGCGTGACTCTGTTGCGGTACGCCCCGTCACGGCTAGGATCCCCCGGCAAGTACCTCCTGGAGCCACCCACACAGGTAGCTGGTACCGTGAGGTGAACCTGGCTGCATATGCACAGGGGGGCAGAGATTCCGTTGTGCTCTGCCGCTTTGTGCATTGCATAAACCGGTAGACAGGGCGCTCCGGACGCACAGAGCTTGCATGGGCGTCGCATTATGCGGCCGACGCGGAATCTTCCCTACATCGCCGGAGCAGTCGCTCATCACAGCCAGCCCATGCCTCCCTTGCTCGCAGTCGATACAAAGGGGCCAGCATGAACAATGAAGCATATTCTTTCGTGGAAAGATGATTTTCGCAGTCTTACAAAGGCATGGCAGGAAGATATGAAGCAGAATCTATTTGACACTATGGAAAAAAAAACGGGAAAAATTACGGAAAATCTTTCCCAGCAACTTCAACTTCATGGAAGAAAGGGTATTCTTATTTTTACCAGCAGAGGACGTGTCGAGAAAGATAACATCATCCCGAACTGTCTCAGAGTCGTCCTTGCTTTTGAGGCTCGCAATAACCGTCTCATGGAATAGCAAGTCGCGGGCATAGACCTTCAATTCAGCAACAGCGCGAAGTCGTGGTTCCTTGATTTATTGATCAGCATGCTTATGATTGGGCTTAGGGTGTATGTCGATCACTCACACGAAGCTCTGCCTGCTTCTGCAGAATGCCTTGAAGTAGAACAGCAGGTAATGTGTTCAATTCCAGTATGCTCTCGTATGGATGGTTTCGAAGTAGAAACCCAGCTACACAAGCAGCAACTAAAGGGTCTGGCCCCTCCTCCTGCGCGACAAGTGGGCAGTCTTCAAGGCCTAGAAGCTTCGTGGCGACCTCGAGCGTGCGATTGCAGAATGCGAACAAGTGTCCCTCGTCTTTGAGGATAAATGTGGGTGGTCGCAATTCCGCCGGGGGAATATCGTCAGTCCACACTTTGCAAATGTAAAAGGGTTTTGTTGTGGTCGAGCGAATGTGGCAGCGAATGGCTTCAGGGCCGCCCCGAAGCAGGCACGCCGGCAGACGGCCGACATAGTAGGCATGTCGAAGATCCCAGAGATTCCAGTCAAGCATGGTTGTATCAAGTCTGCCCCGAAAGGAATATATCTCTAGGTGAGGGCATCTCGCCTCTATTTATATCACTGGCTGGTTGACTGAGTAAAGGCTTCGGCGACTTGGAGCCCCTGTCCATTATTTATGCAGCTGCAATAAGATTGTGCTCTTCCTTGCATGGTGCATCCACAGCGATGAGGAAGGCCACAGATATCGGCAGCTCCGGACACGGCCGGCGAGGGAAGGCCCAGCACCAACTCGGGTAACAGAATGTAGGTACCTTTTCACGCCACAGTGCTCACTGCCAACAAAGCTCTGGTCACAGGCAATGAGTGGCGTCTGACCTGAGCCGAGACCTAGAGCGTAGCGTGACTGTTGTCCATGCCGCCACTGCAGAGGCAGAGACTGGGAGAGGTCGTGCGCAACGACCGTTTCTGACGGCTCCAAGCCACATTGTCTGTGGTCTCGAATCAGTACAATGCGCTACCGCATCACAAGGATAATGTGCAGCAGAGTGCTGTACTTTTCCGGTACTGTGAGATAGTGGTCGTGCATCAGCTCTGTCTATCCGCGGGGGCACATCCGGTGCCACCGTCGAGGCTGGCAATTTACATGTACAGACTGTCAAGGTCTGCCGGGCGTTTGCTTCCCACCTCCAGACGGGTCGGATGCTTCCCGCGTGGCCGAAATGAATCGGAAGAAGTCACGCCTCGAAGCAGCCACATGCCGTTCTCAGGGGGCTACGCCGGACCGTCCGACGTACCAGGGTTTCAGTAGTCTTGTTACACGCCCATCCATCGCAAGGCTGCAGGGAATCTGTAAGGCCGCGTTGTCCTGTCTTTTCATCCGCCTCAGGGGGGTGGGACACCATCTACGCAATGACGAAATTGCCGAGTATCTCGTGTCTTGGGAGAAGTTGGCGCGAGCTAGGTGTAGTCAACAGGATCTTTCTAGCTAGAATATGTACACATCTTCTACCACCATTCCAGCAGACTGAGACCCACGATTTCGGGCCGCCGCTTCCCCAGGCTTGGGCTGCTGGTCTGCTGGTCTGCAGCCTCAAGAGCAGAGACCGCGTAGGAGCTGGGCAATCAACAGACAGAAACCTGCGAAGGGTGGGGATTCCAAAGAATTACAAATGTGAAAGAACAGACCGAGCTCGAGGAGACCCCAAAACGTTATGGTGCATGCTAAATGCAAACTTGGACCACGAATTCCTGCGAAAAAGATCTGACGTGTGTTAGTAACTCGCTTAACTGTTGGGTCACTGGGGGATACAACTTCAGACAGGCCCATGCACAGAGCAATGACCGCCTGAATGAGCATGGTCCCAATGATTAGGGCAGGAATGGCGGCCAGCGCCATCGTGTCAGGTGTCTGACGGTGCTCCAATAGAAGATAAATTGAGGCACAGCCCGTTGTGAAAACTGAAAAGGAGAGGAGTTGAATGAAAGTGTCGGCCAGCATGTTGAGAACCGAATTGTGTGCGCGTAACGCAGATGGTGATCAGGAAAGCGTGGCTCGGGGTATTTATGCTTTCTGCTCCTTCTTGCCGTCGGGCAAGATGGTGCTCGAGGCTTACTGGAGTCCATCGCTGATTACAAGTACGCCCTACTTCGGTCCGGGTGGGTGGCGATCGGACATCACCGACCAGCGCGTTGAATGGTTCAAATGCCAGCAGCTGCACGCATCACTCCGATTGCTAGCAACAGGCCCTGCTTTCCGGACTTTCGAGGTGGCTGTAGAGTGTACTCTGCCTCACCAGGCTTTCTGCACCCTCAATGCGCACAATGCGGTGCAGACCGCTTCTTTTATCCTTCTTCCTGTCAAACAATACCCTGCAGCTTTCGCGCATACTCAAGGATTATCAGGTCAATCCCGTTGATAGCTACTCTTAGCTGGCTAGTGGTTGATTTGGGCATGCACGCCACTGCGTAGACCCATGGCTCGCATGGTTTAAGCTGAGTCCTTGTTTTACCCGCGAACAGCCTTGTGGGCCAAACAGCAAACGTCAAGCTGTCAGGCGTACTCCTGTTGTATTTATACTGTCACATGCCCACATCGTCCTCTACTTAACTTAACACATTTTGTTATTTATTGATGACCATGAGTGTCCCGACGGGCGGGGCAGCCGGAGGCAACTCGGCTTATCATTCTTCCGGAGGGGTCCAAAATGGGACCATAGACCCCAATGAAATAATTTTGACGCCTGAAAACAACATGCATTTCGCCTCGATAGCCCTTTCAAAAGATCAAGTCAAGCTTGCCGCGGAGGCGTCAAAGGCGGTTGATACAAAGTCTACAGATGAGCTCCAGATGTTGTCTGAGAGCGGTCAGAGGCTTTTCGAATCGCTAGAGAACGCAATCGTAGGCTGTGCCCTTTCCAGTGTCAAGAAATATACTAACGAGATAGCGGGAAAAATTACAAATCTTCTCAAAACCCCAAAAGCACCACGACGATAAGGGGTCGGTACCGGAAAGGGCGCCCGTCTTGAAAAGGGTTCTGAAGCTGCCCGAAGCAACGAACTTTGTGGTTAGGACCGCCGATGTTGTAATAGCGATCCCACTGCCCCCACTGCCAGGCTCAGAAAGAAAACCCGAGATCAAAATCTTTGCGCCTTCAGGAATCCCGTACGGCTGGCCTGCAGCTGCCGCTCTGATTATACCTCGTGGATGGTCATTGCGGTCAATTGCAGGCGATTCTTATGCGAATGTTATGTTCATGCGTTTTGGAGAAGATATCGATAGTTAATGCAAACAAAACGTTTCTGTTTGCATGAAATTCTAGTTTCAAGCTTGAACTATTGAGAGAATTGAATGAGCGTCTTCCTATGCTTTGTAAAAGAATGCAGGAGTGGTTATAACTAGCTCTGAGGAGGATCTAGCATGAAGTATTCGTCGGCAAGAGGAAAGTTCGAGTCGTCAAATGCCCCATTGGCTTCGTCTGCCAGCATGAAGTATTCGTCGGGATAAGGAAAGCTCGAGTCATCAAATGTCTCATTGAGCGCTTCGTCTGCCAGCAAGGTGTATTCGTCGATAGAAGGAACATTCGAGATATCGGAGGTTGCAGTAGAAATCTCTGCTCTAGAGGTCGATGCGGTCATTCGCCTTTTCGAAGGAACGCATACATCGCTATCGCCCGTTCTTTTTCTCGACTGAGAAAGAATCGATGAGAGCGAGGTATCGTCTGCCGGAGCAGAAGGAGGAACGGCCACCGCACCTTCTGCTCCGAGTGCAAGAGTAGCAAGTATTTTCTCGTCGTCATTGTTAAAGGCGCAGTTCAGGCGGCCCACGATGTATTCAGGCCCGGTCTCGCGTTGGTCAGATTTCTCTGTGCTGGGTTCGTGAAATTGGGTAGTGCGCATTCCCTTACGCTTGAGACAAGCTTGCGACTCACAACCTTCGGGGTAATAGCAATCATGATACTTCCAGTAAAGGTATGAGAGAAAGATCATGCACATAATCTCAAGTAGAACGTCTGAATCGAGAATCTCTTGCTCGGCCTTGTATTTATTGGCGATGGCCGCGAGTTTGTCAAGTGTGGGGGCGCCCTCACACTTGATGCTCCTCTCAACCTCGTCGTTCATCGAGTGTTCCTCAAATCTACTCATTCAGTTGTATTCTGTCTGATGAAGTTCATGGACTCACTTGGAATTACTGTTGTGGTTCAGTCGAGTCGTCACGGCGCGACAAAATTTCTGCCGTATTATTGCGTATTTTGTCCCGCGGCTGAATTCGGTTGTAAGATTCCTGGATGCCTCAGATCTCTGCAGCGTTGGGTTGCTTCGAATCTCTCCGTCGACAAAACGGGATTTCGCGACTCTGTTTGAGACATACTCAAAACCTTTGGTCTCGTGGTCTCGCAGCATCACAAGGGCCTGAGAATGGAGGCGTAGCGCTATAGTAGTAGAGACCGCCGTGTCGCCAGTCCTGTACCGAAGATCGATTATGTCCTTGCACGTCTTAAGGTTGGAACCATGGTGTTCAAAAAAAGCGGCAGCTGACTCAAATATAATTCGAAGAGTAGTATCAGCATTTGCAGTAGAGAACGCATTCTGGGCCAAGACGTTCAAAACATCTTCGCCTAGGAATGGCGGCTGAAAGGAACCCCGAGAGGGTTGAGCCAGAATGTGGAGCGTATCTGAAGCATCAAGTGAAAGATATTGGGATTGTTGATCTGCTTTGCTTGTCGCTGGGAGGGCGGCCGAAAGGCTTGCTGTCGTTGTGACTCGCTTCGATCGCCGAGGGCGTGAGTGTTGCTGGGGGGTTGTCACTGGCTTTTTACGCACCTGCTCGGAAACCGGGCGTTGCCGACCAACTTTCGTCGTCGAGTTGCGGGCATGAGACGCCGGTCTGAGCAACGGCCGTGAGGTAGTGGTGTTTTCTGCCAATTGACACGATGTTTGTTGGTGACGAGGCGCGGACGACACCAAAGGGCCCCGAATTGTCAGGGAAGATGCGTCTAAAGGAATGGACGGGCCAGGTTTGGCGGAACGGAAACGGGGACTAGGCTCTGCCCACTCGAGAGACGATGTTTGTTGGACAGGGGGGATCGGAAAGGCTTTCATGGACGAGCCGTCTCCAGTCATTCGCATTAATTGGTCAAAATTGGTGAGCAGATAACGAATCTGCCGGAATAAAGCCCATTGCCATTCCACTGTCAAGAAAGGCCAGATCTTCTCGAAGAAAAGCGGCAGACTTTCCGGTGTGTCCCAGGGGATGGATTGAATGTGGGCCATACTGTAGCCCATAAAAAATGAATGTTGCCAGATTAAGGTTGCACCACGGCAGCAACGATGAGATTCTGACCCTCTATTAGTCGTTGGCTGAGGCTCACATGACCGCGGAAGTGGAGTCTTCGACGATCATTTCCTTAAACTGGGGAATTCTGTAAAAACAGAATTCCCCAGTTTAAGGAAATGATCGCCGCAGACTCCACTATTGGACGGGTTCCGGCCACTTCAGAAGTACTTCGCGAATCAGATCGTCGCGGAATCCACGAGGCGCTTCAGCTCCATGGCTGTAACACTCTCAGCCAGGATAGATACGTTTGAGTAGAAAGCCCGGGTTTAGGAACAGTCCTATATAGTAGGAGAGCGACCCAGAGACAGAAACGTCCTTTCGAGCAGACCTCAGCGCCCCTCAATATGGAGCAGTTCGACGCAAAAGCAAACTTCATTGAACATGCGGTTGAATGTCTGCTTGGCATCCTCTTGTATGTCGCCATCGTTTACCAGCGGTATCGCTACCCCCTCAAAAGCTGCATGCAGAAGTGGTACAACCACAGCTCTCCCATTCTTTTGTCCATTGTTGTTATTGGTAGCGGATCATATTTATCGTACGCGATTACACGCAGCCCCGACCCGCCCGATGCGGTTCTCAACGCGATCTGGAAGGCAATGATGATCTCGTGTCTCACTGTCTCCAAGGTATGCCACTTGTCATAGCCAAATGATCATGTCAGCTAACAACTACACGTATAGCTACATTACGCTTACGAAATAATAAGTTTCCGAAGACTACACATATACTGTGCTGGCATCGTGATCTTACCTGCATTCTGGGTCAGCGGCTGTATTGCCGGAAAACGATATTCTGCGGCATGGGCCTTTCCCGGCTGCACTTCCCTCATTTGTGCGGTTGCACTTTTTGAAACAGTGGTACGATGCACGGCTACTAAGACTCGATATCGCTGTCTTGTACTAGGCTTGACAATGGCAGTTGCGGCGTTGCTGAGTATTGTACTGGCTATGGTTTCGCTCGTGCCGCTTCAGTATCATTTTACTATGCAGTATTTCATCCTCTTCCTCATCATCGCGCCTATGGCGGGGTTTAAGTGGTACGTTTCCTGGGTGGACGAAAAGGAGAGCGCCAAACGTCGAGTCGACATTGTGCTAGGAATGTACAATCCAGGCAACGTCGCTCGCCAGAAAAAAAGGTTTCAGGCTGAAGCACACGTGCCCAAGCCGACGAGTATATGCAGCGAGCTGAAGGGCAATAATATCGAATAAACATTTGAATTATATATTTACTCTCTCCACTGTGCCTACTCTCTCTTGCCGAGTGTGGGGCGCGGAGACAGGCGCCCATATAGATGTGCGACGCCCCCTCCTCTGTAGCACCCTGCGAGTCTCTCCATCTCTTCCGACCACCGACGGAACGGTTTTTTCTGACCTCTTCTTCCTGCGAGGACATAGCTTCTATCACAATTGCGATAATGAGCGAGCGAGCCGTGGGAGTTCAAGCTTCTCAGACTACCATCGCGGGGCGTGCCTTCGAGAGATACGGAGCATCTGCATGGTGGTAAATGCACCTCATTTTCTAACTCTATGCGTGCTGATTTTTCAAGTCCTACGGGCTTTGAGACCTTCACGCACTCCAGGCTTTAGTGCGCCACTCTCTGCCAGCTGCTCGCTGATACTAATGCAAGTAGTCACGACAATATGCTTTTCACCAACGGACTTTTCAACGCTCCAGTCGAGAATCCCACGAGGATTCTCGACCTAGGCACTGGATCTGGAATCTTGGCGGGGTAAGTGCTTGAAATGCGCCACAGTGCACGACTCACATCATGACAGAGAATTGGCAAAACGTTTCCCGGCCGCACTCGTGATAGGAGTTGACATTTTGGCGACGCAACCAGCCGAGTTTCCATCGACTTGCGAATACCGACGCGGGAACATCGACGAGAGATTGGAGTTTGAGAATGAATACTTCTGCTTCATCGTTATGCGAAATGTCGGAGGATACTTACGACGTCCAGATCGGCTGTACGGCGAGGTTCTACGCTGCCTCAAACGAGGAGGCTATTTTGAGCACAGCGAGATAGACATTTCACCTTCCTCCACCGAGACGCCACATGATCGTTGCACAGAACTTCGGCGTGGAGAATACCAGTGCTCTATTCCAGTGTTGCAACACTACGAGATGTTGACGGGTTTTGCTCGATTCCTTGGACGGCGAGTCGTATTGGCCAAAGATATGTCTGGCTGCTTTGAGGACGCCAAGTTTGCGGAAATCACTTCAAAGACCGTCGTGCTCTCGGGATTCGATGTGAAAGGAGATGTTGAGAACCGGCTCGCGTGTCTCTATTCTTTCTTTGCGGAAGTTCACTGCAAACAGCTGCGTTTTCCGAACGACAAGGAAATGTTTGATTCATGCTCATCGCTGAAAGAAAAAAACTTTGCTAGGCGGTAAGGCAGATCGAGTAATCACGAGAAACATTTGCTGACTCTATTAGCATTATCGTATACGGCCGAGCCCCGTAAAGACAGCATTGAAAGCGAAGGACAGCTAAGGGCTTGGCTAAGCACTCAGGATAATGCCTATACTTCTCTCTACCAAAAATAAACATCCCCCTCTGTCGATACAGTACATTGCACCCAGCAATGGCCAATGATGGCCAGTGATGTGATTGTAGCCAGCGCCGTAGCATTCCTCACGTATGCGCGCCGAAACAGAGTCCCAGGTGCCGCGACAGGTCGAGTGCGATCAGCTACGACACAATTCCCCGGTCAGGATGGTCCGCCAGCTTCAAAAGATCGCGGCGTCGTCGCCCGTCAGACCCTGAGCAGCCATCCGCAGGAATCGGTCGTCTGCCCAGCCTGCTACTAGTTACTAGTGTGCCGCAGCAGGGAACTTGTATCTCTCGGTGTACTTCCGCGCGTTAGTACCTGTGTCTTGAGCCCCTAACAGGAACGAGTTGACCTGTCGTAAGGAATTTTGAAATCGGACGCTACGGCAGCCGTCGCTCGGGGAGTTACTATGGCTCTGTATCACAATACTGCGTTGTAATGGCTAAACTACCTAGGCATGAGCTCATCCGGGCAGCCACGTAATGCACGTCATCATCTGTTCCTTCTGATTACCACACGAACTTTCCGCTGAAGTGCTTGCCGCCCCTTAAGACCCCGGCCTCACGTATATGTGCGACGCAATGGCATACTTCGTGTTCAAGTGTCGATCCGGAGAAGCCCAATGCGCATACGCGACACGTTTCTCGAGTGGCTACCTAGTGGCGTCGGTGGCATCCTGGCCGCAGCACATCTGATCCGTGTCTGAAAAGAGATGAGAACCAGCCAATGATTGCTGTGTGTTAGCGCTGTGGCTTGGTCTCCATTGATCCTTGCCGTTACGAGCGTCCCATCGTATTTGATGCAAGCCGAGCTTCGACTGTCAACGTACTGGATGGGATGGGCGACGGAGGTGCGGCTGCAAGTGAGGATACCCGGGCCAGTGAAGCTAGAACCTAAGGAATGCTTGTACTCGCTCGAAGTCGTGCTGGCTATAGCCCAGGGCTGTCAGAAACGTGCGAGGTCGACAAACCTCATCCGTACCCAGCCACTCTAGTTGTCTCACTGACGCACCAAAGGACAGGGTGGGAGACCTTGCTACCGCGTAGCCAGGGAAAGCCGAGGCCATCAAACGTGAAATTTCTGCGGCGTCATCGAAGGAAAGTAAATTTACAGGTTCCCCTGCGCCATTGCATCCCGCGCCCGGACGAAAATTCATGCGTACTCACATAAGTTCTATTTAAGACGCCACACATCTCGAGCTGCATCTTTCCCAAAGTACGTCCCAGCAGCTCGCGTAGCTACACCCACCAAACTCTTGAAGCTATGCAAGTAGACGCAGATCTCGGTCGTGAGCTCCTTTGCTATCTGCTTGCTGGTATACAGGTATCGTCATCCCGCAACATATACGTAAACTCACACTAACTTCGGCAGCAAAATGAGAGTGCGCGTCAGAGGTTCCTCCAATCTCTCGTGCTCATCTGCCTTACGAGCACCACGGACCACGAAAGCTTGAGAAAGCTAGCTGATTACGACGAGGCCAAGATCTTGGAGCTAGTGTCTCAGACAACAAAGCTTCTGCGCGAGAACTTGCAACCTGGGAAAGAGGAAAAACTACGCGCAGCGAAGCATCAGCTTGCATTACTTGCATCCGTCTGGGAGCTGGCGGCACGAACCATCCTATATAGCCGGGAACGCCTTCTGGACAAAACGCAGACGTTCCAGCAAAATCGACAAATATACTTGTCCTTTCTTCAGATCGACTCCGCTGCAGCCTGTGTGGAGATTGATGAAGAGTTTGCAAAAGTCATCGCCGGATGCAAGATGTTCACCCCGCAGGCACCCAGCATTAAGCATTTCCAACAGCTTGTGGGTCCGATGTATCTACCAATTCGCACCTACGAAGACCTGCCATGGGAAGTGCAAAAAGATTTTGACTATGAAGGTGCTCTGCAGTTTACCGCATTCGTCTCAAAACGTCAGCATGATCTTGGCCGCGCTCAACAAGGTGACCATAAACCACTCTTCAGCCTCTTCCAATCTCTGCACATCAGTGACAAACATGGAAAGACTACGTTGAATGCAAATCTACGTAGCAGACGAAATTAACTTCGGGAGGAAGTTCGAGCCCAAAATTGATTTAGAGGCCTGGACCATGAAGTGGCAAAAGCGTGGGCAGACGGGATCAGTCTAAATGATGCTGCCCCGAACGAGGCTATTTCCATGCACGTCATATGGCCTTTGCCATTTTGTTAGTCTATAGTGTCACAAAGAACTTTTCTTTCCTACTTAACTGGCGCGCCAACAGAAAGCCCAAGTCGTGATTATGGTTACATTCTGACAAAGTTGACAACAGGACGCGATGCAAGACCGCTGTGGGCATCATGTGGCGAGAAAATGTAGCGCGCAAACTAGTACCTTCAAGGTCCTTTATCGATGTGTTGCAGTACGATTGGTCTGATGAGGCGCCTACACAACTGCCCAAGTCATACGTCGTCCTGTTGCTCGAGGTAAACGCGCCATTGCAGCGCGGATTCTGCGAGCAACATGGCAAAAAAGCGATTCATGCTGGAGATTTGCCTGCCAGCGCATCGAGACGGATAAGCATGTCGGGAAGCCGGGAACCAAGCTGTGCTAGGCCACAGGCTTCGCATCAGCGTTGGATGTCGAAGAGCCGAGCAAACGTCGAGCATGAATCGTCTAGTTTTCCCACCAGCTGCACTTGAGCTGGTCAGATACGTGTCTCGCACACTTATTGGCACCCCGGAACAGGAGGTTTCGCTGCTGTTTAGCCAGGGAAGTCCAAACCCACCAACCACGGACTGGCTGCGGAAAGGAA
This sequence comes from Akanthomyces muscarius, assembly GCF_028009165.1. Classification (NCBI taxonomy): domain Eukaryota; kingdom Fungi; phylum Ascomycota; class Sordariomycetes; order Hypocreales; family Cordycipitaceae; genus Akanthomyces; species Akanthomyces muscarius. Next base: position 138,245 of record NW_026611614.1, on the reverse strand, counting down.
AACACTCCGCTGTGGCACACCTGTGTGATGACACTCCGCGCTAGGCTGAAATTGAGCGACGCCGCTCAGGTGGTATATATGAATGGCCGCACATCCGCAGTCCTACTTCCTTCACACATGTGTCAGCGATCTGCGTAATTATACACACCGACATGGCTGATTTCTCCAATCACCCCCATCACCAAGGCACGCCCATGCAGGACGACAATCGCCAACATCGACCAGCGTACCTTGATCAGGCGGTACCTTCATCCCAGCCTGCTCAAGCATGCGAGAGTCAGAGCCAGTCCGCTTCATTCTTTGGAAACCGGCCAATCGAGTATCGCCCCGGCGCACAAGAGGCTTTTGTTCCCATGCACAAAGACCATAGCCATTCTCAAGCTCCATCGCAGCCGCTACCGCCTCACACACAGGCGCAGCGGCATTGCCCTCCTTACCGCCCAGGCCCCGAGGACAGCCGTCGACCAACATCAAGTAGCCATGGCCTAGACGGCGGCCATGGCTCTGCTTCGCATCACCCTGCCCCTCCTCCGCACTCGCATGCCTATTCCTCTGAGTCTCCACGTCATGTCAACTACGAACCTACTCCGCAGCTTCCTTTGACCGTCTTCACGTACCATCAGCATCCCACGCCTTCATCATCCATGCAGCCTCCCCAAGCATACGAAAGTCAGAGTCAACCTGCAAATACATCCTCTGGAGACCAGCCTATGTACGGTGGCTTGTATGCGTCCTCAAGTGTGGTCCAGGTGAAGAAGAAGAATACAAGAGCTGCTCAGGTATGGAACTGGCATTACCAGGTCATCGGCCATCGCTAATCATCAACTAGGCCTGTGACTCGTGCCGTCAACTGAAAGTCAAATGCGACGAAACTAGACCCTGTAAAACATGCAGAGACAGACGGACCGAATGCAAATATCGCGATCCACCGCCCAAAGTGTCAGTTTGCCTAACACTATATGCCCGCTATTACTAACCGTTAACTCGCAGCGCTGACAAAACCCAATCCGATATCCTCGACGGCATTGCCATGATGCAGACCCAGCTAGCCACGCTTACTGAGCACTTTGCTCGGATGGACGAACGCCTCACACAAATTGAATCAGTTGCTTTCAAGGGCGACCCTCATGCCAAGTCGAATGCGGCAGTGGTGGACCAGGAGATGGAGGACCAGTACAAAGAGGAGAGCACGCCATTTACTGGAGACGAAATGGTCAAATACTCGTCGCAAGATGCTGCGGCCCGTCCCGACCAAACGATTTTGCCTGAGGATGAGGAAGAGACAGAGCCGGGCCCTCCGCCCCCTCTTGGCGAGCCGGCTATTCCCATGAATCATACTACACTGGCCGGCCTTTTACTGAACTGGCCCTCCATCCAAGAGCTGACAAAACACCACGTCGAGCGCGAAGGTGTAGGCTACGTGGGAGAATATCCCATCAGTCAAGAACAGAAGCGAGGGTTGTTGCTCGTGTACGGGCGTGGTGAGGATAAAAGAACGTCGCGGAAACAGCGTGAGCGCGAACATGGCCTTCAAAGTGGCCATACATCTGACAATTCACCTGTCTCTTGTTCAACCTCCACGGCAACTGAAGCGGCAGATTGGGGTACCTTCAGTGGCCAAAACTCATGTGATCAAGCGGACTATAGAAGCGATGTGCTTATACCCGATGGCACTCCTGACTTTTCTGAGAAGAACGTGTGGACCTCTGTTGAGGCCTTCAAGGACAACATTCTCAATCTACATCCCATCGTGCAACCTGCGATACTAGATGAATGGGTTCGCCAATTCCTCGATCGTCTCCCACTGCAAGATAACAAACACAGTGGCAAGGTCAGTACAGCCTGGGCTGTGAATGGCTCCGTCGAGTCTACTCGTCCGAAGCGCAAGAGGTCGTGTCCGGCGCCCCACAGTATGGATATGGTGGCGGCTTCAGCCACTTCCCGAATCGGCCAGCCAGATCGAACGATGGATACGGCGCTTATCCTGACTGTCATGGCACTCGGCAAGGTGTGCCAGCATCGGGACTACGTGCCGGATGCTCTCCATGAGGGTGATCCAATGCCTCACAGAACCGGACAGTATCACCGAAATATTATTTCTCAAGCGCCAAAGGGCTCGCCGCCGGTGGATATCTCGCGTTCGCAAACATCAAGTATAGCGTCCCCTCGCGTCCAAGACTCTTCAGACCACAGGCGCCGTTCGTCCTTGGCAAGTACTGCTCGTCCAGACCTACTGAAAAAGAATTACGAGAACATACCGGGCCTGGAATACTTTGCCTTTGCGACCGACATTCTTGGTAACCATCTCGGTTCCTATAACAATATGAAGAACGTCTATGCCGACATCTTTGCTGGCCTCTATCAAGGCCAACTCGGGCGGCCTTTGGAGAGCTTTGCATTCATACACAGGGCCAGCCATAAGCTTCAGGTCATCATGCGTCCCAGCCTAGAAAAGCTCAAGAGATTGAAAGCCACGCGAGAGTTCATCAAAGACACCAAGTATAACCAGCTTTCGTTGGCGTTTTGGACATGTCTACAATTGGAGAGTGATATACTTGCTGAACTTCCGGTTCCGCCTTCAGGTCTCTTGTCCTACGAGAACGATATCCCGCAGCCTAACATGAGCCTGCTCGAAGGCTTCCCGAAGCCTGTCCTCGACAGTTACCTTGGCCAGCTATACCTACGAACGCATCTCAACAGCATCCATCGCATGTTTTACGCGGCAGAGGACCCGGCCAAGGCGGCTGTGGGGGGAATGCCGTTCAGAAATGTCGACGTTGTCTCTGCTGCGGTCTGTGGAATGCAATGGGTTGGCCCAAGCTTCGCCTTTAAGGAAGACGATCCTCCTGCCTCGGATATTCTTTCCGCAAGACTCCGTGCCAAGTACTGGGGGGCTCAGGTTCTGACTTATCGACCATTCTTGAGGCAGATCCTACAGTTTTCGTTCGTTAAGAATCATCCGACCACTGGACAACTGCCCTCATCAGAGTTCCGCGCCGAGGTTGAAGCTCCACGTATCGATCCGCAGGCGAGAAATGTACAGGATCTGAACCCACACATTCTAGTTCTCGCCCAGAAAGCTATCAAGGCTCTCGTTGAGAGCACAAGAGCTTTCCACGGGCTCGACAACAAGCGGCCCGTCATCACCAGCGTCTTTAGCACAGCGCACGCCCAGTGGGGTAACCTTCTCGTCTTGTCTGCGGCATTCAAAGATCCCATCATGCACGAATATGTTGACGAAAACCTTTTACGCCACCTGTTCCAGAAGACCATCGCTTTCCTGCGGCAATCGGCCACGGCCACGAGTTCGCTGCGCATTGACATGCACATTCTGGAAGGGCTCCAGAAGGACTTTTGGGATTCAACCTCACACGACAACAGCATGGATTATTCACCGAACAATATGTAGACAAGCGCCCCACGCACGACAACGGCAAGTATCGATATGCTGCCGCTAAGAGGCAAGATTGACCACGAGACTACACCGGAAATGCCTCCATCACAAATCGGCTGTTACCTACGTGATGTCTTTTTCCATCGACTATCCATTTGAGTTTTCGTTTCTACTGCACCTCTAATCAAGCCCCATCCATCATATATTTTGAAAATGTAATTGACTAGCATGTTTAATATCACCTTAAGCACTACTTTCTTCCAATGACCAACACCATCATCATGTGTCGCAGTAAAATACCGAGTGCAGTCGACCGTGGAGTCACCATCACGTCCGTGGACGTGGAAACGAGCCCAAAAGAGGATTATAGTTCTGTTACAAGAAAAAGAGACACATTTGGCATATGGGGAGCGGAGTAATCCATACCGATATACAGTCTTGGCCCGAGGGCACTCTAGAATAACTAATGTCTAGCAACGAAAGCATCGCTTCCGAGCTTCGCTGTTCCATCCTTATCTCGCGTAGTAAGGCGCTTCGAACCGAGTACATCAAGCCTTCGAACCAAGCGTGGTCGAGCATGTAGCCACGAAGTGTCTTCATCCATACTGGGGGGCCGGCCACCTGGCCTGCTTGACGGCGTCGCTACTGCTAAACGTAAGCTGTATGAAGCGATCCACCTTGGTGCATATTGATGTCTTATTAGCACGCCACTCGCCATTTCGACAAGAACAAAAATCACATCCGGCGCTGCTAGTGGCAGAACCATTGCTCCCGGCAGCAGTAGCAAGTAATCTAACAGAGTCGACGACCAGCCTCTATGATGAACCAATGCTTACCCGTGACATATTGTCGACCTTGTACTCGCCAATCAATAAGGCCACGGACTCACGTCTTGTGTCTGACACATGAGCTTGCCACGTTACTTTGGCTATGCAACCCATTCGTGGCTAGATCATTGGGCTGTCAGTAGTTGGAGGGTGTGGAGCGTCATTTTACTTGGTCAGCCTACCCTTATACAACCATGGCAGAAGGTACGCAAACAAGCTCTCACGGCGAATGCCGTAGTCGTACTTGATGGCCGCATATACGTGGCTTGCTTGGTCTGAATTGATGTTGTATACCTCTCGCACTGTCCCGTACCAACCATAGTAAGGAGCAAGTGCTTTTTTTGTCGCTACCACCGAGCTAAGCATTGGGATGAGACCAGCCAAGAACCGGCAGTAGAATCTAGCAGTGTGAAAATTGGCTCGTCATCGCCTAGCCATGACCATAACAGGTCCTACCTTCTTTGCAGCTGACCTGGATCACCCACGGAACCTGGAAGCGGTCTTCCGAAGCCACTTGGGCTTTTCGAGTTGTTGCCCGTTTTTTGTGTGCCACCCTAGTGCTGCACCATGTTTGCGCTGCGCTGGGAAAGGGCTAGGCCCAACTGTGGCCATGTACAAACAGAAGAGCCACGCGAGCCACGAAGGTAGAGCTAGCGAATATAAGGCAAACACTCCCCAGTCGATTCTCATGCTGGTGCACGCCAAGTATACATCTCGGCAAAAAAATGGCCACTGTACATTCATATGTTATTCTTCGATCCACTGACAGTATGGGCCATTTTCTACTGATGCAGCAGCTGCTAACGAATCCGGCAGTTTGGATCCTTGAGGGCAAACCTTTCGAATCGGTCTCGTTTCGGGCGCCGGTAGAAACCAGCTTTGAGACGCTTCCAGGAACTATTCGAAGCCTCTCGAAGTGCGCACAAGCAGACGACAAGGTTATTCTTCTCTGTCAGGCAGAAGAGAAATTGTTGACGCGTGGTCAATGGAGCCTACTATTTCATCAGACGATCTTGGCCCGTTGGCACGATGACGTACCGTTTTTTTATGAATGGAAGCATCGATATTAACCAACCATCACTCTATGCTATCATGGCGTCAATTCCATTGATCTTGATGGGAGAGTATCAAATAAGCAAAATAACAGAATCCTCGTGTGCTTCATGTCTCGCCACCACCCCTCTTAAGCCATTGCGTCTCTTTTGATACTCCGAGCTCATTGGCCTTGGATTCCGCCAACCTTTGAAATTCTGGGCCAACATCTTCCCATCTTTTTGGCGAAAGTGGAAAGTGCAAAACGCCATTATGCACCTCTCTTTGATAATCATTGCTTGAATTTGTGATAAAAAGCACAATGTCGATCGGGTGATCGATGCCCGCCCATTCCTCGAGGGTTGAGTCGTACTTTTCAACCCAGAGAAAAGTGACTATGCTATTTTCAGGGAAGTCATTCATTCCGTGGGATGTATACTCGTATCCAAAACCGCGGCGAGTCAGCGCTTCAATCAATTTCTTGCTGTGTTTGTTCTTCCTGCTGGCGATATAGACGACCGACGAGGATGTTGTGTTTGGTGAGGATGTTTTGACCGTTATCTCGCTCTCACGACTTGCCCTGCTGGCGCTGCGTGGGGGCTTTAGGAGGCGAGCTGACAATTTGGACCAGAAAGTCATGGAAGCGTATCGAGGATGCACCGTCTTGTGTTGGTAGTTGTTGTTAGTTGTTGAGCCCTGACAAGAAGAAGGTGAGAGTCAAATACACAAGATCTCTAATGGTGATACTTAAGCTTTTAAAATCGAGGCATTTGATCCGGCCCTTGGGCCGGGGTATGGCACATGGTGTGGATTCCATAGCGTTGACTCGGTGCAACGGCCAGCCACTGCACCGGCCTCGAGATGACGCTGTTCGGTCGAGAAAGGGGGTAAGGGGTCGAGACGCCCCCTCCAGCGAAGCAGTCTTGGAAAGGAATCTAGTGGTGTCCTTGTCAGTAAGTTATTGGCCAGGGAGATGTGGGTTTGAGGATTTCATAGGGCGTGCAACATTCGTAGCGTGGCTAGCTCGTCCAGGGAACCAACCGTCAGGCGCCAAAGTCCACAACGAGTCATTTCTTAGTCGTTGCATCGTCGAATCACGACCTTGAAAATTGGGTCAAGAGTCTGCGGGTTTAATGAGTGGCGTCTCTCTATTGACTACGTAAAGGTAGACCGGTTGTGGCCCGGAAAAGGACTACTCCGTCCGCTCCAGGCTGCCAGTGCGCTGACCACCAAGCCAGATGGAAGACTCTGAGCACGGTTGCCTACAGTTCTTGCTGGTGGTGGAGATACAAGCACGATTCATCCGAGCGGAGTGCTGTCTCAAGCCTGCGGCCATTTCTCCCGCAATCAATCCTTCTGATGCAAGTTGAGCACCGCCGCGATACTCCATATACTATCGATAGCAGAAGAGTCATCATGCGATGAGAGAATGGACACCCGTAGAAAGATGATCCTGCTTCGCAGAGAAACCGCGCAGCATCGCCTCCAGCAAGACTTAGCCGAGGCCCCTCGCGAGATTAATCCACAGCCATTAATACACCCGGAGAACAAGCAAAGCCCATCCGGCAGACCATATCTGCTAGCACAAGCCACAGTGGCACTAGGTGCAATATTATTGGTCACACGCACCTAATGTTCTGAATTCAAGGTGTAACCCTGTAATCCAGCCGGCTGCACGGTGGTGCCGACCGATTGATGTTCCGTTGCTGACCATTTCCACTGTGAACTGACCAAGACAGCAATATAATTAACTTGCAGATCGCACCATACAAGTCTCGAATCGCTTCGAGCAAGAGCCATATTTAGAAGTACGCGGTGTGGCCTCGATTCAGGCTCGCATACCCCGGTGCAGGCGGGCGTGTTTCCGTATTCCAGCGATGCAAGTCACGACGATCAGCCCATACTCTGGTAGGTTGGCAACTCCGCAGATTTACGCACTTTCGCTTACTCCTGAGCTGCGATCCTTCCATCCGGCTCGATTGCGCCGTAGAGCGACGCCTCGGGAAGTGTTCGAGGGCATGTTTCGTTTCCAGATTCGAGCTGCTCGGGAAGAGCACAGTAGCGGCCGAAGGAGCTGCACTGCGCCTGCGCAATCCGCCACGGGGCATGAAATAGATTGAAAAAGCGACAGGGTCCGAAATGCCACGTCATATCCAGAGTGCTGGGTAGAGCTGAGTTGGTCTCTCATCCGCATTCCTTGGCGCAGCACCATGCAGGTTGGTTGGCATTGGGCACCAGTGAGCCGTCAAATCTTTCACCGACAATTCACGGCACTCGTGCTCGTATCTGGACTGGATAAATGGCCCGTGTCTTCTGTACATTTTTGTACATTTCTGTTAAGGAGAGATTTTACCTCGTTTACCAATCATCATGTCCAAGGATATTCTATCTCGAGCCGACGAATGCCTCGAAGTCTTGCAAAAACTCCGCGGTACCACGTCCGACCAGCCATCCGACCAACCTGCTACGGTGAGAGCCAATGTTATCGAGAAAGCCCGCAGTCGTGTTCAAAGTGGCAACGTCCTAGCAGTAGCAAATTTGTTGCCAGTGCTACCTCCTGAGCAACGCGTGCTAGAATTGAATGACGCTATCGAAAAAGCGGAAACACTTCTGGGCGATAATCATGATGAAGTGGCCATACTCAAGTTTTTGCGTGTTCCCTATCAACTACAGGACGATTTCCAACGACAAGAGTGTCTCAACTATTTGTCCTCCTATGAGGGCCGTGACGACGAGTTGGCTGTCACCATCCGCATCAATTGCCACATATGTCTCAGCGAGATCTGTATTGGGGAAGACAATATCGCCGAATTATCCGAGCACGTCAAGAAGCTCAGACAGATTACCAGAGAACCTGAGCACATTTCAATTACATCGTACCTGCAGTCTGCAGCGCATTTGTACGAAGAGAAATTCCGATCTGCGATTGAATGGGCTTTGGCATGTATAAGTCACTGGATCGGGGCGATCGATGAAGGACTGTGGTTTCATAAGGCTGCCTCTCTCGTCGGTCTTTCCCTCCAGTCTCTCCAGGAATTTGGAAGAGCTGCGGACTGGTTCTCGGAGGCTCTGTCTTGGATGCGGCATATTCTGCCAGAGAACTCGCCCTTTTGCACCAGAACAGCCTGTAGGCTGGAAACTGCTATTCTACAACGCGAGGGCCTTCTTGATATCCAAGAACTCGTTCCACCAGTCTCATCCGCCATTTTGAAGGACCACATCCAGCTCATTTCCAAGCTGCTTGCAGATGCAGAGGGTCAGGAGTTTAAGACCCTGCAGGCATGTGAAGGAATTCTCAAAGAAAAGCTGGCTAGCAATCGAGTAAGTGTAGCTCAGAATCAAACTGTTTTGCCTTGGCTGGCGGCTGACCTCCGGTGCACAGGATGATGGTTTGCGCAGCTCACATTCAACCTTGTCTGGGACTGTATCACCCGAGATTAAGTCCAGGGCCGACTTTGTGTTGAATCAGATGAGGGAACGGCGTCTTTCCTACACAGCCATTGACAGAGAGGCCATCGAAATTGCTTCGAAATTTTCTGGCCGCGCATCAGTTCTGGCGCGATTGCTGCAGCTTCCTGGAGAGCAACGCTTGCCAGCATTGGATATCTTTATCGCGCAGGCGAAAGCGACTTTAAGTGAAGATCATCCCACCACACTACTGCTGGAATATAACCGCCTTGATTACGTCTCCGGAAATACGGCAGAGTACAGACTCGAACGACTGGAAGATATCTTTTCCCGTCTAAGAAAGCTTGACAACATGCTCGGCGGCAATGTCAAACTCGGCGACATTGCAAAGCGCGCCGGCATTCGCAAACTCGGCAACATTGCAAACCGCCGCGGCATTCGCAAACGCGGAGACATTTCAGCGCACGCCGACTATCTTATTGCTCATCATAAAGCCATAAAGGAACTCTGCCAGCTATCAATCCTGAGCCGCCAAGGAGAGCAGGCCATGGTAGCCGCCGACAGGCTGGAACAAGTCGCCGGGGATGATCATGACAAGATGGAAGCGTTTCTCCTGCAAGGCACCGCGTTCAGTGTTCAAAAGAAATTCGGACCCGCGATCGAGGCGGTCTTGAAGTGTATGACTCGTTTGCACGAGGAATGTGCTGATTGTATGATGTTGGGTTTGGGGGCTGCTTTTCTCTGTGGCTATGTTTTTGAACATGTGGGAGACTTCCAAACATCAAAAGCCTGGGAGGCTGAAGCTGCCTCTTGGGAGAAATCTTTCTCATTTCTTGCAATATCCAGTAAGTGTCATTGAGATCTAATTGCTTTGTAGGTGCTAGACGCTGACGCATGGTGCGCGATCAAGGACGCGATGCGATGTTCATGCGACTTTTGTCATGATATAGAGCGCTGTATTGACGCGTTCCATATTTTACGCTCGCAATTTGATTCTTTTGGTCTTAGATTCACTGCAAAGTGATAGAGCGTGCAGTCCGGGCGTATTCGGACACTCACCTCGCGGTCGGTTGTCCGATCAAGCTACGGAAGCCCCCCGGTCTTTGTTGGCGTAGACGTGTAGCAGGAATCAACCACCATAAATTTTACTCATAACTAGCGGCCATGATGGCCTGTTTTAAAGTTTAATCTTCGGTTCTACGGGCGACATTCCAGGACCAGACAACAGGAACTATTTTTGGCACCGCACACAGCTAGACCAGGAGTTGAACCAGGAGGCATGGGCATGGCGCTTAGTCTGGGTTAGAGTCCGCATTCAGTAACGCTGCCTAACGGGGCAGCACCTGGGTTTCCAGCTCCTTCCATGCAGGAGACAGCCTTGGCCACTGGTCCAGGCTGGTTAGTCAGAAGGTAGGAAAGCAGAAATGTAATGAAGCGATCTTGTTATGAGACTCCAGAGACCGTGGTGCGAGCGGATCGCCCATCAGGATCGGCCAGACAGAGCTGGCGAGGCGGGTTGGCGAGCAAGCGGGACGAGATCACCAGCACACCTACACCGGATAGGCAACGTCCCTCCTTGACCCTAATCAAAAGACCTGCCCCTAGTGACGGGCAACATGACTTTCTAGTCCCCTTTTTGCACTTTTTGATATTTGTTGTCCGGCGCCAGAGGAAACCTCCGCCGCGGAACATTCCCGGAATCTTACCTGTACCAGTGCAATACATTGCCTCGTTTCGAGCAAAGCTGACCGGAGGTTGGGCATCAACAAGCCATCAATTTTTTCACCGACATTCAGAGTGGTTCGTATTCGGACCAGGTCTCGAATAACTATATAACCCTGTTGTATCTTTCTCTAAAGACAACAGCTCGTGCTGTTCATCGACTCGCGCTGTTCATCAACCACCATGTCTATATCCCCCGACATCGAGGCAAAAGCCGACCACGTGTTGCAGCATTCAAAGGAACTTCGTCTGTCCATTGCGAGCGCTGAGAGAGCAGACACTGAGAGAGCGGACATTGAGAGAGCGGACATTGAGAGACCGGGCATTGAACAATGGCGTAACCCCAAAAAATTTTACGAATGGCTAGGGCTATTACCTGAGCAGGAACGCTTGCCAGTATTGGATGACCGAATCATGCAGGTGAAATCGACTCACGGTCAATATCATCCTTCCGCACTGTTCCTAGACTTTCTGCGTCTTGCATGGGATCCTAAAAAAGAGGTCAATTACAGATTCCAACTTTGTCAGCTTATCCTTTTCCGCATCGAAAAACACGACAATGGAAAACGCAACGGTAGAGAACCCAACAACCTTGTGCAGTTCGCTCGCTTTGGATGCATACTGGAGCTCTGCAAGCTTCACCTCTACGCACGCCGGGGAGAGGTTGCCATGCAGGCCGCCGACAGGCTGGAACAAATCGCCAGAAACGATCATGACATGCTTTGTGCGTTTTGGCTGCAAGGCGCCGCGCACAACGTCCAAAAGCAATTCGAATCTGCGTTGAAGGTGTCTTTGAAGTGTATGAGTCTTCTGCACGAGAAATGCAATGACTGCATAGAACAGGGTATCCAGGTTATTTTGGTCATTGCTGCTGCTTTCAGACGTGTGCAGAACTTTAAAACAGCTAAGAACTGGCGGGCGGAAGGTCTTTCATGGCGGCGACTCCGAAGCAGCGCCGTGAAGAAGTACATCGAGACCACAACTGAGCTGCTTGAAAACACAGAAGATGCGGAGCACGATGACACCGCAGAGACATCTCCCGAACTTTGCAAGTTTGGGGAAGAAATTATATAGTTTCAATTCAAGTAAGTGGAGATCCATTTACTGTGCAGGTCCTATACACTGACATATTGTGCGCTGCCAAGGACAAGCTGTGATCGTGATGAGGCTTTGGTTATGATAGATAATACGGCGCTGTAGCTTCTTACAGCTTGAGACCGCCGTTTAGTCTTTTCATTTTTCGGTTCGATGCAGAGTGATTGAGAAATAAAATGTTATCTTAGGTAGAAAACTTCCCAAGAGCAATCTTCATTCAAGTAAATACGTGGACGCTCTTGGCCGTGGAGGTATTGACGTCGGCGCCAGTACTGGTACGAGGCTGTAAGTCGGACACTCACCTCGCAGTTAGTGCGCTTTTTCAACCAGGCTGCGGGGAAAAGAGCCTTGTGGTCGCTGTCAATAACTGGGTGGTTACGCCATTGGCAGACTGGGTAGCGCAGCCGTCCTCTCCCTATTGCCTTTCTTCCTCACCCCATCTCCATCATGCACAAGGGGTTAACAGAAGGCGCAAACACATCCGAGATTATCTACTACCAACCAGTGGCAGCCTTGTTGGGAATGACTCCAGAGGACGTACCTCTCCCCGAGGTGAGCCGTCTCAGCCAGTGGTTGTGTGGCGTGTAGTAAGCCAGCCACCATGGCTTTTGCCTGTAACTAGCGGACACTCTAGTCTGTTCAAAGTTTGGTCTCCGGTGCTAAAAGTAGCAGCATTTTCTTCGAAACCCCCGACGAAGACGCACCTCTCAACTACAGACCCCTTGTCGCAACGATCTGCACCGAGACGATCAGCTGGCTAGCTCTGACTATCCTTCACCGCACCGGAAACGATGAATCCGTGTGGCGTGCGTGCATAAAACTCATGCCCATCAGTGCCGCGTTGGACATAGGCTGGCAGCTATAGTGGTAGTGTGCTCGTGCGCTATTCACTGGCCACGATGGCCGCAGGACTAGTCGGGCAGCCATTCGAGTAATATTCTTTCGGGCCTTTCATGGGTTATGTCATAGTTTCCCGATCTATACTATCGAAACGAAGCAGTGTAGCTGTCTTGACTGTATATATTGTGTAGAGGCGGATCTGGTTGGCGAGGATGTAGACCAGCACAATGCCAGCCGCTTCACATTCCATCGCCAACGGGTAGTGAGTGTCGCTTCCAAAAGACTTCGGCTCATGCCGCACGCCTTTTTGAATTGACCAGCAAACAATGGTGCATGAAGCCCATGACGGGCTTCTTCCTCGTCTGCGACAACTTGCAGGGTCACCCTTGGACGCCGGTGGCGCGTCGAAGAAGAATTGCCTTTGCCTGCACATTTCGCCCTGGGGCGGTGAAATAGAATGAGGTAGGTCCAAGATCCAGTTTTCGCATTATGCCCAAAGTGTTGGGCACAACTGAAGGTCAGTGCCACGTCCGCACTCGTTCAAGCCAGGTTGGTCGATGGTGGCCGCAGCGAGCCACCAAGTTGTTCACCGACAATTGACAGCAGCCCGTACTCGTACCGGAGTCAAATAAGTACTCCACGTCTTGCCATTCCCTTGAAGCAACCGATCTAACGTCTTTCATCGACCATCATGTCTGCGGATATTTTATTTGAAGCCGACCGATGCCTAGAAGCCATGAGAGAACTTCGTAAAGTCGAGGGTGGCACACTCCTGGATCTCAGGAACGCCCGGCTGGCCGACTGGGAGCACACGTCTAAATCAGAGGTTAACGCACGCACAACAATGTGGACGGTGCCTCTGTTGCCTCCTTGGGAACGCTTGCAAGCAATGGATGATGCTATCGCAGAACTCGGTCAAACTCTGGGCCCGCATCAGCCTCATAATGCGGACATGACCAGACTACTCCTTCTGCGCATTGCGCAGGAGCCTGAATCCCCATATCGCGAACGAAAATACAAGGAAATTCTCTCCGTTTTTGGAGATCGCGATTGCAAACTCGCTATGGACACGAAAGTCGAATGTTACATGCAGCTGTGCAATATCTACCTGTCCAGATCTGACGGGGAAGGAGCCTATGTGTGTGTTGAGAAGTTGAACGAAATTGCAACAACTCCCTTTGCGAAGACAATCGCATTTCATCAGCAGGCTGGAGTCTACCTTCATCATCAAAAGGTATATGCTGCGATCGAAAAGGGTTTGGCATGTTTGCGTGAGGCACGCAATATGGAACGGTTCACTCTTGATAGCGTAAGGTACGCTGCTAAAGCTGCGAATATTATTGGTCTTTGCTACCAATATTTGCGAAATTGGGAAAGGAGTACGGCTTGGTGTACGGAGGGTTATAACTGGTTGCTGCTGGTTGTGCCAGAGAACGATCAAAAAGCCTTCACCATTGCCTGCAATCTCATAGGAATTCGCTGTAGCAAACTCCTCGATGAAGAAAATCCTGCTGACGTGGACGTGAACGAGATCCTCGTCACAATCCACGAGCTGCTTCACAGATTTAAAGACGATGGCGGCGAAGATGCGAAGCAATCGCTTGAAAATATGAAGCAATTTCTGACGCGCCTACTGAACAATGTAAGCGCGGAAGAACATGGATGCGACTTGTATGGAAGGAAGCTAACTGGCTACGTGTGATTCAGGACCAAACCTGACAAGAGATCTTGTTCATCAGCAACTTTGCTTCCTCCTCAGACAGTCTCTCTGGCCGACGCTCCGACTACTGGCAATGTCTCTGTCTGCTATGCTTGGTCATCAGCGGGAGCAGGCTTGCCGAGTGGTCTGGGCCGCCGCACCTCAACCTAAAACAGAATGGCGATGAACATGGCTTATGATCGCGGGCTTTACTTAGAACAGATACATGATGCAGAACACAATTATGCTCAAGTTACGCATTACCTATGCAACCCTATTAATTTATGCCAAGCAGATTTCGTACCTTGAGGGTTGATGTTCGGTGGCACCCTTGGCGGTACGAGGTACGCAGGTCGCCGCCTCGCAGGGTCTGGATGCACAAGCCCCCGTACCGCAAAGAATCCGCCGCCGCCGAGATTGGCGTCTCGTGACTGTAACCTTTTGTAACTCGCCACCGTTCCAGGACGCTTCCCAGCTCTACAGAATTTGAACTATAATGATCATTCCACGCTTACAGACACATGGGATCAGGGGTGTCGCGGTGGCAGCATCGCTGAAAGGCAGCCACAACTTCAACAACCGCCACTTCCCCAGCTACCGTTGCCGACGGCGATGAAGAGCAGCGCGCAAGCCAAGTGCTATAGTATGGGATGCTTAGCTAACCCAAGTTCGATAGTATCGCTTGTATGGGAGCTTTCTGTGGGTTTTGAAACTTAGATACTAGTAGGTTTCACTATAGACATATATAATAGGGTCTATTAAATAGGTGCGCGAGCAGGAAACGGATGAGAAGGCACGCAGACACTAAAAAGGCACGCAGACACTAAAAGGGCACGCGGACGCTAAAAAGGCACGCGGACACTAAAGAGGCACGCGGACGCTAAAAAGGCACGCAGACGCTTAAAAGGCACGCGGAGTGTGCAAAGAAGCTCACTACAACCTATACAGTAAGATAGTCATATAGATGCAGGAAAGCGACTCTAATCACCTACAGTCTTCTCATGAAGTAGACCTACCTGACGCGAGGCGCACAATTCATGTTCTTGTTACGTCTTGTGCATTCATCCTTTATATGCGCGAAGCCGGGTTTTCACCAGAGCTGACCAGCTCAATGCATTTCGAATCGTTGTAGGAGAAGACGGAGTTTGTGAAAGGTTGTATCTTATCAAATACCACCAATGCGCATAAGAGTTTTCTGTTGGCTTGCATTCGATCACATAAGCCCAGTCAACTGCCCAGCTGTGTCCGCATGGAGGCGCGCAGATCAAGTAAGTGGTAGCCACGAATGGGAGGCGAAGACCCAGGTTAGCTTTCAGTCTCTTCTTGAAATCTAATTCGTGACAAAGTCGCGGGCAGTGCAAAAAGGAAGCCCAAAGGAGAGAGAGACCGCGATACAGCACCACCGAAAGAATTCCTTCCTTGTACATCAGCCACGGCTGCATCGTTCCTCGTAGCTTCTGTGGCAGAGAAGGTTGACGGCGACCTCTAAAAGACGATATCTAGTTTTGATGCCTCTCATGATAGATGTGTCCCATTTGGTAGGTAGGTCGGCCTGTGGTCGGTCCTTGGTGCATTGTTCACAAAGTGGGTGCTAAGAATATGAGCGGACGTGGTATTTTAAAGGGCAAAATCAGATTCAGTAACTTCCTAGAGTTCTGTGCTCGCCTTGCCAGACTTTCTCCCTGTTTGACGTTCAATTCGTTTCACAGAGCGTTTTCAGGTTTTTGCTTTGCGAGACTCCCAGTCTTCGATCAACCGCTTCGCCCCTCTAGCATCCACCAAGAGACGGCTCCCACATGACCCAAAAGTACTACTACCCTTCTATTATCTCATCGCCTATTATCTCTTGCACTGGCTAATCCGAAGCAACATGACCGTTGTCAGTCCCTCCGCCGTCGCCGTCTCCCGGGCGCTGGGTTTTCATGTGACTCATTTGATAAGAAGGTAGAGGAGCGAATGCTTATTGGATTATCAGTCTGTTCTGCTTAGAACTCGTGAACTTAGGTATACTGATACTACTTTAGCTCAACGTTTTGCTGAGCCTTGATCCTCCGCCATTACCGGCTGCCAAATGTGTGCACGAGCATCAGCGAATGCGGAAACGGAGGAAGGCTTAGTGTTGCAGCCTGCCCAACGTCAGGTGGCAGCTGCTGGCTGAGGCGAGGAATGGGGCCCTCTGATTGGCGTAAATGGGTGATAGACCCCCTTTTGTACGATGGCTTCCACAGAGCTTTGGGAGGCCACAAACGAGTATTGTACCATAGACTAGCAACACCATGAATCAACCTATTCTATCACCAACTATCGTATTAATACGTGCCTATCTGAACCAACACTTAGCGTTCCATATTATCGCTGTTGCAGCCACCAGCTGCAGTCACTGAATACAGGGCTCCTATTGGCCCAAATCCACGATAGGTCCACTCTTAGCTAACTTAGATCCTCCACTGCAGATCCAGATCACTTCATTCAATCAAGCGGCTTTCAACCACCACCACCAGACCCTCGCGATACGTATCGTCATGGGCTGTGACATTTTTCCGCGATGCTGAATGACCGCATCGCCCAAATGCAGCACAGTGCAAATGGCGGCACGCTTGATTGCGCGGCCGCCATGGTTTTGCAGGTTGAGGAGTTTATCATATGGCGACGAGCGCGCCAAACCGTGCTGCGAACTTCGTCGAGCGTTGAGGGCGGTTGCTCCTGGATCTGGGTTGAAGTTGAGCACCGAATGGATGATCTGGAAGAGCATCGCTGTTTCGGTCTGTCTAGGAGAAACGCGAGTATCAGCCTTTTCTGCGCTTCAGACATGGCAGATCCCAAAACGCTACCAGTTGCGTAGTACAGCCCTATATTGAAGTCGATTGGAGGTTTGCTTCTATTGTCATCTACACCATCGTCGCCAACTTCCTAATCATTAATTTCATCATCATTTCTAACATCAGTCTCCTCATTGCCGGCACGATCGAGTCCCTCAACTTCCGTCCGCAGATGCAGGTCGATCAAATCGCAGTTTGCAGCGCCTGTGATGGCTTTATTATCTTGCATCATTTGATGAGCAATGATGCAAGACCACAGTAGCTCTGGCGGCCGATACGGATAGCAACGTTCTAGTTATTACAAGTATCGAACACTAACAAGAACCGCGATTTCACGTTATCAGTTAAGTATTAGTGTATTCGTGTAGTACTATGGGGTGCTTTATTATTTGCGCCTACAACGCTCAGCGCAGTGACACTGATACAGGCCTTCGCAGGACGACTGATCCGGTATAGCTGCTGCCTATCTTCACAGCTGACCTGGTGCAGTGACTGCCCTACACCTGCGATTTCAATGTAACGTTTATTCACTTAGATAACCCGGCAGGGCGTGAGGCACAGAGAAGGCGGTCTTATTGATGGAATCTAGCTACTGCTTGCGCAAAATAACTAAGCTTATAGCCTAGAAGCCCTCTCGTGGCCGAACAGTGAGGGGTTCGGTGCTGGCACGAGGCTGAGTCATCAAGGCCCTATAGTGGCTAGGTATGCTGAGTCAGCGGACTGTTACATTCAAGTCTGCGCGCCACCCGGACGTTAATTGCTAACTACGTCTTGTAAATTGAGCCTGCGCTGCCTGTGAGCCCTCGGTCGTAGCAATACATTCGATTCAGCCCGTCCATGTACTCCCCGTCTTACCCGATCGGAATGCCCCTGAAGTCTGTTAGATACGCGGGAGTGTAGTTAATTTAAGACAAGATCTGTGTAGCAACTTATTAAGCAAATCTGATGATTCTATTGTTTGTTGCTCTGCTTCGTCTTAATCTCGTTCACTACCCTACGCCCTAATCACTGTAGCGGGGTATCGCTTTAACCGGCTTCCTTCATATCCGCATATTTTAGCGTCAAATCATCGTGCAGCTTGTGGCCAATCTAACAAAGTCTGGGCCCACTCGCAGGCACTTTGCGCAGCCTGACTACGCCGATATCGTGTCATAGCAGACTATCGTGGCTGTGGGGAATTTGAATGTCGGGCAATGAAGCTTCACCATTAATCTCATTGTATGATCATAATGCAGCGAGAGTTATACGATCAGACATAAATGCTCTAGGTGCGTTGCGTCAGGCCAGCCCGAGGTAGAACCGAAACTTTTTTAATCGCGCTCACTTGTATATTTTGTATTCTGTATATTGAGTACTAATCATTCTTCTGTTCTTATTGGTCAGGTTAACTTGGTGGAGCTCGGTCAGGTTATGTGTAACCACGACCACGGAGCAGGATGCCTGATCCCCTTTTCATCTTTGCACATCTAGGAGTTCATCCCAACCAACACCGATTTTTTTCTTATTCCCTAACGACAAAGAATAAGACAACAAAGGCCGAGGCTTGCTAAAAGAGAACACCTGTGTCGCAACCGATGGCG
The DNA here is from genome assembly GCF_028009165.1 of Akanthomyces muscarius. Lineage (NCBI taxonomy): Eukaryota > Fungi > Ascomycota > Sordariomycetes > Hypocreales > Cordycipitaceae > Akanthomyces > Akanthomyces muscarius. The sequence goes on along the minus strand of NW_026611614.1, from coordinate 119,829 downwards.
GTAGAGGTGAGACCCCCTGCTCTTCCAGCTGAGCTATGGTTGGAAATCTCTCGGCTCCTGCCGATGAAAGCTGCGAGCGAGCTGTGTCAAGCGAGCCGTACAATGCGCGGATATCTGCGGAACGACCTTTTGCGACGAAATACGGAAAGAACTGCCAGGTATCATCTCCATGATTTGATTGAACGTGAGCGCGCGCAGGACATCAAAGCTCTACAAAGCAACGAAATTCGTACGCCTGAGTCTCAGGCTGACTATGGCGCCGCACTTCTATATGCGATCGAGTGTGGTAAAGATGAAATTGCATTGGCACTCATTGACAGTCGCGGGATTGACCTGAGCGTGCGAAACGAGGAGAAATGGACGCCTCTTACTCTGGCAATAGCCGAAGGCAAGACAGAAGTGGTGCAAAAGTTACTCGAGCGCGATGACATCGAAGTCAACGGTGTTCGAGGCTTCGACTACGGTCTGCCAATCTTTGAAGCCTGTAAACGGGAAGATCTCGAGATCCTTCAGATGCTGCTCGCCTCGGAAAACATCGATGTCAACGCAACAGACAACTGCGGTCGGACAGCCTTACATTTGGCCGCTGAAAATCGCCATGTCGCAGCGATACAAGCCCTTCTCGATGATGGGCGGGTCGACAAGCAAGCCCAAGATGACCAGTCATTGACGGCAATTAGTATTGCTTTGGAGGCCGGATCATTTGATGCTATTTCATTACTTTGGGCACATGGCTCGCGTTTTCTGGTGGAAGATCTTTTAGAGGAAAGCAGTGCTGGGCATGTTTTCGGCAGTCATCGCTGCAAAGACGGTGGACGGGAAATCCATACTTTGTGTGCATGTGCTGCAGCATGCGGTGAACTGGAATTGGTTGAGCAACTGCTTGGATTTACGAGCGAGAATACTCTTACAGAGTCAATGCACATGGCCGAGAAGAATGGGGAAGCCGAAATTGAAGATCTACTATTAATGTACACAACGGCAAAAAGAAAGCTAGTCGATGACGTAGTCGCAAGCTGCCGGCAAGAGCGCAAGAGGAAGAAATTGAGGTATGAACGCAAACAAGGCCGTCGGCACCTAAACAGGGAGATATAGTAGGCTACAGAGTAACGTTTTTCTGTTGCCATTAGCACCTATCTACGAGTTTAATAAATATACACAGTGGCTGGCAACAAGTATTCAACGTCTGCCAGGTCACCACACAACAAACCTTCCTACTTAGGACGTTGCCGGCACAACCTAAGAGGCCGCTTTTAGTCAGGAAGGTTACCCCTTTTTTTGTATTCTATCAACACCTTCAAGATGCCTCGAGGCAAGGAGCTCTCGCCACAGACTCGAGCCCGGCTGTGTGAGCTACGCGCTATCGGCTGGGGCGCCAAACGGGTACATAAGCAACACCCAGAGGTTCCTCTCAGCACGATCAAATACACTCTCCAGAAGGAAGCCCAGCGTACGAATTGTGTCAGGCTGCCACGGTCTGGCGCGAGGCGGGGCGTGTTCTTGCCGCCGTTCCTCGCAGCCTTTGGGCAAGCATGAACAGACAGATTTCTACTTGCTCATTCATACAATGGCTTGCGTATCATGCAGATCGATGTCGACATGGATTGCCCGGAAAAAGCTTCCAGCGAATTACGATCTGGTACATATGAAACTGGATTGCTCGACAAAGAGTTCGCCGATGACCACAGGTTTGAATGTGCCCGGCAATTCGCGGCCTGTACTTCGTCGAATTCGTTCCTTGGCCAAGTCGATAAAATGAGAACGCGATATCTCGTTCGTCGCTAGCTCTTGCTCCTCGGAAGTGGCGTCCACAATTATCTTGCGCCTCCCCTGCTGCCTCATAGTCTCACCGAAGCTCGACAACGTGTTTTTGCACTCGGGCTCGCAGCCGTGTGCGGTATCATTCACCACTTCTGGCACTTTCAAACAAAGAGTCACTGTATACTCCATCAACAGCTGCCTGCATTTGAAAGATGAACTTGCGGCTCACTTGAGAAAGATATCGGCGCTGCTCGGTCGCATTGGTTCGTGGTGATCCACAATGTTGGAGCTGACCTCTGGTGGACAATTCTTCCATCTCGATATCCTGAATAAGGGCTGGGGGCCGCCTTAAGATCTGATCTTCTACCATCTGCTAGAATGTGACGAATGACAGCTCCTTAAATGCAGCAGACTCTTGGGGGTAGCAACCTTCAGCCACATAGGCCGAACGTCAGCCGCAACCACAGCCACGACGTCGCCTAAGTGGTAGGCTAAACAGACATAGTCAAATCCTACGAAGGCAACCTGAGTCTTGACGTTCCGCTCTGGCGCTGTGATACGATGCTCGGGAATTGATATCTTCTTTGTCATGATGGAAGTGGACACACTGTCTCGCGCCGTAACCAGCTTGTTTGTACTTTGACGTCCCTATCCCGCTGTAGGCAGCAGGTGACAAGTGCGGGTGCGAAACGATAACGCAGGCTTATCAAACTTGGATCTGCAGCGACTTGTATTATGTACGTATTTGATGTGAACAATGTAGTAGCCATAGCAGACAGGTGAGCACTTAGGGTTGCTGGGAATCACATGGAGTGGATAGCTACGCGCTTCAGATAACAGGAGTATGGAGAGGGCTATTACTTCACTATCTCGATCAAAATAGTAGCATGGCGACATTATCAAGCCGACCGGCGGCCATCCAACCTTCCTTGAGCTCGCCCGCAACATGGCTTTGCGGCCGTCATCCCGTTGACGCATGGTGGCCAGCAGTACCAGAACCGCTTCGGATACAGCTAGACGGCTTCAGCGCCAAACCCAACACATCATCAAGATAGGGAGGAGGCGCCGGCTCGGGAGTGTCTATGTCGGAATATGGCGGCGGAGGATCAACGATGCTGTCAGATGAAGCCATTTCGCGCCAGTCGCCCTAAAGCACTTGGTTCTCGTACTCAAGCATTGTATCGGAATCCACAAAGTCATAAATCATCTCCTTATACTCGGCATTCGCCATTTCGACTACCTGGAACCGCACCAAGCCGTACCCAGATGGGACCTGCGCGACGAAGGTATCGCCTTTGTGGACCGGCCGTCCACTCCATGCGAAAAGCTCACAGGCAATAAGACCCGGACCAGCTAATGAGAACAGTGTGGTTGCTTGGGTCGAATCTTTGAGGTCGAGGAAATGAGGAGAAACGGCAAGGGACCAGGCATTGAAAGCGCCCAACAACCAACCTGCATCGGAGCCGCTCGAGGAGTTCTTTCAGGCCTTTAGGATTGGCCATCCATATCTGCCTCTGGAGCAGAGTGCAGAGGAGGCAATTCAATTGTTTGCATAACTGACCGGGCCTGCGCGGAGTAAGTACTGCAACTTGTGAAAGGCCGCTAGTGAGTTGATTCAACTATCTAGTTCCTATGCTGTTTTCTGTCAAGATGAAGAGAAAAGAAAGTGAATCAACTATATGAGAGCATAATCAGCACTTTTAAAGCGTCGAGCCAATGGAAGGTTCTAGAAGCTCGGCGGCACAGCCGCCGCTCAAGCGGCTTGCCCGTTACAGGATGGGAGCTTGCAAGCACGGAGACATTTATGGCTTGTTCCCCATGGCAAGAGGCAGCCCGCGGACAACGAACTGAGTGATTACTCACGTTGACTGCGCAATACCATTCTGTAGGCATCCCCCCTGCTCTCCGGTCGCGTACAGTAGTTTTTCTTGCTGTGTCTTATCCGTACGCACTGCGAACAGAGCATTCGGTAGCTACATTTTGCAAAACCGCCTGCATGCCCATGTGCTTTTAGCCTTGCTTATCTAGCTAATCTGCGTAAACACACAACGATAACTGCACTTTTAGCTTTTGCTGGACCTTTTCGGCTTGTTTTCACTGCTAGTATTAGGCTGTTTAATCCGTCTTTTGCTCTGGAGGCTTCTGCTCGGCCAGCTTCTGCTCTGCTGGCTTCGCACCTGTCACAGGCTCTCCGTCTTGTCCAATCCCGTTCGGCCCGTAGCTTATCAATCGGGGTCGACTGCTAGCTCCTAGACATAGAGGCAGGGAGCGTCGCGAAGAGAATTTTCGCATCTAACTTTAACTCGGTAGTATAATATTGGTACTGTAGATACTCTTTGCGAAAGCAATGTAGCCGGGTGTAGAGCATGTAGATTTGTTCCATTAGCTTTTCACATGTAAAGAGTTTCGTCCGGCTTTACATGCTGAGAGCCCTAATGCCATTAAAAGCTTATATGCTTTGTTGGCCCATTCAAGAGGCATATCTTCATGCTAGATTAAAAGGAGTAATGAGCCAGGCTCGAAATTCCTTGCACACGTTTTCTGTGAATTTTTTGCGCCTGCATGAAATAGTCAGAATAGATTGTCAGGGGGAAGAAATATTCTACCGCAATCTACAGACTGTTTACATTTATTGATATAAATTTAGAGTTTTATGCTGATATTGGCGTTGGTCGTAGTGATGAAGTGGACACTGGCTGCGGAACCATGTTGGAAACGGAGGTATTGGTGGCTGAGTGGAAACTTCATACTATCCCATACGTCACTACGTATACAACGGCGGGCCGTCCAAAAGACGCTGACCATCTTCGCCCACGACCTCCTGCCCATTATACATCCAGTACATTGAACCATCTCTCGGGTCAACACCCCTGTACATGTCCCACGGATGTCTATGTAGGGAACCCTCAATCTCCCAGATAGGCTCTCCAGTGTAAAAGTTTCGAAACTTGGATTCCTGGCCGTTAATGGTCACAACGCTTGGAGACAGCTGCCCCTGACACCTCCGGAGACCTTGAACAAGCACCCGGTACAAGGCGTATCGAAGGGTAATGCCGCCTGCGTTCTCTCGGGAATAACCTAGCAGTCGATCTTGTAATCCTCGCTAGCGATAGGCGCAAGTGCCCTCCGCAGCCTTTTTGCGCATCTCCTTGTTGCGCGCCATGACCGGCGTGTCGCTGGTCGGTGGCGCAATCGTCGTCGCTCAATCCAGCTTGCTGGGCAAGAGACGCCGTGGTTGTGACAGCAGGCGGTCACGCCGGCGTCTGGACTCATTATGGTTCTCCCCCTTTGGGAGGCATAACTCAATGCAGCGTGCACTGAGCTGCATGAGCCGAAATGGTGCTCTCGCTCGTCAACGCTGTGGTGAGGATGCTCGATCCTCTTTTCGACTTTGCCAGAATGCCATATTACCATGTGCAGGTCGGAAGCTGTACTGTTAGAGCTGCCGTCAGCATCATACTCAACCTCAGGATTCGACCATGTTAAGGAATCGAGCACTGTTGTTGTGCTGCTCATGATCGTTCACCTTGTGTCTGCCACAGCTGGCCTGAAACAAACGGCGCGTTCTGGTTGGCCGCGGCCCGCTAATCTGTACCCCTCGTTGGGTAATGCTGATAAGCTGGAGGGCAGGATCTCCCATCAGCCACGCCGGTCATCTTCATCAGCTCTTAAAAGAATTTGCGACTCATAGCTGGCTGCAGCAAGGCGGCCTAACCTTTTTATATCTGCTCAGCCCAGCGCTCGCTCTCAAAATAGAAGATGCAGAGTGGGCAGATGCAGCGGCCGCGGCCAGCCGCACACCCAAAGGAGCTGCCTCCTTGCCGAGGTCCAAAGCTGCAAGCCTTTCGCCACCACAATTCGCCTATTGAGTGGCTAGGGAGGATCGATGCAGGCTCCGACTCCCCGTTGGGGGATTCTGATTCGGGGCGCCAGGGATACGTATTCAAGGTTAGGATCGAGTCGGAGCTCTATGCTTTGAAAGTGGTAGGTGGCCAATTCGAGCTGATAACCGCGCTTACACTAAACACTAACGATCTACTAATTTCAGTTCAAATTTTACAATGCAGAGGACACGAGATGGTCCTGGGAAGCGTATGTGTCAGGGAAAGATCCCAAACGCCTAGCCGAGCTTCACTTGGACCCTTTCTACGCCGAATGCCGCGCATACGGTCGAATAAACATGGCCAAAAGTCAAGGCAAGACCAAACGCGACATAGCCATACCATGTTATGGCTTCATCTATCTTGATGACTGCTACCGCAAGCAGCTAGACGAGTACGGAGTTGATCTAGATGAGAACTGTCTCGACAGCGATTCTTCTACCAACTCGTCCCCAACGCCGGGGGCGAGGAGGCCAATAACGAGCCGACCAATACGGGGCATCATTAAGAAACTGGCATCATCAGATCCAGGCATAACATACAAGATCATCGAGAATATCCGGAAGGACATTCAAGAGCTAAATCGACTCAAGGTGTACAACACCGACATTCGGAGGGACAACTTTTGCGACGGCAAGTTGGTCGACTTTGGCTCGTCAATAACAGAACCGCACTGTTTGATCACACCAGAAAATGGTTTCTTGTCTAAACAATCGCAGTATGGGGACATGGGCATGCTGGAAGATGTAGTGGAAAAGGCAGGTATTCTGGTACGGTGGAGGACGTCAGAGAATCTGGAATATAAGAAAAAACTGCGCAGTACTAGCGTCAGGAATAGATGAGCTGAGGGCAGGGTCGCGATCAACGCGACGTCAATCACCAGGTTGTCAATCAGGTTGATGTCAATCAACCCCAACCTCAGTTTAAAAAACAACTCTTTTCTTAGTAATCAATCAACTCAAATTCACCACAAATTAAGTTCCTTGCGTTAATAATAGGTATCGTCGTCTTGATTTGAGTTGATTTGATTTGATTTGACTTCTACATCTGTTGGCGCCCTAGGGTGAGCTTTTGGACGTGCTATCGAGCCTTCTACGGATTAATGTACAGCTGTACCCGGTTGAGGTGTCGTCGCGAAGGGTGCCGATATCTTGTGCAGGGTAGGGCAGCGCTTGGCTAGTGTGGGGGTCCCGGCCTGCAAAGTAATACTTGTATGTACCTGATGTTATCGCAAATGGAGGCACCGGAATGACGCGTGAATGGTTCTATGGCTTAACGTCAACAACCCACTTTCGGGCCATTCCCACTTTCGGGCCAAGTTCTCTAGCCAGGAGGCGCCGCGTAACTGCCTCATAACAAATACATTAAAACTCAACTAATTATGAAAATTACACCAATAGATAGCCTAGGAGCTAAAGAATCATTATTCCGATAGTGCAATAGTATGCCGGCATTGGAGGCCTGTTAATTGCTCTTCTAGCTGAGAACGGGTGTTTCAACGTCTATAACTGTAGTGAAGGTTCTATTGGGATTTGTGTTAACTGACTTGCGTTTGAAGGGTTTGATAAGCTTCGCTTTTGCCTCAAGCTTCGATATTTGACCTGCTTGGAGGCAAATTCGGGCTCGTTGGATATCAAATTGCTTCTCGATCTTCCGCTGCATTAGTCGGCTCGTACGCTGGTCGGTTGAACGGCGCGTACTGGCCCAAAGAAGGCGGCGAAGCTGCTGTCTCTGTATAGGTGTTTTAACCTCTGGAAGACCGATATTGAGTGCCTTTTCTGGCTCCATGGTTGCCGTTATTGGTATTGTTGGCAGGCTCTCAGCCATCAACGGACTCATCAACGGCTTAGCCATACGAAATACTACTGATATGCAGTCTCCTCCGGGGCAGAAACGGAAAGAAGAGCACAGCGACGACCAAGACGAGACACTGGTCCAGTCCTTCCTCGTTGGGAAAGAGCAATATGACACCTTGCGCACCAACTACCGTGTTGAACGTAGCTACCTTGTTGAACAAGGCATGGAATGGAGCGACTTAGCCCAGTATCCGCTTTGTTACCGTGAGTGTATCACGTCGCGTCTGGATATTCTTCTGCTGGCTAACCTACAAAGACACTGCCACTTTCAATATATACCGTGTCGACGATTTCGTGTTTGTTGCCAACAGTCATACGCCTGAAGAGCGACTCACAGACTCATGTCCGAAGTCAGTCAGCTGGATTGCTCAAATCCTGGAAATCAGGGCTGCCGATGAGGAATGTGTCTACGCACGCGTTGTTTTGAATGTACCGGCCCGAAGAGCTGCCTAGGGCAACTGTGACAGGGCAGAAAAGTAGTCCAGGGCGACAGCCTCACCATGGCTCGCAGGAGCTAATTGCCTCCAATCACTGTATGTGCAAGTGCAAGAGAGCGTCCTGTACTGAAGAGTGCCACACTAATCCCACAGTGGACATCATCGATTTTCGCTCAGTCTGTGGACTTGCGACAGTCGTTCCTTGGGCTGACTCGGAAGATGAAGAGATACCTGTTCATGCTTGGTATTGGCGGCAAGCATACGATTGCCGTACGTCAAAGCTTTCCGTACGTGCATTTGACTGTTGACCTCAAAAACTTGACTGATATCGCCAAGGAACTTGACCTCGTGTGTCGGTGTAGAACACTCGCTCAACCTGAGAAAACCCTCGTTTGCTGCACGAACCATGAATGTGAAAGGTGGATGCACGACGAATGCTTGTGAGAGGACGTGCTGCGGCGTGTACAACTTGAATTTCCCGGCAGACAAGGCGGTGTGGCCGTCACAAGGCGCCTTCAAAAGGGAGAAAGAGGGATGCACCAAAACTTACTGGAACTTTGCGAAGCGAAAACCTGTTTACGCGACGGACCTTTGCGCTGGAAAATTGTCGCCGGCAAGCAAACATGGTTCGAAGATGTATACTGCCTAGAATGTGGTTCCCGAATTGAGTGAGCGAAATGCTCAAGTGAAGAGTATCGCAGTTGGGTCAAACTGCTCAATCGCAGTTATATGCATTGAAGAAACTGTTGCCTCGCATCAGTGTATAAATTTATCGTCACCAGCGTGCTAAAAGGCCGACTAAATCGTTCTGGTCATGAATCATAGCCGGGCATTTCTTTACTGCTTTCAAATTTGTACTCGTTGCTGTATGAAGATGTCTTTATGCGATACTCTGAAAAGGGTCGAGACCGCGTCTGTGACGACAGCGAATTCGCATTTATTGTAGATAGCGAGCCGGTATTGCTCGGGAAAGACAAACGGCTTGGGCGACTTCATAATGCGTTTGCCAAGCGCGAGCTTTGCGACTGGGCATATGCAGTCGACCTCGACAACGAGACACTGAAGATCTTTGATGGTCAGGAGCGAGAGATGCAGCAGAATCGCTTTAACATGGTCTGCAAGGAGGCAGCTCCCGAGGCCAACGGGGCTAATACCGTATGTACAAATTGTCTCGCGGAGAGATTACTTTATGAAAGTAGCAGCTCTTAGGACTCCGACTTGAATGGCGACACTGACTATAACGAGGACTCTGACGATAACTGGGGCGATACTGTGCCGGCTCCCCTCTTATCGGCTTCGTTTGCCGATTTGAGGCGCATTGACCACGAGGCATTTGTGGAAAAGATAAAGCACGCTTCGGAAGAGAAGTGGGGGAGGGAAGATGTACTCTGAACTGGTTACTGTACCATCATTTATTCATCACCTTTTTGCCACTTAGCATCGTCGCGGCTCTTGTCATCACTGTTGCACGTAGAACAGTTGTCTCATCTGAAACATAACTTCTCGATGTATCCTCGCACTGGCCTGTAGAGGTTATTTTAAGCAAGATGTAACAGACTGGGTTCCTTAGCGGAGGTGCACAGACGTGCTCGAACGGGTCGAAAAGGTTCTCGGGTGGAACTGATGTACGGGCTACGAAGGAGCCATGTACGGTAGCCATTCGATCGCCATGAGCGCCACTGCGTTCTGTAGCTAGACAAGACTACGGGCGATTCACTCGCAGGCGTTGCTGGCAAATGGGTCAAAAGAGAACGCACAGCAGCCAGTAGATCTTCCGGGCCTATTAGATGCGCTGGAGTGCCTCTACAACCTCCGTTCAGCGGGCTGAGCACACAAGATCTCGGTTCGCCCCTGCGATACTCACTACAGTTGGTCGCCCAATTCAAGACATATGTGCGGGCAAATCGACTTTCTGTTCAAGCCACATTCACGCTTTATTCGATTCGAACAACCACGAGAAAAATGAATGTATCGGATTGACATAAAAGAGCTCATCGCGGTTCACATACCGACACATGGCAAGAGATAAGTAGAAGCCGGGTTCGCTAGTACCGCATTACCGAGACTGATTTCGTCATCAACATCCTCATCTTCATCATGTTTCTCGCACCGACCAAGGCGTTGGTGGTAGAGGCAACCTGGAACCAGGGTGTCGCGACCAGGTTGCGTCTCCTTCAGACCCTTCCCGTCACGGTTACGGGCATTGATGATGTAAAACTTGCGCCACCCAACTGGGAGGTAATTGACCAATCAGGGGGTCAGAGAGAGAATTATAGCGGCCAAAACCATCGAGAAGAATAATAAACAAGCAGAAGGTTCTGCTAGTCACGATTAGATTTGAAAATGGTTCCCTGTTAGGCAGCGCGGAAGGCCGACCGTTGGCAGAATCCATAGGTGGGCTCGCACCATCGCAATTCCTGGTGTTGCGATCCAGCACGCCTCCTCGCTTCTGACTCACGGGGAGCGCTTGCATCAGGGCCATTCTCTAATTGCTGTTGGCTAAATCTGAAAAGCAGAACCTCACCGTATCTGCCGCCAACCTGCTCGCCTACGACGACGGACAGCTCGACCAGTTTTTGACGGAACATGGCTTCTCAAACCTGCCAAACCTGCCTGGTGTGCTGGAGCTATCGACGTCGGATCGACCCTGGTTGACCGGGAGAATTTGCCAGAGACTAGACCAACACGGCGACAAATCCGATTCAGAAACGGTCGATGCCAACGAGCTTGCTCAGCGCATCACCGACCTGGCTCAAAAGCCAGCAGGGCTCCGCTCGATGAAACCGGATGATCGCAGACTCAGTCGATCGAATATGCCGACTACGAAGACTACGAAGACTTGTGCCGTCAGGGGCTCGTGCAAGATGGCGGTCACCCCGCTTGCACACTGCAGGAGCTGCGGCACATTTGCACTCAGCCCAAAAGCCCCCCAACGACGGCCCCTGCTATAAAGGGAGCAAGACCAATGCCCGCGGCTCTGGCGGGTTACAAAAGTTGGAGCAGACAGTCTGCCAACTAGTACCGATGTGTAAAACCTGACTGGAAACTGATTGACTACTTGCGACGGTAATTGGTAATTGTGATGGGCTGTGCAGGGCCGAGAGTTTGTATCACAGGCGTTTTTGTAGACCTGCCCACCGGAGATGAGCAAGACCACGTTGCCGACGAAGTCTTCAGGCTTGCCGCTGACGACCTCAGAGTACACAGCCGCTAGCACGTCGTGTCTCAGCAGAATGAGTTGCCAGAGATCAGTAGCCTTCGTAGCCGGAAACAGGCTGGAAGTTCCTCTTTTTTCCCCCGACAAATTGGTATTACTAAATACCAAACATAGAGGGAATGGACTCATCGGCAGAAATCTAATGAACCTGATTCTGCACTCTGGCGGGAAACGGACGAGCAAGGCTTATCTAGGAACGACACCAGATGTTCCCGATCAGAGTTGCTAATTATATATATGGTACGATATTGTCAATGTGGAGCCACTCACAATACGATGGTCACCAGGGTGAGCAAGCAGTCCACTTAAGTCCATGAGGACTTGCCGTGGATAGAATTGACAGCTTACTTGGGAGGGCTGTCGGTTGAGTCCAGGAAGTCTTTCCGTGGGTTGATAGCCACAATAATGAGAATCCATATCATCTCCACACCGATTTGCTAATTGAGTTTTTTCTGAGCCATCGTGAAAACCCTACCCTGCATCATCCTTGAAATTCTGCCACTCTTTTCGAAGCCCTGTACAGTGGCGCCGCTCAAGTAAACCCAGCAATGACCCGACGAAGACCACTCTGATCATATCGTTCGACCAGCCCGTACAGGATAACTTTAGACTAGTTAGCCTAAGAGCGTATTCGTTCTTCATAACAAAGCCCCCACAACTCGCCCAGTGCCAGAAGTGCTGGCAATTCCACCCGCCCGTGCAGTGGACGGCGACGGAGACATGCAGAACCTGCGGCGTTAGCTATGCCGAGCACGACACTGAAAACTGCCAAACTACTCCGAAATGTGCCAACTGCTACGGCCCCCACCGCGCAGCCTTTGAGCAGTGCTACGTACCACAAACTCTCAAAGTCACAGAAAACGCACGCCAAGAAACTCAGAGCAGACAACTATAGACGACAGAACATAGAAGTGATGGCTCAGTCACTGGGCAACCCGTAAACGCCCAACGAGGCCACGGCAAACAGTAAAGTGGATGAAGTTAACGCGGTGATGGCGGGCACGACCGAGGAAGACGTCACCACAACACCACAGGAGGACTACCTGACCGCTCTAAGGGAAGACGAGGAAATGGGAGACACAGAATAAGAACAACTATAGAACAATGCGGCGGTTATGGAAGAAGATAACGAACCAATAAGGACTGAAGAGATACCAGATAGCCAAGAACAGTTAGAAGGAGGGGGAAACGAAGTCCAAAACACTGCTGAACACCAAGCCACTGATGAGGAAGGAGCGAATGAGAGCGACAACAGAGAGGACGAGAACGACGAGGCCGCTGCTACACAACAGAACCACCAGCACGAACAGCCCGCTACCAACCCGAGGAACGCTGCGCGCACCACGTATACACGTGCAATGGGAGTCCCAACAACAAAAGTGCCCAGGTACAGATTGCATCAAGGCCCACGCTCCTAAAAAAGAAGTACATTAACGCAGATCTGGCTCGGCAAATCATCCCTTCTGAGACCACGAACCCTTCTAGTGATGCTCCGGCAGAATAAAAGATCCTCGTTCGAACGTCCCCCCGGCACTCTCCCCCGAGCAGCCCGCCGCAGGAAGCTCGACGACAAGAACAATCGCCACCGAAACGAGAGTGATAACGCGGTCCACACATGAATAACAAAAGTTGAGGTGAACCCTAACTAGTAACAATCAAAATCTTTCAGGCAAAACGTAGATAAGAGAAAAGAAGCATATAGCGCCGCCCTCTAGCTCGCGTTCCTAAAAAATGACATGCGGTTGGCTGGCTGGCTGGCTGGCTGGTTGGCTAGCTAGCTGCTGATATCTAATTGGCTGGTTGACTAGCTATTATCTTATTAGCTAGAAATAAGTAATGCCCCACCTATTATTGAGGATTTGTAGGTAATGAGGCGCTAATAGAGGTGTAAGTGTAATTAAAAAGTGAAAAAAAAAAAGAAGTGAACAAAAAAAGTTGAATGATTTTGACCGAATTGTAGATATAGTCGCCCGTACGAAAGGCGTAGTGACGGTCGATGACAATCCCGGAACGGGCCCCGTTGCGGGCGGGGGCCAGCAGGTCGCGGTGTACGGGACGTGATTGGCGCAAAAGCAGCAACGGGCCCCGTTTCGACACACAACTAGGTAGAGAGAGAGAGAGAGGATGCCGAGGGGAGCTCGAGGGCGTGGTCAAGGACGAGATGCTTGCGTCGACACATAAGACGAGCGGTTCGTGAGCCGCTTACTTGCACGATATCTGGGGTGCGAAATATTGGCTTATAGTTTCTGGGACTGGAACGTCAGCTGTACTTTTAAGAGAGTATACTGCTGACGAAGGCGTTTTACTGTTGATAAAATAATCGGCAAACCCCGCGTGGTTGGCGCAGCGAGTAGCAATGATGGAGATCTTACAACGATTCGATAGTTATGTCGCCGCAAAAGGAAAGGGGAAGGAAAAACTCAGAACTGACAATGCGGATATGTAGTGCGGTGGTTTCCAATCCAATCTTGTGGTTGATATCAGCATTGTTCTTGTGCAGCAGGCGTACCATATCCGTGTGCCTGTATACTGCAGCGAGAAGGAGTGGAGCATTATGTTCATCATCGAGCAAATGGCAGCGTCGCGTCACGGAGGACTAATGAAGATTAGTTACTGTTCAGATGCGCAACTGTACAGCTATGGTACCGCCAGTGTACTTGCCTCACGACTTTGCGCGCCGCCTCAGCCCGGGTTCTTCCCGGAGGAAAGCAACTACTATAACTTCGTATGGACCGACCTGTGCCCGTCTTTTTCTCTGCTCTCCCTGAGTGCGTGAAATCCCTTCGCTGCCTCCATCTTCCGCTCCCGTCGCCGAATTTGCCAAGACAGTGTAGCCTCAGGGTAGTCTCATATGGCTCGGTTGGCGGCGCCAGCCAGGACGTTTCTCTCTCGCACAAATCGCAGCGCAGTTCGCCGTCTTCACTGCCCATGCGATCGAGCCGCCCGTCCATAACCATGCCCAAAACCCTTCTTCGACAGTACTGCAAACTCGTCTATTCAGGCACGTCGCCGGAAAGGGCGTGTAAAGCGCCCACAGTAGGGCAGCAGGGCAGGGAGCTCACGTCGAACACAGCTCAGCCTGCTAGCGATACACTTTTCCACACACTATAGAGCGATATCCGCGCGGCTAATATCAAGCTCGAGGAGAAGGGCGGGACCGTCCAGGACTTCACAGCATCGCGGGCTAAGAGGGTCTTATACCTAGGCAGGACCGGCTTCGCGGGTCACCTTAAGGACCTCCGCGACAAGGAGGTTAAGTCATATACACGCTGCCACCTAAGAGAGTGCTAGACGCCTATAGCCAGGGCGAATCCGTGGCCGGCGACCTAGAGCAAGACGACGAGCTTGATCTTATCCGCATCCTCGTGGTAGCGGAGGGTGTTTTATAAGATGCCTTTAAGCTCTATAGCGACACATCGCTAGCGCGCAAGATGACATAAATACGCGCTAACATATTGAACGAATTCTACGACGGCCCTAAAGGAAAGGCTAATAGGTTCCTCTATTTTAAGAACAAGTCAACGCTCACCACATACTTCCAACAGATAAAGGAGCTTCTTGCATTCTACTGCCGGGTTGTCTATTGTGACGACGGCCACTTCACGTGGCAGCGACCAGAGCAACGCCTGCCAGCTAAGCTGATCAAGGCATCTAGTATGTAGAAGCAAGCTATGGATAGCATTGTTGACGTCCTCAGGTGATACGGTTCAGACGGTGAGAGTATGGCGCGTAGAGCCAACAAGGCCGCTACGGACCTAGCGTTACAGCATGCCGTGCGGCGGCTCTACATGGCGCTTACATGCCATGTGGTGGGTAGCGTCCTGTTCCGGTCGCCTATACTGACCTACTGCGTAATGCTCAGCAGAAAGGTATATAAGAAAGGGAGAGGCGGTCAGGGCTCAGTGGTGGGTGTGGTGACGGGAATGGGAGAGCGGGGAGGAGGAGGAGGAGGAGGAGGAGGCATACCTAGCGGCCGCAAGCCAGACCCGCCGCCAGGTGACGCTCCCGACCGCACCTAGGTGAGGCAGGGCATATGGCATAAGCCGAGCAACTATAACAGTCATCTGTCGGCTCTTACCTAGAGCACCCAGCTAGTGCTATTTGACTATATATGCTTTGAGAGGTAGGACGACGAGAACACTATACCGGACTTCCTGTAAAACTTGGTGCGGAAGTTCTTCTATTCTAGTAGTATAGGGAAACCCCGTTCAGGCACATTCTTTAATGGCGGCTACTTCTATTCACTATTACCGGTAGTAAGATGGAGGTGACAAGGAAGTAGGCGCGCTAGTCGCTCGACTACTAGACCATCTCCTATAACGGGCTCGCGCTGCATATAGATCAGGTCTCGCGCCTACTGCAGTTAGAATATCGCTAGGCGCGCTCTCTACTCTACGGGGAGCTGCTTCTCGGCGCTGAAGACTTGCCAGTAATTGCGCTATAGAAGCTATATGACGATCTAGACCACGAGAAGTACAGGGCGTCTTGGATAGACGACCCGCGTAATAGAGATCTCCTAGAGGGCTTGTAGGAGGCCTTACTGCGGCAGATATAGGCCGACGACACGTATTAAGGCATGTTTGTTCGCGACGGGTTACAGTGAGCTTAGGTGCTCTACAAAAAGGCTATAGCCCTATACAAGGTGTACGCACAGCAGTTTATAGAGAGGCTGTCCAACCTCGTGCTGATAAGCGGAGGTCTAGCTATCCGTATCCCTAAGCACATGTCTATCACGTATAGAAACACTATGTAGTAGCGACACTTATTCATATAGGAGAAGCTAGTTATGATCTATATTTAGTATCATAAAGGCTAAGAATAGCAGGGATGGTATAAAGAAAATATCCGGTTCTTGCTAGCGGCTGTCGGTGATTTGCTGCTCACCTTCCTGGCCTATATACAGCCACTTCGGCAGGTCTTCCTACGCTAATAAAGCCTAGGCGCCCTCTTATCGCCGTCCTATAGGCGAGGCTAGATGGAACGCTCTAGAAGGACAATAAGGCGTCTAGCTTTCTAGGTAGCGGCTACGCCAGGGCCGAAGTGTTACGGTTCCAGATAGCGTGGTGGAGGCAAGTGACGGCGTCCATCACGCAGGAGAAGTTCAGCGCCTGGGAGCGGGCCAACTTTAAACCGACTAGTGACAGCGGCGGTACAGGCAGTGACAACAGGGATGAGGCTCGGCTTGCGACGCTGGCTGGGATGGGGAACCACACCATGCACACGATACACCACGCGTATGCCGGCACCACGACCCTGATAATGACCGTGCTCCTGCACCGCGCTCACCGTGCCTCGACGAGCTGGCAGCGGCTATTCTAAGTCGGTCAAACCCTCCTATCGGGCAAGAGACCGCGGCCAGGTAAGGAGGCTACAGCGGGCGTAGAGCTGCTAGCGGCGCATAAGAAGGCAAGACTTCGCCGGCGGCCGACCGGCACGGAGAAGCAGCTGCTAGCGGCGGCGCGCGCCATGTACGGCAACCATACCCTACAACTCCGCGTACCAGGCCAGCGGAACGGCCTGCTTGCCACGATCGGCCCGCAGTCTTCGCACACGAACCAGGTAGTTATCGTCCTAGCGACCAGGTCAGGAAAGACGCTTATCTTTCTCACGGGCACAACGCTACCTGATACTACCATAACCCTACTCATTCTGCCCACAGTGGCTCTCCAGAACGATATAATTAACAGGCTTCGCATTTTTAGCATCAAGTATCACATATAGACGCCGGGCTCAAGCCGGTCAGCCCCGCTTGTCATTCTGACAGCTAAGGCGGCGTACACGTCTAGATTCCTAGACTACGCCCGCATGCTAATTAATAACCAGCTGCTTGACCGCGTGGTAGTAGATGAGTGCCATCTCACGATCACAGCGAGTAGGTATAGGGAATCTATAGTGCAGCTAGGCTGGTATGTAGGGCAGCTAAAGGCGCAAACCGTGTGGCTCATAGCCACGCTCCCGCCTACCATACAGGATGCGTTCATACTACAGAATAAACTTATCCAGCTAGAGGTTATGCGCGAATCCACGAACCGCCCTAACATCTAGTACCATATCCAGGTCGAGGGCCAAGCGCAGGGGTCTACCGTGTAGAGGACCGCAAAGTGCGTCGCGTCTAGCTATGCCCGCGAGGATATGTTCTAAAGCAGCAAGGATCGGATTATTATATTCTATCCTATAAAAGCGCTTATAGTCGAACTCGCCGAGCTGCTAGGCTGCGCGTACTATACTGGGGGTAATAAGATAATGGACGCGGAGAAGGAATCAGCCCTTACACACTAGCTAGACGGATCCAGGTTGCCTGTTATTATTACGACGTCCGCGCTTGGGCCTGGATTTGACTATCCGTATGTGCGTGTGGTAATGCACGTAGGCGCCACACACGGCAGGCCGTTGCAGCTGGCGTCACGACTGGATTCGGGCGAAGGCCACGGCACTCCGTTCCTACAAGGCTAGCGGCCAAAGCTGGATGCCAGAGCTGATTGTTTGCTAGACATGTTATCAACCACAAGAGATCCGTAGGGTAGCATACCCAGACGCGGAAGACGAGACGGCGTGTGTGTTCCGAGACATGGTGATGCCGCTGAGTTATGGGAAGTTTAGGCAGGCTGATAGTGCACGTTGGTTCTAAGAGCATTTCGGCCGAACGTAATATTCTGCCCATCCCCCTCTGCATCGCAATTCGATTCCAAAAACGCATTGTACCGAATGATGGCGTCCAGTCGGTGCTGTCCATTGTTCATTTCCACGCGCTCATCTCCGTTCACCTTGACCCTGTCCGCAAAAGAAGGCACGTCCACCCACCGACGGACCTGGCGCGCTGTGTTATCGTTGCGTCTAACGCACTGGGTCTCGGTATTAATGTTCCCGACATCCGCGTTGTCATCCATTTTGGTTGGCTCCGGCGACTCAAAAACTATGCGCAGGAAAGCGGCCGAGCTGGGCGGGACGGACTACCTAGCGAGGCGATGATCATCCGGCGCCGCGCGCACCTACAGCGACGAACCGCAGATGCGGGAATCGCCTTGCATCTCGGGCATGATGTGACCAGCCAGTTCCCCGACATATACGAGTTCACCGGAGGACAGTACTGTCGGCGAAGAGTACTGGACATGGTTATGGACGGACGCATGGATCGCATGCACTGTGCAGAAGGGGAATTGCGTTGCGATGTGTGCGAAAGAGAAATGAAACAAACAGTATCCCAGAGCCACTCCAGTCCGGCCCTGACCCTCTCCGACAAGGGGCATGCCCGAGCTGAGGCTGAGACCGGTGCGCTTCGGCTGCGGGTGGGCAACATGAGGTCCAGTGTAGTCGAGAATATCGAGCGGTTACGCGATCTTCTTGAGCAGTGGGTTGGGAAGTGCATGCTGTGCTACTGACTCGAAAAGAGTGCGCAGAGCGAGAGCCACATACTAGTCGACTGCATGGCAGAGCTGGCCGATAGTGTGTGTGAGGGCGTCTTCACCATGCGGAGGGAGATGCGCAAGTGGAGCAACGTGCACGGCTTCTCTGGATGCTTTGAATGCCTGCTGCCATAGGAGTTGTGCGGACGATGGCAAAGTCGAGGCGACGCGGGCGGGTGGGAGCTTGCTAGCGGAGGTGAGGCAGGTGCACATTTCCGGACGTCCTGGTGAGCGCGTTTGTGTGCCTATGGCTCGTGCATCAAGAAGAGGCCACGCCTTTTATCTATGGGTGGATGGAGCGGGACGGTGCGCAATCACAGAAAACGAAGGAAAGATATTCTTGGTTCGGAAAGCAGGTGAAATGGGCAGACGTGGAAGCTAATCGTCTTTACGAGGTTGTCGTACATTTGGCCAGTCGATATCAGCTAGAGCACTAATAGGTGGTGATCGCTGCTAGCCCTGCATATGTCGAGGCCGGATTGATCGGACAGTACTAGCAGCTTCGCTACTACTAGGCAATTTCTATGCTGGGGTTAACTCTGGAATGCCATGTCCATTTGTATCGAGAGCAAAACCAAATCCCGGTAGAGTGAACGCCGTGCATTTCCATTGCGTAGCCGCTACCCTGGACTACGCATTTTCAAACGTGGGCGAACCGTGGTCCGGCCTTCCCTGTAGATCAGCAGCAAAACAAGCATGTAAGTACTCATTACTTAGAGTAATATGCATTTTTCGGTGCTTAAGGAGTACGCGACTTCTTAAGTTCGATGCGAGCCTAAAGTAAGAGTTGCCAGCCTAAGCTAACCAGATCCGTCGTTGCGCTTTACACCTATAACGCCTGCTGAGGCAGAAACCTAGAACAAACACCGATCACAGTTAACGGCGTGACTAACTGCAAGTATGACTGACTCCGTAGCAAACATCGCGCAGCTGATGGGAAATCTAGTGGTTGACGATGCACAGACGGGACAGTCTAACGATGATGGATTTCGTGTTCCCACGACAGAGCTACGACGCCATGCAACAGACACAGTAAAACGGATAGACAGCCTCCAGAACATCATCAACGGCCCAGCTCACCAGGCAGTGGGCGGACACAGGCAGCTCTTCTCCTTGCTGCACGAATGTGACGAGCTCGCCCGAGTCGCGCGCCAAGCTAGCCAGGCCGTGGTGGACCATATCATCGACGATATCACGTCGCTCGGGAAGGCGAATAACACGTAGAAGAAAATCCTAGCACACTTTCGTGACCAGGTGAGAGACGCTGTCCGCTCTGTTCTGGACAATACCGGCGACGGCGGCGCACTATGGATGGTTGTGGAGGAATGCTACGACCAGTCCATTCGTCACGACGGCGCGTTACATTCGGATGCTTACTACATCCCCATCGATGAAACAGCCCTCGGATGGCTGTACGACGCCGACTTGGAGAGCGAAGAATACTATGAGCACGAGAACCGTCTCGATATTGATGAAGGCTATGCCGAGGCTTTCCGGCAAAATTGCGAGCGGAGAGCTAAAGACAGGAGGAAGAGAAACAACAAGTGGGCCGTGTTTTGGGTCAAGGCACTCCATGAATGCCCGGATGGGCCGACACTCTTCTATCCACCAGCGACCCAGGCAGGCCTTGGGG
Source organism: Akanthomyces muscarius (assembly GCF_028009165.1). NCBI lineage: Eukaryota > Fungi > Ascomycota > Sordariomycetes > Hypocreales > Cordycipitaceae > Akanthomyces > Akanthomyces muscarius. The sequence goes on along the minus strand of NW_026611614.1, from coordinate 99,641 downwards.
CAAGTGGTTCGTGCAGGTCACCAAAGCTTGTTCGAACCTTTGATGCGCACAGCTCCGGGGACAACAACGATCGTGTCATCGCATCTGTAATGAGTCGGCATGCTCTAGCCGAGAGCAGATTAGATATTCTTCAGTTGCCGAGGGAGAAGGCAAAAGCTCAGCTACATAGCCATCTCACTAAGCAACTTTGCGAAGGCGCCGGCTCAGACAACCTCATTTCGTGGACCAGCTCGCTGCTCTTCGGGCTGCAATACGCCATTTACAGATCATGGCTCACGAGGCTTCCCAAAACGCAAGTACACATCTGTGTGCTTGATCCCGCCGAATTTCCACAAGGACAGTTTATGCGGGACATGGCACTTATTCAATGGTACCGAGACGATGCGCCAGGCGAAGCAAACAGCTTCTTCCGTTTCCGCCAAGGACGGACTGAGTATGATAACGGGGAATATCTCAGCCAAGGACGACTCCGTATTAAGGACCGTTCTTGCACAGCTACCCTACACCAACTCGAGCAGTCTGGACTTTATGAGTTGTACCCCGAGTTAGGTAACAGCGGCGGGCAGAGCGGATGGACGAACCGCGTGAGGGACATACGTGGGCTTTGGTCTGAACAACAGGCAACCACACGGACAGAAATCAGAATCGCGCTGAAACTGGCGAAGTGCTTCCCGCATTTCGGCGCCGTCGATGTGGTTTTGATGTTTCTGACTCTTCGAAATCGAAAACTGCAGGCAACTGCCTCTGGTGGACCTTACGGCTTCCTTCACCTGGCTCAGAACATTCCAATCTCGTTCCCTGATAGTGCAGAATTCCAGCAAGAGCTGACAGAGTGGGACAAACTTGGACCGCCCGAGGTTCGACGATATAAGGTCTTACTGCAGAGGTCGGCGTCCACTAAAAAAACGAACTTTAGGCTTTGGACGGATGAACAGCTACTGAGGCAATTGTTTGTTTGTGTTGGATATGAGTAATACCGCTGTGGTCACGATGAGAGTAGTAGCTCCCCACCGTCCTCTGATAAAAAAACACCTCCTCGGTATTGATGTCACAGAGTGATTAAATTGACAAAGCCACAACAAAGCGACTCATGTATTTGAAAATGAAGATAAAAAAACAGTATGCCGATCGAACTCAGCGCTGCCGCTTACTTCAAGCGATCGAGAAGCAGCATCACACAGTGACGAACGGCTCCGATTCGGGCAGGTGCTATAGAACGCAAACCACAGTACCCTATTCCGACCGACGTAACAATTTTTACGTCACATAACACCAGGCAGATTATAGCCCAGGGGTTCTGTAAACGTCGGTATCGGCAGTCTCTTTGCCGGACAATAGAGCGCCGGTTCGGGCAGCTCGGTATTGGCGGCGGCCAATATCGTCGTTATGGGTTAGGGAAACCGCATCGGGGCGTAGCGGGGTGTTTCTAGTCTATGGTACAATACTCGTTTGTGGCCTCCCAAAGCTCTGTGGAAGCCATCGTACAAAAAGGGGTCTATTACCCATTTGGACCAATCAGAGGGCCCCATTCCTCGCCTCAGCCTGTAGCTGCCACCTGACGTTGGGCAGGCTGCAACAAAATGGCTTGCGGCAGATCACGAAGTAGACTGCACCTCAATGGTTCAATGCTGGTGTGTTTGTGGACCACGCAGCCACTCTATAAGAGCTGGCTAGCTTGCCGAGTTTGAAGCCAGCTGAAAGGCTACAGTCGAATCCTCGTCGGACCGCTCAGCTCCTTGGCAGCCCTAACTAGCGAGGATTGCTACCTAACAGTGATATTCACCTCACTCGGTCTCGCCCACTTTTTCCTCGATAGTTACAATATTCTATTCTGCTCTGCTGTGCACCTGACTACAAGTGCCCTGCGGCTAGAGAGCCTGATACAAACCAGCCGCAACCCCTCTATAGACTCGGCCCTGCTTATATTTCTTGCCTTTATTTATCGAGAGTATCACTTGCGCACCTCACGCTCATCAATGAGCCAAAACTTGGCTCGCAATACAATTTGAGCTCTACAATCAGCTTTCCATCCACTAAAAATAATTCGTCAAGAAATCGCTCGACGGTCGTCTCTTCCAGCTTCTGGCTCTCGTTGCTATCTCAATTTAGAGAATACAGATCTCTCGGACATGACGCCTTCAACTCCTGCAAAGTTCTTGAAGAAGCGCAAGCTTGCTCCAGAGACCGATGTGTACTCTTCCTCACATTTTACGTCAAGTCTACAGCCTTATCTCGACATATCACCGCATCATCATGAGCAAGTACGTTTTATCTGTCCATGGTGCATCTACTGCAACTGTTCCACTTGCGCTCTTGGGCCAATTACACCACCCCACTAACACTAACGTTTACGACCCTCCTCACGTACACGCCCGGAGGCGCCTCAACACAGCCAGCGCCAGGTGCTCGAGGCCCTCGCGCGCCATCTACATTCTGACTCTCACGACATTTGATAGGAGTCTAGATATGCCCGCCTTTCGCAGATAGCTACAGGAAACACCGACTTTAGCTAACCGCATTACTGTGGAAGGCATATATCTAGGGCCACTGACGACGCTTGTCATTTCTGTGCCCGAATCGCTCTGGACGAGGCTTCAACACGACAAGACGTGGCGTTTTCTAAGTTACACCACTTCTCGAAACTTGGCGCCACTCAAACTTGATGAGTCACCTCATCTCGTCAAAGCTACACCTAAAAGCAGTACAGCCGCTATCCCGAGTATTGAGCCTGCAGAAGCGCATCTGCCTTCACACCGAAATTCGATTTTTCCTACCAATGCCAGTTCGCACACCGAGTTGCCTTCAGCTAGCCAGATAAGTCGGAGAGCCCAATACACTCGACCGAGATACAGGAAGCCGCAGAGCAGCTCAAAGCCCTCAGCCATGACCGCCACCACAACGGCGATACTGATGACAACTCGAATCTGCAACGTGCAATCCCGAAGTCAATATCTAGCATCCATAGAGATAGCCGCACCACTACATACCCTGAATCAATGTCAGTCACAGAATTGAGTTACTTCGAGCACGCGTTCGAAAAATCGTCCTCTCTCCGAAAGCACACCACAGCGGCACACCCTTGCCTATTTTCTTCCGTGTTTGACTTCAGCGGCTGCACAGTCAGACTTGGCACTAAGAACGAGTGGAAACGTCATATCAATTCGACGCATTAATCCTGCAGCTTTATCACTGCAGTAAGTGCGCGCCAAACGCCGAATTTAACCGGAAGGACCTCTACACGAATCATCTCCGTCGCATGCACGCCACGCCGGAGAATACACAAGCTCTTGATAGAGACAACGAGGCAGAGGAATGGAGCAAATTCGTCAACGAAATGTGCGAGAAGTGCTTGTTTCAACGCTTGTTTCAACACCGCCAACCGCCGAAGGAGTGCAAATGCCCCATGTCAGGCTGCGAACAGTACTTCGCTGGGCCGACAGCCTGGGAAAAGTGGCTGAGGCATAGAGTGGCACACTTAGAAAAAGGCGAAGGGAACAAATTAGGCGTTGACAATCTATTAATTAAGTACGTGATTGATGAGGGTATCATTGAACTCTGAGACGATAAGCAGTATCGGCTGCGCCTGACACATGCTAGTAGTAACAAAGTCGGCCAACTTGACCGCAAAGTGGCTATGCCGCAGTTACACTACTCGAACCAAGCAGCAATGCCGCAAATATATACGCAGGGCTCGTTTGTTGCCACCGCCCCTGCACATCCTATGCCGATATTATCATCGCCGCCGGAGAACTTGCATCTGTCGAAGGCAAGCTCGCCTTTCATGTTGCCGTCGCTGCGCCGACTGTACAGTCCAAATCGGGCTGAGTGATTTAGTTATATTCTGCTCACGACCCGACTTTGATTCTAGACTTCCTTTTCCTATTTTCTCTCCTAAAATATTGTGCCCTGTGGAGTCTGTAGGTAGCCAAGCCGCATTTGTTCGATTGAAAATGTGTTCAATCGGCGAGAGTCACGCGGCTCACAAACCGCCGTGTATGAAACAGGACTAATATAGCCGGATTACTGCAAGACCAACAGATTGTGGGAAAAATGGCTACCGAGTCGTTCTATTCCAAAGAAGTCCTACAGACTTGTTGGCTTGTACCTGACGAGTTTTGCTTTCAACCAAATGCATTGCTGCCGCTCCTTTCCATGACATCTATCGTCAATTAGCAGATAAATCACCTCCAGGCCACAATCAGTCTACCTCCTCTTCAGGCTTGTTGTCATTAGGCCCATAAAAATAGCCACATATCAGTTTGCTACCCTTTTTTTGCGGGAAGGGGTTAGGCTTCCAGCTACCGCTTGCGCTTGCGCTCCAGCTTACCGTAGCGCAGGCGGCAGGCGTTGCACAGAGTGCCAGGGCCGTCAAGGCCATATAGCCATTCAGAAGACGCAGTCAAGTCACATTCGTGTCAGCGGTCAGGACGACCAGCACGAACGCGCCGTTTCTAGACCACTTTATGGGGTGGAAATTCCGTGCTGTCCCCGTATATGTTGCGAGTCACCTTAGCAGTACTATTGTCCGTGTTACTCTCGCAGACGCGCTTAGTACTCTGGACGAATAGCCGGTATTGTTCGATCTCATACTTGATTGAGTTCACATTGGCAATCGTGCCATTGACCTCGCGTTCGTTGGGCAGATGCTGCTGGTAATCACGGCTACGGGCTTCCGCAAAGCTAGCAATTGTGACGGGAAGGTGGTGAATCCTCATGAAGCTTATTAGTCGTCTCGGAATATTTTAAGTAAGAACGATCAATATAGACTTACGCGGCTAAAGAACTGCTGGTAGGACTAATTTATGTAATGTCTAGGAAGAAACTCGGCGCTACCACGATCAGGATCATAATGTATAAGCCCGCTTTGAGTCTGGGACTGAGGAGTGCTATATACGGCGGGCATATGAGTGGTCTGATCAGGTTGAGGGGCAGGCACGAGAAGCTGATGGCAGTCGCCAGGTGCAGAGCGGCAGTCTTGATATACCCGGTCATAGGCAGTTGCCTCGGGCTCGTTGCGATCACCATAGATAATGAAGTGAGCGAAGCACAGTAGCCTTGCTGATGAGGGTGATGGATTTCTTTCGGATGATCGGATAATATTTCTGAGATAGAGGGCAGCGACCAGCGAGCAGGGGCCTCGAGGTTCTGATGAACAGCTGGAAGCGATACCCACGAGGATCATGGTAGGCGTCGCGGCTACTTGGACGAAGTCGAGATGGATGGAATTGACATTTGACAATTTGTAACAGTACACTGTATTGGTATTGGATATGAAACAAGTGGAAGAGACGCGAGAAAGAGTCGGAAACAGCTGATATTGTACTTGTTCCCTATGAGGCTGACCAAACATATGCCCATCGTTTCGATCGCGCTAGTGGATCACGAGGATCTGCTTACTCGGGCAAAATTATCCCGCAAGTGATGTGATGGCCGTACCCTAACGTCCATCACATAGCGACGTTGCATATTCATCGTGGGTGGCGTTGTGGAGGCAAGTGTGTCACTAGCGATGAACTGTTGCCCGCCCGTTCAGCTGTCAAAGTTTCAGGTTACTTTCGTCCGCATGACGAGGCTTCAGAGTTTTGACGAGCCTGCAACCATTCGCACGTTTCTTCAATCGGCTCAAGTGGTGCAGGCTTGTCGGCAAGCAAGCTAGGTCCCTAGTCATGCAGGGGCACACACCGGGATCGAGGGTTTTCAGCCATACATAGTAGGTGCCACCACGGGACAACAGCGCACTTGCCCACCAACAAGCGAGACATCTCGCATGAGCCTGCGAGTGCGACTTCTTTGTAATTTCTCAAATTTCTCAGATTCAGTAGCCGAGGATTTGCTAATTGAATGCAGCGGGATCGGAACTGGTCAGGGCGAGATCAATCACAGCGTCGGCGGCAATAGGATGCATCCGCGAGATATTAAATAAGAACGTAAATCACTAGTCAGGATTAGGAAGCCTTAAGACCAAGGACATGACTTTAAAGAGGCGGGATTAGTCTTGTTTTATACTCTATCTGAATTCAAGCTACATCACAGCCCCTACGCCCGAAGTCAATAGAAGCTAGCTTTACGAGCAGATCAGGCAGCTGCCTATCAGTAAGATCGATAGGCAACTCGAAATGGTTTTCGGAGCATAACCTCCCTCAGGCCTGAGCCGCAATGTGAAGCGTCTCCTCATCGAATGTGCCTAATCCTGAGATGATTTCGATTTCTCGGAGATAGCTGAAGGTCCGTGCTGCTGCTCGAGCTTGGCTGGAGTGGCCCTCACAGCACTGTGATGGGCAACAAAAATCCGGTAGCCCCACCATTTTATCCCGTCGTAGCTGAGCTTCAAACAGATAGCTGAGAGTATCAGTTGGGCCATTGATTGTCTGATCAGGATGGTCGAGTAGTGGCGATAAGACTTGGCACAGTGCGCGGTCGCTTAGACATGGCTGCACTCTCAATTTCTTCTTGTGTCGTCTCTTGATGAGTTCAGCTTGGGCGACAGCAGTATACCTTTTATGAGTCAGGTCGTGGTGAGCGGAATTGTCTCGTGCGCAGTTGAGTGCCACAATCAAGATTTTCATCTGCTGTGCAATTCTAAGCAATATTAGCATGTTTCTAAGAAAATGTCGTGTTTTTTTACAAGCCATGGTCCCGAGTGTCATACCGCAAATGTCAAGGATTGTCTAGCAATGGCCAGTGTAACAGTCCTCGTCGTTTATCGTCTAACCACGCTGTCGCAATATCCGCAAGCTCTTCGTGTTCGTCTTCGCTCTGCGGTTCGGCCCCATTTACCTCATTTCCAGTCACATAATCTGTCAAGAAGTCATCCAGTCGGGCAAGGAGCGTTCTCGCGGGGACACCGTTGAAACCTAATCGCTCTAGTGCCTGGCGAGCAACCGTGTGAACGGAAACGCGGTGTATCAGGGAACTCATAGTGATAAGCCGCGATTATGGTAATACTGAGTAGAATCGGTAGCTACCAGAAAGCAACGAAGGTTCAAACGACGGGCGGCCGTTCATTTATAGATTTATTTATATGAATTTACTTGCTAACTGGTTGTGTAGGCTTCATAATCTCATGCGTCTTCCTGAAGGAGCTGACTGGTGTTAGTTGCATATGACGAAACGCATCAACAGACAAATCACCTTTTGGTACTACTGGGAAACAAAAAATGCCTGCCACAAAAGCGTAAGGAGCAGTCAGTGCATGCAGCCAAAGCAAGCACGTTCTCAGTGCACTCTGTGCAACGATCGCCTGTGCAAACCCTTTTAATTTGGTGAGCCATTATCAGAATTATGAATGAGGAGAGTAGAATAGCAAAAATATATAAATTCAGAGATAGATAGAGAGTTTTTAAGCCATTGTCGCGGGTCAATAGTAAAAATGCCAACAAAAATCCCGATTACTATCCATATATCTGTCGAAAATCATTATTTGCTTGATTTTCTCTGGAGCCTCTTCATCGGTCATCGGCCCTGTAATCAAAAGGACGTGACCAAATTCCCGCAAAATTGGTGGCATGCAGGTGATGTTAGGGTCTCTCAGAGCTCGCCAAACCGGTTTAGTGGCAAAGAAATGAGAGATGGCATTCAGGACAGAGGGTACTTGATAGAGATACTCTGACACCACCTTCATAAATGGAGTCTCAGCTTGTGACGTAATCTCTTGATGCCCATTCTTATAACGGCCAATTCCAATAAGTCCTACGCGAGTGACTTCAAGCTCTTTCTCTCCATTATATCGTGCGAACCACGCAATGGCCTCACGGTAGTCTGATAGCATGCCATCCGCAGAGAGCTGGATGAATCAGTTCAAGGATGCTAAAACAAAGTGAGAGGGGGGGGGCTGTTAACGCACTGCTTCAGAACTTTTCCAAACGAGGTAGTTGAACTTGTTTGACATGGCTAATAAGTATCAGGGAGGTATTGTCGTGATGAAAAATGAAGAGATTGCTTTTACAGTTCCTACCCTGACCTAATTATCCTATTTGTATTTATTCGCCGTCTTCTATTATAATGACGGATTATGGCCTCTTCGCATACGTAAAAGTATTATGTACTCTATCCCATCCGTGTCAGAGCCCGGCCGAGCTATACGGACGCGGCAGGTCCTCCTCCGACAGGCTTTCGAGATCCTCGAGGCTGGTTAGCTGCCGGGGAAAACTTCCACGCTACCGGGCCTGCGTTTGTGACCGATGTGCATACACCACCTCTATTGGAACAGACGATTCAGAGACCAATCACTGGCTGAGCGAGCCTATTGTCTCCTCGCGACGGCCACAGAGAAAAGGAAGCTACAGCACACATAGGATCGCTTTGGGTTAGCTTCCTTTTCTCCCTGCTGATCAGCCCCGCACACACAAGGGTTGAGCTTCGTTCAGCCCCAGCTGCACAAGGAAGAGAGGAAAATGACAGATAGGCAGAACTTCTTTTCTCCCTTCACAAGGAACACACGAGCTCAACACTATGCTTAAACGCAAAGCCGGCGACAATAATCCGGGTTCGAAACGCCACAAACCGGTAACTGTTCTAGAACTGCGAAGCCTCTTGGATCCCTACGAGGATGATGACTCCGCCGATGTGATGTTCCAAGACCAGAAAAACCATGCAACTCTCCAAAGACTGTACGCGTCTCTACGGCAATTTACAAATACCTGCCAACGCGAAAAAGCCCGAGTGAAGTCAATCACCAAGGCTGATGTCGATGTCCCAAACTCCATTTCTTGCCAATTTCCGTCCTGGCTCCAAGATCCTCGTCTATTCTGGTGGCCGGTCTTATCTCACTCTGCTGCGCCGGAAACCCCATTCACAACAGAGGTTTATCGTCAACGATTCGTCAAGGCTGCCATACAGCAGTACTCGCAGTTACAACTTCAAAGGGTTGTGGCAAGATTCACAAGCATCGTCTTCTATATGTCTTTCCAACGCGTGTTCCCAAGGGGGGAAGTATATCAGAGAACGAACTCTATTCAGAAATATCTGCAGTTTATGGGCTGCGATAACGCGCAAAACACTATCACTTCTTGCAGATCCATTATTAGAGCTGGCAAGCGTCGATTAATGTTTTGTGACGCCCTCGCGCGAACCAATAACAACACCTCGCAAGCAAAAAAATCGCATGATTCCAACGCAACTATTGAGGAAACCCTCGACATTGAAAACTCCAGGCGGACACTAGGACTCTTTTTCCTAGATGTCATACCGGATTCTATGCAAGTCCTTTTTGCGTCTCAAATAAAGCAGTTGACTGACTATCACAGTTGCGAAGAAGGGAGATGTCTCCGGAAAGAAGACTTCGATGCAAGCATCAAGGCAATTCATTCTACAAACGCACTTGACTGGCTATTAGCTTCACCGATAGTCGACCAATTGGCAAACCTATTGCTCGATTATCAACATAATCTACTTTGGGCTCCACAACGTCAGCATGAGCAAGTCTCCACGCCACCTTCTCAACCAAACTGGGAGGCATCGACAGATGAGGGAATGGAACAGCACGCTGCGTCCAACATAATGAGTCTGCTTAGGGCAGCCCAAATGACACAGCCACCGGAAGACAGCACAGACTCCACCCAATGGGGCCAGGGAACTATGCCTCGCGGTGTCAGCATTAATGAGAGACAGTTCGACAATCGCCAATCCCTTGGGACTGAATCTCAGCCAGTTTCGAATTACCGCATGAACGTCAACCACTTGTTGTGGTTTCACGGAGCTACCGATGTCGCTGGGGAAACAAACAATCACCAGATGCAGCCTGGTTCCTTCACGGACACCATGAACCCCATGGAAGCCCAAAGCGCAAATATTGTTGGGGAAATGAACAATTACCGGATGCAACCCGGTCTGTTCAATTTGAATACCTCGTGTCAACATGATCCCGTGTCTACCGAAACCCCCAACTACCACCTGAATGCCAACGAGTTCATCTGGTACAGTTCAGAGCGATGAGTTGCACACAGACAATGTCTAAATAGGGTCTATTCTTTCTTGACTATCCACAATAGGTAGAATGTGCAACCATCCTGCACTTGGACAGCTATCTCCTTTGATATGTGACCCTTTGCACCAAGTACAAGCTCGACATTCTGATGTCCATCTGATGCGGAGTAGCCCTTGCCTGCGATCGGTATCAGGCCACCAGCATCAAAGAAGTATTTCGGATTGGGAGGCTGCCCGCAAATTCGTAGAAGAGTGCATCGCTCACTCTGCAATATTCGTTAATATACATCTGCTGCGAAAGTTGACGAGCTCAACTCACCAATGTTAGGATCCGACTAATACGATGGTAAATATCCTTCGCGTATTGGTCCATTCCATCATAATTGCCTGCTGGTACCCATCCCTCGGGATCCTCTTTAGCATGTTGCAGGAACCCGAGCAAGAGCTCTTGTTGATCCGAAGGCAGATTGACTACCTTGATTGCATCGCTCATCGCGGTATATGTTTTGCTTTTGACTCCCACATTTGCTTCCGTCGCCGCTTGCAGCGTGAGAGCCTCAAACAGCGCTGCCCGATTGAACAGCATATTTTCTTACTGCCACGCGGGGCAATAGCGGGGCATGCCCATCAAAAGACTACCTCATGCTAAATATCACGTGCGAAGCTATACCGTCCCATCGGCCGACCCAGCACGGCACTTGTTTTCTCCTTTCTCTCTTTAAAGCTACTACGTTATAATCCGCGCTGTGAACGCAAAGGAATGAAGTTAATTATCTAAAAATTGCAATTCGACTTGGTCTTAAGGAAACCCTACATTTCGCAGAGAGTGCGCGTCATTGGTAGAATGAGTGTTGGGGGTCTCTAAATGTGGCTGAGCTCAAGCCTGGGCTTATGCGGCAGTGCCTAGTCGATGAGGACGCCCCATAGGTAGGTTACTGTGCGAATGTTGTCCCTATTAGAGGCGGGCTACTTGGGGGCTTTCCGCTGAGCCTGAATTTATCTGCGCTGCGAGACACAAGCACAAAATATCTCTATACCTAGCAAAATTCTTAATTGCGTGTGGACAGAATTTTTAACTAAATATAATTTTTATTCACTAGTTCCTTTCCTTTCGGGATGCTCGAAGATAGCACGCGCCCGACCTATTATACTGTCTGCTTCGTATAGCTCTGAAGAAGTCGATCATACGGTTACTCCCATCCGTCACCTTTTGCCTCATAGTTGTCGTGGGCTTCCCCTGTGGCAGCTAAGCTTCGCACTAATGTTAGATCGAGCCCAAAGTAAATACAGAGGGTTTCGGCTGCTGCATACGAAACGTAAGTTCCGTACTTCGCAAAGATCGTGCGCCGTATAAAGTTAGTAGCAAAGGCCCATATCCTCTGTGCCTGTTCCAGATGGAAGTATACTAGACTTTCTCTGCACGCACAAATGCCGAACCAGGAGACGCCAACCAAAAGTAGGTGTTTCTATAAACTCATCGCTCTCTGCTAACCACCGCACCAGAACCGGACAGCGAGGCTGACAGACTGGAAAAACAGGGCCACAAGAGGGTTGGTCTAAATGCCTGGGAATTCAACGGAACGTTCAAAAAACCGCTGCTCGACGATCCAGAGAGCAAGGAGCACAGTACGGCCACCAACTCGGGCGACAAGACTAGCGAAACCACCCAAGAGAAAAGTAAATGAAAGCTACTAGCTAATACTTATGTAGCATTCCTCTATTAAACTGAGTCTCGGTAGCGACCAGCTTTTTGAACCTTTGAGTGTGAATCTGCAAGTGACCGTCACTAAGTAGCCTCAATTTCCCCACAAACACGAGAACTTTGCTTACATGTGAGTACTAGACAACAAGATTTATAGACAAAAAGGCCAAGACCCTTCTAATGAGCTAAAACCTAAATACACCAAGTGTAAAAACAATCGTTATTATGCATACTGTGATACACGGAAGCTCTACATCCGCAGGATCCAAGTACAACTAAGAACACATTATAAAGACCCTCCAACTAAAGAAGGAAGCTTTTATAGCTCAGTCAGGATCACTCATTCGCATTTAATCAATAAAATTGTCCATCATGGCAGAGATAGTGCTTTCGATGTTGACAGAGTAGGGTGCATATTGCGAGTGTGGCGATCCCTCTCGACCGAGGAAGAGCTTTTTAGTCGAAACTCTCGCTTGTCACGGACAAGCCATTGCTAACTATCACTGGCCGTCCAACGTGCTTTGGCGTCCACAGATAACAAACCTTGGAGAGGCGGCTCAGGAGCCCATCAAGGCTGACCGTATTGGATATTATAGAACTAGAGAAATAAAAGATATCATGTCGGCGACGCCTGAGCAGCTGGAGCATCTCGTTCACACCAAGTTTGGCAACTGCAAGGGACAGGGCTCGTTGGGGGAGGTCGCCAGTGAGCCTCCATCTCTGACCTGCCACAAATGCCGCCTAAATTGTGACCAGCTCAAGGCAAGCAGAATTGTCGCGTATGCCCTATGTACCTAGTAGTTGAACTCCAGAGAGAGCACTTGATACGCGGCAGACGTGCTCCACTGCTAGAAGGCGCCAAATCAGTTGCTATCTCGTGATGAAAAAGCCATGACAGCGCCGCCATGACTTGAGGCACGTACGGCAGCCCAATTTGGCACCCATCGCATGCCAGCCGCTGATGAGCTCCAGTGGAATGGGCTCGCTGGTGGTGTTGCCATTTTTGGCGGTATAGTTCCCTGGTGACATCCTTGCCGCTTGGCGTGTGTCTGCCGACCCGACTGCTGGCACAGCCGACCTGGCGGTCCTGGCTGTTGGGGACGCCGAGTTAGACAGGCAGGCCGAGGCGATCTGCGACGCTGAGCTGCATCGCCTCACTAGCACATCGCTATCCTCGCCTCTACCGTCGTTTATACAATCTACTCCTCGAACGGTGCGGGAACAGCCTTCCCTTCTCCTCGTGAGCAACTAGATGCGCCGAACGCAGTGGGATACGCTCTTCGCGCAGGCGGACCGGCGCCTTCTCATTACACTGTATCAAACGCCGGCGGCAGACGGATCGTACTATCTTGGTGCGTACGGCTGTGTCCAACTGGAAAGTCCGGCATAAGATGAAGCCAGACTCCAAACTATCATACGCGCGCTTGACAGAATATTTAATCGATGCGCAGATACAGTGGCTCATACCGACACGGCTATACGACGATAGCTGTGTGGTAGGTTTATCGACCAACTATACAGGGCGCCGTTTCAGCTCGTCGTGCATAAGCGCTCTGAGCGCTAGTATAGTCGTCTTCTAAAGCGTTATCTCTACATATAGCTGCGACTATAGCGCATGCCTCGTGCCTCCGCCAAGGCGGTAACAAAGCGGAGCATTACCTTTAAGCAGGGCCAGGCTTTATAGAAGCTATGGGAAGATCCGGTGTGGTCAGAGACTGTCGAGTTCACCAGTGACGTCCGCCACACACGCGGCTTCCATAGGACCCGAATAGATCCGGGGACTGTCTCCGACCTATATGTCAACGATACAATAATTTTCTCTCCAGGCGCCGGGGTGGGAGAGCACGATGACATAAAATATAGATTACTCAGCAGTTCTAGCTCCAAGTCTAAGCACAACTCTAATAGTGATGGCAGCAGTGGGGAAGACTCTGACTTCCAAGACGACGGTACAGATGACAGCGACGATAAAGAGGAGGCGATCACACCGCCCTCGTCCTACATAGAGTCAGGCCGCGTAAGCCCAGTAAGCGATCCTAACGCGGAGAGTGGCTAGGAGGAGGAGGCTACTACGAAGCCTGCGTAAGATTGACAGCTAGATGTTATGCTGCGATTCTGTCTTTTCATAGCCATAGAAGAGTTCGACGATGGCTAAGCAAGCTCCACGCTACTTGTCTACTTTAGCGCTGTGTGTGGCCTTTCTGGCGACAACGGGGCTAAATTTGCACGCCCGGCCACCTATACAACGCACCTCTCAGGCTTTATCTATTGCGCACGCCTCATCATTCTGGAAGGTACCCTGCCTTGTGTGGCCTATGAGTATATTGGCCTGCCGGCGCGGCCGAGACGTGGCCAGCTCGACCTCCTCTGCCGTATGCGACGTGAGAAGATATGTGACAGCACCCTCACGCCTCTTGGTGAGTTTTTCAGCCTCTTGGCGTACAGCATAAGTCTGAGCCGTACGGATGGCCCTGCGTTTCTCTTTAAGTGGAGCGAGGACGGGGAGGAGATCTCCTGGGATGGGAACCACTATTTGACCATAGACGGGTTTCGTAACCTCCTGGCTGCAGCGACCGAACGGGTTGCCAAGCAGAGTGAGCACTTGCTATACAGCTGGCAACCTCCTCAACCGCGGGTCCGGGAACTCCGAGACCGAATCTCAGAAAGATCTGCCGGCTACTCCTTCGTGACAGACCCCGCCAACAGGTTGTCGAGCGCGTATATACAGCTTGTGAAAAGAGCTTGTATCGCGCTAATAGATAGGTTATTATGAAAAGACCGTATTAGGGACGGCATAAAGTGATAGGACCTACGCGCAGTCATAAGCTATATTGAGAAGTATGATACGCTTTTAAAAGATTAAATGATAGCCGTCTATAGATATGGTGGCCAGGGCAGCCGTATTTCTGAACTCTTGACGCTTCTTCGTGTTAACACATCTTCTTAGCTTCGAGGTGTGGTTTTCCACCGAGGGTCAGCCTGCTATATCACTCGTTATATGAAAAGTCGGCTTAGTACTAATAACGAGTTTCAAGTCGCGAGATTCCTGCCTACTCGGCTAGGCGAGCTTCTATACCAGTACCTTGTCTATATCCAACCAACGCTGTCTATGCTACGCTGTGCTTATCCCCATGTAGACAAAGAGGAAGTGCTTCTCTTTTCACCAGCGGCTACAGAGCATACATAGAAGACATGCACATTCTCTAAGCACCTCAAACAGCTCGCTCAGGGTTTACCTGCAGTACCACAGGGTATAGGCGCCCAGCTATACCGGCAGCTGTCTATAGCCATTGCAGAGAAACACGTTGCCGGTGCCACTCTTTTTAACCGCTTTGACGAGACGGCTTCTAGATGGAATGACAGCATTGCGTTTACGTGGCAGAGCGGCCATCGACCAACGCAAAGGCACTCAACATACGGGCTAGGTGGCGCGTTCCCCGACAAGCTTCAGCCTAGGCTTCTTCGTCTATATCATAATGTTTCACGGCAATGGCACGCGTTCCTCCGTGTAGCGGACCCCATACGTCCGGATACCACCATGCGACTGGCCGTCTCCCAGAAGCGTCCTGCGGAGAGTATGGAGCTTCCGACATTGCCGGTTAGCCGGCAAGCTGTCTACACCGCGAACCAATCGACATACAGGGCTCAGGCTTGTAAAGGCGGAACACAACTGTCCACAGGTAACCTATCACTAACGCCAGGCAGGGCTGCATCAAACCTTACTTTCCCGCCCAGTCCCGTGTCAATAGGCGCGAAGGGTTACGAGAGAGGGAACGAAGACACCATAGCGCCACGCAAGGCAGGTTCAGCCATAGACCCCTTTTTCCACGACAGCCAATTTACGTTTTTATTTTGCGGAGAATGCCAGTGGGTATACGTCAAGAACGAGGCTATAGCCCATTTAACCAGCCACCATGCTTACATTACGCTAGCTTCGCGGAGAGCCACCATACAAGCCATGCAAGCCATCGCCGGGGTACACAACACACAGGCGGACTTAGCCGATTATCAATTGCCCGACAGGCAGCCGCCTATCCCATATATCCGCGCGCCTATAACCGATAGGCTATGGTGCTGCGCATGCTCCTACGTGGCGCGAACAGTCAGAGGTATGCAGCAACACTGCCGAGAGCAACACGGTTGGGTGAACGATGCGAAGCGGGGCAGGCATAAGACGGCACAACCGTCAGAGAGGAGACCGCTGCCGTGGACGGCCAACGTACATTGCCAGCGGCTATTTGCAGGCGGCCCAGCCAGCCATTGGTTTGAGGTTGAAGCATTGTCAAGGGAAGGGTAGGAATGATTCTTCAAAGGGAAATTAGGGCCACACACCATCACCGCCGTTTCAACTAAATCCAGCAGGAGGCGAGAGTGACTAGAGTGGGTTGGATCCAATCGAAGCGATAGTGGTGGCGACGTGGGCACAAAACATTTATACCAGATCTATCATGTATTGACGCTGTAAACAAAATTGGAAAGAGAAGACTCGTCCTACTGCTGCCAATAATCCGCCTAATTTGTCCGACATCAACAATTTGAGTAACAGGTCTATCTGCAGATACTAACAAGTTAAAGCAAATATACAAAGGAACTATAGCTTTTATAAAACCAGGCTCAATTAGCGGTTCAAGTAAGAGGAAGGGACCCTTTTCTATGCTAGATTGACCTGTTTGTCTGTTGCCTCTGAGCACCCTTTTAGCGCGCAAAGTGGCCGGCGTTGGCTTGCGCAAGTTGCAATAGCCGCGTTGCATACAGAGCAGAGGCACCAAGGATGGCGGAAAAGCCAGCCTCCGCTTCTGCTGACATGCCAACGAGGTGGCAGCCACCGTCTGCATCTCGATTTAAAGAGCAACCGTATGCCTGCACCATGCCGGCCGCGGTGTCAGTGACGAAACGTGCCCAGTCATGCTCCCACTCCGCAGTATGGAGATCAGTTTGCGAAGAAAGGAAGGCAAGCTCCGCCGCCACCTGACCTATAACCGCGCGTAGGGCCGGCTGTCGCGCAGCATGCACTCCGGCGTGGAGAGCAAACACAGCAGCAGCGCACTCAGGCGTTCTAGTAAAGTTATCGTGAATGGACAAAATGGGCACTTTAAGTGCGTCTCGAATTGACATCGGGAAAGTGCCACGGCGTAGGTGCCGCTGGAGCGACGATAAGGTGCGCGCGGCACGAGCTCGATCGTGGGTCTGCCGGTACCGCTTGACTATGTACCGTCCTAGCGCCGGCCGGTACGGTGCGGGGATGGTCGTTATTAAGTCGTGGATGGAAGAGGCGCTGACTATTGCCGTCAGGGGGGTGATATCCGGACACATTCCGCATAGCAATGCGTGCGTGGGCGTGAGGCGAAGGCAATAGCAGCACACAGCTGAGAGAACGCGAGCGGACAGTGAACGGGTTAAGCGGCCTCAACCCTGCCCTCGAGGAGGGCGGTATAGCATAGCCTCGGTCGATAGACCTTTCGAAAAGGCTATAGCCTCCCAGGCTGGGCCTAACCTGTCATCAGTGGGCTACCAAGACAGGACGAAAGTTGCGAAAGTTGCCAGGGGAGGAAAGCAGTGTCCATACGCGATACGGAACATACACAGCATCCAAGAATATTGCAAGTCCGAGAATGGATGGGCGAATAAAAGATGAGGAGGTCGGCATCCGGACAAAGGAACGTTACACAGAGACGAGTTACCATGACAAGAAGGCGTGCATTGCCAGCGGTTGTTCGTAGACGGTCCAGCCAGTCATTGGTTTGAGGTACAGAAAGCAACGGAGAGGGAAGGGCAGGACAGTGTCGCCAGCAACAGCAATACCGATGCCCAGGATAAAGTGCACGCGTTTGAACACATGATGCATGATATGGGCGCGAAGTTTTAAGTAATAGCAGCTAACGAAAAGGTTAAAGAAGACGACTAGAAAAGTGAAGTAAATGTGTGGTTAGGCTGTGTTAGATGGGCACAGCATTTAGAAGGGTTGTATCCTAAGATATTGTTCAAGATGGGCAACCTAGCTACCGAGGACGAGCCCGTTTTGCAGCAATTATGTGATAGTATTGAAAGAGTGCTGGAAGCAGCTAAGCGTGTATGCTATCACCGCCACGTCGGGTTAGCGACTATGTTCGATATTAACCGGAGGGAAGCTAGTAAAAGAGCCAGCCGGCCGTTTAACGCGCAGATAGAAAGCGATTTATGGACACAGTATAAAGAGACGTGGACGCATATAATTCGTATTATATACCGCGCCGAGTAAGTGGAGGACGAGAAGCGGCCGCCGTACGTAATAACAGAGGAGCAGGGTGACGTATGGAATGCGTGGAAGAGCAGCGCCCAGGCACGCAGCTAGGCGGCCATCAGCCAGGTCCGATGCGAGGCCTAAGCGAGACAGGATGCGATATATAGGCAGCTGACGCCCGGCGAGGCGAGTACGGCCAGTCACGCGAGCAGAGCTAGCAGGGGTTGGCAGCCGTGATGTATTTGTTAGACCACGACATTAAAGACGACGAGTACAGCAGTGCCATCATCAGCGCCATGGCCGTGATGGGAATCGAGGGGGAGGACGGTGGTTGATGCAGCCCGATGAATGCTTGATTTGTCTACTCAGAATGTCTAGCAGTACTGTACCTCCGGGGACCAGAGGGTACAACAGCGGTACCTCTGGTGGAGCCAGTGTCCCACCGCATCACCCGCTAAAAATGACTCGTGCTATTATTATTAATTAACAAAAGAGGGACATTCGTTCCGCCTTTGACAGTAAAGATATCTCACAGAGCATCAAGCGACAACTAGTCGTTAAGCCCTATTAAGGGCAGACAAAAAGGTACTTAGCAGGTACAAGCTATTTTTGGATGTGCAGGACCCGAGCCGGTCGAAGACCCAAGCCACATCGATGGCGGTGCGCACAGTCATTGACGCGATGCGCGGGAAACGAAAGATCTGCGAGAACTTGCCCTTCACGCTGCTCAGGCTGAAAGGAGTAGTCCTCGGTAGTGAAACTTCGAAGCCACATCTGCTAAGTACGGGACGGTTCAACACAATACCACTTGTCCATGATCGCTTATACTAGTAGACAATCGACGCAACTGATGGCGCGAGAGGAACAGCTGACCTACTGCGGAGTGTGTCATTTTCCCTATTTGGCAAGAAAGGGGCTTTCACTGGTTTTCACACGGACTGCCCCGCTGGGACATGGGTGCACACTTTGTCCGGTAGCAAGCTATGCATATTCCCAGTAGCAGACGCCAGTTCCTCCGAGTTCGAGGAGCAGGGGGAGACCTGGGCACCGAAAGTCAAGGTGATACTGTTGGAGGCAGGAGACACGTTGATCATGACGGAGCCAACACCGCACGCAGTGCTCACGTTGGGGGGTTCTTGGATGCATGATGGCATGTTCATTGACATAGAGAACATGCTCGTCCTGATGGAGAAGTTGCTGTGGATAGCGAATAACCAAAATGTGCTCTGCGGAGCCTCAGTAATGTGCGTCAAGATGTGGGTGAGAACATTTCAACAGTTAAAGCGGCAATTATCCGCTACCGTTACTGAAAGCCCTGTTAGAAGCAAGCAAAAAATGTGCTTGGCAAGTACAAACTATTTTTAGGAGCTACCCATTAAATTTGTTATGTAAAGTGACTCCCGCGACACCCATTTTGGTTGACTCAGTACCTGTCGGGGACCTGCCGCCGTACCACAAGGCGCAGACGGGCCCGCAACTCCAGGTGGGGTTGGCGGTGGACGGAGTGTTTAGGCAGGCCAATGAGGCATGACAGAGCCGCCTGGCGCCGGCACTATTCCTTCAGCACGACCAGAGTTTGACAGTCACAACCAAAGAAGTAGATTGATACCGAGCAGCTGGGCACGAAAATCATGTGGCTAGGAACAATCTTGAATTCCTTCGAGGAGCAAGCGCCGCAGGTCAAAGCAGTGTCGCTGATCGGCACAGTGTCGCCAACTGCGACAGCATCGCCGACTGCGACAGCATCCCCGAGCGGAGCAGCGTCACCGACTACGAAAGTAGCGTCGAACGGAACAGCAGAGCCGACCACGAAAGCATCATGGAACAGATTGGCAACACCGACTGCGACAGCGTTACCGACCGATGCAACGGAACCGAATGACGTAATGTCGGCGGATGGTACATGCAGCAACTACTGCCCGGGACAATCCTTCGCCGAGCTGCTTTCCGGCATGCAGTGCATCAGAGATTATCGAAAGTCCTCATTTGACACGAGTAGTACGCCGTATTTCGAGCTTGAGTGTCTTGGGCAGGACGGCCAATGGTATTGGGTCGCCGAGTCTGATATTCATAGATTTGTTCCCTCTGCCGTCGGCACCTTTTGGGGATGCGGGCCAGAGGACTGGAGACCCCCAGAGACTAAAAAAGGAGAAACAGGAAGGGAGGTATGGAAGCGACCGCTCGCGATGGATGAAGATGGTGTCCCTGATATACTTTTGATCATGGACCGCAAGACTTCTCGGAGAGGTCCAGCCCTGTGTCTCGTACAAAAGGTTGGATATCCTGCAGTCGAGCTGGCATGGGTTGATGAGAGAACTGCAAGGGAAATCTATACTCATGAGTATGAGATTTACTGTTTGAATCACGCCGATTGCCGCCAGGTTACGGATGAAGAAGAGCGTTGGCTTTCTGCAATCGTTGGCCATCGTCTAAACGGCGAGAAGGGTTCTCAAAAAGCAGTAGAGCTATCATGCCAATGGACGAATGGCACCGAAACTTGGGAGGCCGAGGATCAGATGCAGAAGAAATACAATGCTGCCGTTCTGACATATTGGCAGAGCGATCCAAAGGCTCGTCGCTCCTGCAAAGTCCCGGATCGGCCCCTACAGATTTTGGGACACAAGGTGTCCGGGGCTGGGCTGCTCTTGAAGGTTCAGATGGTAGGTAGATCCTCTTGCGATGGATGTGCGCTATGTGGGAACCTCTCGTGTAGAAAACGTTCTCATTGCGCGCCGAACGTCCCACTGGAGCCGGTCAAAAAACTGTTACGGCAGCGGCCAGAAACGACGAGGCAGTACCTAGAAGATCAGGGCCTGGCCTCCTACATCACGAGTACCGGAGTCGAACGACAGTCGGAAAGACCACAACGGCGTTGAGTTGCATCCGCAATTTTGTCCGTTGCCGCCCTGAGACGGTCGCAGCTGGGCTGAAGTACTGGGGGACTCGATCGGATAGGAATTGGTGCGGTGAAAGGGTCTTCCGTCCCTGCTCTGTTTCTTGCTTGTTGCTTATGTCGGTGCGCGGTAGGGCTACTGAGCGCTTCATCTGGATCAACTGCGCGTACTGGGGACCTGCTCTCCAGTATAAGCCTTCGCGCCAGCTGGTGAGTGCTTGCCAGGGCAGCGACAGGTCGTTCAGGAGTCCTGAATTGAACCTGTCGCTGCCTGACAGTCGTCGGGGACATGGTGCTGGCTGTGAAGCCCAGTGGTAATATGGCTTGTTAGGGGCCGCTCAGTGGATGTATGCGTGCACTAACAGCACTACAGACCCACTGTAGGTGTAATGGAAGGTGGGAACGGGGCCTGGAGTACTGGTAGTGAGTGCTGCTTGGTATCAAAGGCAAACACCCTAGCCTATTTAATGTGGAGTAGTCAACTGCGTTCGGTATCAGATGTCAGCGTTACCAAAATTTGGCGCTTCCTACGGTGGTTCTCCATGAATGCCACGGGCAGTTAGTTCTGTTTGCGGCAAACGCCATAGAAACCGCTTTCGATGATGATGAAACCGGACAATGCTTTTCCTTATAAATACTTGTCTTACTGCATTTGCGTTTTGGAAACAGTTACTGAGAGTAGAGCAGCATTAACCTTCAACCATGTCCCAATCGCAGCAAGAGGCTCAGAAGGCCGTCTATGACGCACTTTGCGTTGTACTCGGTGAGATATCTGACAATGCCAGCAAAACGAAGCTTAGAGCCCGCATACAAGATCATGCTGCGGAGCCTCGGCTCGCCGATGTCATCCAAGCATATGGTCTGGTTAATGTCAAGAAAACAGCTGTTTTACTCTATCAGAGGGATGTTTTCTCATCGAAAACAATTGCACAAGAGTATTTTCAGGCCGCCACCGAAGTTGCTGAAGGTAGCCCTGATGCCGCACCTCAGGATCCTGCACCGGCGGACGAAGAGATACAACTATCCGCCGAAACCAGAGTGCCGCTTTCCGCTCAGCATCACTTGCTCGCAAAAGTCCAATTTGAGCTAGAAGCTGCTTGCTTTGAGTTTGCCCGAGCTAAGACACCAGCTATCCTAGAACAAAATGGCTGGACTTGTGTTGAGGCTGTAGAGCTCAATCTGATTGCCAAGGCGCTGGGCAAGCATCAGGAGCATCTGCCCGGAGTCGCAGGGCTGCCTAAGGGCGTCACCGCGGGCAAACTTCTAGGAGCCATGGAAAGCATCAGGCATGCTGCCGTCCATCGAGAGTACTTGAAGGCAACGGAACTGCTGGCGATGCTGAGATATGGCGAGAGTCTGCTGATCATGCTCGAGAACGAGAGCCGTCTGGCGTCCATGAGGAGCTTGCGAGAGGAGGTCAGCAAGTGCATTTTCGAGCTGGACGGCGATGAGACAGATGTCAAGGAAAGCATCGCGACAGCCCACAAAATTGCGGCTATACAGATTGCACGGCTGAAGCAGCAAGAGGACGAGGCTGTCGTTCGAGCTGAGGCGCGACGAGCCGCATTATTATGCTCCTATGCCCAACAAATCACGGCCATGGTTTCAACCATACATGTCAAGGAAGCAACGCAAATTCGGCAGCCGTCATCTATGGCCGCCCTATCAACGGTTTTGTTCTTCTTGGCGCGCTCTATGAGAAGCGCAATCATGTTCGTGCTTGACATTTTGTGTCGCCTATATGCCGTGCTAGCGGGAGTTTTCGTACGAGTATCAGTATAGCAGCCAAATTGAGGAGAAGATGTTAATTAATTATCTACGAAAAAAACATAAATAAAAACAAAATGTGAGGGTTTAGAAAGATTTATTTAATCTAACTAACGATCTTATTACAAAGAGGAAGAATTAAATAATTAAGAGGAGAGATCCCCTGGATCTCTCCTGAAATATCGTCGACGCACTGACCATGGCGTGGTTGAGTAGGTAACCGTTGGACATGGGTATCGTGACCGCGCGGTCGCGGTCCACCTCATCGTGACGATGCAACGAGGGCTTCAGCCCAAGTCTCCTTCAGGGTCTAACCCGTGACACAAAACACTTTTAGGTGCGCTAATTGCTCACAGTAGTCCACTAAGCCCTCGCAGGCAGTCCACTGAGCCCTCGCGGTAGTGCCCTAAATCCCCGTAGTAGTCCGCTTAACCCTCATAGTAGCTTGCTAATATTGTGCATAATAAGAGCACTAGGCCAGCAATCGCTCTTCTGATTCTAAAGCTGTCGGACAAACAGACTGACGCAGTCGATTTCGATGCTCTGTTACATGCTGTAATTACACATCAAAACCGCCGAATCCCTCTTTTACATTGGCGGCTGACTGGGGGCACCCCACACTGAATACTTGCCAGGAATGATTCGTCGCCTATAGTTAGTACCTACGTTGCGCTGTTTAGAGCGGCAAGTGGGATTCGGCGGTTTTGATGTGGAACTATAGGTACTGTTTCCTTGAGAGGCTCCCCAGTGTAGCCTACGCACTGGGAGGGGGATGCCGCACCGTCTCTATCCATTTGCGGCTGCCGATGGTAAGCGGCTTTAATGGCGTTGATGCAATATAGAAACCAGGCTGAGTCGACCACGCAGACGTGACAACAGGGTTTTGTGAGGCCCGGGGAGAGCGGGAGAGCATCTGCTCAAGTCTGGGGCTTGGTGTTGCGATGTAATTTGCACGAACTGCGCTGTTCCTGCCACATCCCGATTTGTCATCGGCATGCTGCATCAGCCGGAACATAATGACACTTCCTATCATCGAACAAGGCTCTATGGAAATGTCCAGACTTTAGGCCCCGGATGCCCGACAGGGGCCGACCTTGCCCCACGGCCACTCCCGTGGATCACAGGGAGTCTGGCGATCTCGAGTAGAAGATCGAGTCCAAAGTAGGCCACATTCTTCAACTAACGTCGGCCACCCACTTTCAGGTCACCCCCACAAACGGGTCAGCCTTTTACACCACAAAGTGTCACAGCTGGTCTGGTCACCGACCTACCTTGTACTGCAATCACGTGTCCACGCGTGGGACCCTGCATTCAGCCGAGTCCTCTGTGTAGTCCTGATTGTAGCTTTTCGGAGACAGATGGTAGGTTTTCGTCTGTGGGGAGCGTAGCGCCTTGCTTTGCGAGTTGGTCGACTAGCTCCTCACAGTTGTTTCCGAACGGCAGGTGACGTCAGCAGCTCTGATACAGAGGCTGAAGCTACCAAAAGCAATTATCAAGGGATCAAACATCACAATGTATCAGTAGTGTCGCAACGCAACAAAAGCAAGCTGCAGGCAGCTTGCTTGTACCTATAAAGAGGTCTATCTGATCTCTCTAGATAGAGAAGAAGTACACTTGAAGAATCACATTTTCAACTCTCACCGAAGATGCCGGTATGTCCGGGGGACCATTCGAGTCTCCGATGATTTGCTCAAGCGAAAAACATCCGCCTTGCAATATCGCCGACATGCTCTGGAGCTTCGCGCCACCTAATGAGTCGCACGAGGCTGAGCGGGCAGCCCGGAGAGACGCTATAGCCGAAGACAGCCAAATCGAAGAACGGCGCCGAAAATCTCCTCCACCGACTCGTGCAGCACAGCAGAATGACGTTGTGGATATGGACCATGCCACAGGCGCAGGAACACCCCAGTCTCGGCGCCGCTCCACACGTCATGCGCAGCGAAGTGCTACTAGGAGTATCGCGGCCGAGTCCGCGCTAGGCGAACTCCCTGGCCGCCGGGCTCGTGAAGCGAATCGAAGAGAAACTACCTCTCGTCGCCAGTCTCGGCGTTTGGGAGGCGACGGCCAGGAGCGGGGCGTGCCAAGGAAGCGCCCTGGCGCATGAACATTACGAAGTGTGGAACGTTCGGACACGGCATTCCGTGCCAAGGATAGAGGGTAAGCCTCCAATAGTGAGTCAACTCATGTGTCTGCCTGGTGCAGACTACGAAGCATTCGAAGCGAGCTGTGTATACATAATTCCATAAAGACTTGCTACGTAATCATCTTTTGTACAGTCATGGGCGAGATACCGGGTACCTTTAAAATAGTGTCCTTTGTAACGCGCAGCGAGATCTGCTCACTAGTGCTCTGTGAGGACCTAGGCGGACATCAAAGGCTATCTGCCAGCATTGCTGTTGACTCCGCTACCAATCAGCGTGACGAAGAAGCAGCAGGGCACTCACTGAGTCTAGCAACAGCGTACACGCAGCGTATTCGTCAACCGGAGCGCGTGGAAGGAGGCAAATCAACCAGAAAGTTGGCGGCGTATTGCAACACTCAAAGCATACCACTCTTTCAGCAACAGACCGACGGATGAACGTGCCGCCGACAAAGTCACTTCGGGCGCGAAACAAAGCGCCGGTTCATTGAAAGTGAGGGACTCCATCGCTGATAAGCGGACGTGGGAGAAACGTGAAAGTAGAGGGTAATTCATACACACAACGGCGGCCATTTGGTCCCTGCGACTCTCAACGCTGCGCTTGTCTCAAACCAAACGAGGCCCAGTCACGCTGATGAAGAGACCCATGCAAGAACGCGCCACGCTCCAGGTACGCTAGCACGACGCGCTCGCCGGGAGCTCCGGCGCTGCGATCGATGTAGTTTCTGGAGGTACCCAGCACCCTGTCTCGTAATTCGACGCGAAGCAGCGACATGTACAAACATGCACGAAGGCGCGGCTCGCTCGTCTGGCATTAAACTGTGCAGCGTTTGGCGGGGATGCGAGCACTAGCTCATTTACACCGCTGGCCTGGGCAGTCCTAATTCGGCTGATGCCAAGATGATTGTATTGTACTGTGTAGAGTCCAGGTCTAATAAAGCCAAAAAATTTATTACGCGCGTTCTGATTCTCCCACATATGTAGATAGTCTGCCTGCTACGACCGTACATAGCCCAATCAGGTCAAGGGTTTAACATTCACGCACTTTCTTACAGTATGCGCTGCCTGCCAGGCCGGTAAGAAAAATCATCGCTGGGCCTCCCTTTCGCTACAGTCATGACGGTCATGCCTTGGTGTGGATGACGAGGAAAGACAGCCCGTAGCAATGGTCCAGATCCAGACGCGGGAGCAAACATGTTGGCCAGAAATGGAAGATTGACAAAAGTGTAAGAGCAGCACATTTCACTTGATCCACAATAGGAATCCTAGATTCGGCCTTCCGTGGCCAAAGCCGAGTTGTGGCTTCAACGCCAGCTTCCTTTCTGCCACTGACTGCGTCATGGCCCGCATGTCGTTCCCGGCAAGATGACAGGATCGCGCGAATAACTTGTCCATCTGTCTATTTGTTCGGGTTTTTTTTTTGTTCCCTAGCTGTTGCCATCAATCCGGCAGCTCTCTCTGTATGAGCTTACAGGCAGCCAAACTCGGGTTGGGGAAATCCAAGGCCGGAAGAAGCAGGCGCTTGATTTCGAAGTCGTGCGAGCGATGCAACTGAGATGCAGTCATCTGTACCAGTATGGTGGCTGGGGCAGAGGGTCGACCAGCGGACTCCCCCGCTCGAGGCGAGTCTGGGAGGAGCAACGAGGAAGCACTAAAATCATCAGATTTGGCTCGTTATTTGCTACACAGGCCCTAACATTAGCTACTACCAACAGCGCAAGTATGATGACGATTATTGGCGTAAACCATTGCAACAAAAGACAATGCCGAGATTACGCTGTTCTGAACTCGCGGAGTCTTATTAGAGAGAAGAGCAGCAACGCTGAACCATGCATGGCCTCTTAGGCCGTGTTGTCCGCAGAAATGGGAGATTTTAGCCGACTCCGACCGCGCAAAAATGAACCGCCCGTCAGCGCGCCATTTGGTCCGGATCGCTGTAACCCTGGGCGGAACCTAGAAGATGACAGACGCAATGCGAGGACAAACGCCCCTGTCGCAAGGCCCTTTTCTCCCACAAGAGCGGCTTCCTGAGATGGCCAAGAACTACAACAATAATTCGAGACTGATGATGAAGTGCTTATTACCCCTGAGCTATTTGCCTCTACTGGCCGATTCTCGTGCCGAAGAGGACTGTTTTAGCCAGCAAGCAATCTGCTACGGCCGCATCGGCATCACTGATAAATACCGCATATAAACTTTCAACGGTGCGGAATATAAAGATCGGCTCCGTTGGAAGAAGAATCACTGTCCTGTCTGATGCTTTAGTCACAGAGTTGATTTACATGCTCTCATACCTTCGAGGAGCGAGAGCCGAAATTGATTGGTTGGTTGGTCGGTCGACATGCATGTGCGTCTCAGCCGAGTTCTGACTACAAAAAAAAAAAAAAAAAAAAACCCTCACACACAGCCGACTTGGCTTGTCGTTAAAAATCCGGTGCATTTACCTCCGCTTCTTTTCCTGTGCTCCAACCCTTTACATCTAACGACATGGGAAACGAAAGCGAAAGCGACATTGACCGCGCATTCCGCGCCGCTTGCCGAGTTTCCAGCGAGCTGCCCGACCTCGATAAGTACAAGAGCTACGACAAGGCCTTCGTCCACCATGCGACCGATCTCATAGCGCAGGCCGACATTATCTTGGCCCATTGCAAAGACGAGTCAATCCAAGTTGAGGTGCGCGCGGACCGAGACTTGGTGGAATTAAGCCGACGCGAATGGCCAGAGACCGGTGTTTTTACTCAAGTCTTTACGTACGTTCAGGATGGCGCCGATCTGAGCGAGCTCCCGCCAGAATATGCCAAAGCCCTGGCAGGCTACGTGCTGCTGCTAGAGGGCATTGGGTACGCCACCACTTGCGCACGTCAACTCTGAGGTGGTAACCACTGGCTAACCATCGTGTCTAGCTCGATTAAGCAAAGATTTTTGGTGCATCTCTTGGGAATTGCCGTGAAGTCAATGGAGGATTTCCAGCAGGTAGAGCAAGACGCCAGGACTTTACTAAGCCATGCCGAGGGGGTTTTGGCCACGGGATTGACGTCCATTGGAACCCCCGATGGCCTCGTAATTGACCAGCTTCGTCGCTCCCTGATCGAGCGTACCCGAGACTTGCATACTTTGAACAAAAAGTTCAGGGAATTTCACGCAGTTGGGGCCGATCCAGGGGCCTACATTAAATTGTGGTTCTCCTTCTTCTAGGCGCTCGCACGTGAGGGATTAATAGTCGCTCGCACGTTGGTGGCAGCCGCTTGAGTGTATGGAAATATGTCAGCACTGATCTGCAAAGTCTGCACGGCGAATAGCTTAGTGATTCTAGCCTATTTGCAGAGTCTATTTTGAGTTCCAGATTTAGCAGACTAATTCACGGGATTGACCATCTGTTTTAAACTCAATTGCAGCTTTCTCCGTCAGCAGTGCAGGCAGAAGCACGCGAGCCGCACAAGCGCCCCATCGAAGAATAAAGCTTTCCCACTACGCATACCCGTAAGCTTTCCGCGAAAGCACGCCCAACGATGCTCACAGCTCTCCAGGCATCCCGCCCGCATCATGGACGTAGAAGAATCATTCCTGAGGTCCCCACCTTCCAGTTTAAGAGCTGATTTGAAGTTTTCGACGAGGGCGTTCAGCTAGGACTCGAGTCTGAAATGCGATACCTAGAATCCTGACGCGTGAAGCTTCGAAGAATGTTGTGCGTTCCAGAGCGGGTTGAATGCTACGCGCGGGCGGGATTGCGACAAAATCGCATACTTACTTCAAGGAATTTGCGTACAGTATTGTACGGCTCCGCGATAGAATACGAGGATGCTGCACTAGCAAAAATGATAGAGCCGCCACGAGAGCGTTTCCACCGGAGAGAATCGAGTAGAATAATTTACGGTATGCTCACTTTGACTGTCTGTTCCTCATCGGTAAGACCAGATGTAGAAGAAGGCCAGCGGTCATTTCGTGTCGCAAGAAACAGACTGGTGCAGCTATATTGGCGGCAAACTTAGTAACACGAATGCTTTGGTTCCTCAGGCCTGATGCGTTTCCATCGAAAGACGAAGACAGTCTTGTGGCGGAGCTCCTTATACTTGACAATGTTTTGCTTCTGAGTCGCATCTGCGTGACATTGGGCGACCTCGTCTGTTCTACTATTATTCGACCATGTATTTCCGTAGACGATATAACACGACTAAATTGTAATTCGCGGCTATGTAATCTTGCTCTAATCAGCGAAACCAATATGATAACCCTTTTTCCCGACGGCGGCCAACCGCATCTCAAA
Organism: Akanthomyces muscarius; assembly: GCF_028009165.1. Taxonomy (NCBI): domain Eukaryota; kingdom Fungi; phylum Ascomycota; class Sordariomycetes; order Hypocreales; family Cordycipitaceae; genus Akanthomyces; species Akanthomyces muscarius. Next base: position 70,731 of record NW_026611614.1, on the reverse strand, counting down.
TGTGACCACCTCTTCTTCGGCTCCATTCAAGAGCGCATCCCGCGAATAGTTGCCTTGGCGAACGTGCAACCAAGTTTCATGACTAGGACAGAATTCTTCTGCCTGAAGGGTAAGATAGTGAACTATGCACCTTGCTCCGTGCAAGCATCCTGCTCCCATCCTGCAGCTATAGCCATGACATTGAACTTCAGACCATTGCTTCAAAAAGGCAACGAATCGTTCACTACCACGGGCAATATGCGCTGCGTATGCAGCAGCATCGAAGATTTCAATGTCCTGTGAGCGAGTACCGATCAGTTGATTCTCCGCTTCACGGAAGAGTTTTTGCACCTCAATACCTTCGACGCGGCCGAGAAGAAACATGAAAACTTGCTTGGCATACATTAAAGAAATATCCATGCCAAGTTCTCTCATGTCACGTTATGCGAGGCAGTTAGCTGTCATTGATTCTGTTATTGTTGAGAAGCTTGTCCTCCTAATCTGCTAGACGGGTTCACGTCATTTATCTTAGTTTGAAGAAGGCGTCCCAGCCACCTGACGAAGTCAGGGAGGCTGGCCAGCCTTCCAACCCTCTGATATCCATGAGCTTATGACATCCAGCATTACGTCAAGTCTGCTTGCTTTTTCAACAGAGGCAGAGTTATCCGACATCTCAAGGCTTTTATTATCGTTTCAGCTTTGAACGCATTTGAATGCTGTGAAACATGAAGTCTCAACTCTGCCAGGCGAGTGTTTTGAGGTAGGCGATGAATAGAAGGATAGCCTCTGAATAACCCGCTTTTGACAAGTGTCCCCCGCTGCCACTGGTGGACTATGCTGCTGGAAGGAATTTCGCTCCAGACGAGAACTTCCGTGTTATAGATAGATTCCTCTTTTAAGCCACATTTGGCACGGATCCAGTTACATGATAGACTGCTCCCGTTCTTCAAACGACGCGGATCCACGATGAGGATACGGACGTCACTTTTATCGTGGTACGAGTAAAACGCTATGTGAAGTGCTCTCAGGAAATCTGGTGTTAGTGAAGTGAAAGGTGTCGCATCTCGGTTTGACCAGTCGGCATGACGCTCCACATTTGTCCGCACTTCGCTCAGCAGTTCGTCTGCGCTTAAGTTTTCCAAATTTGGTGGTGGATATAGTCGTGGCAGTACACCAAATTCTCCCACACCGGGGCAGTTCTCGCAGATAACCCGATAAAGGAGAGGGTAGTCAAAAATATTCAAACGGAAGCCGGCCAATGCCTAAGGGAAATATAAGCACAAAGCATGACCACATGTTGGGCGATACATACATCTCCTCCACATTGCTGTTCCTTGGTATCGAGAGACAGACTCTGAAAGGCATTTGCCACCTCGAAAGTAATTGGGAAAACGCTTGACATACTCTATAAGTTGCGTAAAAGCTGCACGAGTAAGACTGAGGTGGAAGTTGGTAGAGCGGCGTGATTATGTCTCAATGCGAGTCATTAGACTATTTATAAACCACTCTGGTGAACTTAATGCATTGAAACTTTTTTGCATAAAGTTTGTTTACGGTTTCAATTATCAATGTCCGGATTTCTAAGGGACAATGCTGAACTAGGCTAACAGCATGGGAGCCGTAAAGTTTCGCGCCATGTCTCGGCGACAGTGGGTAGCTAACTAGCATCTAGATCTAGGATGCTACAGCATCCTACTAGTTGTCAGAGCTAATAAGAATACTATGTAAAATAGTCTTCAAGGACGATCTTCGGGTTCATCCACATTGTAGACTATAATTTCATTGGCGCATGTTGTAGTTTGAGCTATCTGGAGGAACTTTTCTAACCATCCTTATTTAATATGCTTGAAGTATTTCATTTCTTTCCTGTAGTTTAGCACCCGCGACCTTCGCTCTCAGTCACATGCCGCTGACCTTTACTTGGAAATTTGCTCGAGTGTCCGATTGCAGTTTCGGGTCTGTGAAACAGTCTATCATGCTTCTGCAAAGCGTTGATGGTGCAGTCACCGAGCATTTATGGGTGAGATACGGAATTGGTTTTCGGGTTGAACTTGGGGACGTCATCACGTTGCGGCGATAAAGAGCATTACATAGGCGGAGAAGGAACTCTAAAAAGTTGTCCAGGGAAACTCGTACAATGTATCCAGTAATACTCTTATTCTGCACACTCTTAGAAGCTAATCTTAAGATTGGCGCTCGAGTCCTGGCCCAAATCTGTTGAACTGCAAAACCTTCTCACCGTTTCCTACACTCTGGCGACCAACCTCCATGCCGTCGCAGCAGAGTCTGCCTCGCAAGGGGCCGGCGAACCGGTGTGTCTTCTCATTGACCGGAACAAGTTGGGACGCGAGTATGCCAATAGTCGTGACTATACGTTCTTCCCACTCGCCTTCCATCCGGCGTACGGCAACTTGTCCTCTCCTGAACCGCCAGCGTTTCAGGCGAACAATCGGCTCGCCATTACAAGAGACAATATGAGCTACGAAAACGAAGGTGCCGATGTGGTGCAATACAAGCACTTTCAGGCGTATTCCAATATTAAACGAACCATACGCCACAGGGCGGATGACCTTCTGGCGAGCCAAGGGCTGGCCACGGGTGCACTGACGTTACCCCCGGCCGACACTGCGCACGGAGCCCATATACGGACCAAGAGACAAAAGCTACCAGAACGTCTTGAAGGACGACTGACGCCTGACAATCCAGAGGCATCGACGCCGTTTGCCCGAGAAAGACAGCGTATTCTGGCCAACATTACGGGGTAGGAATTTGCGATTCGATTCGAGCAAGTCGTGTGCGTCCAGGTACAAAGGCTGGTGCGCAGAAAGCGAACATTTCGAACCGTGATCCAGCCGATCTTTCAGCTGATGCGTTTTTTTTCTTCAGGAAAAGCAGTACTGCACACACATATTGCGAAAATTCCCGCCTGCTGTGTTCCTAGGCATCTTGGCAGCATACTCCACCCAATTCGAACGAGCCATCGACGAGATGAAGGCCAGGTTCTACGATGAAGGCTCTCAAGGTCTCGGGCTCTTGTTGTCAGAAGGCGTCGCCGCCCTTGATCGTCTGGGCAAGTTTTGCTTCACAGGCGACCCCCGCGTTCTCCCGTAACGGGTATTTAGGCCCCTAGAAATGTTGGAGAGCCTGCGCAAGGCGGCATGGCCATATATCAAGCCCAGCATACTGGACCTACGGCCAGGTACGGGCAAGATCCATCTTGGACTATGGCCGAGAGCGGAAAAGAACCGTCCAGTGTTGATGCATGTAGCTGCTCTGGCGTATCACTACGGTCAGTCCGTGGCAGACAACCGGCACAGCAAACTTTGGTTCGCCGAGCTGGGGGGAAGGTCTATTCAAGGGATATCATCTGCCGGACGGTTTTTGGAAGAAGTGCTCCGCGATCTCTGGATTCCTGAAATGAAGGCCTTTGTGGCCCATCAGCTGCATCGGCATCCAAGTCAAGCAGGGCGATCCGCGGCCACCGAGCGGCCATGAGGTATGCAAAGTCCGTACGGTCGAAAGCCTCTCATAAATTGGGCGCTAGGCCCGTCATTTTAGTTTCGAGTCTTTGAGAACTATTATATACTGAGGAGACCATGTAGTGTCCAGTCGAAGCTAGTGGTGTAGACTCCCCTCTCGCGTATTCGCAGACGGGCGGGGATCGCAGTTGGTACGGGGCGTTCTGCACTGCTAATAAGACTGAATCTGTATAAAAAATTTTGCTGGATGATTCTAAGCTCTTCTGTTTTCCTACTTATATCTCAAGTCTTGTCAAAGATGCTCCGTTTTCGACCTCGTCAGACCTTCTGTCACCAGTGCCAGCCAAGGCCAAGATTTCGCGACATTAGCATCAACATCAAACTGCAGCGGTTGCAATAGAAAAATTGAGAGTCAAAGTTGTTCTTGCCCGTTGAATAATGAGTCCGCCCCGTACCCCGAACTTACGGAATGGAAAATGGTAGAGCGTCGAACCAAATACTGTTCATGATCATTATTTAATTTTGGAAAAGGCCCATTGATCTCGGTGGAATGACAATCTTTTGAAGCAGGAAATCGTCATCATCTTGCGTGCGGCAGCATGACCACTGGTCCGCCTGCAATAACAGCACAACGGGTACCAAGCAACGTGTCGTGGACGAATGGACCGGACGACAAAGAGATCCAAGTACTGTAGAAAGTGGCTGTGTGCTAGGAAATAGAGCGCCGGGACGATGGCCGGAAAAGAGAGTGGGCAAGATCGGAACGCCTCACTACGACGGCTTCAAGCCTAGCAATGATTGTGAAAAGGGTTGAAGAGCAAATGAATAACTAGTTAGAAAATTGAGTAAAACTGCGCTGCCAGTCGTTAATTAATTGAGATATTCATAGAACGTATGTACCAGCGCGAAATGCATCCCCAAATATTCTTCAAATGTCTTTAAATCCTGACATAAAGCGATCGTGGCATTTCAAATTGACCAAAATACGAATCTACGTGATCTGGCGAGTCTTCAATGTACTACGCTCGACAGTCCAACGGCGACTCAACGGTGTGCAGAACCGGCTAACGCCCTCGCTGCAGCGTATTTTAACGCCCCCAGAAGTAAAACCCTCTTGAAGTGGGGGTTTCTCCATGAATTGGAGAAAGCCAGCCTGTCGCTAGCAACCTCGCTGTCATTTCGGATGCTCTCTGATTACTAGAGGATCGCAAGAAATTCAAGGGGCAGCTCGCAGCAGACCGCCGTGTAAAGGAGAACAGCAAAATCTCGCGACCAGAATTCGATTGAATAAGCATTGTAATTCCAGCCAAACATGGTATGAAGTACGACTTGCGCTAATAGACGTGCGGAATATCTTATCGTTGCAGCGAAGTCTGAATCTACGCCGGCCCTAGCTTCTGTCCCCTATTTCTGCATAAACAAAGACTACAAGTGTGCTAAAAGGGTTCGCAGATCTCTGAATGTTTAGGTCTAGAAAAGTACTTCAAAATTGTTGTCGCGCACCGCGAACTTCCTGGCCATGCCGACACGGTATGTGTAACTATGTGTTCTAGGATTACATCATGGATTATTTTCCACTCACATACTGCGTATAGCTTGCTACTTTGGTTCACGCCTGCAACCGGTCGGCCGCACTACGCATGCAGCACGACCAGCATTGCCATGCCTTTTCACCACTATTTTACCACTATTTAGAGTTCATAGTGATTTTGTTCTAGACCTTACTAGCCCAGCAGTTGTCAAGTCGCAGCACTGATCCTTCTGCGCTTCTTTGAGTGTCCTAGTTTTCACCATTGTGTCGAAATGCTTGGTCATGCCCTCGACGTTCGAGGCAAAGGTATATTCTTTCTGTGTTATGATTGTCTTCGAAATGAAAGCAGAGGGCGGGTGACCACAGTTTAGGGAGTAAGAACCACCGATCGGTTCCGGTCACTGTTGTTGACCCGTTTTATTTGACAACTGGGTTTTCTGACGCAAAGTCAAACGGGGTTGATTAAACTTTAGTAGGTAACGCCGATGAAGTATGGCGACCGGTTTAGTGCTGGAAGGCCTCTATAAATATCGGTTTTCTGTCCGACTGGCCACAATGTTACACGGCTACCACGACAGTACAGTACCAGTCTCAGCATATGTGCAAAATGAATGAGCTACCCCCGGATGAAACTCGGCAGATTCAAGCCAACTTTCGAAATCGACTACTGGCGGACAATTATGAGTCAAACATTTTTGTGCCAGAAGAGCACTTGCATCCATGGCTGCCAATGGACTACAGGCTATTTAACGGCAAAACGCCGCTCGGGGCAAATGGTGCTCTGCGGATCATGGACCAGTACTCACAAGCGGAGCTTCATTTCGGTCGCATTGTCGCAGCCACAGACCGGGACCTGAACACCGAAGGCGTCCGCCGCGCGGCACTAAAAACGACACGCTAATCACGCGGACTGGACTGAAGCAAGCCCTCTAGTTTCTGCTGATGCAGATCCATATTCAACCATTGCGCGCGCCCGGCGATACCGTGAAAATGGTAGAGGACCTTCTTACGTGTCGCTTATCAATAATAGGGTCCGCCTCCGCTCTGGCTATCCGACGCTGAGCGCCTTTGAGGAAATGTTGCATTATGATGTGGAGGACCCGTACAACAGGTACTACGAGTATTATCACAGCCAGATTCTTTACCCGTATGCTGTTTTTGAGGAGGAGATAGTCGGCACATGGCAGTGGTCGTTGGTCGAGGACATGATTACACAGCAAGGGAAGTCAGGCTGGGTGCAATTTTTGCGCGGCGAGCTACAAAGGCACGAGCAGCAAGCCGCGCATGATTGGCATGCCCGAAATTCCACCTCCATCTTTTAGCGAAATCTTCGGGTTAGGCAGTTTTTGAAATCAGCATATCGGTTCTGATGCCATTGACTATTTTGCAACTACGCACAACGCCAAGATTAGCTTCAAATTGGAATACTGTACTTCAATTTTCTTTATTATGTACGCTTTGTCGTTCTGCAGCTAATAGCGCTCAGTAGCGAGGTTACGTTTACATGTCCGGAATTGGCGTCTTTGCCGCCTGCCATACTGGGCCAGCGCGCGAGCACATCGCCTGCAGCAAGTAGCAGATGTAGCATGCTGTGGAATTGCTGGGGACAGACACCGCACTACTCGTCTTCGCCTTCCATAGACCAGGGCCAGCCGGCCGCCCCGGCCAGAACTGACTCATCACCGCCCGGCAGCATGTAACAACCGCTGGTTGCGGCCCTGCTCTACGCTATATATACCGCTATTACGCCTACATTGATTGCTAGAACTGCTTTTAATGCCCTGACCTTTTGCCCCGTGGCCTGACGGCATAGGCGTTCGTCACACAGCAGTGCCTTTGCGTGAGGTAGAGATGCATCGTCTCCTCGTCCAGACTCATTACCTGCGCCGCTCTCAACCGTCTGCGTGAGGCTACTGTGCGGTGCTCATTAGGATACCCGCGTCCGTCGACTGCCGGTTACGCCATGCCCGGCCGGACCCTGACCGAAAAGCGGCATACATTGGGGCTGCACCTCTTTCCCGTATTTGTGGTGCCCGTTGTTGCCATCATGCAGGTCCACGTTGACAGTGATGCCTCCCACAAGCGGCGCCACATCACGGAGCACCTCACTATTCTGCGATCGATCTGCCATGAATTCCACCAGCCAGTGCAGTCGGACGACAAAAGGGTTCTCGCCGTAGTATATTGCCTGTGCCTCTTTGATCAACTGCTCGGCGGCCTAATCCGATCTCACGAAGTACTCCTGGCGAAGTATGACCCCATTGGCAATCCAAGGATTAAGTTGTCCAGCGTCGTCTCCTTTCTCAATTATGACGGGGTCGGGCTGAACAAGACAATCCCAAAGAGTGGCCGTGCGGTACCCCTTGGATTGGAGGCAGAATTTGTTGGGTGATAGACCACCTAGCATAGAGAGCACGTCGTCGTCGTATCCGCCGGTGACGACACCACCGGACTCCGAACCGGAATCCAATCCATCGTCGCTTTTATGCCAACAAGGAGAATGACGGATGGCAAGATTGCCTACTTATCGGGTTAGCGTGTAAGGCGAAGATCTGAGCTTTACATACATAGGTAGACTTGACATCCTCGAAAAGCTGTTGTAGTATATACGCGCAGATTTATCTGAGAATGACATTGCAGAGCAAGCGAGCATGGCAAAGGAGCAGTGTATCGGATGGTTTAAAGAACATTTCTAGGATGTTGTTCAGCAGCTACCATACCAGCATGCACAGTACTTTACAGCTAGCAGTCACTGAACCAGATTCTGAACACTATCGCTACACATGAACTTGGAAATGATCCTACCCTACGGTTACGGGAACGATGAAAACATATGCATCATATAGGGTGGCACCTATTCGACGGAGAAGAGATGTATCTCCACGGGGTGCTTGGTACCTGGCTGGGCCATCACCTCGTACGGGGCCGTCCAAGCCCGGCTCACTCGTGAGAGAAAGGCCTGGGATGCAAGTTATCATTACCACCAGTTTATGGCTGCCTTGTCCTCGGCGGTAATCCCACCCGGGATAAACAATATTGTTGCTTTTGCATGCTCGACCATGAATTGGATATATGACGACAAACTCCCAAGCGACACTCAGCATGCTCTCTTTCTGGCGCTACGCGAGTTTCTCTCTGCGGAGAGGCACGGAGATATCTCTTGCATCGTACAAGACCCTCTCTATAACACAGCGAGTTCCAACACGCCGCCAGGTTCAGCTCTCGTTTCCCGATTTTGACGCTCAACCATTATCTGCCGAAATTGGCGGCAACCGTTATGCGTGCTTGGAACAGCCGGAGCAGCTATCGACTCTACCGGGTAGGTACTATAGAGAAGAAGGAAAGCCATTTCATTAAGCTTGAATAGGTCTCTGGCATCCTGCAAGAGTGCCAGCCAGACGATGACGTGCTATACCTTAGTACGTTGTGTTCAGCCACTCGAAAATTTTGAACCATCCCGTTCTCAACCGAGTCTCATCACCAGGAGTAAGAGATCCATCGTCAACAAGACAAATTATATGCGACAAATTCTGTCTACAGCCACGTATAACAACATAGTCGCTAATTTTTTCTTTGTTGTTGAGATGCCACATCCAACCAGCTCCACATATGGAGCTTATAAGCGAAACTGATGACAGTGGCTTTTTGAGCAGAAAAGCAAAAAGTATAGATACAGTCCTATCGAAAAAAATTGTTATCAACCGGATCGAGCTGAAATATAGACGAGGTCTTACCTAATAAAGGCAGAGGCTGCACAGGCTGCGCCCTATAATAGTGGCTATATCGCCGCTAAAATCCCATCTAGGCGCACTAATTCGCGCTTTAAGGCATTATAAAGTGTTTTTAGTTAATAGTAGCCCACTTCGCCATTATTATAGACCGAGAGGGCCTCAGGAAGGCAACGTCTAGCGCCCCCTTCGTCCTTATTCTCACGATCTATTAGCATATAATTCGCATAACAGTTTAACAGTTTCTTCGCGGTGTAGACAGTAGAGTTACAAACAACTTGATACTGAATAAATAGACTTAAGTTATAATCACCATTAATAGATTCATAGTGTCTCCGATCTATTTTGTAGAAGGTATCGGTGAGAGTGACATTTGAGCTTACGTAATCCCAACACCTTAATTGGCGGCCCCTACATTCGCGCCCCCGTACACTCGCGCCCCCCGATTAACTAGTCAACAGCACCCGTTGTAAGTTGCCACTGTATTGGTCGTTCCTCAGCGGCACAAGGCCACTAAACACGCCAATAGAGTCTACTTCTATAACTCATCACTACATACATCTCCCTAACAGCCTCTCCTCATTACCACGCACGTCTCAATGACATGGTGCCCGATACAGCGTCTTTACCTTCTTTTCAATGGTGGGACTCACGAGAAGACCTGCTCTCTCTATTGCAAGTTCACGCAGCTGTCGAGGGCTATCGTTTTATCATCAGAAGATCCAAATGGGAATGTGGCCGGCAAAGCCTCATATATGCTTGCAGTCGATGGCGTGCTGGTTGCCAATTTTCGATACTTGTTGCAGCCTGCCCACCCTCTGGTGGCAGTGACTGGCAGAGGGCCTGAACGGAGCCCTCTCATTGGCCAGAACCATGGATTGACCCACTTTTTTACGATAGCCACCACAGAGTTCTGGGTGGCTACAAACGAGTATTGTACAATAGACTAACAACACCACGAATTAACCTATTCTATCACCAACTATCGTATTAATACGTACCTATCTGTACCAACAATACTGATCAAGGAAAAAATATTATGGTAATTGGGAATATGAATATCGATCTGAAGCGCGCTTTTCGCAGCACAACCACAGGCTACAACCTATACAGCGGCCAGAAGATAAGCCTCAAAATGAGCGGGAGATTGGACCTCTTGATGAGGCAAGGCCAGAGGACGAGCCAGCAAACGAAGCAACAGACGGACTAGCAGACGTACTAGAGGACAACGCAGAGGACAAGCCTCAATACAAACAACAGCTACCGGGGAAGATGCAGCCTACTTGTAGCAAATGTCATGTAAAAGGTCATAAAAGAGGCGCAAAATGCTGCCCTTTGCGAGGTAGAAGCAGCCCATGAGATAGGCCAAATTTACAGCGCATGGTACAAAACTTACAGCGGGTGCTGTTGACTAATCGGGGGGCGCGAGTGTACGGGGGCGCGAATGTAGGGGCCGCCACCTTGATTTCTTTGGCTCTCCTTTCACTCATAATTCCATTTAATACGCCTTTCCAAGCGCAACCCTCTGCGACAAGCGATCGAAAAAATGCCCCGGTGTTCTCGCTGACAAGATACGGGCCAGAGTGTAGATAGCATTGCCATAAATTGCTGGTGATAGAGGGAAGGTGCCTCAGGATTCTAGACTAGAGGTCTTGGCTGGCTGCACGTGAGATCCACCACGACACGCCGGCGGCATTGAGGCGACAACGAGCGTGCGGCCAACTACAGTGGGTGGCAGAAAGTATTTGCCCCCTGTTAGGTAACGTCGGCCACCCACTCGGGAACACCCCCACTTGGGAACACCCCTTTTACACCAAAACACTACCTTTTCAACTAGAGATAAGACAGTACTACTAGACATTAAAAAGTTAAAAAAATTATTAATAGATAGATAATTAGCAAACTAAGCTATATATCCTTAGTTTTTATTAGTAGTAAATTTATACCTAATACTAGATATTTCTAAAGATTAGGTATAAAATTTGTTAAGGTTTAGTAGGAGAATACTAGTAGTTTCTTAACACTAAAGAACTAATTCTAATAGCTTACTAGAAATAGTCATTAATTTTTTAAAAATAATTTTAGCCCTTTTTACTATATATCTATTAGAAAGTAATATATATATAATTTTAAAAAAGCTTTAATATAGACTAATAGAAAGTAGGTAAATTTTTACTAGTAAAAATTTAAAAGACTTATTTATATATATAACGTTACTATATTAGTATCTATTTATAATATTAATAGAATAAATAATAGATATTTTAGAGAGTTTTTCTATATTTATTCTATTATTATAGCTATTTTCTAAAATTAGATAATTATTTTTTAAATTACTTAGTATTTACTAGTAATTTATTTATTACTACTTTAAATAATTATATCTATTATATAGATTTTAATAATAAACTAAAAACTCTTTTTTAGCTTAATATAGCTATAATAGATTTATTAATATTTCTTTAATCTTTTTAGATATACTAGCTATAGATATATAATCCCTGTAAAAAGCGCCTTTTTGGTGTGAAAGGGGTGTTCCCAAGTGGGGGGTGTTCCCAAGTGGGTGGCCGACGTTAGCATTTTGTTAGCGCTGCTAACCTAGATAAGAAAACCGAGTACGCCGCTTTGTCTCCTAGCAGGGTTAGGGTTAGTGCGATGCGCTAGAACCCACTGTAAGTCCCCTATAATGTCTCACAGGGTTAGGGTTACAATCTGAGCGCTAAAGCAGCGTTGTTTTGATCTTCCTATTTGGGCTGGTTTTGGCTGAGATACCTGACAGGGGGCGAATACTTTCTGCCACCCACTGTATGCTTCAGAAAAGAATTTATGCAAGGCCTCTCGCAAAAACACCGCTAGACCAGCACGTCTTAATGCCTACAAGGGCGCTAGGTAGACGTTAATAAATCATCGTCATCATCATCATCATTTTGTGGTTAGCAGGACTTCCAGCCAGCGTCGGGCTAGGTACGATGAATTTTCTGTCAGGGCCCTCTGTCCCTCCAGGGTCAGCTATTCTCTAACCGTCTATTCCCTAGCCTGGTTGACCTGGCCCTATAATTCCCTTATAGGACTTGGCTGGTCGCTGGTTTTTTGGTTATTACTATAACGGGCTGAGCCCGGAAGCAGCTCCGTCGGCACCCTCGCCGTAATCCCGGCCATCCTAGCCGGGGTCTGCCAGCAAGCGGGATTACATCGGACGGGCTTAGGAGCAGAGCTCCCTATACTCTCCTTTTCCCTTTTCTTCTTCTTCTTTAGCTTTACGATACTTATAGTGGTTGCCTAGTTAGGTTATTAATATACTTAGCTTAGACTATTACAGGAATAGGCCCTGTTTTAGGCGATTTAGGACACGTCTGTAACGATGGCTTATTTACTAAGTCACAGTAGGTCTGTTTCTTAGGTAGTGAGTCAGGCTGAAGCTACAGGGTAGCAAGTTCTTGAGTAGTAGGCGATAAACGGTCGTTAAGAGTAGAACTCTCAATAGTGAAACTATTGCTTAGATTGATCAATAGAGATCTAAACTATCTAGACTAGCCACGGTCCTTCCTTTATATAATAGTTTACCTCTCTATTGCTTTTCCTTATAACTACCCTAGCTACAGTTATAGCTGTAAGGGTTTGGACGATTTATTCAATCTATCTAAACGATCTTGGTACAAAGAGGAAGAATTAAAGAATTAAGAGGAGAGATCCCCTGGATCTATCCTGAAATATCGTCGACGCACTGACCATGGCGTGGTTGAGTAGGTAACCGTTGGACATGGGTATCGTGACCGCGCGGTCGCGGTCCACCTCATCGTGACGATGCAACGAGGGCTTCGGCCCGAGTCTCCTTCAGGGTCTAACCCGTGACAGTACTCCCCCCTTTCGCAAGGCGACGTTCCCAAGTTTCCAGCACGGATGTGCCGCTTAAGGCGGCCGCAGGCTCCCACGTCGGCTCTTGGTAGCCCACCCACTTGACGAGGTATTTCTTCTTACGGCTCCGTCCTCGTCGGACATACTTCTCTCGTAGAATAGCCTCTAGTTCCCACTCCTCTTCACCATCGACTAGCTGTGATAGCCACAGCGACGCTGCTCACTGGGATAAAGGCTAACTGAGGGGTAAAAAAATACAGCTATACAAATCGCCGTGTACTGCATACTGTCATTGCCACAATGGTCGCCGTTATAACATCAATTGCAGCTTGCCCTCCTGCCATCACCGTATTTGGTAGCGGCGCGAGTTTTGCTGGGACCTCTATGATGGCAGGAGTTATTGGGTCTCTAGAAGGGCTCAGCGCTCAAGCAAGCGTCGTAGCGCTAGGCGAAGGCACCGCCATCGCGACAGGCCTTATTGGCAGTGGTGGTAGCAGTGCCACTGGCTTCGCCCTTGCCTCGATGCTAGGACCACTGGGCTGCGCCATTGTGGGGTGCGACAAGAACGAGAGTGCTGGTGGCGATGGTGTCTATACTTGGGATTGCTGGAAACCGATCTTGCGGGAATTTTCTATGCAGCCATCGCGTGGTATGCCAGTTCACCGCTTGGTTTCGCATCCGAACGTGCAGTCCGTGTCTCCATATCGCAACGGGCTCATTGTTGAGAATGTATTCGGGGAGCGCTTCCGCCTGGATCCCGTCAGTGTCCAAGGAACACTGGCTTTTCATGCCTCGATTCTTTCTAGTTAGAAGCAGCCACACCTTTCCTTATCAAGAGCTTTACTAAGCGAAATCGCGATGCTCTTTATAGTCGATGTATGGGTTACAAAATTGAAATCAATTTACTTCTTTCTGTTCCTTTCGAGTCAGGCTCAGGCGTCTGTTGCTGGGATGTGGCAGTCTAACTCGGCTATGAGAGTTCTACTTGATGCTGCGACATGATGCTGCAAGTAGTGCTCTCGAGTTTCTTGTGCTATCATTTTTTTTGTCGCTTGGGTACTTTCTTGCTCCTGATCCTCGCGGCTTCCTCGTTGTCGAGAGAGCAGTGGCACGTGTAGTGGGTAAACTCATACGCTTGTGGTTTGTGAACAGGTTCTTGCCCGCTTTGCAGCCCGCTGCGGCGCCCGATTTGCAGCTGGCATTTATGAAAGGTCCACCCATAATGACACTATTTTTTTGGAGTTTGTGATATACACGGCTTTGGTAGCAAGCCAGACCGATACCCTGCGTACGCTAGTCAGTGGCCGTTGATGTATAGACAATGGCCGACCGACCAATTTATGCCAATCTTTTCCTAGCAAAATGCAGCTGGCATAGGGCGTGCATTGCTACCACACCGCCTGCAAGGCTCAGTCCGCCTTCCAACTGTCAATTGTCACTCCGGTGCTTCAGCGCTCCAACCGATTCTGGTGATTCGTTACCAAGGACTGTACACATGACACCCGATATCGTATTAGTTTTATGTAATCTTTTACTATAATAGACCAGACTGCAGCACTTGCCATGTGCGCATGAAGCCGCATAAGTAGAGTCAATCTAAGCCTGCTAGTGTTCTATTTTTGCTAGTCAGGGAGACACGATATGTCTTTAAAATACTTTGTTTGTATTAGCCATTTTGGATCCACAGATTCCTCTATTATTAGTTCACAATATGCAGCGCTATTTGCTAAATGGATGGTAGTACTAAGTTGGAAAGCTGTCGTAGCACGTAAGAAAATGTTTGCACTGCCAATCACTCTCGAGATCTTTCGTTTCAGACACATATCACCCTATTCGTTCATCCAAAGCCCGTCAAGACTTTACTCAGTGAAGTGACATATCCGTCTAGCGAATCCCGCCCCTAAATAAAACCAGCCAGCTTGCTCAGTGCCTTGTCCTTCAAGTAATACCGTGATTTAAGGGAAAATCGGAGAATTGGCGAAATGGCCTTTCTAGTAGAAATTGATTGTTTTTACGACCGCCAATAATCCAGGTGCACAAAACCCCTTAGCTAGAGACTATAGGACAAGAAACATCTCACTAACGAGTCTTAGGCGCCGTAATAGGTCTTCTTTTAGTATATTATCTACAAATCCCGAATCTTTAAACGTCTTAATCCTAGTATACCGCGTGTAGAATGTATCTTTAATATAGCTTACAGCTTGCCAATCTGTAATATGTGGTTTCTCTCTGCGTTGCCCCTTTTTAAGACATAGCTCCCGTATCTCCTCCATATAGCCTGGGACTTTAACGTGGCCATCTAGCGCTCTAAACGCAACTAAGAAATAGTGTAAAAGCAAGGCTTAGTACTCCGGTCGGCAATCAGTGTTATTAGCAGCGCACGACGGATGAAAAGACTAGATGAGCGTTATCGTGTAGATCTCATCGATAGGCACTATACTTGTTATTAACTTATAGTCCGACGCCCCAAAATCAAACCAACTCATCTAGTTGTCCTTATATTAGTCCCTATAACACTAAAGTACCACCTTTGGTTTCTTCGCTTATAACACTCGGGCAATAAAGTGATAGCATGCTTCATCCATATCGGTATTTCCCGCGTCGGGCTGCATGGCAAAGGCGTTCATAACTGTGACGTTAAAGATACTCCTAGCCCCTTTCGTATAGAATCGTATAGTGGCGTCGAGCCACTTAAGTGTCAGAGAGTTCTCCACGATTTTATAGAAGCTCACACCGTAATTTTTAACGTAAAGCCGTTGTAATATTATGACTATATCTAACAAGCCGTAGGCTAGCTGCCGTTCGTATCAGATCATAGCTTCCAGCTTTCTATAATGTTTTCCCAGTTTATTGATAAGCTCTAGTATCACAGTGTCCGCTTCGCGAGAGGGACAGGCCAGTAGTGTAGCGGTAAGTGCTTGCGCGCATTTAGGAATAGGGACGTTAAGAGAAACTAACAGGATGTTCATTATTTATGCCGATAAAGTTGGTGTAGTTGTGTACTAGCATGTTATGTAGAGAAGAGGCTGCCGATACGATGGAACTTATAGAATAGTGAGGAACTACACGCTAGCTATAAGCGGCGAATCCTAAAACGGCCAAACTTTGATGTTTTTCGACTCTTTTTTTTTAGCTAGCGTAGCTAGCGTAAGGAGCTCTAAAGCATACACTTTTAGAAGCGCTTTCTAAAGAAAGAGTGGTCCCAACTCTGAATTTGAGCAAATGGTCCAGTGCCTGGCATCGTTTTCATTACCGAGCGGGTTGTACCGGTATCCGTCCTGACACATAGTCTCTTTTGCTGCACTACAAAGGCGTGGCAACTTTTCCAAATGATCTTAGGGCTAAGTACTGAGAGCTCGAGAGGTCGCGTCGGGCTCTGGTGGACGTGAGTACATCCGCACTACGGTGAACCGCACCCTGAATGTACGACTAAACTAACCCTAACCCCAACCCTAGGCGCAGATAACCCCGTGCCCTGATGCACGCCAAAACAGCCCTTGCCACCTCTGGCTTATTTCAGACATATCCTCCCGCCGCTCATACCCGAAAAGCTCATCATCCTACTGCACCGGTATGTACGACATCATTGATCGCCGGATCGTCCGTTGCATGCTCGTCGGATTCCAATCCATGTACATGAAGCCATAGAACCTTGAGGTGCTTCCTAGACAGCCCAAGGACAGTCGCCTGCCATTGTCGAGTCCCGAATTCCTTGTCTAGATGCTGTGTATTCAGTTACCGGAGCGCTCTTGCGGCATCCTCATCCCCCTTAAACCGATGTCCTTGCTGCTAACCTGGGCTATTTCCTTTACCCATACGCAATCGCCGGATTCCGCACCGGGACACATAAGATGTCCCCTGGAGCCTCCGCATGTCCAGACATAATATAAAGTAGCACGAGTCAATTCGCTTCTTCCAGTAACCCGTGCATAAATTTGGCCTGTTCATATCCGTTGTACCCGTGCCCCTTTCACACTGACTCGCCCGATTCCTCAACCTACCCTTAAGCTCCCGACCACGGCAGTCTTTGTTCGGACACCCAACTCTCCCCTGTAAAAACTTTTCCGCTTTTGGAGGTGTTACCAGCTGTTAGTAGTGGGGGCTTTTGCAGGCCCAGAGGCCCTGCAGTTTTGATGGCACGGCTAACAAAGCCATAACGGCCACAAAAAGGAAGAATTTTTGGAGAGTTCATATTCCTCTTGAGCTGCGCGTCTCGCCAACCAACCCTAACCCTAACCTCGTTGGGTTTGCCAGGCCTGGATGAGGGTCTGCTATTTCAACTCTCCCTTGCCTAGAGACTCGCGGTTTTGATGGCAAAGGCCATCGCCGCCGCGGCAGCCACGGCAGCCACAAAAAGGACGAATTTTGGGGAGTTTCTATTCCTCTTGAGCTACGACGTCTTGCCCGGCAGCCTTCGCAGACACGACATTCTCGACGAGTTCACCTCGAGGGGTGTCTCATCTCTCACCTTACTTCGTAGCATGCTACCTTCCGACGACAAAAGGGCTCCCGTTGGTCCCCGTAAAAAGACCAAGCGACAAAAGTTGCCGCGATGCAACCACGGCGGCAAACGTGGGCGCGTCCGGCCAACATCATCGTGATCCCGCTGACGGGTATCGATTTCGACAGACATATGCCATTGGGCGCGAAACTGCTACAGCTGGAGGATAGTTATATGGAGGAATTCCCCGGAGGTATTTCGTTGAGAGCATGAGCGCGACTTGTCGTGTTCTGTGGAAACCTACTAAGTGGGTGCGATCATGTAACAACAGTCTGTTGATAGCTCGATAGCACGTCCAAAAGCCTACACTAGGGCGCCAACGGACGTAATAGTCAAATCAAATCAAAAGATTCTTGCCTTTGTACAGTCAACAGGAGCGATTGCCTGTCCTCAGGAAAACAAACAAGAGTTTCCGCTTTTTGGTGCCGCGATGTTCATTTTCATTCTAGGCTCCACAAATCGACAACGATATTGTTAATCCCATCGGCGGCGGTGCACGTATTGGGCCGCCAGACTTTCGGCGTAGATGACTCAACTCTCAATCACGCGTCCACGACTCACAGTTTCCTTCGTCTCTGCCGAAGCCGTCTCCCAGAAGCACGCCACTATTGTGACCATCTGACGCGACAAGGACACGGGACAAACACCCCACGAAGCAACACCTATCCGGTACTGACGGGCAGTTTACGTTGCATCCCCGACCCTTCGCACTAAAGACGTTAATAGCACACGCACACACACACACGCGCGTCCCCGACCCCAGTCCGCAGTGGAAGACATAAAAACTACAAGGTGAGTCGTTGAGCTTTAGACTATATCGTACGAGAATATGTCACATGGCACAAAAGGCGCAGCCATCTGCTAACAGTTTGACTTAGCCACACCGAGTTAACAATACCCATGAAAAATTACAGCCTGCGAGGAAATATGTTGGACGAAGTTAATAACTAGTAGTCGCACTCTCCACAGTAACCACACTCCTGATCACATGCCGTCAAGTCTTTCACTGGTGAGTATCTGTCGGAAAATGATTCGCGCTGCCACAAAGTTCCATCATGCTCGTTCTTCTCGTCCGCCGCTGACATGATTCCTGGGCCAGCTTCAGAGTAGGCAAACGCTGCGGAACGAGAAGTGCCAGGCGAGGAGGCATCTCCATTTGTCGATTTTAGACGAGGCGTCTGTAAATCAATATCACGCGCCGGCCTTGCCAAGTTTGCGCGCCAGTGGTGTAGATTGACCGGGTCCTTTTGATATATGTTGAGCTCAAAGAACTTGTCGTGCCTCTGGCACCTGAAATTCTTGTACCTGCTCGTTGATTAATTCATTGGAGAGAAAGAAGAAGGTCATCTGCGCCTACGTGTTGACCTTGGCAAAGTTTGCTTGAATAAGTTCGTCTTCGTCGACTTCGGCAAATGTATTTTCCAGCCAAGGTACAAAATATCTCTTTGACTCGAGCGGGCCATAGTTGACTTGCCGGACAAGCTGGACCGCAAAGCCTGCACTTCGGAGTTTTGTACCAGAGGCACTTTCGACCCTTGATTGTTGTGGAAAGGCTGCCCATTTGAAGAATGAGTTGAATTTGTCCTCGTGCATGAGACGCTGGGGACGGTAGGGCGCAAGGGCAGCACAGCAAAAGATTGAGGTAGCCATGGTGACTGGCCTCTGCCTTGATGATACGATTGATCTTGGGTGCCTTGACGGCCAACCACTTGCATTTTATAGTTCCATGCTGAGCTTGAATCACCTTTTGTGCCCGACCTATCCCGTTATCTGATTGGCCGAGCGAACTGCCGTGCAACCACGTAGACATTGTGGCATACCCGCACTAGCCTCGCATATCTTGTGGCATATCCACGCTAGCCACCTGGCTTTGTGGCATACCCGCACAACGTGGTGTTTAGGGCGCATTCTTAGCTACCAATCCTATTGCTTGCTCCTTGCGGCGTTGGCCGCGACAGCCCAGTATAAAGGAACATGGGCTTCCCCTTCTTCATTTTTCTTCTTCTTCTTTCCACAACCGTTGGCCCATGCGGGCCAACCGCAGACAGTCTTTACTTTCCATATACCAACCCGTCAATCTCCTTCGTAACCCCTTTTTTAGCCATTGCGTTTTGTTTTTTGCGACTTTGTCCAACTTTTCCCCAGGCTCCATCCCTATCTCCCTCTACTCATAAAGCAAAGGCTTCATCTCTAGTCAAGTTCCGCCAGAACCACTTGGGTCTAAAACAACTTCTTCTACACACTTATCTGAATCTTTTTATGGCTCTCATGTGGATCCGTGGTGGATTGCCTCTGGCAGCGGTGGTCCCCTTCCCGAGTATGAGGAGCATCACGCAGCATCGACTGCGCAGCCCACGGAGCCCGCTGGACAGGACGAACCGTTTGAAACAAATCAATGGCCTATAAATCTTTTCACAAACAGCAACGACCAGCAAACCAACTATGAAATCTGGCAGGCCGACGCTGCGCCAAGGTTACATCAGTGCCGCGAGTGCCCGGAAACTTTTCCGTCTCAGAAGCAGTTGACGTGAGTGTCCTCGAGCCGTTTCTCATCAATTAAGCAGCCGCGCTTACGCAGCCAAGCAGGCGACACTATACGACAAAACATGAGCGGCGTTTCAAGTGCCAGGCGACCGGGTGTGGCAAGCTCTTCGGCCTCAAAGAGGATCTTCACAGCCATTTTAACGCGCGGCATGTCGATAGCTCTGAGCAAAAACGGTGGTACTGCAATGTATCATCGTGCCGGACAAATATGGCCATCAAAGGCACCGCGCATCGGGATAGCCTGACGAGGCACATGAGAACTCAGCACGGTGGTTAGATAGCCGCACAAAACAATGTATAATTAGCCAGCATCAAATTCACTCTTTCTCGGTCGCGTTACTCGCCTCTGTCCCAGCGTTTAAAAACTGAAATCGAAAGTGGAGACTTGCTACGCCGATAAGAGACAACCCCTCAACAGTGTCCTACTGTAGGCGCGTTCACTGTTTAAGAAAAAACATTAGGTGAAAGGTGCTGATTTGCAAGATATCGAAGGCTACTTAGACACAGGGCAGGCAAACAATCCGAAAATCGTCCAGCTGCCGTTGAACGGTCGGGCGCCGCAGCCTGCGATTCCGGTAGAAGAAGGGTTTCAGTGCACATCTTGCCCTTTCATTGCCGCGTCCAGGAAAAGAGCCAACATCCGCTGATACTGGCGATGCCCGCGCTCCGCGTATGACGGGGGCACTGCCCGCTGGAATCGACTTACGCCTGCACGATGTTCCTCACAGTGATTGATGAATACATCATTGCTGGTGGCGCATCAAGGTTGAAGGTTAGGCGGTTCCAATCGTTGTGCAGAGTATTGCGTCCACGTAAGCGTAATCTCATTTGAACTAGATGAACAAGTGGTATCATTATGTGCAGCGCTTGAAAACTTGGAGAAGCAGAAGTGCAACATTTGATTGCTTTGGGGTGGCCAATCCATGGCAGGATCACTTTGGATCGTGTGAGTATATATCACATCGCGTAATCTCCGTAAATTTGCGCCGCTTTTAAGCTGCTGGTTTTAGTAGATGCCCTCCTGCCGCGGCCAAAAAGCCTGACTTGCCGGCCATGGAGCACAGGACGTAAGAGCCCAACTCCTAGGTAGCGCGCACAGCGAAGAAAGACTAGATAAGCTGAGGGGATAACAATTTGTATCTGCAGAAGTGTCCAACTCTGGCAAGTCTACTGGATACCGGGACAGCTACACAGGGTACTTTATTAAGTGAAGCTACCAAACAGATATGACCATACCTGACTACCGTGCCTCGTCAACAAAAGGTACGTATCCACGCCAAGCGCGTCCCCCGCCCTCGTACATTTACGACTATCCCACCTCGCCTCATCCAGCACTCGTTCAGTAACCTCCACAAACGAAAGTCGATCACCTTGACAGTATAAGTATGACAGGCTACAAAAACATTTACAGCGAGTACGACAAGGCACAGGTCGATCTCACCGAGTGGCTCCTGGGAACTGCGCATCCGCAGCGGCTACAGGGCTGCTGGGACGCAACATGGTCCATCCAACCCAAAACCTGTCCCGAGGAGAGGGCGTCGAACCTAAACACCATAGTCGCTGGAAGAATTGAAGCCGCCAAGTTGTTCCAGAGCAAAGAAAAAAAGCAGGTATACAAGCGACATGTGTTTTGCCTCAAGCTCTTCCAATGGCTGCAGTCAACGTTCATCCCCTCCCCGACCAATCGCCAATATGGCTTTACTTGAGGCTAGCTTGCGAGAACGCTTCGGCAACCCGAAGTTAGCGGTTTGCAAAATTAACGGCAATGGAAAGTCACCAATGGCGGCGAGTGCTGCCCAAAAGCCCCTGCTGCCATCGCTGTGGCAGAAGAAGAAAAAATTGCCGGCCCTCAATGAAGACTTTTAACATCCGATGGGGGCTGAGCGGCTGAGGATGGGGAGAACAGCACACGCTAATGCGACGCCACGGCAGATTTGTTTCTTTGCGGGCCTGGATAACTGGTATCAGTGCGCATGGTGAGGTTGTATTGATCTGCTTTCTTTACTAGGAATCTGTGTGTTGGAATCTGCGATGTTCAAATCCCCGGATCATCAAGCACAATCATCTTGGATGCTTAATATTGACGTTCTCTATACCTCGATATTTTGTTCTTCTTTAATTGCATGGCAAGACTCGCACGAACGAGTTTCTCTGGGCGACATTTCAGCGACGCGCCGAGGCTAAGTGGCAAGTTGCAGGCTCCGTCTGGTATAAGCGCCACGATAGCAGCCTGCCAATTGCCTCAGCGGTATCAATGGGCTAATCCATGCTGTCTGAATCTAGTGTGAGGTCCGCATGCGTGAACTTGGCGCCTTGGGTGGCACTATTTCTGCGCCGCCCAGTATATTTCGTAATATCTCAGTGAATAGTGAGAAATACTGGCATGTACATGGTGAGTTTGTGTGAGGGTTTGGAAGATTTATTCAATCTAACTAACGATCTTGTAACAAAGAGGAAGTATTGAAGAGCCAAGAGGAGAGATTCCCTGGATCTCTCCTGGAATATCGTCGGCGCACTGACCATGCATCGGTTGAGCAGGTAACGGTTGCGCAAGGGCAGCGCGACCGCGCGGTCGCGCTCCATCTTATCGTGACGACGCAACGAGGGCTTCCGCCCGAGCCTTCTTCAGGGTCTAACCCGTGACAGTTTGCCTTGGGGCCCTATGAAAATCCTATCACGCATGAAAAATTAAGGGAGACCAGAATGTGCCTAGATTTTGCGTATTGTCTTTGACTCAGTACAATGTCCCCCCCCTGCATGATGCTCCAACTTCAAGTCATCAACTACAGCCTAAGCATTGCCCTAAAGCCTATACTGCCGAGATCCGATTGCAGGTGCCGCTCACTGCATAGCGAGGCACGGCACAGTCAGGCACGGCACATCGATCAAGTTTACTTCGAGTCTCCCTGCAAACAGTGATTTATCTGTGGCGATGAGGGGGATCTGCTGAGGTATTAGGACGGGCGCCATCCCAGCTCAGTTCATTCTGTCCACAACATTCCCCGTGATTGCCAGTGAAAAGTCCGCACGAGAAGCAAAAAAATCTCGGAACTCCGCATTCTGCCATAAATCCTTGAAATAACAAGCAGCGTAGGCGTTCACCAGGTCGCGCAGCTGTGGGTACGCGTCCTCCTCGTAACAGAAGGTAAGCAACGCCACAATATCGCGTTTTCGCTTCCTGTACAGCCTGAAATGGCATAAGATCTTGTGTAGCTTGTGCAGAGAAAGCTGCGCGAGCGGCTCGATCATGTAGTATTCAGCCAGTGCGTGTACGCGCGCGTGCGAAAGAAACACCTCCTCGTATTCTATTGAGTAGTGGTCGTTGTCGGTGGGAAGAGAATAGCAGCCACCGCTGCATTCGTATGATCGAAGGCTCTTGAATTCGCTCCATGTCGCTTTCGTGCTGAGAAGTGCATTCGTACGGCAGGAGCTGGGCTCAGCAACGGCAATGGGAGATGACTTGGATTTCTTCTTTGTTGTTTCATTTCTGGGCGTATTTACACATAGGTCCTCGAGGTTCTCAGCTAAAGGGTCTTCGTCAGCTGCTGCGGTGTCAAGCCCTTCCACGACTGGTGGCGTAAGCGGCGCAGCTCCTTGATAATCGCCGGTGTATATATACTGCCCAAATCGAACGAAGGTATCCTCGGAGACATTCTCCCATGCGGTGCATCCGTCCTCGGCTTCTTTCATGGCTCCATTCACAAGACTATCGAGGACTTTAGACTGGCTTGCGACTAGGGAAGCATGAATAAAGAATTCCTGCTTGTCCGGCCCAACAAGGAATCGAAAAAGTCGAGGTGACCTGAGAATGTTGTGAAATGGAACATCAGCCATGATGCCTTTCGTGATTTGGAAGAAGTGCGTTGGTAGGTGAACAGGGAGGCACAGAAGTGATCGGTGCGGGGTAGCGGATTCAGATTGCGAGGCTGCCCTGGCGTTTATACGTAGACGACTCCCTGTCCCCTGGATCCCTTCTTCCTCCTAGCGGGGGTGGTAACGTGCTGTAAACTGGCATGGGCAACTCGGCTACGCACAGTACACGCTGATTGGGTGATGTCATTTGCACACAAACACAATGTCTAAGCATTTTCCACTCATCAAATTTTGGACAAGGCTGAGCTTGTTCAAAAAGCGGCGAAATAGTAGTCCCATCGTGCCCTTGTTCAACTGCCGACTTCGCGCAGAAGGCGGGATCTATTGATCGTGAGCTCCAAGCAGCAACGCTACAGCATGATCGTCCAGTCCCAACAACTGTCAGCCTTAAGGCTGGGAATAAGCTACTTCTGGCACAGTGCGGTCGTGGGCAGCGACACCGATCCAGAAGACCAAGTATATTGACGTACATATATTGATCGCACCACATAATACTAGCGCACCACGAAGCCTATGCGTTGCTGCAGTCTATGGAAGCGTTCCATAGCTTGCCCAACATATCAGTGGGTCCAGGTAATTCCGCTCGCAAAACACCAAAATTATGTACTAGTACCAAAACGCGTCCCGTAGAAAATCAACACTCGACTTTGTAACTATAATTATCCCCCGCCACGATGCCTAGATACACTCAAAATCCTAATTATAGTCCTTATAAGAGGGGAAAGGTATGGCGCCTCCAGTCTATCGGTTATTCTTGCGAAGACGTGGCGCGTATGGAGCGTGTACTGAAAGGGAGCGTCTCTGGCATCGCGACACGCGATGAACGCCAAATTAAGGGTCGGGATAGACCCCGCCCTGGGCAGCTAAAGAAGATATCTGAACGCGATAAAAGACGTATTATACGAATTCTTGATGAAGAGCCTTCTATCTAAGATAGAATTCTTATTGAACGGGCAAATATTCGTTGTTCTGTGACGACTCTAATCGGCTACTTGAAAAGCTGGGGTATCCTCTATAAGCGCGTAATTCGACAGCCCAGATTGATAACTGGACATGTAGTGTGATTCTGGGAACACAAACACCAAGCAAAGCCGTGCGCTGACTCGTAGAAATATTCCACATGCTCCAATATCAAGGTATTACTCCCGTGAGGGTTGTGTGTTGAATATCGGTATAACAAAAGGCGCCTTCGAGTGATTAATCGCGATCTTTAAGAATTAAGTCAATTCAGGTTGAGTTGCTCTGCGTAGGTCGAATTCGCGTCTCGCGCGTTGTGGCGGGGGCCTCAACAATGAGTCGTTATCGTAGGTCGAAGGGGGATGCCCGGAAGGGCAATTCCTGCCCGCAAATGCAGGGCTTTGCAATAAATCAATCGCAGTATTTCAAAAATGTATTATGTTAAGGGAAAAAAGGTTGTTCTTCTGCTACCTGCTACAGGGTATCAGGCTTTTATAGTTACAATATAAGGGCAGTGTGGCGCGCACGCATTGAGCGCGTTATCCGGCATCACAGTAGCAACTCGTCAGAGATTTACACGAGAGTATCTCGGGGAGCCAATCTCTTTCTGGGTACGCTGTTTTTTTTCTGATGAGGTCTCTATGGCGCGTGGTAATAACGTAAAGATAAAGTGGTGTTTTACTTAAAAGGTGTGTTTTAGTAACCCTCTAGAGAATCAGCTATAACTTAATAACTAATAGGGCATAGGACGAGAGATTTGATGAGGATAGAGTCCAGCCAAAGGCGCCCTAGGGTAGCGATTCTTTAATGTTTTGGGGCGCAGTTAGCGCGTATAGGAGATCGTCTTTAATCGTGATGCAAGGCGATCCTCTCTCCCGCCGAGGTGGTGTCTCTTTACGATTAGTACTTGACGTCCTGCTGTCAGAATTGCCTACAATTCTAGAACCAGGAAACATATTTATGTAGGATAACGCTCCTACGCATACAGCTCATAGAGTCCGAAATTAGTTGCGTGAGTTTGCTCTAGGTACTGGCGTTGATATTATGGACTGGCCGCCTTATTCGCCCGATCTTAACCCTATCGAGAACGTCTGGGTATTGCTTAAGGAAAAAATTATTGACTGCTATCCTGAGCTTGATGATATGCCGAACACGCCTGAATTATTTAATTTATTAGAAAGGGCTGCTGTGGAGTGCTGGGAGGATTTTGGCGATGACCTTCTTTACCAGCTTATCTCGACGATGCCACACCGTATTCAGGCTCTCCACAGCAATAGAGGATAGTACACAAAGTATTAATTACACTAATCGACGCAGAATTCGATACTTTCTTTATTCCTAATATGATTTGTTTTTTTTTACACTATTAGTGGCGCTATAGGCGTTTAAAATATCTGGTGGAAGGTACCGGTACCCCTCTCGAAATTATCGCGAGCGGAATTACCTGGGACCCACTGTAGCACCATGATAGTCGGATGGATCCACCGAGGAAGTTCCCTATTACCATCTCCCGGTCGGAGTTCAGTCGAGACTGCCAGGGATCTTTCTGCAGTAGAAGAGACGACCACGTAGCGACAAGAGAGCGATTACAGCGTGCGATGTTTCCGGACTGGCTACCGTGACCGTTATGCTCCGTCGTAACCGTACTATGTACTGTACGTTTACCTCTTCTTTCAGCTTACTTTCAGCATCTGCGCTTCGGTTGAGCTGAGGCAAGTGATAGCAATACCCCATGCATTCTTCCTTTTCATTCCGGATTTGTGTATTTTTTTCGGGATTTGAATGGTTCGTTATGATTTGTCTCGAGTCTTTTACCCTTGGTACATGCAGATATTAGCCAATCCACACATTGGCAATGATAGTAGGGTTTTGGTCAATACATGATGATTTTGCTGATCTAATTGCACGTGAATGCCGACCAGCTGGGCTAACATGCTCATGAATGGGAAGCACGACGTTGGGACGCTTGACGGCCTCGGCACTGTTCCTTCAAGGCGGCCTTTGTGTGAAGGGAGGACACGCCCGCTTAGTGAGTGGGGTAGCGATTGGCTGCCTGGTTTCGTTGCTTTCCCGGCGAGAGGCTATCCCGTCCGCGTGGGTATGCACTGTCCCGCATCACATCGATGCACTATCCTTTTGGGGATAGAGGGGCCCCAAGCAGGGTAAAGAAATTCCTACTTGACAGAATACAGTGCTTCTCGCGCCTCGTAATCTGCTGCAGCTGCCTCCCAAATCTCATGCTCTCACTAGTTGCCCCTGGAATACTTTTCCTGCCATCATCCTCCAACTGTAGCAGTTTCGCGCCTAATGGCATATGTCTGTCTGAATCGATACCCGTCAGCGGGATCACGATGATGCCGGCGTTATGCGCCCGCGGTCGCACCCGCGGACGCGTTGCGCCAGCAACTTTTGTCTCCTGGTCTTTGTACGGGGACCAGCGGGAGCCCTGCTATCAGTGGCGTATATCGCCGAACACAAAGGAAATGGATGGTGGTTTTACGAGTAGCGTCAACTACTCGGGCTGTATACTGTATAGAGCGCGCCACGCTTGTATATCCTACTTGGTGCTATATGCGTTTATTGATCTTCGAATAATAGAAGTCGGTAATGCGCACGTACACCTTGTAGGATCTACCGAGGAATTTTCCTATCGCCGTCTCTGGGTCGGGGTCTAGCCGAACCCGGAGATGGCCAGGGACTTTCCTGTAGTAGAAAAGATGGGTAGGCGACTTTTGGCGCCCGTAAGGGCACTCTAGCGGCGCCTGTCCTGGGTGGAATCTCTCGTGGTATTCCGTAAAGTCACCGTGTTTTGATCGCGCAGTCAGAAGATAGCCGAGCAGGCGGCGGGGAAGGCTGAGTTCTGGTAGTTTCTTCAGCTCGGCACTGAGCCCAAGCTTTAGGTACTCCGTTCTCTCAACCGATGCCCACCAAGCTCGGTGATCGACTGCTATCTGCTTCTTCATCTGTCTTTTCCTATACGAGACAGATGGCAAGTGTTCATCAGTGGGGAGCGTAGCGCCATGCTTCGCAAGTTGGTGCCCCGAGGCAAGCCCAAGCTCGTCCGGGCCTTCCTCAGGGTCAGAACGGCATCAATTCTACCCATTCCCGTTCCGCCCTTGCCCACCAGTTTTGAAACGACAAAGACTAATAGCAACCATAAAAACTCGTTTTCTGTGGGCTGAACGGGAACAGTATATTAGCACATGGGACAAGATAGCGACAATGGCAAGGGCATCACCCGATTAACGGCGTATATCTACTATCTTCGCCCTCTCTGCTCCTGCCCACTAAATTTGTTATGTAAGTGTTCACCCGTGATACCGATTTCGGGTTGGTTTGCAAAGTAAGTAGATACTAAATTAAAGAACGTCAGGTAATATATTAACACATAAGAATATTATATAGCTGCACATCTATATGGTAAATTAGTCTAATGTTATTGAGCGCCGTTGTTGCATAAAAGGCACTGTGCACTAACTGGCATCTTTGCGGTTAGGCGCGCTGTCACAGGACCTTGAGCTCTAGTTAACTAAACGTCGCGCTCGCCCGCCTCGGCCGACGTCACTGTTTCGCGATTCATCGGCCACCGGGCATCGGCCACCGGGCTAAAAGTTAAGAAAACGGCGAACATCTCCCCAACCACGCGACAATTACACACGACAAACACTACGGACCTAGTTGCCCCTGGAATACTCTTCCTGTCACCATCTTCCAACTGTAGCAGTACAAACAGTAGTAGTAAGAATTTGTTAGGAAAGTTTTTGGTGACGAGGCTTGGCTCGAAAGATGCGCCGTCATCATTAAGCCGACGCAGGGGGGCGGCGATCAATACTGGGGCCATCCATCCCACATTAAAGTAAGTTTTAAACTTGAAGCTTGTGCGTTATACGAATAAGCAACCGTCGCGGCCAAGGTGGCAATAAATCAGGAATGCCAAACTTCTTTCCTTCTAGGCAAAGGTGTAGTCCTACAAACTATCACGATGCGCTATCGAGTTGATAATCTATGCTAATAATCCTTTATGTGCTATACACCTATTTTATCAAGGGCATGTATCTCGCTATTGGTTTACGAGGATAAGTAGATAGATCTATTTAGCTTTTATGCCGCTTGAACCTCCCTATATCTATATTATAAGATACCGCAATCTCCGTATCATTGTTCATCTCCCGCCTCCTCTTTAGTGAACCACCCTTTACCTCTTTCCCGCCGCTGGTGCCGCATGCGCTGGAATGCGGAGGAAGCGACGGCGGCGTATCGGAAAGTATAGGCACCCCCCACCCCTCCTCTTCCGGCATGGTACTGTTGCTCGCAGAAAGTAGAGGAAGCCAATTAGGTTGCGTGGGGGGATTCAGTTGATTATCAGGCGTATCCGCACCCACGATAGGGCCACCGCCGACACCACCGCGACCAACGGCGCGGGGACCCTGCCACGACGGTGAGGCCTCGGGGCTCGCGTCCCAAACCGCCGACAGGGGCGCACCGGAAAGTATAGGTACCCCCCACCCCTCCCCTTCCGGCGTGGTGTTGCTGCTCGCGGAAAGTGGAGGAGGCGACGAGGGCATACAGTCCAGTAGAAGCCAATTGGGCTGGGTGGAGGGGTCCAGTTCATCATCAGGCGTCTCCGCGCCCACGACACCGCCGATACCACCGTGACCGTTGGCGCGGGGGCCTTGCCACGACGGCGAGGCCTCTGGGTCCGTCTCCCAAAACGACGACGGCGCCGAACTATCGAGCCCACCGGCCCAGCGCTTCGGGCGCGGCACCAGACATTTGAGAGGGAGGGGGTGCCCTCGCGCCTGTCTTTTTGAGAGTTTAAGGAGCTTCCTGAAGAGGGTTATGGTGTCGAGGGGGTTGGAGTAGCGGGGGCGGCGAGGCCGCTGTTTTTTGGTAGTCATATCTGCGGTTAGGTCTGAGTGTATTCCTGCGCCCGCATATGTTTCGGTTCGTTTTCGGGGTCGCAGCATCGGGTCTTGCGGCGTAGCAGGCGGACTTGACGATGTCTTGCGCGTGCAAGACGGACCGGACGATGACTGGGAGGTGCAAGGCGAACCGGACAATGTTTTGGGCGTTTGGCCGTCGGCGGGCCCTATGTAGAGAGCTTCGGTCGGTATATCGAGCGTTGTGCGCTTCCCCCACGTTGGCGGCATCGCATTCGTGTGCGGAGACGCCAGCGATGGCAGCGATGGTGTCAACTCGCGGCGCGGCGGCTCATCGGGAACGTCGGCCATTGCAATGGTTGATTGGGTACGCCCCACTAAAGGACGCGACGGCGCGCGTTATATCGTGGTCGGGGAAGCCTGCGATATGGGGGAGCCTAGGTACTATTGACGGGGAAGTGAGCCTCACTTCGCGCAGATTTTTGGTGCAAGTGGGGTAAAAGGGTCAGGGTTTTTGACACAAAGCTCTTGGGACAGATGGCGGGTCAGGGTTTAATCGGGGTCAGAGTAGGGGTCAGAGTAGGGGTCAGAGTTACGATCCGGGGTCAGGGTTCAGGAAAAAAAAAAGCGGACGTTCGACGGCGCGGGTCTGGGTTCAAAACGCGGGTCAGGGTTCAAAAAGCGCGGGTCAGGGTTCAAAAACGCGGGTCAGGGTTCAACAACAAAGCGCTGAGAGTGAACCGCGAAAAGGGGAGATCGTAGATCGTAAAGGTCAAGGCGTAAAGGGCGTGGACTTTTCTAAATTCCACACAGCAAATATAGCGACAGCAAACGAAACCCAGAAGAAGGGAGACGACCATGGATCAACACATCCAAATCAACAGAGACTATAATTTAGTCGTGTGTATACGATGTAAGCGTGCGCTCACACCAGGCCAAGGCGTATTTGATCATTTACGACACACACACCGTCTAGCCGGGACAGAGCTCAAGACGATTCAAGAGTATCTCGCACTTAGCACGGCTAACGACCCCAAGACGAGCCCACTACCGCGCAATGGAGGGCCACGCCAGCCCGTGATCCCGGTCGAGAGAGGGTTCCAGTGTCAAGGGTGCCCATTCATCACAACATCCGAAAAGAACGCCAATCTTCACTGGAAGAGCACAGGCCACACCACCCCAGGCCCACGCTATCGGACAGTGCAGGTGCAGTCGTGGATGGGTGGACGCTATGCACGGTACTGGATTGTTGGGCATTCTGGCTACGACATAGGCGATAGCGACACATCAGAGCGAGGGAGCGAGGAGCGGCCGCCGAGCATGCTAGACACGATTGTCGAGGCCAGCGCGAAACGAGTATACGAGGCGAATACACAATGGCGCCGCGCCGGCCAAGCGATCCAGGGCGCCGACTACGATAACGAGTTTATAAAAGATATGGGCTGGGTCGAGTTTACAGAGGGAAAAGACCGTGCGGTGATTGCCAAAGCGACATGCTGGGTCCGCAGCAAAGAGATGGACGTGAACACAGCAGACGAACCGGCTGAGCAAGGGGCACAGTTGGCGATGCTATGCGAGAGCATCATCAGGGTGATGCAACAGTGCGTACCACGGATCCGGGCTGTGCCAAAGGCTATCCGGCAGCGGGTACACGGCATAGAGGAAGGCAAAGGCAACCCGACGCCGTTTAAGATGCATGCAGGCGAAAACACGCTTCACAAATACGGCATTATACTGCAGCGCTATATATGTTTCTGCTGGCGGGCGTTCCGGCTGGGTCAGGATGAGGCGCGCGACCGGTTAGGTATGCGCTTCACAGACGAGCAATGGGGCTTGCTATGTGATGTGCACCAAGCACTACAAGAGCGAGAGGATGCGGACGACAGCGGTATCGGCAACTGCAACAGCTCTGACAGCTCGGAAGGCGGCATCCACAGCGATCCATACGCTGGTGACACATACGATGATAGAGCGTACAACAGCGACATAAACGAGAGTCCCACGGCAGAGCGACAGAGTATACCACCACGCAGCGAATACCAAGCGCAAAGCTATGAGCCACTAGACACAGCTCTCTTCCAGTTCATAATGGCATCCGTCAAGGTCAAGGTGGGCGGGGCATTATACACGAACGCGCTGCTGTGCTTCTTCGCAGCCATGGCGATCCGGACGGGCGGCGGAGGGTTCCAGCCCGCGGGGCTCTTCTCCGGGATGGTGGCCGCCATGTTATGGGTGCTTCGACTGTTCTTTCTTGAGGATGCGTTCCGGGACATGCCGCTAGACGCTGAGGAGATTCCCGTGGAGAAGATGGAGCAGTTCGCGACGCAGCACGCTGCATGGCTCTGCGTGGACCGCTTCACTGTGGTTAATACCATGATCAACTGGATGGCATACGCGAAAGGGCACCGTAATAAGACGCTAGCAACGGCGAGCGTGCGGTGGACTGACGACAACGAGACGCTCATCCACAA
Source organism: Akanthomyces muscarius (assembly GCF_028009165.1). Lineage (NCBI taxonomy): Eukaryota > Fungi > Ascomycota > Sordariomycetes > Hypocreales > Cordycipitaceae > Akanthomyces > Akanthomyces muscarius. Next base: position 38,933 of record NW_026611614.1, on the reverse strand, counting down.
CGGCGAGCATCTTCGCATCCACGAGTTTCAACGGGCCGCGTGCCGGCTGCAGCTAGGCGTTGACCGTCTCGCTAACACACTCTTCGGCGGCCAGTGGGGGACCATCGGGCCGAACATAGACCTGCAGGGCATCAAGGACGACACGACATTTCTCGGTGCCGGCGAGTCCTTCGCGACGAATAAGGCCAATGCGTGGCTACGCTCCGGGGCACGTCTGGCCATCCAGGCATCGCAGTCAGCACTGTTCGACGCCCGACTGAACTAGTGGAAGCGCAAGGGCGTGACGAAGTGGCTCAGCCAGCTACGACGTTTGAAGGAACTGCTCATAGTGATGGGCCACGTGTGGCTCGGCATGCCAGGGCGCGGGCCCGAGGTGACGACCATGCGGCACTGCGACGGGCTGCAGGTGATGCGAAATGTTTTTCTGTACAACGGGCACGTCATGGTGGTCACGGACCGGGACAAGGCCAAGTCTATCCGCGATATGGGACGCAAGGTGGCACGGTTCTTGCCAGACACGATGGGCCGGGTGTTCGTGGCGTATATCGCGTGGCTGCTGCCGGCGGAGGAGGTTCTCGAGCAGGCGCTCGAGCTTCCCGCCACGCCCCAAGCTAACAAGGAGTTTATGTGGCGGCATGGAAAGTCGGCGCGGTGGAACACAGAGAAGCTGAGCGCGCTGTTGCAGCGAGAGATGGGCACGGCGGTCGGCGTGCGGCTCGGCGTGGCGCGGTACCGTATCATGGTGATTGAGATGGGCCGCATCGTGCAGGGGCTGCAGCTCGCGGAGATGGAGAGGCGTATCGAGGACGAGAACAATGAGGGTTTCGAGGTGGATGAGTTATCTGGCGAGCTCCTCCACGTCGGCGGAAGCTGGAACATCGTGTGGGATCTGCAGAGCACGCACAGCACACGGACAGCCCGACAGCACTATGCTGTGCACATCGGCATGCCGGGCCACCTGACACCGACGCTGCTGCGCAACTTTCACGAGGTCAGCCGGCTATGGCACGCGTTTCTACACAAGGGCACGCCGCTACAGCCGTGGGGCAGGAGAGCGCAGACAGAGCGGGATAGCGGCACGGAGGACACGGCGGTGGAGACGGGCGATAGTGAGGCCGAAGCTCTCGTGGCTCTACAGGCGCTCGAGGGCGAGGCGGCAACGTGGCGCTCGCATAAGCAGAAAGAGTGCATGCACGCGATTCTACGGCTACAGGGCGCGCAGCATCTAATCTGCGTGTTACCGACTGGGGCGGGTAAGAGCAACTTGTTTATGGCGCCGGCGGTGATGGCAGGTCGGGGCACGACCGTCGTTATCGTGCCGTTCTCCACGCTTATTGACGATCTTGTCGGGCGAGCCAGGGAGAAGGGCGTGGACGCGATCCAATTCCGTAGCAGCGAGGTGGTCACGCGAGAGGCGATGCCATACGTGCCGCGGCTTGTGTTTGTGAGTGCTGACACGGCTGTCGCTGAGGACGAGCTCTTTATGGCATATGTGGACAGGCTCGCGCACGGCGGGCACCTGCAGCGTATCTTTGTCGACGAGGCACACGTGGCGATCACAGACTCATCGTACAGGGAAGCGCTTACGAAGCTCAAGGAGCTGCATCGCTTCACACGGCCCATGGTGATGCTCACGGCGACGCTCATGAAGACTATGGAGCGAGACTTCCGCGCGATGGTTCTACTACCCAACGCAGCCATTATACGCGACCGAACGACAAAGACGAACGCACGATACGAGTTTATACAAGTCGGGAGGAAGGAGGGCGCAGTAGAGAAGGCGACGGTCCAGTTTATCAGGCAGGCGATGGCGTCTATAGCAAGCCAGGAGAAATGCGTGGTGTACTGCAAATCTATTGCCGACTGCCGCGCTATCGCAGAGGAGCTAGGCTGTCTCTGCCACCATAGCGAGATGAGCGACGCGGAGCGGAAGGGAGTCATCGCGCTCTGGCTGTCGGGTCAGGCGAGCCCCGTGATAGCCGCCACGACTGGGCTCGGCACCGGCGTGAACTATGGCGGGATCGTGGTCATCGTACACCAGGGCATACCATATGGACTCGTCGACTATATACAACAAACCGGGCGAGGCGCGCGGCAGGACGGCCAGACGGTGCAGTGTATTGTCATCTATGACGGGGTGCGGCCGTTTGAGGCCAAGGGCATCACCAGCGTGTCACTTAGGAACCAGCACGCGATGTGGACGGTGGCAACTGCGCCCGGCTGTGTCCGTGAGCAGATTGCGATGATCATGGACGGCGTGCTAGGTGAGTGCTGTGGTGATGTAGACGGCGCGGTGCCATGCTACCAGTGTGCACCACGCTACGTGGCAGAGGCAGGGAGGGGTTGGCAGGACACGAGACGGGAGGACGCGCCCGTGGCGGTCAGGGGTAGGGACGTAGGCACAGACGCTCTTGCACGGCGGGCTGATACGGAGGAGACCCGCGCCCGGGGCCACGCCGCCAACGCGAGTGTGTTCCAGGAAGACGTTCGAGCTCGAACCGCAGACGAGCGCATGGCTCGACAGTGGCTAGAGGAGGTCAAAGACTCGTGCGCTGCATGTTATATCAAGGCTTTCTTAGTAGAAGAGGGCGGTCTAGACAGACACGGCGTAGACTATGGCCAGGACGTGGGCGCACACGAGGCGCTCGGGGCAGCATGTCCCGCGCTGCATTCGGGGATGGTCTCGCACCGGGTATTCCGAGCGAGACTCCGGTTCGCCGCGCACTCCTGCTGCTTCACCTGCAAGCTGCCACTTGATTGGTGCGCGCAGGCTAAAGCAGACAGGGGTGAGAGGGATCGATGTGTGTACGCGGACAAGGTGCTGCCTGTAATATTGGTGGCGGCCAGCATAACGCGCCAGGCGGCATGGATACGCGACGAGTTCGCGATTGATCTGAGCGACGAGGCGGCGTTCGTACAATGGCTTGCTGGCCGACAAAGATTCATGGATACGAGAGGGACAAACATGCATATGTTATGGGTGAGGATTCTGCGTAAAGCTTACGGACCACAGATGCGTGTCGCGGGATTGTAGGTTCATGTTTAGGTTGGATTTTTAAAGTCAGTTATTTTAGCGTGCGCAGGGCTTGTTATGCGTGACTGCTTTACGCTCTAGAACGTAAGGCTAGTAGTGTGTCATCTACACATGCAAACGAGATAAATACAATAGAGAAGTCGGAAAACGACGTTAAACTACTACTCTCTGCTAGGAAGTATAAAATTTGTATTGCAATACTGTATATCTGTCGTTATAGCGGTGCATTCGCTCTACTATATGCTGTTGTCGCAGTATAGGGTAGGGTTGGTTGGCCCAAAGGTGACGGGTGGGTTCGTACACAGAGCACAAGCAGGGGCATACCGGGTGAAGGTAGAATAGACTAGCCAGGGGAACGCGCTCAGGGGTTAGGGCTTGAAGCGGCGACTGTTGTCTTAGGGTTGGCTTTATCTAGTATATGATGCTGAACCGTGTGTGTTGGTACTATGTGGGCGTAGTACAGCACAGCATCACCATGCGCGCGATAGAAGGCGACTTGGAGCCACTCTACCCGTTTCTCCACGATACGGCGTACCCATTTCTATTCTGCCGGCTCTGCCAGTACGCCGTGCTCGTGCCATCTATCACTGACCATATAAAGGATGTGCACAATAGCATACCGATAAGGCAACGCCGTGTGGTGCGAAAGGTCGCGAGCCGACTCCCCGGAATGTACCAGTCGAAAGAGGATGCAAAGCATTTCCAGCTACCCAATCGACATAACGCCCCCATTCCACACATACGTCCACCAGAACGTAACGGACGGCAATGCTTGGACTGCCAGTGGATCACCACGAGCAGGCTACGCGCGCGGATGCACACACACGGGCCAGTCGGCAGCTTGTTCAACGAATCGAGGTGGCGGAAAGGCGTGTGGTGTCAGCAGCTCTTCGCGCGAGGCTCCCGCAGTGTGTGGTTTGAAGTTGCGCCAGAGCAGAGCTCCGATACTCTGCCCGGCCCAGACCAGAGCAGTATCGTGGAGGACAACGGTTCGTCACTCCAAGGACTGCGCCCAGGTAAAGACTCATTCATCACAGGCCAACACGACGTCAGAAGCCAAGAGGGCGAGCACGCATCCAGTCCAGCAGACACCCCGAGCACAAACACGGCCGAGAATACCGCTATAGACAAGCCAGATCATCATACTAGCAAGATAGAGCCGATCTCAAGAGAGACGCGGCCCGAGGTCAACACAGCGCCGCACGTCGACGCGAGCTGGATCGCCATACAGACGCTCAGCGTACCATGTGTGCTATGCACCGTACGGACATTCCGGGTCCGCTGCACGCAGGACACGGAGGGCCCAGGCACAGGGAGGGCAGAGGCGCCCAGACAGAGCTTGGACGACGAACCGCGTTGTGGCCGGTGTGGACTCCGCCAGGACTGGGACAGCGTGGATGTGGACGCGTCTGGGTTTCCAGATGAGCGGCTACGCAGCGAGGATCTCGTATACTGGGCTCGCATCGCGGCGCTATGGATTCACATGGGCTCGTCCGGCGCGCAGACGTCTGGGTTCACGCCGGAGAAGCTTGCGGGGGCATGTCTACGTCTTACGGCGGGCACGGTGGGCACAACGGGCAACGGACTGGCGCACACAGCACGCACACACACAACACACACACACACAACCTACACGCCACACTATCGCTCTAGTTGTGCTCAGCAGGACTTGGTGTTTGACACACCGCCCGAGCGGCTAGAGGCATTTCAAACACCACAAGCAAGGACGGCCATAGTACAACATGGGCAGATCACACCACCTGACGAGGCCGACTTTGGGTTTGATGTGTTTGAGGAGGATGATATCCCACCACTGCTAGCGGAGCCCGACTTGGCGATCAAGGCGGCCGCAGTAGGTGCGCTGCGAAAGCGAGCAGGCACAGACACCACCAATCCATCTCAGCGGAAGATGGCGAAGAAGGGCTCGGAGCATCGTCCGGTACCCATCTACAGCAGTCCACTCGCAGAGCAGAGCAAGCTTCGTATTCCGGTGATGGACAATATGTCTCTCTTCCACGACGGTGTTGCTCAAGAGACTGAGTGGAGGGAGGGTGGTGTGTGGCACGCAGAGATCAGTCCGTGGGAGCAGGACGCGTATCAAACGTGGCTGGAGGGCTACCAGACAGGGGACAACCGCAGCAGGGCCACAGCGTTCCGGCGACTTCACAGCAGCTGGCGTGGGCGATGCGCCGTATGCTGGTTCTCCCCCGAGGCTCGTCCGCCCCATGCGACAGCACCACACACAGCCGACGCATGTCCACGCCGAGGCAGCCGCCCATGGGCGCTGGCGAGGATGCACGAGGAGCTCATACGGGATCTCGTGCTGACGAAGGAGCTGGCAGGGGCAGGGCAGCATGGCTGGGAGATTGGGTCGGGTTGTTGGCGGTGCGGTCTACCAGCATGGCGGTGCGAGAGCTTTGAGCATATACCGGGTCGTTTTTTCCGACCCAGGGTGCCGGAGGGTTCATGTCAGGACGAGAGGCTACTACGGCACGTGGCAGCTAGCGTACTAGCCAGGTCCCGCGTTGGCGCTGCTTGCGTGGTGGCCCGGGTGAAGATCAGCTGGGCGATGGAGAGGACCGATCTGGCGAGCCGCGAGGGGATTGCGTGGCTGCAGGACAATACGGACTGGACCAAGCCAGAATGCAGCTTTTTCGCGTTGCTAGTTTTCGAGCTGGAGAGGTTTGGGCAGATTATGCGGACATGTCTTTTGTAGCGCGTCGTGGCGGCCATCCAATAGGGGCAAGACCCACCGGCGCGCATAGGTTCGTAGAATCAATCACAGCCATATAGTGTGATGGCGAATACACGCCCAACAATATTCCCCACGTCTATCCAGCCATCAACTATCAGCATGTCCGCGCCAGAGCCGGCGGCCGCTGCCCAGGAAAAAGAGATTGCGCCAGGCGTAACCGAGGAGGACATATGGCCGTACATCTACGACAAGGCATACCCATTTGTGTTCTGCTCACTATGTAAGACGGCGATCTTGGTGTCATCCGGACGAAGCCATATTCGCGGACAGCATTTCGAGGCCATCACAGAAATGCAGCGGAACCGAGCAGCATACACACTGTGCCAGCTGCCAGGCATGTTTCAAACGGAGGCGGAACTGGCCAAGTACACGATACCAGTGTCTGTACGGAAGGCGATTCCGTATCTAGAAGCACCCACCGCCAAACTAAAATGCAGCCGCTGTAGCCACGCATGTGGGAATGCGAGGAATATGCAGCTGCACTGTCGGGAGGTGCATGGACTTCTCAGCGAGCGGCGGATGGGCGCACCAACCAAGGCCAGCAGGGGGCGTCCGTTTCGGGTGCCATGGCGAGAGGGTGTTCGATGCCAGCGATTTTCCCGGAGGAGAAAGCTTCGGCAGTGGTTTGAGGTGTGTGATGACAGAACGATTCTTGGAGACTAGGGTTCAGGGTTAGGGATCTATGAATTTAGTTACGGGTTTGTCGTGAGAGTCGGAAGACGGCAGAATTTATGTTGGGGTTACCAAGTCGTAGTAGCCCAGGGTTAGACCCAAACGGGTTAGGGTTAGGGTTGGGTTATAAACAGTTTCGCCATAAGAATGCCCAGGTTGGGTTAATGCCACCCGGCCGAAAAGGGAAGCCAATATCGGAAGGAAGGTGTCGTTGGGCCAAGATATCCCGAGTAGGTATTCGTCGTTGATTAAAGCCAAAGTAGAGATAGACACGTGTGCGAAGGGCACAAGCAGGCCCATGTCAGGGGTGAAATATGGATAGAGGAATGGAAAAGCAGCCGAGCAGACACCAGCAGCCCCCCCCAAGAAAACAACAAGAAAGTCGGGGTTAAGAAAGAGTACAATAGGGTTATACAAGTAGGGTTATACGGGGCCAAAGGCGGAAATAGTTAGATTCAGAGCTCAGAGGGTGTAGGGTTCAAAACAGGGTTAAGCAGCCAAGGCAAACCAAACCAAACCAGGCCAAGCCAAACGATAGCATACCAGGTCAGACCAGACCAAACCAAACCAGGTCAGACCGAGTCAACCCAAGTGCAGGATGGGCCCAACGGGGGAACAATCCAAGCGTATATACGGGAAGGAAACAGCACAACGCAGACGAAACAGAGACCCAACACAGAACCGACATAAAACGCGGCAAGCAAGGCAGAGAAAAGAAAAGCGAGCGCAATCCGGAAGGCCGATCCGTAAGCCGTCCGCAGCCAAGAGGCGCAGCGGGCACCGTACCCCAAGGGACATCCATCAAGGGTTAGGGTTGGCGGTTCCAGGGTTAGTCCAGAAACAGGTAGAAAGGGTCCCAAACAGCCCAGACAGGCGGAGCAAGCCGAACAACCAATATAGATGCACTAACAGAGAGGGTCGAAAGAAGCCAAAGCCGGGGTAGCAGAACAAACCATAGAGATAAAACAAAGCATCCAGACAACACATAGCACAAACAGCACAAAGCATCCAAACCAAACAGCCATCCAAAATGAAACAAACCGAACAAGCCAATGAAGCCAAGTACGCGCAGCAATACCCACGAGGCCCAACAAACCAAACAACCCGATAAAGCCAAGTACGCGCAGCAATACCCGCGAGGCCCGGCAAACCAAACAAGCCAATGAAGCCAAGTACGCGCAGCAATAGGGTTAGGGTTAGACACTGTAAATTGAGTTATCTAAGCTAGCTCGCTCGGGAATTTTCTAATAATACATTTAGAGAAAGTAATAGTAAAGAAAGAAAGTAAAAAGGAGAGTGTCCTAAGAAAGAGAGTATAGGGTAGGTAGTATAGGGTAGGAGGTAGTGTAGGGTAGGTGGAGGGAGGGTGCTAGAATATGTGTTCTAGCTGTGGAAGGTGCTAAGATGTGTGTTCTAGCTGATAGAGGCGCTAGAGTGTGTGTTCTAGCTGCTTGAGGCGCTAGAGTGTGTGTTCTAGCTAATAGAGGGCGCTAGATTAGGGGGCGGTTTGGGGTCGGGTTAGACAGTTGGATAGCAAATAGAAAAAAACTTGGCAGAAAAAAAAGTGAAGTGACTAGCAAGAGTAAGAGCAAGAGGTGGGAACAGCGAACGGGCGGTAAGGATGCACGCTCTAAAAAGTTGATAGCTGACTGTAGCAGATTGTAATGGACATTTTGGTCGGCTCTACGAAGATTTTAGACTGCAAATCAGTGGTATTCCGGATTGCGCATGCCATCTTCCTGTTAACGTGCGGTAGGATGGAGCAGAAGCAGATCTGGCTCGAGACGACGCAGATATCAAGCTGCGATACGGCACGGGCCGCAGCGTTACACATCCCGGCTCCTAACGAGCGCGTTTTCCCCACCAAGGGCAAGGCAGCCAATGCAGACCATGGAAATGGATGGTCGGTACCCCTGTCAAAGCCACAGTACCTCCCGTTGGTCGAAATGCTCGGTCGGACCCCTTGTCCATAGCTCAGCCTCGTGTGATTGTGACGGCCATGTGTAAACAAAGAAGAGATGATCTGTTCAACTGCGACGCGTTACCACACTGCACCCGCTCGTTCTTTGTACGGCGAGTGTACAGGCGCAGAATAGGGGGTGGAAAGAGACAACAATGGCCAAGCGGTGGTGTCGTCGCACATTCTTTCCTGTCTGCGCCCAGGGGCTCTACCCTAGATAGAAGGATGCGGTTGCAATAGGACCCAACACAGCTATCTCTATGCTCTCTTGCTATAATAATAACCAAGTTTGAAAATAAAACGTGTATACAGGTACCCAACTACGTGATTTGAAGGATTGCCATGACGCGGCGAAAAGTGAGTCTCACCTCCGAAGAGCAACAACTTCGGCGGGAATTGGAGAGACAGCGGTCACTCCGTCGACGACAAGCCGCCACCCAAGCAAGACGAGACCAAACCATTGCCGAGGTGGCGCAAGAACCTGCCATCAGCATTATAGACACAGTCGATCATGCTGAAGAGCAGATCAGAGACAACGCGGCGTCAACACATGCCGGACAAGACAATGTCCTAGACACCGACGATGGTCAACGGCAAGACCAACAAAGCCGTTCGAAGGATCAACTTCAAAAGTCATGCGAGACATATGGTCTTCATAGTGCTGCTTTAGGCCGCGTTGAAGCACCTGACTTGACGAGGCAGAGTCCACCATGTCTGACAGCACCCGAGCAACGATACAACCTCCGTGAGCGCAAGAGCCCTACGCCGAACGCCTTCCTCTCAGACCAAACAACGAAAGTCTCAAGAGAGCACGAGAAAACAACGGTGAAGAGCGCACCTGTTTGCCTTGCTCTACGGCCTGCTACTGGCAGTGTCTCTATCCCGGATAAGCGAGGTGAAGACGCTCCACCTACACTGTCGGCGACCAAAACATCTTCCTCCACCCGTCGAGTCCAGCAACACAGGGCCAGGCAGCGCATTACGCGCTGGCAGGAGCACATCGACGAGGCAAACACACCCCAGAGTCAAGTGCGTATCCTGTCACCCGCTCCGATTGAACCGCCAGTCGAATCGACAAGTGCGACCTTCCCCACAGCGGCCGACCCGCCCGACCCGGGCGATGAGCACACTGCAGAGGAAGCTAATGGAGCGGACGCCACGCTTGTACGATCGGTGATTGTTGTGTCGACGGGCGAGACCTTTTTTGGTACCACCGCAGAGAATGACGAGGAAGAACGCGACCACCCGTCCGCCGCCGACGAGACGAAAAACGTGAACGAGACGGTCAGCGACTGCGCGGGTGAGCACCAAGACAACCATTCTGAGCCAGAATGCAGTGCGAGAGATGAGTCCGGCTTGTTTGTGTCGGATGAGAGTTGGGATCTCAGTGTGGAGGGGTATGTTGGGGACGATTCTACGCCGTGCGTCGAGACTTTGTCCTCTCCAGACGGACCTCAGCACGCACTACCCACTGAAGCTGGGTCAGCATCATCCGTTGCTCCCCATCCTCTTGATGAGATTGTTGCCGCCATTGAGTCGGCTGAGTCTACCGCCGGTCGTACCTTTCTCTCACGTCAATCCGATGCCTACCTGCGCATATTCCAAGAGATGCTGTCTGGTCGCTGCGCTTGTATGTATCCTCTACATACCAACATATCTGCAGAGCTGACGGAGCATATAGGTCAAGAGCCCCATCAGCAGTCGCCTGATGTAGACCGGGACTGCTTTTCCATACAGGAAATGACACAGTGGATCCGAGATAGGCTCGAGCCTGCACTGGAACCGCAGCACGAGCGAACCGAGTGTAACGATGGCTTATTTACTAAGTCACAGTAGGTCTGTTTCTTAGAGAGTAAGTCAGGCTTGAAGCTACAGGGTAGCACGTTGAGCAGTATCGTAGGCGTTCGTTAAGAGTAGAACTCTCAATAGTGAAACTATTGCTTAGATTGATCAATAGAGATCTAGACTACCTAGCTACTGGAATACCTCCTCCTTAAGTACCCGTCTATCTCTCTATTGTATTCCTTGGATCACTTGGATCACCAGTGATCCTGAGTGATCCATCCGATGAAGATGCTACCTTGGATCGCTGCTGGCTCACCGTGATCCACGGTGATCCAGTCACGTGACTTAGCATCCTAATCGGGCGACCTGCAGGCGCCCGTCTGGTCGCTCCTTGGGCCGCTTCCCCGGTCTGCCTTGCGTGCATTCTGGTTCGTAACACCGAGGGTCGACAATGGCAGTCACTTCTTGCCCAACCACCAGCATCGCTGTCGCTGTCCAAGTCGGAGTGCGACATCCGCATACACGACGTGCGCATCACGAGAGCATGGGATGTGGACAGTATTTGGCTCGGCCCCACAAGCCTCGCCGCCATCCGGCCTGACAACAACTCATTCCGGCTCTCCTTCAACCCGCCCTATACGCGGTCCATCGCGGGGAATCAGATCATCGCGCCGCATGGCGTCGACCTGGGCCACACACGACACACGCTGCTCGGTTCGTTCGTCGCCGGCGGCATTCCTATGGACGTGTTTGTCTTTTTCCCCAACACCAACGATGGCAAGCCGGTAAAGCCACAGCGAGCACGACAGCAACGTGCCGCCAAGTCTCCCTACACCCTGTCGCTCGCGCGCCAGGAGGAACTGGTGAACGGTGCTATCTTGCCAGCCGTCCAGTCCACGCTACCGGCTTTGTTTCGACAAGAAATGCCTTCCACATTTGCCATCGCCAATGCCAAGTGCAAATCCTATCAGGAGAAACCAGCGACGGACCGCTGGTCGGCAGACGACAGCTCTCGTGCCGCCCACTTACGCTACACCGTTCCAGGGCAGTACCTTGGCGAATTTTGGCAGGCCTTCCAGGCAAGATGCGCTCAAATCAGGATTTCCGTCATAAACGGCGCATCTGCATTCGCCTACTTCCAGAACCCCAAACTGTTATTCCAGGTCCATGACACTAAGAACAGCTTTGCGCAGCCGACTCTTGGTCAGTCCTTGGACCTTTTTGTGAGCAATTTGATGCGCGCACTCAACCCGATGTTCCTCGACTTCCGGTCCTGCTGGTTGGATATCGGGCTCCGCGATCTGGCCACGGCGTCCACCACAGAGGGTCGGGACGAAGTCCCCGTCACACTTTTGTGGAAGAAACGATGTCTAGAGAAATTTCACGCTGATCTTCGAGACATTTCGCTAGATATGGGGCTCCAGTCCGAGTACTTTCGCACGTACCACCTTCGTGATGCGGCTACCTACGACGCCAAAGTGCGAAGTGTGGCGGCGCGTGTGCCCCAACCAACCGACCCTGGCCACCCCAGCTGTCCAAAACTAGGTGTCGTCCATGCGAAGGCGTACAACTGTGATAAAGAACGATTCTCTGTCATTGCCAGTGATTACCGGCCGTTTGCCGCGCCTTCGCTTGCAGCCCTGGCACTGACAGACACCATGATGAAAGATGTTTTCACTGCGGGCCATGACCGTGCCAGCGCCATTACCGGGGCGCCACAGAGGCGGAAGCTGGTGGGGGCGTGGGAAGCCAATAAACGCCATCTTGATGCTGTAGCAGACCACGACGCGCCCACGAACGGGTACGCCGTCCGCAAAGAGATCATGTTTCGGCTTGACGCCATTCTCACGATGCTTCATGGTGGTAAGTTTAACCGAGGGGAGCAGGACGGGACTTTAGACCACCAAACTGTAGGTGGTGCCTCTTGTACGTCCGTGGGAGATCTTGAGCATAAGCCTTTTTGGGTGTTGCCAACAGCAGACGTGAATGACTTTGTCTGCACCATGGCGCGCCGGTTTGTCAAACCACTCGACTATATTTTCGCTAAAAGCGGCGAGAAAGACGAGGCATCCTCCCATGCCAAGCGGAGCTCACGGTCACTCGTGTGCTTCTATACCGCCGAGCTTTTTCTGCGACTGCTCGTGTCGTCCTTAAATAGCGATAGGGACTACTTCGCCGACAAATGGATATGGGAGAACCAATGGCGATTGAAGCAGATCAAAGATGGACGGCGTGTCCAGTACACACGACGTGGACTCGGCCTACGCGAAACGGTCTGCGACTTAGGCTTTCTCTGGCTCAGACTAGACCAGCTCGATTGGATGCACGGTCACCTGTCCATTCCGAAGCTGCTGCAATTGTACATACCTCGCAATCCTCTGCACCCGGAATGGGCAGCCCAGTCTAGTGTCCGGGCTTTTGCGTGTAGTAACGTGTCGGCTGCGTACATCATCGAAGACCTAATGCTCAAAGCAGCACATCTACGCGAACACGACCGAGCCAGCTTACACATAGCCATAACGGACGAAAAAACGGCGGTTCACATTGCAGCGCAGGAGGTGGCAAGAGAATACGGGCTCCACATGCTGAGCAAGCTGTTGCTGTATTGGCGTAAGGCATTGGAGGAATACGACCAAGTAAAGAACAGCCAAATACGGCGTAAGTATCCCAATGGACCAAACTCGCTCGCGACAGCTCTCGAGTCCATTCAAACTCCTACTGGGCGCATGGTCACCCCGCATACTATACTGGATATTCTGGACGAGGCGTGGGAGATTCGGCAGCTCGCAGGGACGCCGGACAGCACACCACACCTCCCTACGGGCCTACCAAACTGGATGGCAAAACGGGCTCCCAAAGAGCAGCTATGGAGCAGAAACGTGTTCGACACACTGTTCGAGACGCCGAACAAAGTGACATGGGCCGGGAACGCGTTCCGGGTCTTCTACGAGCGACTACGCGATCTATACAACGCAGCGCGCCACCCGGACGCGGTCCCATTTGGCAACCTGTTTCGGGACACCATTGGTCGCTACATCACCGTCATGTTCAATCCAGACCGGACGAAAGAGATGAGCGTAAGCCACGGACGGAGCTGCTGCTATAACCATCTGCCAACATTCTTTCGCATACAATTCTGGGCTCCCCTCATCAACCCATACCGGTACTTAGCGGACACGTTCGAGGTACGTAGATGGTCATGAGTAGATTCAGCATTATACTAAGACGCGAACGTCTAGATAAAAAAAACGGCTTTCCCTCTTTCACCGAAGTGGAAAAGAGCATATCAGGCGCTTCACTATAGAAATGCAGAGCTCGTCCAAAGTTTCCGCGCGGTGCGCGGACTGTCCATAACAACAGGCTGGGTAGCTCGCCAACCATTGGATACGGTGGTGCGCCTGGCTGGTGATCTTCAAAGGTGCTTTGCATGTCTCTTGCCGGTGGCCGGACCTCGGCACTTGAGCTTGCCAGGGAGTCCACCATCTGGCTTCTGGAACTTCAATGATCCGGATTCGATCGACCTTCAGCTGTGGGAGGTGCCGGTCGAGAGTGGTTCGCCGCATGGGGGGGCGACGCCGACCGTGATCCTGCCCACACTACCTGTCCTGAATTTTCTGCGGCACGCCAGCCGAGCTGCCGTTGGTGCCATGCCTCTGCTCACCGAACCGCCGTCTGCCCAAGCCCGTGGTGAGCTATGCCGTCTCCAAGAATTTGTTAACGTTATTGAGCAGCTCTTTGAGGACCCTTCAGGTAAACGGAGCCTGATTATCACCAAACTTAGACTCTTAGAAGAAATCAAGAGCATGCATAACGGGTCAGGTGATGATAGGCTACTTTTCGAATTTCTAGACCAAGCAGAAGCACCTCAGACGTATAGATATGTTGACGATAGGGCTCTACACGAGGGTGACGAGAGCGCGGACGAAGACGAAGACATAGAGCGCAGCAGTGGGAACAGCACTGCCGGTGCTGAAAGCGACAATAGTGACGCAAGTCTATAGAGCGAAGAACATACGATTTGCTAATACTACTTCCATGTACCGCTACTCCCGCGTGACAAGTTCATGAGGCGTCGCGACTACCGACGCGGCCGACGCGGCCGACGCTGCCGCCGTGACCTCGCCCAGACCAGTCGACTAAGCTGATGTTGGAACCAACGAACCCTTACGTCGACGAGAGGCCGATATTGGTCGGGCTTTTGTTTAGTTGGTTAACTGACGCCCGATGGATGGCCTGTCCACTTGTCTAGCGAATCTGTATGTGGATTCCTCCCGCGAGATTTCCTCCTCGGCATCCTGGATCTGCTCTTTCGTCAAGGCATACCCATAGCTGACCATTTAAAATTCGCCGCTATCTAGGCGGTGAGCAAGGAAAATTGGCCAAACGGCCCTGGTAACCTGGTTCTTGTTTAGTTTGACGGGGACGTGATGTCGACAATGTCGCCGCCTGCTATTGCTTCGGTGTCCTCACTTGCGCCTTATTTGGCCGACCGTACTAGATTCAGACGCGGTCTTCCTCAACACAGGTGGGAGAGGCTGCTAGTCTTCTGGCACTTGCGTGTGAACTTGGCCTGACTTCCACTGTGGCCCCGGGTAGAGGCGGGATATCCTTCGCAGCGTGCAGCGAGCGATGTAAAGCAAGTCAACCATGGACTACTCAAGTATTGTCTACCGGAACGGGGCCCGTTCCCGCTTTTCGCCCAATCAACTACGTGCGTCGACCCCTGCCCAGATCAGTTCGGGAACGGGCCCCGTTTCCCCCAAATGGCCACCCTGGTGCGCGAGACGCGTCCCAAAGCACTCGAAACGGGGCCCGTTCCCAAAACCGTAGGCAGCCAATCAGACGACACCATACAGTGATGCGCAGGCCGCGGAGCGCCCAGGTCGGCCTGCACGCGTACGAGTGTACTCAAACGCGTGTGAAATTAAGATTGCCGTAGAGGTGCTTTATAGTATATGCTACGCGGCCACTGCTTCTCCTTTGCAAATTCCCTTGTTTTACTGTCTGTAAGCTTCTTCTACATGTGGCTCGCTTCTTCCCGCTCCGTCCTGCAAGTAGGCTCGGTCTGCTACTCGCTCGGGGTTCAAGGGAGGAAAGTTAGCGGGCCCCCTCTAGCGCTATGGGGGGACCTGATGTCCCAACGGCGGCGCCCCAGGTATGCGGGTCGCTGCGACCCGAGGACGTGCAACGTATGGCTGCACTCGGCCTCTACTTCAATCAGCCAGAATTAGCGATTATATGCATCGAATGTGGCTTCGCCTTAAAGGCGGACAAAGACCGTGTGTCTCGGCACCTTGGGGAGAAGCATGGTATCCCGAGAAAGGCAAGACACGGCTTGAACAAGCTCATCAACGCGCTGCAGCTCCCTGACCCTCGCCAGCTGCCACCCAGGGAAGATGGCTGTCCGCAGCATCCGCACCTGGCCGTGCAGAAAGCGGCTTCATGCTCTCATTGCCGCTTTCGCTCCACAAGCCTAGACCTCCTCTCCCGACACCTGAAGAAGCAGCATCCTCGCGAGATCACAGCGAGACGTTCGTCCAAACCGTGGCTGCGAGAGCACCTCCAGGAGGGCATCCACTTCCAGAGCTGGCTCCCTGGTGACATCCTTGCCGCTTGGCGTGTGTCTGCCGACCCGACTGCTGGCACAACCGACCTGGCGGCCCTGGCTGTTAAGGACGCCGAGTTGGATAGGCAGGCCGAGGCGATCTGCGACGCTGAGCTGCATCGTCTCACCAGCACATCGCTATCTTCGCCTCTACCGTCGTCTACGCAATCTACTCCTCGAACGGTGCGGGAACAGCCTTCCCTTCTCCTCGTGAGCAACTGGATGCGCCGAACGCAGTGGGAGACGCTCTTCGCGCAGGCGGACCGGCGCCTTCTCATTGCACTGTATCAAACGCCGGCGGCAGACGGACCGTACTATCTTGGTGCGTACGGCTGTGTCCAACTGGAAAGTCCGGCACAAGATGAAGCAAGACTCCAAACTATCATGCACGCGCTCGATAGACTATTTGATCGATGCGCAGATACAGTGGCTCATACCGACACGGCCATACGACGATGGCTGCGTGGTAGGTTTATCGACCGACCATACAAGGCGCCGTTTCAGCTCGTCGTGCATGAGCGCTCCGAGCGCCAGTATCGGCGTCTTCTGAAGCGTTGTCTCTGCATGTGGCTGCGACTATGGCGCATGCCCCGTGCCTCCGCCAAGGCGGTAACGAGACGGAGCATTACCTTTGAGCAGGGCCAGGCTTTACAGAAGCTATGGGAAGATCCGGTGTGGTCAGGGACTGTCGAGTTCACCGGTGGCGTCCGCCGCACACGCGGCCTCCATGGGACCCGAATGGATCCGGGGACTGCCTCCGACCCATGTGTCAACGATACAATGAATTTCTCTCCAGCCGCCGGGGTGGGAGAGCACAATGACATGAACTATGGATTGCTCAGCGGTTCCAGCTCCGAGTCTGAGCACGACTCCGATAGCGATGGCAGCAGTAGGGAAGACTCTGACTTCCAAGACGACAGTGCAGATGACGGCGACGATGAGGAGGAGGCGAATACGCCGCCCTCATCCTACATGGAGTCAGGCCGCGCAAGCCCAGTGAGCGATCCTGACGCGGAGAGTGGCCAGGAGGAGGAGGCTACTACGAAGCCTGCGCAAGATCGACAGCTAGATGTTGTGCTGCGATTCTGTCTTTTCATGGCCATGGAAGAGTTCGACGATGGCCAAGCAAGCTCCACGCTGCTCGTCTACTTTAGCGCTGTGTGTGGCCTTTCTGGCGACAACGGGGCTGAATTTGCACGCCCGGCGACCTATACAACGCACCTCTCAGGCTTCATCTATTGCGCACGCCTCATCATTCTAGAAGGTACCCTGCCTCGTGTGGCCCATGAGTATATTGGCCTGCCGGCGCGGCCGAGACGTGGCCAGCTCGACCTCCTCTGCCGTGTGCGACGTGAGAAGATGTGTGACGGCACCCTCGCGCCTCTTGGTGAGTTTTTCAGCCTCTTGGCGTACGGCATAAGTCTGAGCCGTGCAGATGGCCCTGCGTTTCTCTTTGAGTGGAGCGAGGACGGGGAGGAGATCTCCTGGGATGGGAAGCACCATTTGACCATGGACGGGTTTCGTAACCTCCTGGCTGCAGCGACCGAACGGGTTGCCAAGCAGAGTGAGCACTTGCTATACAGCTGGCAACCTCCTCCACCGCGGGTCCGGGAACTCCGAGACCGAATCTCAGAAAGGTCTGCCGGCTACTCCTTCGTGACAGACCCCGCCAACGGGTTGTCGAGCGCGTACATACAGCTTGTGAAAAGAGCTTGCATCGCGCCAATAGATGGGTTATTACGAAAAGACCGTATTGGGGACGGCACAAGGCGATGGGATCTGCGCGCAGTCATAAGCTACATTGAGAAGCATGATGCGCTTTTAAAAGATTTAATGATAGCCGTCCATGGATATGGTGGCCAGGGCAGCCGCATTTCTGAACTCTTGACGCTTCTTCGCGTCAACACATCTTCTCAGCTTCGAGGTGTGGTTTTCCACCGAGGGTCAGCCTGCTGTATCACTCGTCATGTGAAAAGTCGGCTCAGTACCAATAGCGAGTTTCAAGTAGCGAGATTCCTGCCTACTCGGCTGGGTGAGCTTCTATACCAGTACCTTGTCTATATCCAGCCAACGGTGTCTATGCTACGCCGTGTTTGCCTCCATGCAGACAAAGAGGAAGCACTTCTATTTTCACCAGCGGCTACAGGTTACACATGGAAGACATCCACATTCTCAAAGCACCTCAAGCAGCTCGCTCTGGACTTACCTGCAGTACCACCGGGTATAGGCGCCCAGCTCTACCGGCAGCTGTCTGTAGCCATTGTAGAGAAACACGTTATCGGTGCCACTACTTTTAACCGCTATGACGAGACGGCTTCTAGATGGGATGACAACATTGCGTTCGCGTGGCAGAGCGGCCATCGGCCAATGCAAAGGCACTCGACGTACGGCCTGGATGGCGCATTCCCTGACAAGCTTCAACCTGGGCTTCTTCGCATGTATCATGATGTTTCACGGCAATGGCACGCGTTCCTCCGTGTAGCGGATCCCGTAGCTCCGGATATCGCCATGCGACTGGCCGTCCCCTAGAAGCGTTCTGCGGAGAATATGGAGGATTCGACATTGCCGGTCAGCCCGCAAGCTATCTACACCGCGAACCTATCGCCATACATGGATCAGACCAGTAAAGGCGGAACACAACTGTCCACAGGTAACCTATCACTACTACTGTGGGCAGAGTACTGCGTAAATGCTGAAAAACAACAATTTTACCCGTGCGCACCCGCACTAGCCTTGACGAACCCTGACTAGAACGCAAGGTTCATCCCGCGGCCACTAGTGATTTCCCTTTTAGGCGCATTTTCGTGTTTTCATGAAATTACATACTTTAAGTCCGTGCACAGCCCAACGAGAAAGGGGCATCCCATCAATCGTCACAGTAGACCTAGTAGTACAGTAGTAGAGCCATAATACCACGGTTTCGATCGGATCCAATTCACTTGGCCATCCATTAACAACTTATTACAGTAGATCCAACAAAAGCGGTGGTGGCCGACCGCAGTAGTTCGTTGACGCCAAATAGAGAAATCATGAGCAATCCCCAGCTACGATACCTAAGCGATCTCGCTCTCACCGTGGACTATGACGCCAACGTCCTCCTCTGCTGTCGCGATACCTGCAAGACGGCCTTACCGGTGGAGGGTTCTCGTCCCTCGACGCACCTCCGGGACAAGCACCAGGTCCCGCTACGGCAACGAAGGCACCTAACGAGCATTCTGCGCCAGCTCCAACTCTACAGCCCCGACCCAGCCAATGTGCAGCCCCGACCCGACGGATCGCCACAGCACCCACACCTGCAGGTAGTCGACGGCTACTACTGCACTTCCTGCGGCGAGCGGAACATCAACCTCGGTATCCTGAAGCGCCACTACTCTCGCCTCAACCGCGACCGCGACACCGACCCCGACAGCGATAACCCAAGCACCAAGCCCGTCTGTCCTGCGGCGGCATGCGGACGGCCTCGTCTCGCGGAGATCGACAAGCTCATCGAATACGTTTACCTTCAGACGTGGTGTCGTGGCCCCAGGTCGCAGTACTGGCTGATCAGCCACAACGGCAGCACAGTGCGCCCATTTCACTCTGCAGTCTCGGCAGAGCATCTCCTATCCGTCAGGCAACACGAGGCCAAGGTCATGGCACGGATTGAATCCCTCCAGGACGCCGCCCAGTCTAACGGCACACCAGCACAAGCTAGTGGCCGGAGGATGACCTTTGGCGAAGAGAGCCCGTGGATGGAGAGAACGTGCTGGGAGGCCATGTTCCATGGCCGCGACCGGGCCGCCCTCCTGCAGCTCATATCCCTGCCCGAGCAGCAGGCCAACCAGCGTTTTCGCGCTCTCCCACTCGTCGTCGGCCAAGGCACGCCCGACTGGGAGGGCGGCCTAGTAACCACAGCGGACGACGAGGCTAGAATTGCCTCCATCGTGGCCCTGGTCGATCCTATGATGGAACGGTGCGACGAGACAGCACGAAGAACCAGCCATAATATCCGCCGCTGGCTCAAGAGCGTAAAACCGGACACCGCCGCCCCCAAGCCCTTCAGCCTAGTCAGGCTAGCCACAACGACCCAGCGGTACAGGGTGCTCCAGCGGAAGCTGTTGGCGTTCGTCCTCCGACTTTACCGAATGGTTGCGCCTCTACGGCGACAGCTAACCGGCCTCCGACTCGACAAAGCTACAACGCAACTGATTGATGCGCTCTGGCAGGACACTTACTGGGCAGAGCGTGAAACAGGGGTACAGCATCCTTCCGGCGCCCATATAACTCGTCATGTCTACGATCATGTACAGCACGGTTGCGGAGAGCATAGCGATAATAACGAGGATAAAGAAGAAGAAGAAGAAGAAGAAGAAGAAGAAGAAGAAGAAGAAGAAGAAGAAGAAGAAGAAGAAGAAGAAGAAGAAGAAGAAGAAGAAGAAGAAGAAGAAGAAGAAGAAGAAGAAGAAGAAGAAGAAGAAGAAGAAGAAGGAGAAGGAGACGAAGAAGTGGAAGTGGAAGAAGGTGGTGAGAGCGGGGAAGGGGAGGAGGAGGAGGAGGAAGATATTATTGACACCACGGACGATGACTCTCGTTACGAGACGGACAATTCGATGACGGCAGACTATGAGAACGAGGCACTGAAGAAGTCAGCTATTACGGCGGCTCAAGGAGGATGGACTACTTACCGTCCAACTGCGGACAACAAACAAGGCCCAGACCAGGAAAGACTGCTCGAGCTATTGTTTGGAATTAGCCTTGCGCTCTGCAAGGAAAAGCCACTACACGACAACCCAGCATCGCTGACAATCGTCTTCTTCAGCGGCATCTTGGGGTTCTCGGACGCGCGCCAAAGCTTCCTATCCGCGCGATCATATACACCCTACCTCGCCGCCCAGCTCTACAACCAACGACTATTATTCCTAGAGAGCATACTCCCAATACGGCCGTATAAAGCATTAGCAATCAGCAAAAGACCACATACCGAATCCCTCCAGCTGCTCAATAGCGTCCGACAGCGCTTCATGGTCATGGGAGCCCCATCATCGTTTGACGAGCTATTCAGCCTGATGAACTACGGCCGCGTGATAGCCCGAACAGACGCGCCTCCTGTCCTTCTCTTCTGGAGTGATGACGGCGGCTCGGTGCGCTGGAACGACTCTGCGTGGCTGCCCATGGCACAGTTCCGCCTCGTTGCCCAGTATTATCTTGAGGAGTCAGGCAGACTCTGTGACGAGCTGATGCTAGGGCTAGGACCGGCCGTTGACCTTGCAGGCATCAAGGATATCATAGCAAATACAGCAAGCGGATACTCGTTTGTTACCGAGCCGGCGAACAAGCTGACATCAGCATATCTGCAGCTGGCAGAGCATGCGTGCACTACTCGGCGGACAGGCCTGTCAAAGCGCGGTCGCTGGGATCGGCAAGCGGTTAAAGCATACCTCAAGAAGGAAGAGGCATTCCGCACGTCCGCCGGCGTGGCCATGCAAACCCAGGGTGGCCAGGCCGCGCGATGGACAGAGCTATTAAGCTTGTGGTGTCAAAATACTGAGTATGGCCCACGGGGTCTCTTCGTGTACGGGTCCCAGCTTATGTACATCTCGCGGCACCACAAGGCTAAACGGTCGACCAACCACGAGTTCATCGTCGCCCGCTTCCTCGGGGCCGAACTAAGCATCGCCCTCTTCAAGTATCTAGTATACATACGGCCCTTTATAGACCTTCTCTACCGCGAGGTACACCACATGCCCCTCCTGTCGAGCTCACCTTTGCTCTTTCGGTCGCACCCTATGCCAGACAGCAAGCCGTGGCCATCCGCACGATTCAACAAAACGCTCAAGACCGTTACGGTTGAGAAATGGGGCCAAGTAGTCAATTCGCGCATCTATCGTCAGCTCTCTATCGGCGTCACGGAGAAACACGTCCGGGAGGTGTACGAGCCTTTCAACCAGTACGATGACAAGAGCGCAGCGGCTGACCGGAACATCATCTTCGCCTGGCAAGCGGGCCACCGACCAAGACAACGAGGGTCCACCTACGGGCTGGACGGCGCATTCCCGACCACATTACAGCCACAGTTGCTAAACCTATATCAATGGGCGTCCACACGATGGCATGAGTTTCTCCGTATCCCTAGTAAGGCTGGCTCTCGCCGTGGCACTACAGAAAGTCATCCACAGGCGTCGCTAAAACGAGAGAGGCACAGCCACACCGCGATCAATCACAACAGCAGTGGCAGTGACGACGACGACGCCGCCGCCGCAATTGACGATGACATAGTCCTCCACAACGGCCCGGCTAGTAAGCGTCTTTGCAGGGGGGTGCTACCAGTAGCAGTCGCCGCTCAGACCGAAATTCAGCCACAGCTGGAAGAGTCTCACAGGACGGCAACAGTGGCGTCGGCTAGGGTAGCCGCCCAGCTGTTTCAGAGACGCAGAAGGGCTATACCCCTGACGTTCCCCACGAATAGCGTTCGTGCCTGTCGTAGCGGTGCAGATAACACCCAACAAAGCGACCGCAACCAGATGCATACACCACAACTGCCAGAGACAGCAGCAGATGGCAGCCGTAGACAAGATACCCCCATCTATGTGCATAGGAGCGACGACAGTCTACGTTGGGGTGGTTCAGAGCGGTCGACCACCAGCGCCAAGGGGCAACAGACAGTAGAGCCCACGTTGACCACTCAACAACCTCCAAGCGCGGACAATACAGCACAGGGGGCATTAACAAGCCAGAATGCCCCCCTCAACCCACCTTGGAGCGACACTAGCCTACGATGGGGTGGCTCAGAGCGGTCGATCACTAGCGACGAGGACAACAAGTTAGGCAAGAGCACGTTGACCACTCGACAGCATCCGAGCACAGACTATACAACGCAGGAGGCAACAACGTCGGCTCTTTTCCTAGAGAAACGGAAGGAAGAGTTCCTCTATTGGCAAAAGACTGAGAGGGTTAGAGAAGACGCATGGGTGCGACATATATTCAAGGAGCAGTTACGACATTGGGAGTATAGCTGTATATTCTGCCTGGTCCACAATGAGCCTCACCACTACGCCGACGACGAGGATCCATCAGTCTGTCCCCGGGCGACAGACCGCACCAGTGCAGAGAGGATAATCAACAAAGATATTAAAGCAGTGCAGACATGGCTGAGTGAGGCAGCGCGACGTGGCCGATACTCCGGATGCCAAGAATGCGGGCTACCATTCCAGGTATGTAGCCGCTGGGTTGATATCGGAGAAGATAGTAGGGTGGCTATACGGCGGACCACGGCCACATCGTGCCAATACCCCAACCTACTAGCGCAAGTTTTAGGAACTGCGATGTCTGGTGCAAAGGAAGCCGTGGAGAATATTTTCTCATGGTTAGCAGGGAAAGCGCCCAAGACACCATACCATATACAAGACGTGCTGCGGATCGGGGAAAAGCAGAGGGAAGACTGGGGTGGGATGGAGACGAATAACTTATGCATAGGTATGAGTTTACTCATGGAGTGGTTCAATGAGAAGGATGAAGACAACGCGATACTCTATAGGGCCATTCGGCGCCAGGGCTGATAGATGGATGGTGGGCTAGATAGCTGATTAGCGGTTAAAAAACAGCAATTAACAGCCCACTACTACTATAACACTAATACTGCGACGGGATGTACATTAAGCGGCAGTTGACGCGATGCACCTCAGTATCGAAAGAGTGATAGAAGCAGCCAAGCGGGTATGCCATCGCCGCCACGTCGGGTTAGCGACCATGTTCGAGATCAACCGGAGGGAAGCCAGTAAAAGAGCCAGCCGGCCGTTTGACGCGCGGATGGAAAGCGATTCATGGACACGGTATAAAGAGACGTGGACACATATAATTCGCATTATATACCGCGCCGAGCAGGTGGAGGACGAGAAGCGGCCGCCGTACGTGATGACAGAGGAGCAGGGCGACGCATGGGATGCGTGGGAGAGCAGCGCCCAGGCACGCAGCCAGGCGGCCATCAGCCAGGTCCGACGCCAGGCCCAGGCGAGACAGGATGCGATATATAGGCAGTTGACGCCCGACAAGGCGAGTACGGCCAGTCACGCGAGCAGAGCCAGCACCCCGGCGACCGAGGCGGCCGTGGTCGACGACGCCGAGTTCGACCAGCAGGGGTTAGCAGCCGTGATGCATTTGTTAGACCACGACATTAAAGACGACGAGTACAGCAGTGCCATTATAAGCGCCATGGCCGTGATAGGTATCGAGGGGGAGGACGGTGGTTGGTGCAGCCCGATGAATTACACGCCCAAAATGTCAGCCATCATCAAGGT
Source organism: Akanthomyces muscarius (assembly GCF_028009165.1). NCBI lineage: Eukaryota > Fungi > Ascomycota > Sordariomycetes > Hypocreales > Cordycipitaceae > Akanthomyces > Akanthomyces muscarius. Next base: position 14,849 of record NW_026611614.1, on the reverse strand, counting down.
GGCGCGGATGATGGCAGTGTACAGCGCGCATCAGGCGCGGAAAGAGGACATTCGCCGAGTGATTGCCGCAGACCAGCGGCGCCAGTTGTCCGGGGGGAACGGCGCGGTGGTATTAACAGAGCAAGAAGCCAAGCAGAGGGTGGCGGGCGTGTTCCCGCGCGTGCGCAAGATGGTGCGCCGATTTATGGCGCGGATCGGCGAGGAAAGCGACCAGTACCCGGTGCCGATGGAATGGATGTTGGAGACGCGAACGTACGGAATGCATATCCGGTTTAACACGACAGCGGCGGGGACCGTCGATTGGCAGGGTGAGACGTTGCGTTTCCAGCAGACGAAAGTAGGCATGGCCCAGTTAGCGAGCATGTTCCACGGGATGGTCGATAAGGCGCGCACCATGTTGGAGGAGTTGACGTTAGTGGATCAGGGCGAGATCAGACAGTTGCCGGCGATCCCGTGGGGCAGCATTAAGGACAACAATAGCGAGCAGCGAGATGGGTATTGGTTTTTGGCCGACGAGCATAACGAGTAGGCGCGGACCGGCGAAGGGTATGTGATACATCGTGTCGTGGAGCAGGAGAAGCATCGGCGCGCGTGGATCACGGCCAAGAGCAGTTTGCGAACCCCGTTACGAGAGCAGGCCGTGCGGCGGTACCAGCGGTGTGTCGAACGATTCCGGGAAGTGATGTGGTGTTTAATGCATATGACGTCGGGCCAGCCGGCGCGGGCCAGCGAGTCGTTAGAGATCCGGTTCCGCAACACGCGCAACGGCGGGGCACGCAACATATTCATCAGCCACGAGCAGGTCGGGTTCGTAACGGCATACCACAAGAATTTCCGCCAGACCAACGAGGCGAAGATCATCCATCGTTTTTTGCCCCGTGAAGTGGGGGAGTTATTAGTGTGGTATTTATGGTTGGTGTTGCCGTTTTGGCAAAGGATTCAAGGCATCGTCAAGGGCGCGGGGCGTGTAAGTGCATTTTTGTGGGCGGCGCAGGTGTTGGAGGGCGAGCCCGGGGAGGACGAAGGGTACCACAGCGGGAGCGACAGAGAGAACGACGGGTACGAGAGCGAGTCGGGCCGGTCGATGATATCGTGCGCATCATCATTGCCGACAGATTGGCAAGATTGGATCCGCGAGCGCAAATGGACGACAGACAGGGTACGGCGAGTGATGCAGGGGTACAGCGAGCGGTATGTGGGAAGCCAGGTGTCGATCGCGGGATGGCGGCACATGGCGATCGCGATCGCGCGGCGGTTTTTGGGCGCCAGTGCGGAGAGTTCGGAGGGATACGAGGATAAAGACGGGATCGACGACGACCCGGTGGATTTACAGGCCGGGCACGGGTCACACGTGGCGGGTATGATATACGCCCGTGATATGTTCGAGAACACGAACGGGACGGCGGCGATGCGAGAGAGGTTCCGTTCGGTCAGCGAGCGGTGGCACCGGTTGTTCGGATTTCGGGGCGGGCATACGGTGCAGCCGGGGGCGAAGCGGAAGAGGGAACGATACGATAACGAAAGAAGCGAGGCCAAGCGGCGACGGTTCGAGCGGATACAGCATATCAACACGGCCGGCGCATTGCAGCAAATGGTCGGGGCCGGTGCGAGGTTCCGCGGCCAGCAGGAGCCGGTGGTGCAGTCGATCGTGCAGGGCGATATGGCGGTGTTACAGATTGCGAGTACCGGGGAGGGCAAAAGCGTATCATTCATGTTGCCGGCGTATTGTTCACCAGACAGCACGACAATTGTGATTGTACCGTTGGTGGCATTGCAGGAGGATTTACATACGCGTTGCCAGGCGGCGGGCATCACATCAAGCGTGTGGCAGAGCGGACGTGGCATAGCGCACAGCAGCGTGGTGTTCGTGACGCCAGAGTCAGCATGCACGAAGGGATTTGGCGATTACGTGTACCGGTTACAGAAGCAAGGGGTATTAGACCGCGTGGTGGTGGACGAGTGCCATACGTTATTAGACGCGAGTGCGACGTTTCGACCGAAGATGAGGAAGGTCGGGCAGGTGATTCGGGATTGGGGTATACAGCGGGTGTTTTTGACAGCGACGTTGGGGCCGGCGGAGATAGCGGCGTTTGCCGAAGTGGCGGCGGTGGAGATGCAAAGTTGTCGCGTATTCCGATCGCCGACGACACGTCGAAACATTACGTACAGGGTGGACGTGGTGAAGGGTGGGGACGTGGAGACACAAGCAGACAAGACGACAGGTAAGACGACGGGCAACAAGACGGGTTCAGCCCAGGCCAGGCAGGAGGAAGCCGAGAACAAGCGGGTTCAGCAGGTTATAGAGACATGGCAGGCGGAAGACAGCGGAGGGCGGGCGATTATATACGCAGGGACGGTAGAGCGTGTGCGAACGTTAGCGGCGACGTTAGGATGCAGCGCATATTACAGCAGCGCCGACACGCGAGACGGGAAAAGTCGAATGATGGAGGCGTGGAAGGCGGACGAGCGGGTGATTGTGGCGACAAATGCGTTGGGGATGGGAATCGACGTGCCGGACGTACGGTTGGTGGTGCACGCATGGATGCCGCGACGGATCCGGGATTTAGTGCAGGAGAGCGGGCGGGCCGGGCGGGATGGACGACGGAGCCGGTCGGTAGTGGTGTGTGGGCCGATCACAGACGGGGCAGCGGAGGAGGGCCCGTGGGCACGGGAGGCGGCGACGGTGGAGTACACGAGCAAGAGACAGTGTCGGCGGATCACGTTGGACAGGACGATGGACGGCCAGGTGGACCGGGAGGAATGCGGCGAAGGCGAAGAGGTGTGCGACGTGTGCGGGGAGGCGGCGGCGACCGCAGACAAGGAGGATACAGTGCAGGCGGCGGAGTGGGCATACAGCGAAGCAAGGCCGACAATAGAGCGGCAGGCGGCCGCGGCACGGGTGGCCGAGTGCGCAGCGTTGACAAGGCAGATGGAGGAGGCGCAGACGTGGAGCGAGTTTGAGATCCATTTAGAGGATTGGGCGGCAGGACGATGCGCGGTGTGCCGGTTGATAGGTCGGGCGGACGACCACGACGAAGCCGATTGTGTGAGGATGCAGGCAGGCACATTAAAGCGGCAGGTGACGGAGGCGAGGGCGGCATTAGAGAAGGAGGTATGGACCAAGCAGCGGATGGAACGGTTCAGTGGGTGTTGGGAATGTGGGTTGCCGCAGAAAATATGCGAACAATGGCGGGCGGTAGAGGGCGATAAAGGTCGGTGGCAGAGGTTGGAGGACGGCGTGTGCCAGCACGGCGGGTTGTTAATTCGCGTGTTAGGCGCGACGATTTTCATATATGAGCGGTGGGTTGCCGGCAAGGTCGGCGCAGAGGCAGGCACGGCGGCATTTTATCAATGGATGGGGAGAAGGGTAGAGGGGCGGCAGGGAATGGAGAGCAACCAGATGTGTGTTTTATTCACAAAGATCGATCAGAAGGTTCGGAAACAGCAGAGACAAGGCCGGCCATAGCCAAGGCAGATATAACCATATACAGGCAGAGGGGGGGGAAGTGTGGCAGAAATATAACAGAGTATATTTGGTTTACATTAAAATCGGTAATTTCGGGTATAGTATAAGTGGTGATGCAGTGTCCAGGGTAGGGGAGGTTTACAGTGGTGTGTATAGCAGGCCGTCCGTGTTTAGGAAAGTGAAAGTAACCATTAAGGACGGGTTAGTAGAGGATAAAGCGAAGCGAAAAAGTTTAAGGGTGGAGAAAGGTAATTAGAGAAAGAGTTTATTTATATATTATATTTAAGGTAAAAGGGAAAGGGTTAGTAGAGTAAAGCATTATAGAGAAGAATAGGTGGATAAGGTTAAAAGGTGGCTTAGGTTGTGTGATATAGGGTAGTGGCCGTAGGGTTTAAAAAGAGAATATATAGTTTATTACCCAGATAAAAAGAGGTAAAAGAGAAAAAAGTTATTAATATTATATAGGAGCAGTTTAAAGAGTATAGGAGTAAGAGTATTTTCATTGTAGTAGTAAGGTGTTATATGTTAAATAGGCGGTAGAGATTATAGGGTGGATGTGTCATAGAACAAGGTGGATATAAAATTGAACATAACCCCACGCACCCAACAATTATTCACAGACCCAACCGTCCACCATAATATAGTGTAAGCAGGCGCAGTATCCATAAGAGGAGGTATAGACGTTTATTAAAAAGTCAGACGGATGATAGGTTTGGCGCGGCCAGCGGTTACGAAGAAGACAGGAGAAGCAGGGTTGGACGTGGAGATATACACACAGCCCAGAGAGCAGGAGTTTGCGATTTAGAAGGAGAACGACAAGGTGTTAAGCAATTTATTATTAGCGGATAGTTTCAAGGCGTAGTTAGCGAGTTAGGGTGAGTATTGTGTGTGTTACCGTATTAAGGGTTATAGTACAAGCACGGGACAGTGTGCCCAGTCAAGGAGGACCATCGGAAGAGGACACAGAAGATCAACAGGCATATTTCCACCGTAGAGAGACAGGCGAATAGGGTCAATTACCAAGTACAATGGTTTGGTAGGGGTATGTTTCACCATACCGGTTGTACCATCGGTAGGAGGACATAGTATATAACAGGGGCAAGTTTCAACAGATAGTTGGAGGGGAACCCAGTATTAAGATGTAATAGTAAAGAGAATTAGGAGAGAGTTATTAAGAGTGTATAATATATTATAGTGGGTGTTATTAAGGGTGTCGTTGAGGGTTAGGGGGAGTCGCCGATGGTTAGGGGGAGTCGTTAAGGGTCAGGGGGAGTCGTTGATGGTTAGGGGGAGTCGTTGAGGGTTAGGGGGAGTCGCCGATGGTCAGGGGGAGTCGTTAAGGGTCAGGGGGAGTCGTTGATAGTTAGGGGGAGTCGTTGATAGTTAGGGGGAGTCGTTGAGGGTTAGGGGGAGTCGTTGAGGGTTAGGGGGAGTCGTTGATAGTTAGGGGGAGTTATTAAGTGTTCGGGGAGGCATCACCACATTAACGAGCCAGTATAAGGTCAAGGAAGACACGCAGAAGCCAGGAAGTGTGTGGTGTATCGGAATAAGCGTACAAAAACCCAAGTATAACGTGGTTAAGCCAAATAAGCGTAAAGCAAGTCCCAAGGTAAGTGGTTAAGGCAAACAAACCAGAGGCAGGACAGAGTTATATAGCACCGATAAGCAAGCCGGAAGCAAGGGTTAGGGTTACGCGGAAAACGTAAACGGGCCAGGAACAAACCCAGTATTATGTGGATAGCCCAACCGGGGACGAAACAAGCCCCAAGTACGTAGTTAAGCCGCCGAAGCGTAGAACAAGCGTAGAACAAGCGTAGTATAATGTGGTTAAACGGGATTTACACAAAGAAGCCAAACAAGCAACAGACAGTGCCGAAGTAAGCGTAGTTACCACGAATTACAACCACAACGACCGAAGGTAGACGTAGTTGACCCGTTTAACGTCCAAGTAAACAGAAGTAGGGGTTATACACGCAAAAGAACCGCAAGCAGGCGAAAGTATACGTGGTTCGCCACAACAAAAGCCAGGGTACGGTAGCAAGACAACGCAACGCCAAGCAACGAAGGACAGGCAGTCGACACATGCAGTACGGAAACGCAGGTGGACGGAGTAGGCGCAGATAAGGCCAAGTAAAGGGAGTAAGCCGGAAGAGCGCCAAAAAAGCCGAAGCAAACGTGGTACGCCCCGACAAAGCGCAGATTGGCCAAACAGCGACCAGCAAGAGAGAAAAGCGGTGAGGAAGCGTTGGTAGAGGTAGGTAACCCCGTCCAAGCCGTGGAGAAGCACAGATAGACGTGGTTCACCGGTTTAACGCCAAGTCGACAGTAGTACAGGCCGCAGAACCAAGACAAGGCCAACCGAGCCAACGCGGATGTGGTTAGGCACAGGAGAGCCCAGGGTTACGTCGGAGACCCAAACAAGAAGCGAAAAAAGGGAAATAGACGTGGTACGCCCCAAGAAAGCGACGGTGTGTACAGAGACCGAAAACAGCCGGCAGTACAAGAGAAAGATAACAAAGAAGCATACGTAAACATAGGTAGCCGGTTTACGCGATAACAAGGCATAGGTAGGGGAAGTCGACCCGTTTCAGGGCGCACGTGGCGAGAAAAGGGTCCGTAGTACGGCAAAAGAAAGCACGGTGGGCGAGAGGAAGACGTAGTTCGTGAGAAGACAGGCCAAGGGTTGGTAGGAGGGCAAAGCAGGCAACGCATACAGAGAACAGGCGCACGTCAACCCGGTGCGGCGGAAAGCCAAAACAACCGGCAGCACCGCAAAACACCAGCAGTAGGCCAAAGAGGCACCGATAGGGCAGAGCAAACGTAGTAGACCCAAAGAAAGCCCGAGTACAGGCCGTCGACGCAAGGGAACCGCGAAGAACGGGACGCAGGACGGAGTAGCGGAGCAAAGCAGGAAACGAAGGCGAGGACACGCCCCAAGCAGCCACAAGCGAACGCGAAGAAGACAGGGACCGGCCAGACAGGGCAAGGGTTCCGTACCGAGCGTGGAGAGAGGCCGAGGAAACCCAGGGTTAGGCAGTTCACGCAAAGAGACCCCGGACAGTCGCACGCCGCCGGGGGGGAACGCGAATACGCAGTAAAGACGCCAAGGTTAACATAGCGCGTCCAGAAACGAACCCAGACAGCCCCAAGTGAACGTAGTAGACGTACGTAGCCCAACGAGCCGAGAACAACACAGGGAGCGCAAGCAGCCCAAACAACACAGGCAGTCCAAGCAATCCAAGCAGCCCAAACAAGACAAACAGCCCACACAACACAAGCAGCCCAAGCAGCCCACACAACACAGGGAGCCCAAGCAGCCCACACAACACAGGGAGCCCAAGCAGCCCACACAACACAGGGAGCCCAAGCAGCCCACACAACACAGGGAGCCCAAACAACCCAAGCACGTGCAGAAGTACCCGTCCGCCACGGGGTCCGGGTCCGGGTCCGGGCCCGGGTTAGGGTTAGGGTTAGACACTGTAAATTGAGTTATCTAAGCTAGCTCGCTCGGGAATTTTCTAATAATACATTTAGAGAAAGTAATAGTAAAGAAAGAAAGTAAAAAGGAGAGTGTCCTAAGAAAGAGAGTATAGGGTAGGTAGTATAGGGTAGGAGGTAGTGTAGGGTAGGTGGAGGGAGGGTGCTAGAATATGTGTTCTAGCTGTGGAAGGTGCTAAGATGTGTGTTCTAGCTGATAGAGGCGCTAGAGTGTGTGTTCTAGCTGCTTGAGGCGCTAGAGTGTGTGTTCTAGCTAATAGAGGGCGCTAGAGTGTGTGTTCTAGCTGCTAGAAGGTGCTGGAATGTGTGTTCTAGCTGGTAGAGGGTGTTGGTATGGGTGTTATAGTGGGTGGAGGGGCGTTATAGTGGCTCTTAGTTGCCTAGGAGCTGCTGGGAGGCGGTTGGGGAGCTGGTTGACCGCTGGGAGCGCTGGGGTGGCTGCTGGGAGGCTGTTGTGCAGCGCTGGGAGCGCCGGAGAGGCGGCGGCGGGGAGGGGAGGTCCGGCAGGCCTTTAGCGGCTCTATTCCGGGCCTTCTGGGCGGCTGTCATGGCCCTATATTCCCTCTGGAAGCGCTGGGTTACTTAGGGTTAGGGTTAGACACTGTAAATTGAGTTATCTAAGCTAGCTCGCTCGGGAATTTTCTAATAATACATTTAGAGAAAGTAATAGTAAAGAAAGAAAGTAAAAAGGAGAGTGTCCTAAGAAAGAGAGTATAGGGTAGGTAGTATAGGGTAGGAGGTAGTGTAGGGTAGGTGGAGGGAGGGTGCTAGAATATGTGTTCTAGCTGTGGAAGGTGCTAAGATGTGTGTTCTAGCTGATAGAGGCGCTAGAGTGTGTGTTCTAGCTGCTTGAGGCGCTAGAGTGTGTGTTCTAGCTAATAGAGGGCGCTAGAGTGTGTGTTCTAGCTGCTAGAAGGTGCTGGAATGTGTGTTCTAGCTGGTAGAGGGTGTTGGTATGGGTGTTATAGTGGGTGGAGGGGCGTTATAGTGGCTCTTAGTTGCCTAGGAGCTGCTGGGAGGCGGTTGGGGAGCTGGTTGACCGCTGGGAGCGCTGGGGTGGCTGCTGGGAGGCTGTTGTGCAGCGCTGGGAGCGCCGGAGAGGCGGCGGCGGGGAGGGGAGGTCCGGCAGGCCTTTAGCGGCTCTATTCCGGGCCTTCTGGGCGGCTGTCATGGCCCTATATTCCCTCTGGAAGCGCTGGGACGAGGATTCCGGTGGCTGGGAGCCTTCTAAAGGCGCTGGAGAGCGCTGGGTTCCTTCCAACAGGTGCTGCATGTACCGGGAGGCGCCCGTGGGGCGCTGGGCGGCTGCTGTAGGCTCTGAAGGGCGCTGGGCGGCTGTTGCAGGCTCTGAAGGGCGCCGGGCGGCTGTTGCAGGCTCTGAAGGGCGCCGGGCGGCTGTTGCAGGCTCTGAAGGGCGCCGGGCGGCTGTTGCGGGCTCTGAAGGGCGCCGGGCGGCTGCTGCGGGCACTGAAGGGCGCTGGGCGGCTGCTGCAGGCACTGAAGAGCGCTGGGCGGCTGTTGTAGGCGCTGAAGAGCGCTGGGCGGCTGTTGTAGGCGCTGAAGAGCGCTGAAAGGACCGCTGGACGTGCTGGGGGGGCATGAGGGTCTGTGTGGCAGGTCCTCCCCGGAGCCCTTCGCGTATAGCGGCCCACGAGGTGCTAGGAGGCGGCTGCTTCCTAGCGATAGAGGCGCTAGAGTGTACCCGGGCTTTATAGAGCGCTAAAGAGACCATTGTGTCTAGCCAGGTGGCTGCCACAGGTCCTATAGTGGTCTGTAGGTCCTTATAGGTCTTCGTGGTAGCCTTTTCCATCAGGCCACCGGCAGAGATAATAATCGGGTAAAATTGGGGTCCTAGGGACCTGTATTTAGCCCTTTTAGCGTCTGCAGCCTCCTGTAGGGCCTTCTGGGGGTCCTCTCGTGCTGACGCCTTGTTTATAGCGACAATTTGGACGTCATAGTACCTAACCGAGCCATTTAAGGTTGTGGATAGGTCTGGGCGGAGGTCCTGGTTACCCTGGAGCTTCGGCTCGAGCTTTGGGTCCAGGGTAGCAACGGTTGCGTTAAACAGGGCCCTGACGATGGCGTTATGGCGGATTTGCCAGTGCCTTTCAGCGCCTTTACAGGTATCCTCGTGTCCTATCGTGACTATAGAGCCACAGTAGGTACAGGGTACGTTAAGTGGGCGTACAGGAAGAATAAGACGTACCCTAAGGCCTTCTGTCACTTGGAAGTCTGCTAGTTTGGTTTGTTTTGATGTTGGCAGCACTTCCAGCCACTTCCGGCTAAGGTAGGTCGAATTTTCCAGTAGGGCCCGTTGTCCGTGTAGGGTAAGCTGGTCCTTGACCCTCTGGAGCCTTCCCTGGTTGATGTCCTTTATAGAGGGCTTATCTGGGGGGATTCGGACCTGTCCGGGCCCTTCCGGGGCTTCCAGGGGTACCTGCACGCCCCAGCTAGGCGCTGGGAAGGACGCCAGGTCCGCTGGGAGGTCCGTTGGGAGCGCTATAGGGGCGCTAGAGAGGAGGGGGCCTCTCTGGAAGCCGTCGAGCACTATAGAGGACGCTTTCCGGGCGTGGCTATAGTGTGTGTGAGGCATCTCCGCGTACAGGGTAAGTCCTAGGCCTCCCATACGTGTTGGGAGGGCTAGAAGGTCCTGGTTGGCTTGGATAGGTGCTGAGGGATCTTTCGAGGCGAGCTTTTCGACGGTGTGTAGGGTAAGGCGGTCGATTTCGTAGTATAGGTCTTCCAGGCCACTAGGAGCTAGCTGCCTAAGAAGGTGCCTAAGTAGGAAGGTTATACTTCCTCGTAGGAGAAGGAGAGCATACTGTTTAGGCATATTCTCTAGAGTAGATAAGACTCTCTTAAGAGTCTCTATCTTACCCTGTAGGAAGGCTCTTCTTTGCTCTAGGGGGCCTATATAGGTTCCTAGGGCGTTAAGTCCTTCTTTTCTGACCTCTTCTAGGGTATAAAAGGTGGATTTGTAGGGGTTTAGCTTGATTGGGGACCCGTGGAAGGCCTGGAAGACCTTTTCCCTAGGGTCCTTCTCTCTAGAGATAATATAGGTATCATCTAGGTACGAGATAAAGACGTCCTTTGGCAGGGCCTTCTGTGCAGCCTCTAGGGTAGGGCGGTACGCTAGGGACCAGATAAAGGCGCTAAGAGGGTCTCCCTGGCGTACCCCTGAAGAGCTCGCTATAGTGCTTCCGTCCTCTAGGAAGAGTACCGCGGCGTGGTTATACGCCCACTGTGCTGACCTGTAAAATACAGGGGCATAGAGGCTAACAGCAGCCGCTATAGCCTTCCGAGGGAGGGCGTTAAAGGCGTTTTCGGCGTCTAACGAGCCGATAGAGCGTGCTTTTAGCTTATTCCCCCCTGTAATTGCCTCTGAAAGGAGGAAGATCGCTGGTTCCACGCCTCCCGGGCTTCCAACGCCTAGTTGGTTCGGTAGGAGCATGCCGTCCTGGTATAGGGTAGCTAGGATCGCTTTCGTAGCTACCCTATAGAGTATATCGCCTATCGCGATAGGTCTTATACCCCCGTCCTTCTTCTTCAGGGCAATAAGCCGTGAGGACGTTAGGAGGTCCTTTCCAGGTGCTGTGCCTTGCCGTATCATGTCCGCCAGCAGCCGTAGGAGCTCTAGGACCGCTGAATCCTTCGCTATAGCGATGTCTAGCAGGTACCGGGTCCAGCCGGACGGTCCGGCGGCCTTTTCCCTGCTTATAGAGCTTATAGTGGATAGGATCGCTTCTATAGGGATCTTCTGGCCTGGAGACGGGCTTGTTGGGGCGTTGAAGGGGTCAGAAGGCCCTATAGGGTGTTTCTGACGGAGGGTCTCTAGGGTAGAGGCGTCTATAGGCGCTAGTGGCGAATTGTCCACTATCGTCCTAGACGCTCTTCCTAGGAAACCGGCTTCTAGAAGGTGTGTAGCCTTCTTTTCGGCGGTAGAGAAGGACGTGTCTTCTCGTATAGGGTAGGTAGGGACCTCTAGGGTATCTAGGTTGTCTGGATAGTCCTTTAAGAGCCTAGGGAGGTTTCCCTGCTCTAACCCGAGCCCTAGGATCCTAGGGAGTAGTAGGAAGTGTAGGAGGGTTGTTTCCGAAGGCCTAGCGACGAATTTTACAGCAAGCCGGTTCGCTGCTAGATGGAAGATCCGGGCAGGCCTAGGTCGGAGCTTATAGGTCGGTATAGGTACCTTCATAAAGCGTTGCAGCTGCTGTATAGCTGTTTTGGCGAGTATAGGTGCTAGAATAGCCGCGTGGGCCTCCTGGGCGCTCGGGGAGGATGTGTATAGGGTAGGTCTTTGTGCTGGGGTGGGTGGTTCGAACCAGGCAGCGGCCTGGGATGTGTTGATAGAGCTGTGGAGGCCTGCTAGCCTCTCTGGGGCTCGGATTGTCTCTTCCTGGCTGCTAGGGGCGTCCTTTGCAGGTGGGACGGGTCTTCTAGCAGGTCTAGGACCCTCTGAAGGTCCTGATAGGCGTCTTTTTGTGCCTATTTGGACCTGGATAGCCTGGGAAGGCGCTGGAACGTCGTCTTCGGAGGCGAAAGGGTCGCTAGAGGGCGCTAGAGAGTCTTCCACAGGTACCGAGGAGACCTGGGAGGCCGGCGTACAGCTTCTAGCGTCTCCTAGCTCGATAGAAGGTGCCAGGGAGTCTTCTAGGCTGTCGTAGAGGCCTTCTGAGGGGGTTGGAGAGGGTTCCGGGTACTGTATAGAGCCTTCTAGGTGTACTAGGAGGTCTATAGGGAGGGTCGAGTCGTCTGAAGGCGTGGGGGAGGGCTCTTTGACTTGTACAGGCTGTGTGTGTACCCGTGGAAGTGTAGAGACCTGGGAGGTTCCTTTTACGCCGTGGACCTTGGCTCTGTGGGTTGCCACGCCGTGGCGGCCACGGCAGGCTGTGCCACAGTCAGGGCAGCTAACAAGGCCTGTAATTTGCAACTGACGGTCCGTATAGTGGGCTTGGGGGTGGTTTTTGCGTATATGGTCGAGCAAGTCAGCGTACCAGCCTTTACAGGTCGGGCACCTGTCCTTTGCCATCGTAGCGGCCTTGGGCCAGTGCTGGAGGCTGCTATAGGCGCTGGAAGGCTGCTAGCGGCTTCGGGCGTGTGCTGGCGTGTGCTGGCGTGTGCCGGAAGGCTGCTGGCGGCTTCAGGCGTGTGCTGGAGGCTTTGGGCGTGTGCTGGCGTGTGCCGGAAGGCTGCTGGAGGCTTCGGGCGTGTGCTGGCGTGTGCTGGCGTGTGCCGGAAGGCTGCTGGCGGCTTCAGGCGTGTGCTGGCGTGTGCCAACGTGTGCTGGAAGGGTGCTGGTGGCTGTGGGCGTGTGCCGGAAGGCTGCTAGCGGCTTCGGGCGTGTGCTGGCGTGTGCTGGCGGCTCTGGGCGTGTGCTGGAAGGATTTTTATAGAGAAAAAAGAACCCTTCTAGCTACTAAAAGTACTATATACTTCTTTATCGCTAGAAAGGCGAAGATAGGACGATTTACTAGTAAAAGGCACTTATAAAGTGTATTTTAAAAAGTAGGTAAAAGAGAGGCCACCTACTAGAAAAACTAAGATTCTTCTAGTAGAAAGAGGTATATACTAGAGGGTACTTTTAAAGTGTGCCTCTACTATATATATCTACTAGAAGGACTTCTAAAGTGTGCTTCTAGTAGAGAGATAGGACGTCTATAAAGATACTAGGTATCCTCTATAGAGAGATAGGACATCTAGTAGAAAATATAAAGTATCTTCTAGTAGAGAAAAGTATCTAAAGAGAATAAACGTATTCTCTACTAGAAAGGACCTTATAGTAAGGTAAAGGTAGGTAGGTAAAAGTAAAAAGGTAAAAAGGATAGAGAGTAAAGAGTAGGAAGTAAAGGGTAGAGAGTAAAGAGTAGAGAAGTGCTTAGTAAAAAAGGGAAGATGTGTTTTCTTCGAGAAGAAAGAGGGTAAGTAGAAAGACTACTTAGAAGAGGTAGAAAAACAAAGAAAAGAAGAAGTGTGTGTGTAAGAGAGAGAAGGAAGGAAGAAGGAGGGAAAGAAAGGTATTATATAGCTAGAAAGGCCTCGGAAAGACTCCGACAGGTCTTCTAGGGTGATTCCAGGCCCTTCCAAGTCTTACAAGGCAATTTCACAGCCTTTACACTCTTCCCGGCCTGTTTTCAGCTCTCTACAGGGCTCTCCATGTCTTACAGGGCTACCCACGTAACTAGACCCCTGTTTCCAGCGCCCTAGGACCCCTACCTGTCTCGGAAGGCAACTAGCACTCTTCCCGGCCTGTTTTCAGCTCTCTACAAGGCTCTCCATGTCTTATAGGGCTACCCACGTAGCTAGACCCCTGTTTCTAGCGCCCTAGGACCCCTACCTGTCGTATAAGACACTCCTACCTCTTTTAGGCCTATTTTTCACTCTCTATATTACTTTTTCTTATCTACTATTTCTATTCTTCTTTTTCTATTATACTAGTTTCTTTTTATTTTTTATTCCCCTACCCTATACTAAAAGTACTTTTAATTCTACCTTATTTTCTATACTAGTATATATAAAAAGGACTTTTTTACACTATTATAACTTATCTTATTAAACTATTTACTAAGTATATATTATTATAAAACCTTTTTACTCTATCTTACACTTTATAGTTATTTCTTTTCTTCTTACTATTACGTTTTATTTTCTATAAGACCCTACCCTATACTTTACGCTACTTTCTTCTATGCCTTATAGAAGCCACTCTACGTATAGCCTACCCTAGATCCTACGTTACCTTTAATGCCCCTTAAAGAAGCCACCTTATATCTAACTGTAACCTAGACCCTACGCTACTTTTTATATTTCTTATAGAAGTAACCCTAAGTCCTACCCTAACCTAGACCCTAAGCTATATTTTTAAGATTCTTCTAGAAGCAACCCTAACCTAGACCTAAACCTAGACCCTATATTAGAAAGTACTATAAAGGATTTATATTTTCGTGGTAGCGGAAATAATTCGCGTTAAAAGACATATAACAACTCTACGTCCAACCCTACGTCCAACTCTACACTACGTTTTCCTAACCCTTATAGAAGTAACCCTAACCTAAACCTAAACCTAGACCCTACGCTACTCTTTACATTCCTCCTAGAAGCAACCCTAACCTAAACCCAACCCTAAACCCTACGCTACTTTTTACATTCCTTATAGAAGTAACCCTATATCCGACCCTAACCTAGACCCAAAGCTACTTTTTTAAGTTCCTTATAGAAGAGACCCTAACCTAGACCCAAAGCTACTTTTTTAAGTTCCTTATAGAAGAGACCCTAACCTAGACCCAAACCTCAACCCAAACCTAGACCCTAAGCTATGTTTTCAAGTTCCCTATAGAAGAAGCCCTAACCTAAACCCAAACCTAGACCCTACGTTTAAAAGTACTATAAAGGACTTATATTTTCGCGCTAGCGGAAATAATTCGCGTTAAAAGACACGTTCAAACCCTAACCTAGACCCAAACCTAGACCCTAAGCTTCCTTTTACGTTCCCTATAGAAGAAACCCTAACCTAAACCTAAACCTAAACCCTAAGCTACTTTTTACGTTCCTTATAGAAGAGACCCTAACCTAAACCCAAACCTAGACCCTACGTTTAAAAGTACTATAAAGGACTTATATTTTCGCGCTAGCGGAAATAATTCGCGTTAAAAGACACGTTCAAACCCTAACCTAGACCTAAACCTAGACCCTAAGCTACTTTTTACGTTCCCTATAGAAGAAACCCTAAGTATCTTTTAAAAGCGAAATCTAGGCTTCGCCTAGTAAATACAAAGGTTAGGGTGACCCTCCGGGTCCGGGTTAGGGTCCGGGTCCGGGTCCGGGTTAGGGTTAGGGTTAGGGTTAGGGTTAGGGTTAGGGTTAGGGTTAGGGTTAGGGTTAGGGTTAG